>NC_037352.1:16875000-17500000 GCF_002263795.3 Bos taurus
GCACCCCCGCCTGTATTCCAGCCCACGGGAAAGAGCAGAAGGACAAAGAGAGGGCATGCTCTTCCTTTTAAGAGCATGACATAAAATTGCACGTGCTGCTTCTGCACATTACCTTGGCCAGGACTTAGACACATGTGTGATATTGTGACTTAGAATAAGAAATATATATTTGGGCTTCATCTCTGGCACAGAGCTCCTAAAATCCTTGGAATATCCTAAGTGATGGAAGCGGCAAAGGTGTCCCGTGTTGTCAGCGAGGCGACTTTTAGAAGCACCTGAGTATGGGAGCTGGTTGCCAGAACCGACCACCTGGTTAGAGCGATGGAACGTTTGGTCCCCCCCGTTGACCTCCACGGAGAGGAGGGGGCTGGAGATTGAGCTCAACCACTAGCGGCCAATGATTCAATCAATTGTGCCTATGTAATAGTTCAGTTCAGTTCAGTCACTCAGTCATGTCTGACTCTTTGCAACCCCATGGACTGCAGCACGCCAGGCCTCCCTGTCCATCACCAACTCCCAGAGCCTACTCAAACTCATGTCCATTGAGTCGGTGATGCCATCCAACCATCTCATCCTCTGTCGTCCCCTTCTTCTCCCGCCTTCAATCTTTCCCAGCACCAGGGCCTGTGTAATCAGGTCTTCATAAAAACTCAAAAGGATGGGGTTTAGAGTTTCCAGCTGAGGAACACATGGAGGTGCAGAGAGCATGGTGTGCTGGGAGGGGGCATGGGAGCTCCGGCCCACACACCCTGCCCTGTGCATCCCTTCCATCTAGCTGTCCCAGAGTTACCGCCTTTTAAATAAGGCACTTCTGGCGAGTAAAAGCTTTCTCTGAGTTCCATGAATTGCTCTAGGAAGCTGACCAAACCCAAAATGGGGATGGGAGTTGTTGGAACATCCGATCCATAGCCAGTCAGTCAGAAGCACAGGTGATAACTTGGACTTGCAACTGGTATCTGATGGGGGAGAGGCAGGGGAAAACTGAGTCCTTAACCTGTGAGATCCAGCACTGTCTCCAGGCAGGTGTCAGAACTGAGTTGAATTGTAGGACATCCAACTGGTGTCTCAAAATTTCTTACAAGTGTGTGTGTCGGGGGGGAAATCCCTCCACACATTAAAATTGGTCCCAGAAAATTCACTGGTGGTCCAGTGGCTAAGACTCCAAGCTCCCAATGCAGGGGACCCAGGTTGGATCCCTGGTCAGGGAACAAATCCTGCATGCCATAACTAAGACCTGGTGCAGCCAAATAAATCAATATTTTTTAAAAAATAAATTAGTCCCAGAATTGTACATGGCCACATATAGCAGCAGAGGAGGCTGGGAAATGTTGTCATTATCATAGAAAGCATCTTGCTAAAAATAAATGTTTCATTATTATGGAAAAGAAAGAATAAATGCTCCGAGACAGTCATCAGACTTTGCCATAGTAGGCAAGCAACAGTATCTGATCAATGGGCTCCATCCTAATTGTGATTCACTATTTGTGTGATTACGAATTACATGTTTATATTTCTAAATATATCCTGAGGTTTTTTTGTGAGCAGGTACTACATCTGTCCAGTTCACTGCCCAGTACTGACACTGAAAACAAGTCAATCTATTTCAGAAGTGCAGCAAAGGAATTCCATACTGATAAAGAGCTTTTCACCAGAAAATGTTCTTTCCTGATCTCCATTTTCAAAGCCTCTGTTGATATAAGAGAGTCGTGAATAATGAAACCAACATCCGTCAAAGGGAAGCTTCTGTCTTGGAGAGATGAAGGGCTAGGAGAGAGCTACTGAGTCTGTAATACAATTTGGTGCCAATAAAATGGTGCAATATTAAATTCAAGGCCGTCGGATTTACACTATAAATCCCACCCAATTAGAGAGCAAGCAACCAACCCCCACCTGCCACAGTTCCTCTAGTTTGAGTCATTTTACGAACACAGACTTCCCCGGACATTGCCTGGTGATGTCATAGAGAGAATTTTGACAGTCATTACATTTCTGGCTGGAGGGCCAAGGAGGCCAAGGAGACTCGGAGCTGAGTGGAACATAAAATGACTGGGTTCAAAAGGCACAAAGTCAATTGTCTATAAAGTTAATGAGTTGGCTGCAGGCCTCTCGTCCATGCTGCCTGCTCGCAGGGTGGTGATGAGGGTCAGCCTGTCCTGAGAGTTCACCCTGCAGCAGGGGATGTTCTCATTAGGACTTTGCATGATTTAACCCCATTCAGCCTCCACCACACAGAACAACCTGATGAGAGACGGTCTATTTTTACCCACAGTCCCTGGGGAAACTGAGGCCTAGCCATAGGATACATACTTTGCCCAAGGTCATAGAGCTGCTGCTGCTGCTGCTAAGTCGCTTCAGTCGTGTCCGACTCTGTGCGACCCCATAGATGGCAGCCCACCAGGCTCCCCCATCCCTGGGATTCTCCAGGCAAGAACACTGGAGTGGGTTGCCATTTCCTTCTCCAATGCATGAAAGTGAAAAGTGAAAGTGAAGTCGCTTAGTCGTGTCCGACTCTTAGCGACCCCATGGACTGCAGCCTACCAGGCTCTTCCGTCCATGGGATTTTCCAGCCGAGAGTACTGGAGTGGGGAGCCAAAGTAGAAAGTAGCAAAGATGAGATTGCTACTAGAAAGTAGCAAAGATGAGATTCAAACCCACGCTTCCTGTGCTGGTATTTTTGCCCACCCTACCACCCCCATATGCAAACTGCCTCTTGTTTTCAAATGGGCATGTTTTCCTGGGTCTGGGGCAACAGAGCAAAATAAGACATATGGAGGGAATTTTTCATAAAGCTCAATTCACAGGGGACTCTCAACTCACAGGGTAGGGACATTTGAAAATCAGCACACGGCAAAAGAAAGTCAAATTTAGTTCAAAGTAGATCGGCATAGGGGCTTGGATCACACTTGCATCAAAATTCATTAAGTGATCCTCTTCAAGTTTGGGTATTTCGCTGTATCTAAATTTTGCCTCCAAGAAATCACATACACACACATCAGATTCTAGTAAGTGATACACCTGCTGAAGTGTGCTGCCTCAGCAATTGCCTTTGAAATGTAACAAAAATAAGACGGGGACCTCCCCAGCAGTCCAGTGGTTGAGACTCCGAGCCTCCAATGCAGGGGGCACGCACGGCTCTGGTTCCTGATTGGGGGACTAAGGTCCCCCATGCTGGGTGGTACAGCCCCCAATTTTTTTTCTCAAAAAGCTGAAAAAAATAAGATAGATGGAGAGAGGGATGGAGGAATATACAAATGTGAGAAAGCCATCAAGCTAAACAGTAATGGTAGAACAGAAGAACGGAGAAGGCAATGGCACCCCACTCCAGTACCCTTGCCTGGAAAATCCATGGACGGAGGAGCCTGGTAGGCTGCAGTCCGTGGGGTCGCTAAGAGTCAGACACAACTGAGTGACTTCCCTTTCACTTTTCACTTTCATGCATTGGAGAAGGAAATGGCAACCCACTCCAGTGTTCTTGCCTGGAGAATCCCAGGGACAGGGGAGCCTGGTAGGGTCGCTAAGAATCAGACATGACTGAAGCGACTTAGCAGCAGCAGCAGCAGAACAGAAGAAGTGGGTATATCAGTGTTCTTTGTACAGTTCTCTCAATTTCTCTGTGTATTTGAAGATATTTTTAATATAATGTTGAGAGAGAAAAGGAATATTTGAAAATCTGTTAGGAGGTTGCTGTTGTGGAAACTGATACTCTGTCCCCTGTTGGCCATCACAGTCAGAGTTTTCTCCAGCATTAAAAACCAAATTTTAGTGGTTGAGCACCTGATGAAGCGGTTGGTTTGAGTTTATGGGCCAAGTTGTGGCAATCATATGTATCTTTGGGCACTCGGCTTGAATTAAAGTGATGAACAGGACAGTCCATGCTATTTAAAGAACTTTCTGCCACACCCTGAAGCATTTTTACGTAGCTGTGAACTAAAATTCATATTGTACTGCAAGACAGGAAAAACTTAAACATAAAAGTTTTCTCTGCCCTTTGGCCTCCTCTCTGCCCGCACTGTGCATTGTATATCTGCGTTATTCATCGACCAAACCTCCCCATTGGCAGAAACACCTACTCAGTTCTAAAAAGCAGTATTCTCCCAACATCAACAGGACAACTCCCGAGGAGATAACTTCCCTTCTTGATCCTGTAAGGCGCTATGATGACCCAAGACCCACTACTGTACTGCTAAATTGTGAAGCTGTTGTTATCATTGAAGGTACTTCCCTCTGTCTCAAAAACTTTTATAACCATGCTTGACCTCCAACCAAGAGAACAATTCTTGGAGTTTTCTGAGAGGCTATTCCTAGGTTATAATCCTCAATCTGGCTCAAATAAAACTTTCCATTTCTTTTTTTTTCCTTTTTAATTATTGTCTTTATTTTTTTAAATATAAATTCATTTATTTTAATTGGAGGCTAATTACTTTACAATATTGTATGTTTTCCCATACATCAACATGAATCCACCACAGGTGTTCACGTGTTCCCCATCCTGAACCACCCCCCCCACTTCCCTCCCCCTCCCCTCCCTCTGGGTCATCCCAGTGCACCAGCCCCCAGCATCCTGTATCATGCATTGAACCTGGACTGGCAATTCATTTCACATATGATTTTATACATGTTTCAATTTCTTTCTTACATCAGCTGATTGATTTTTTTGGTCATAGCTGAATCCCAACAATTTAAATTTTCGTATGATATGGTTCTAATACAGTCATTTAAAAAGTCTGTCCTTTAAGAGTATGTCCTTCCACTCTGTTCCAGGTTTAAGTAGCCATTTTCTTCTGAGGAGAAATGGATAGAAATGATATTCACAAGAAGGATTTCTTTCTTGAAGTGCTAAGAGCAAAGTGAAAACTCAGCGATCCCAGGCCTCTCAAATGTGGGCACGGCTTTTATCTGCTTCATGCCCCGTTATCTTCCCAGTGCCTGGCACAAGAATCACTCACTGAATAAATATTTGTTGAATTCACTTCACAGGCCTGTGAAATCTGAAGGGCTGGGGAGAATAAAAGCCTGCAGCAAGATACGAGAAGTCCTTACTGACCCCATGGACTGCATGGTACCCGGCCCCAAACAGGTGTCCTGTGATCATCTGCTCAGGACACAGTTGTCAAGGCATTCCCACCAACAGGAGCAGATGGCAACCTGGCAGGGATGCCCCAGGGTCATCCCCCGCTCCATAAACTTCACTTGGGACATCTTTCCCACAAGGACGGAAAGCATGTGATGCCCCTCGAAAGCCAAGAGGAACTGTGTGTTTTGACCCCCAAGGGAGGGACACTGTGGCTTTGCATCTCTGTTGGATGAGGAAAAAAAGACACCAAAAAGAAACAAAGCAGAGAGGAGCCCAGAACTGCCAAGGGTACAGGGTCTTTCAGAAAAGACATCAAGGGTGCTGTAGCTACTGACTTAATGATGAGCCGGTCTGGTGGAACCTTCTGACCTGGAAAAGATGTCCGGTTTTGAATACTGGTCTCTTTTTGGTGGTATCTTAACCCCTCCACAGGCACCCAAATCTCTACCATTTAGTTTTCTTATCAGAGTTGAACAGCAAAGCCCCATCCCTAAACTGAACCTCACAAGGCTTAGAATTTGGCCATTTGTACCTCTAAGATGGTTCAGGAGAATGTACTTGGAAATGAAGTTAGGATATATGGAAATGGGTGGAAACTGTTCAGATCTGGAATACAGTTGGAGTGTTTTTAATTTATGTGAATTTTGCAGTTAACCTGCCCATCTATGCTTGAGTCTGGAGTACATGCCCCCATCTTGGTGCATATGAGATGGAAGCTGGTAATCTGCTGTCCCCTTCAACATGGCCCCAAGAAACAACCCCTTACAGTGCTCAACCAGAGAACACAGTGGTGGGATCCAGCTTTGGAAAAAATAAGCTAGGTGTACAGAGAGACTGTACAGGCTTCTCAGGTGGCTCAGTGGTAAAGAATCCGCCTGCAATGCAGGAGACACAGGAGACGCAGGTTCGATCCCTGGGTGGGAAGATCCCTTGGAGGAGGAAATGGCAACCGACTCTAGTGTTCTTGCCTGGGAAATCCCACGGACAGAGGAACCCCAGATGGCCACAGTCCATGGGTTTGCAAAGAGTCAGACACAACTTACTGACTGAGCACATGCAGACAATACAGTGCTGTATATTCCAGGAATTTAAGAAACTAGTCCAAAGGTATCTTTGCCAGTACGTGGATTTCATCGTCCCTGCTGATGCCGGAACCTGCCCTATTGCATCCCCACACGGGAAAGGATGGGGAGAATGAACACACAGCCCATTTTCTGTGAAACTTGCAGCAACTCTCATCCTCTGGGACGTTTTGGTCAATTGCAGCTTGGGGTGCTCTCGTTGGTGGGTCTGGTGGTCTTTGTCTGACCCTATGAACACACCATAGGCGTACATGTGATTTCTGAGTCTTTGAAAGCTGGCATCACCAGTGACCTTGGGAGCAGCCTTCCCAAATGCCTCCTCGGCTCAGTCTGCTGGTGCCGGGGATGGGCATGAAAGGATGCCCCCCGTACTCCCCACTGTCGGGCCCTCCCCGACCACACCGGGCTGCCCTGAGCCTGGGCAGCAGCTTGTTTGTGGCAGGGCACTCTGGCCATCAGCTTCACAAAATGCCGAGCTGCTTTTGTGCTCCTTCAACAGAAACAGAGGCCCTTCACTTTCCTCCTTTGTTAAAGGCGCCTGGAGAGGAAAGCAACAGTGAATTAGGCCATCTTTTTATAGCCTCTCCAAAGGTCAGGCTTTCTTCTACGGCTGAAAGTGGCCCATGACACACTGCGGGCATCAAAGGGATGGATTATCAGCCTGGCCTTCATGTCAGGGCTGTGCTGAGCACATACTCTACCTTGCTTTTCTTTGGCCAAGCCACCCAGGGCTCAGTTTGATGTGTTTCATTTCTGCTCCTGCGTGACACAGCCCACCAACACCCCCAGCCTGTAGGAGGCCTTGAACAATACTCACGCCCTTCCTCTGGGGCGAGCCATCAGGACCATGCCAGATGTGAAGTGGGTGATTCAGTCCCATGAATCAAGTCCCAAATCCAAACTGGGTCCAGCTTGTCACAGCACAGAGAGGGACCAAGAGCCCGGCATCCATGCATGTACAGTCATTTTACAGGACAGTCCTCATGCTGCGGTGTGGCTTTTGATCACTTGCAGGTGGGTTACTGATGATTCACTTACCATCCATTGACTCAGAACAGACTTATTGACCACCTACTATGTGCCATGCTCTTCTGTAAGTGCCAGAGATGCACTCAGTGCACAAAACACAGATCTCAGCCATCCTGGGCTGACATTGTAGAGAAGATCCTGGAATTTATTGACTCAGACACTCTTGAGGGAAAATGTTGCCACAGATAAGTAGGCAGGGCAACAGGCACTGACCAGGGCATCCTGGCAAACCACAGGGGACATATGCGGTGTTATAAGAGCTTGCTTGTAGTGGACACAGTCAGGTGCTCCTATAGTGGGAAGAACAGGCATTCTGGGGGTAAGCCGTGCTGGGTTTCAGTCCCCACTCAGCGACTTTCTCACTGGGTCTCATCAACTCTGTGTCTCTTGTTTTCTGGTCTTCAGGTTCCCTGGGTAGTAGGATTAAGTGAAGAAACACATGGAGGGCACTTTGCACATGGGTTGGAGTTTAGAATCTATTGGTTTCCCCTAACTCAATTCAATGCCACCCACCCCCCAAACACACACACAACACACCTACACACATGTATAAATCTAATAAGTTACTCTTGAATACCTAAAGTCGTTTACTTAGATTTGCATGAAACTTTGTTTCTGCTAGAGGAAAAGGAGGATAAGATCAGTGAGAAAATCATAATAAGCACTATATTTATTGAAGGTTTTCTACAAATGCTAAGTCGTTTTCATGTTCATTGTGTTTCATAATCCTTACAATCTCTGTGAAGCAGGTCATGTTTTTGTTGACCCATTTTAAAGATAAGGACAGTAAGGTCTATATCAGGGGTCAGCAAATATTTTCTGTAAAGGGCCAGACAGAGAGTTAAGTATTTTGGGTTTTGAGGGTCCAACTATTCATTTTGCATGGTACCAAGAAAGCAGTCATGTTTAACTTATATGCAGAGTACATCATGAGAAATGCTGGGCTGGATGAGGCACAAGATGAAATCGAGATTTCCGGGAAATATCAATAACCTCAGATATGCAGATGACACCACCCTTACAGCAGAAAGTGAAGAACTAAAGAGCCTCTTGATGAAAGTGAAAGAGGAGAGTGGAAAAGTTGGCTTAAAACTCAACATTCAGAAAACTAAGATCATGGTACCTGGTCCCATCACTTCATGGCAAATAGATGGGAAAGCAAGGGAAACAAAATCACTGCAGATGGTGACTGCAGCCATGAAATTAAAAGACACTTGCTCCTTGGAATAAAAGTTATGACCAACCTAGACCGCATATTAAAAAGCAGAGACATTACCTTGCTAACAAAGGCCCATCTAGTCAAAGCTTTGGTTTTTCCAGTAGTCATGTATGGATGTGAGAGTTGGACTATAAAGAAAGCTGAGCACTGAAGAATTGGTGCTTTTGAACTGTGGTGTTGGAGAAGACTCTTGAGAGTCTCTTGGACTGCAAGGAGATCCATCCTAAAGGAAATCAGTCCTGAATATTCATTGGAAGAACTGATGTTGAAGATGAAACTCCAGTACTTTGGTCACCTGATGTGAATAACTGACTCATTGGAAAAGACCCTGATGCTGGGAAAGATTGAAGGCAGGAGAAGGGGACAACAGAGGATGAGATGGTTGGGTGGCATCACCAACTCAATGGACGTGAAATTGAGTGAACTCCGGGAGTTGGTGATGGACAGGGAGGCCTCCATGGGTTTGCAAAGAGTCAGACACGACTGAGCGACTGAACTGAACTGAACTGAAGCAGAAGGTGTGACTGGACTGTGATCCAATAAAACTTTATTTATAACAACAGCTACTCCAGCTCAAGATGGCGGTATAGAAGGATGTGGGCTCATCTCCTCCTGCAAGAGCACAAAAATTGCAGCTAGCTAATGAACAACCATCGACAGGAGGATGCTGGAACCCACCAGAAAAAGATACCGCACATCCAAAGACAAAGAAGAAGCTGCAGCAAGGTGGTAGGAGGGGTGCAATCATGATAAAATCAAATCCTATACCCACCAGGTGGGTGACCTGCAGACTGAAGAACAATAATACCAAAGAAATTCTCACACTGTTGTGAAGGTTCTGAACCCCACGTCAGGCTTCCCAGCCTGGAGATTTGACAAAGGGACTGGGATTCTCCAGGGAATCTGGCCTTGAGGGCCAGGGGGATTTGATTGTAGGACTTCCAGAAGACTGGGGGAAACAGAGTTTTGTCTTGGAGGGTGCAAACAAAATTTTGCACACACCAAGACCCAGAGAAGAAGAGCAGTGACCTCACAGAAGACTGAATCAAAACTACCTGCTAGTGTTGGAGGGCTTCCTGCTGAGGCACGGGTGGGCAGGGGCTCACCACAGAGACAGGCACTTGGCATAAACCCTCTTGGAGTTCACCATTAACCCTACTATAGAGCCTGTAGACCCTAGGGCTGGGTTGCCTCAGGCCAAACAACTACCAGGGAGGGAGAGCAACCCCACTCATCAGCAGATAATTGGATTAAAGCTTTACTGAGCAAGGACCTGCCCACCAGAGCAAGACCCAGTTTTCCCCAGTTACTCCCACTGGGCTTCCCCAGTGGCTCAGCGGTAAAGAATCTGCCTGCAGTGTAGGAGATGCAGTAGAATCAGGTTCAATCCCTGGGTTGGGAAGATCCCTAGAGAAGGAAATGGCAACCTACTCCAGTATTCTTGCCTGGAAAATCCCATGGACAGAGGAGCCTGGTGGGCTACAGTCCATAGGGTGGCGAAGAGTCGGACATGACTGAAGCGACTTAGCATGCACGCATGCAGTCACTCCCATCAAGAACCTTACACAAGCCTCTTAGCCTCAGCCGTCAGAGGGCATACAGAAGGAGCAAAGAGAAGCATAGTCTCACAGCGGCTAAAACAAAAACCATATTACAGAAAGTTAATCACGATGAAAAGCAGAAAGTTATATTCCAGATGAAAGGACAAGATAAAACCCCAGAAAAACAACTAAATGTGGTGATAGGCAATCTTCCAGAAAAGGAGTTCAGAATAATGATAGTGAAGATGATCCAGGATCTCAGGAAAAGAATGGAGGCAAAGACTGAGAATATGCAAGAAATGTTTACCAAAGACCTACAAGAACTAAAGAACGAACAAACAGAGATGAATAATACACTAGAAGATATCAATAGCAGAATAACTGAGGCAGAAGAACAGATAAATGACCTGGAGGATAGAATGGTGGGAATCACTGCTGCAGAACAGAATATAGAAAAAAGAATTAAAAGAAATGAAGACAGCCTAAGAGACCTCTGGGACAACATTAAATACACCAACATTTGCATTATAGGGGTTCCAGAAAGAGAAGAGAGAGAGAGAACCTGAGAAAATATTCAAAGAGATAATAGCCGAAAACTTCCCTATCATGGGAAAGGAAATAGTCAACCAAGTCCAGGAAGCACAGAGAGTGCCAGGCAGGATAAAGCCAAGGAGGAACACACTGAGACACATAGTAATCAAACTAACAAAAATTAAAGACAAAGATAAAATGTTAAAAGCATCAAGGGAAGAAGGACAAATAACACAAGGGAACTCCTGTTAGGCTGTTCAGAGGATTTATCAACAGAAATGCTACAAGGCAGAAGGCAATGGCATGAAATATTTAAAGTGATGAAAGGGAAGAACCTGCAACCAAGAACACTCTACCCAGAAAGACTCCCCTTAAGATTTGATAGAGAAATCAAAAGCTTTCCAGACAAGCAAAAATTAAGAGAATTCAGCACCACCAAACTAGCTTTACAGAAAATACTAAAGGGACTTCTCTAGGTGGAAACACAAGAGAAAGAAAAGACCTACAGAAAATAAACCCAAAACAATTATGAAAACAAATGGTAATAGGATCATACATATCAATCACTATTTTAAATATAAATGGATTAAATGCACCTATCAAAATACACAGACTGCCTGAGTGGGTGAAAATTTGTGCATGTATGCACTTCCACTTACCACATCACTCTGCCTAAACCCCCAAATTGTATGTAATTATTTTATATTTTAAGTCAATCATGTTCCCATTATGGCTTGCAATTATAAATATATTTTTTAAGTTTATATTTATATATTTATATTTTATTTTTATTTTATATTTATATTTTATACTTTTGATTGTAAAAACTGATAAACATCTTTTACTATTGTGATTATAGAGCTATTACTCACTTAATACCATTGTATCATGACTGGTCAACAGAAAAATAATAGAATTCCATATCACCAAAACTAGGATCTAATAGAAAAACCTGCAATCATTTCTTAAAATCCAGATGTATATCATAATTATCTGAGAATCTTTTGAGAAATACAAATGCCCAGGTATTGTTTTTTTTTCTCCAGCACTCCAGTATGTTTCTAATGAACAGTCATGTTGAGAAACCACTGGACTATATGATGATCTTTTACTTTTATCTAGTTTGTTTCTCTTTTTCTATTTCATATTCAGTGCTCCCATTTCATTTAGGTCATGTTCAATTTCTCCATCTCTTCCTTTTTTTATTTTTGATGTTCTTCCTCAAGGTTTATCAAGCATTGTAGAAAAGCTTCTGTATACATATATATATATATATATATATATAAATATAAAATACATTTTACAAAACATGAATTTTTGCCTAACTAAAAAAATTATGACATTTGGATTCTATTTGTTTGACAGTATGAATAGAACGCTGCTGCTGCTAAGTCGCTTCAGTCATGCCTGACTCTGTGTGACCCCAGAGACGGAAGCCCACCAGGTTCCCCTGTCCCTGGGATTCTCCAGGCAAGAACACTGAAGTGCGTTGCCATTTCCTTCTCCAATGCATGAAAGTGAAAAATGAAAAGGAAGTCGTTCAGTCGTGTCCGACTCTTAGCGACCCCATGGACCACAGCCTACCAGGCTCCTCCATCCATGGGATTTTCCAGGCAAGAGTACTGGAGTGGGGTGCCATTGCCTTCTCTGGGACAGAATGCTAGATTTCTAATTAAAAATAGATATGCAACAAGCAACAATGGTTTACTGTATAGCATAGGGAACTACATTCAATATCTTGTAATAACTTATGATGGAAAATAATTTCAAAAATAATATATGTGTATTTGTATAACTGAATTACCTTGCTGTGTACTTGAAGCATTGTAAGTCAACTATACTTCAATAAATTACATATATATTAAAAAAAAAAAGCTAGATCTGGCTTTTTGGCCATAGTTTGTGGAAACCTTTGACCTACACATGTGACTTCCAGCTCAAGCTCGTCAGGCTGGTGGAGGATGAACAACATTGATACACACTGTTCTGCGTCTTGGTTTTGCTCCACTACTGTGTTTTTTGGGATATGTTTCCATATCACATTAAACAGCCATCTCATTCTTTTTAATTGCTGCAGAGCAATCCCTGGCAGTTAAATCATGGTTTGTTTAGTTGATCCTCTTCTAATCAATGGATGAAGTTCTACCTTCTGGTCTGGAGGTAGGTTACATTTTTTGCTAACACAAATATGATGACACAAATCTTTCACAAAGTCATTTTGCTCCAGGGGAACTGTATCTTCAGAGTAGATTTCTAGGAGGGGGATTGGGGCTTCCAGCTTCTAAGACATGTTGCAGGAAACTAGACTCTTGTGAAGAAGCCGTGTGAAGACGGGCGATCCAAGAACTGTAGAACCTTCCTTCATCCCATGCTTAGCTTGCTGAGCTCCCATGCTGGCAAGCACCAAACACCATGATTAGCCTCCAGATAAAGGTAACTCTAGGAGTCAATGAATTACTAAATTGCTATACTGGGACAGGTGAACTTTTATCAATTCTGCCTTCTTGATCTTGAAACTAATTTCTTCACAAATGGCAACCCACTCCAGTATTTTGCCTGGAGAATCCCATGGACAGAGGAGCCTGGCGGGCTACAGTCCACAGGGTCACAAAGAGTCGGACACGACTGAGTGACTTCACACACACACATTCATCTAAAGCAAAAATCTAAACTGTGAGCTTCCTGAGAAAAGAGGCTGTCTTAGTCCACAGTGAGTGCCTGATTCATCCATTCATTCACAGATATGTATCAAGTACCCACAATGGGTCCTATGCTGTGCTAGATCTGGGACTACAGTGATAACAGGAGAGACAAGGTCCCTGGTCTTGGGAGGCTAAAGCCTGGTGGGGCTTGGAGACAAGGCTGTGATAAGCGCTTTGACATAGGACAGATAGAGCATTACAGGAACCCATAGAAGGGAATTCAGGTGGAGGGTTGGCAATCAGAGAAAGCCTTCTTGAAAAAGGAGGTCTACCCTAAGACTTGAAGCCATTCACTAAAAGTGTCAGTTAGGGTTGATAACTTTTGGCTGCTATTAGCAGAAACCAAAAGTAACAATGGCTTAAACATGATAAGCCATGTTTATAAGCCTGAAAGTCCACCTTTCAGGTCAGAAGGTGGACTGTCCAGAAATGGTGGTGGCAGTATTGTGGTCACCGGGGATCTAGAAGTCTTCTATCTTTTGGGGTTGTCATCCTTAGCCAGGGCTTTCATCCCCAACAATGCCTCATAGTTCACAATAACTTCTGGAGTAAGCCATCATATCCATATTCCAGGCTGGAAGCAAGAGTTAGGAGCAGGTAAAAAGGACCAGGTCCAGCTGTCTGCTCCATTCCTAAGGAGCTTTCTGAAAGTCTCACCTAAGAACTTCTGTTTATATTTCACTGACCTCTGCATAGACCCTGGGCACATCCAGGTGCACTGTAGAGAGAGACAACATCCTTTGCGTTGAGCCCATCAAAGAGACAGTGGCATCAGGTAAGAGATGATGGTGGCCACTCCTTGTGAAGAGGTGATGGTGGTGCAGAGAAAATGGAATGGTTTTGCATTTTTTAAAACCTGATAAAACTTCCAGATAATCTCCAGCTTTGCTCAAGTCTACTTAGGAATCAATACCAAAGGCAGAGTCTCCTTTTTAGAGTGATTAATTCCCTCCCTTATCTCTGTTTAGAAGACAAAGAAGGAAATGGAGAAGAGGAAGACAAGACTTCCTGCCACTGGAGAATGGATGACCCCAATCGCTGACCCAAGGTGATTTAACAGTCTGAATGCCCCCCCGGGCTCCTAGGGATGGGTAAACATGATGCTCTACGGAATTGCAAGGAGGCAACCATGGCCCAAGTTGTCCCTTCCTCGAGTGGCTTTCTTAAGATCCCCTTCCCTCAGATGGGAATAAAACATGAGGTAGGGAGTGACCCTTAGGAGTGAGGACTCAGCCTTAGCTGATTCCAGGATGGGTGTCTTTTTCTCCCTGTCTGAAGAGGCTTTCTCTCCCCTTCCCATCTTTTCTATACTTTAGGCCCTGCTTTCCTTAATGGCATTATATTGGAAAATGTAGATAATTTTCCCTTGAATACTATCTTATCCTCCCCAATAAACACTTAACACTGTTAGTATTTAGCACCCTTATCCCCTTGACTTGCTTGGGACTGCAAAAATACTTTATGTCGGTACACCTTGATCAATACCAATAACTTTCTATTTTCTAATTTCATATACAGTAACTCTTCAAATACCTCAAATATTTCCATGGTCCTCTTGAACCTTAAATCGTTATTAAATGTCGTGGATTTTAAAAAGATGGGTGAAAGTGAAGCTGAAAGTGTTAGTTGTTCAGTCGTGTCCAACTCTTTGTGACCCCATGGACTGTAGCCGGCCAGGCTCCTCTGTCCATATAATCCTCCAGGCAAGAATACTGGAGCAGGGTGCCACGCCCTTCTCCAGGGAACCTCCTTGACCCAGGGATGGAACCTGTGTCTCCTGTGGTTCCCGCATTGGCAGGCAGGTTCTTTACCATCGAGAACCACCAGGGGATGGTGATTCCAATGAGAGGCCTCTCCACCTGCCAAGGAAAGGGAGCCAAGAGCAATTCGAGGAGGTTAAATTATACATCTTGAGATTCATTCCATGTTGAGGCTGAGGCTGAAGACAGAGGCAAGGACAGATTTGGCCTCTGGTTTTGGCAACTGGTGGAGCTTTTAATCTCCAACAACTGTCACTTTATCTGGCACAGGGCAGATGCTGAATTTGTATTTGTGAATGAAAGAAAACTTCACAAACCAGTCTCTTCCTTGATTTGATTTCCTTATTTTTGTCCTATATTCTGATTGGTTTCCTAGTCATCCAGCCCGAAACTCCCCACTGACTCATCTTTCTTTTCGGTTCTGTGTTAGTCAGGGTTCTCCAGGGAAGCAGAACCAAGAGGACGCATAGCGAGACAGGAAGAGACTCATGTGATCAGGGAGGCTGACGAGGGCCAGGATCTGCAGATAGCAAGTCAGAGACCCAGGAGAGCCAATGGCGTGGTTCTCTGTCGAGTCTGATGACTCCAGACCCAAGAAGGGCCAGTGTTTCCATTTGAGTCCAAAGGCAGAAGGTTGCTGTCCCAGCTCAGCAGCCAGGCAGGAGGAGTCTCCTCCTTCATTTGGGAGGGTCAGCCTGTTGTTCTAATCAGACTTTCAGCTGATTGGATGAAGCCCACACACAGGAGGGTGGGCACCTGCTTCACTCATCCAAGTGTTAATCTCAACCAAAAGACCCCTCACAGACACACCCAGAATCACATCTGACCAAATGTCTGGGCACCCCGAGACCCAGTCAAGTGGGCACATAAAGTTGACTATCAAGAATCCTTTCTGATTAGCCAACAAGTCCTGCCCTTCTTCTTTCCACGCCGTCAGTATCCTGCCAGGAAAGAGAGGCACACATATTGGTGGAGTGAGAGAAGGGACTGAATGACGGGACTGTTCAGAAAAGTGAGGACCAGACGAAGGGAATTCAGGATGGTGATGCGCCAGGGACCCGGGAGCGTCAGAGTTGCCATGACCTCTGGGATTGTGCCGGTAGAGCAGGTGTGACTGGAACTGCTCAAAACATGTGACACGTATTATCTTTAAAAACCTCCATGGTTGCTTTTATTCACATACCATACAATTCACAGATAAAAGATGTACAATTCACTGACTTTTGGTAGACTCACAGTTGTACAACCATCACCATGATCAATTTTAGAATATTTTCATTACTCACATTCCTCCCAGCCCCAAGCAATCATGAATCTACCTTCTGTCTTCGTAGATACGCCTATTCTGGACATTTCATGTAATTGGATCACATATTCTGTGGCCTTTGCGATTGGTTCCTTCCACTTAGCATATTGTTTTCGTATTTATCCATGATACCCCCAGTGCCATCTTTTACAAGGGGGAAATTAAGGCCCAGAGAGGTTAGGTAACACTTGGTAAGTGGCAGAGCCAGAATTCAGACCCGGGTGGTGCAGACCAGCTTTCTAGGCCGCCTGGCACCCCAGAGCCCTGACCCAGGTCCTCGTTCACTGTCAAGGGGAGGTTATCATCATGTTCCCTGGGTCTCAGCCTTCCACCGCATCTGGAACCCTCTGCCCCACTTGCATCCACTTAAGACCTGTCTCCATCACAACTTCCTGGGCTCAGGGGACATCAGGCCTTTTTGTCTACCCCATATCTGTTCTCCCTTCTGGTGAGGGGACTCTGGTTTCCTTTGGGGGAACCACCTTACCCACTCTTGACCCACGTGGCTTGGCTGGAATTGTCCCCACTCCACTTGCTGCAGGAGCAAGCGTGTAACCAGGCATGGCCAATGAGATTAGTCACAATCCCCCAGGCCAGGTTGAGGGCCAGGAATGTGATCTGATTGGAGAGAAATGAAGCTAGAGGTGGGGGAGGGCTATGCTTTAGATTCTGGGAAAACAAAAATTTCTCCCTCTTCTGCAGAAGCTAGAGGAACAGACCCTCATCCTTCTTTTGGATCGAAAAGTGTTAGGAGGTGATGTATGAAAGTGCTCATGATAACAATGTGATCATACTTGAAGAAGACCCCAGGGGCTGCTCTGTCTAATGTCAACACTGTGGAAGCAGAGATAGGAGAGAGAGAAGACAAGTACTTGGTTTGAGCTCCTGGATCAAACCATACCTGAACAAAACATGCTATGGATTTTCCATTTAGCAGAACAAACAACTTCCTACTAAAGCAAACGTGAGATGTTTTGTGTCTCTTCTAAATAATATAAAAACGGAGTATGAATTTCATATCCTAAATTTAGGATATTCCACAGCACTTAGAATAATATGCTACCTTAAAGTATCCAGATAACTGAGATAATTATTCTTTTTAATGCCCATGTTGTCTTATTTAAACACACATACAGAGAGCGTCAGGAGGTCAGTGTAACAGGTGGCATCTCCATGCAATTTTTTCAGACTGTTTCAATAAAGCCAGCTGGGAGTTAGGCATGGAAAATACCACACAAATGCCACTCACCCAGCAGAACAGGGAGCACGGCTGCTCAGCATTGTTCCCACCTGATGAGGACAACTTGATCTAGAATGTGTTTCCAACTGTCATGACACTGAATGGGCTGGAGAATACTGCAATTACAAGTCACATCTTAGCAGAAGGCAGTGCAGGAGAAGTGGGACAGAGTAGAAATCCTGAAGCAGCCCAGAAAAGGAGGATGGAAAACGCAGGGAAAGCCCCCTTTGGAGGCAGGTTTAAAATAAAGTCCTTGTGGAATCAAACCACTGATCCTTAACCACGGCTGAGAATCAGAGCCCCTGTATGAATTTTAAAATTATATTTCTCCCTTAGGCCCTTGGAGTGGAAAGTGGCAACCCACTCTGGTGTTCTGGTCTAGAAAGTCCCATGGACAGAGGAGCCTGGTCGGCTCTAGTCCACAGGGTCACAGTCAGACGTGACTGAGCACACACACATTTAGGCCCAGCCCAGAAGTTTCTGCTTCAGCCCAGTTTTCTGCTTCTGGGCAGAGCAGGAACATCTGTAGATTTTTTTTTTTTTTTAATCTCAAGAGTTTATTCTGATGCACATGCCCAGTTAAAAACTCCAGGATTAAGAAGTAGAAAATTCTGTACAACCTTGGAAATATTGGAGTTGAACCAAAGGGAAAAAAAAAAGGAAAAATATATAAATGTATCATGAAAAGGACTCCTCAAAAAACAAAAACAAAAACAGAGGAATGTATAAAAAGCATTTCAAAAGAGTAGAGACATGGTCACGCATTAAATGTTTGCTAGGTTTTGGGGTGCAGATGGACAAGAATACTGACTAAACGGCACTCACTCACCAGCTTGGCCCTCCCTCCCTGTTTCACACTTTCATCCAGAAGTTTCTAGGTGTGTGCATATTGAGATCAGGAGGCTCATTTGTCAATCCTTAAAATTGCTTTTGTTCCATTCCATATGCTTGTTAAAGTTTAGATTAGCTTATCAAAAACATTGACTGAGGGCAAGCTAAACTCCAGGTGTTGGGGTAGCCCTTGACTTTGGGGAGCTCGTGCCAGCTTGGAGAGATGGTAGGGAAGCATTAACGCTGGGGTGCAAGAAGCTGAGGGGCTGGGATGGGAGAGGCCCTGAGGGATGATTTCACCTACGAGATGCAGATGCGGGTTTAGAAGGGCAAACAGCCTTCATCAGGGAAAGCGCTGAGCGTGTGGACCGAAGGGAGGCTTGCGTCCAGCAAGCAGCACTAACTAATGAATAAATAGTCATGACACCCCTCGGACACTGCTTGACGCTTGAAGCCGGTTTCATCGTGTGTTTCCCCTAGAGAGAGGATAATCGACCACCCCTGTGTTTTCCTCTCTCTCTTTTCTGAAACAGAAATTGCATCCTCCTGGTTAAGGACGCTCCCCTCGCAGACCGCAGTGGCCAGGTGTGTCAGCCCACACCTCGCAGTGTGTGAAAGAGACGTGCCACTCCCGTCTGACAGCGGAGTTCACGAGGCTGGATTATCACCATCCGTAGCAAAGACCTGGGAAAGACTGAAGGCAGGAGGAGAAGGGACGACAGAGGATGAGATGGCTGGATGGCATCACCGACTCGATGGACCTGGATTTGAGTAAGCTCCGGGAGTTGGTGATGGACAGGGAGGCCTGGTGTGCTGCAGTCCTTGAGGTCGCAAAGAGTTGGACACGACTGAGCGACTGAGCTGAACTGTGGCAATGACCTGGCCTTGCCCGCTGGGCGTGTCCCGAGACTTCAGGCAGGGCCCGGCGGGCTGGCGGCGGCTGGCGGACTCGGATCGCCGGGGCGAGGGCGCCCTCTGGCGGCGACAGGTGGCGCGCGCCCTTGCTCGCCCTTGGCGCGCCCAGCCGATCGTCCTCGGCGATCCGGATCAAAGGACCCGCGGCTCAGGCAGAGCCCTGCTGGGCTGCCATTTCGGGAACTGGAGTGGGAGGGATCACGTCCTCGAAGGCAAAAGGAGCCTTTTAAACCTTTGGAAACATTCAGTAGAAAAGTGCTTTGTGTTCCCGTAGAGCCGGAAAGAACGATTTTTGAGGGAAGGTTTCTTTTGTTCCTCGCGATGGGGAAAGGTCATGTTTTCTCAAATCACCCGGATTGACAGGCCTAAAGGAGGCACAGGGGTGAGGGTCCAGAGCTTTTATCATATTGGCAAAGAAGTCTGGGGTCTCCAGAAGGCTTAAGAACGCCAAGGTCCCTCCTCTGGAAATTCCAGAGACTTGTGTTCAGGGGTGGTCCCCGCAGGAAAAGTCCCCCAATTCTGTGTTAATAACCCAGATGCCCCCCGCTGGCGGAAGCGAGGACCTAAGAGGTCTCGGGGAAGAGAGAACAGAAGAGACCTAAGTGGTTAAGTTCCAGCCTCCCCTGCACGGAGCGTCTCCTCCTCTGCTGAGCGGGGATGCGGAGCGTAGTGCAGGCTGCGGGGCGCGTGGTGGCGGTGGCCCTGCTGGGAACTAGCAGCCAGCTGGAGGGATGAGGTGGACCCGTAGGCTGGATCCACAGATTGGAAAGGCAGATATCCCTCACGAAGTCAAAAATGTACACATCAGATCAGGATGCACAGTTTATTATTCCGTTTGAGGAACAACAAACCCCAAGCTGTACAAATATGGATAGAAGATTTTTTGAGTCTGGAAATGAAGGCAGTGAACCAGTAACAGTGGTTACTTTTAGGTAATGGAGCGCTTCCCTGGTGGCTCAGACTATAAAGAATCTGCCTGCAATGGTGAACACGTGGTTTCACTCCCTGGCTCAGGAAAATCACCTGGAGAAGGAAATGGCTACCCACTCCAGGATTCTTGCCTGGAGAACTCCATGGACAGATGAGACTGGCGGGCTATATAGTCCATGGGGTTGCAGAGATTAAGACATGACTGAGCATGTATTATCCTTCATAGTTGCTGAGAGTCGGGTGTGACTCAGCCCGGTGGTTCTGGCTTTCAGCCTCTCATGAGGTTGCAGTCAGGATGTTGGCTTGACTGAGACTGAGGATTCCCTTTAGAGATGTTTCACAGCATGACTGTTGGCAGGGGCCTCAGTTCTTGGCCATGTGACCCACTCCACAGGTTAACTGTTCTCACCACAAGGCAGCTGGCTTCCTGGAGAGGGGGAGAGCGATCCTAGAGAGAAACGTGGAGCCTGCAAGGTCTTTTATGACTTAGCAGCCTTGCAGGTCACACTTCACCACTTCTGCCACACTATTTGTTATAAAAAAGTCACTAAGGACAGCCCATACTCAAGACAAGGAGAATTAGGCTCCACCAAACAGAGAAATGGGCTTCCCTGGTAGCTTAGCTGGTAAAGAATCCTCGTGCAATGCAGGAGACCCTGGTTTGATTCCTAGGTTGGGAAGATCTCCTGGAGAAAGGAATGGCAACCCACTCCAGTAGTCTGGCCTGGAGAATTCCACGGACTGTATATAGTCCATGGGGTTGCAAGGAGTTGGACAGGACTGAGTGACTTTCACTTTCACTTTTCAAATGAACACTTGGACTTTCCAGGTGGCTCAGTGGTAAAGAATCCGCCTGCCAGTGTAGGAGCTGAGGGTTTAATCCCTGGGTCAGGAAGATCCCCTGGAGAGGGAAATGGCAACCCACTCCAGTGTTCTTGCCTGGAAAATCCCATGGACAGAGGAGCCTGATGGGCTACAGTCCAAGGGGTCACAAAGAGTTGGACAAACTGAGCGACTAAAACAATCAACAACAAAACAGAGAAATATCAAGGAATCTGAAGACATACTTTAAAACCACCAAATCTTGTTAAAATGCAGATTCTGATTAGGCAGGTCCTGGGAGGATTCCCCAAATTCTGCATTTCTAACAAGTTCGCAGGTTACCACTGCTACTGGTCTGTGGACCACTTCTGAGTAGAGAAGGAATCAAAAACACGCAAATAACTATAGCTCAGATGACATCTTTGGGAAGTGGACTGCTTGCAAGAATAATATCCTTCGTCATCCTGGCATCATCTTTGGATGGTGCCCAAATCTAAAGTCACATTTCCCCTGAAAGGTCAGAGCAGTAAAGTAAGAGAAAGACAAGATTACCTTGTTAGTACAGAGGACAAGCTGTAATGGAATTAAAACAATCAAAGGGGGATTCGGCCAAGCTCTCTAGCCTTATATTCAAGAAGCTCTCAGAAAGCACAAAACGTCAGCCATCAATTCTGAAGGGGATGCTAAACAAACAGTAGCAAATCTGGGCTTCCAATAAGGATTGTACAAAATGCCTTCATAGGACTAAGACTACTGACTGCAGTACTTACAAAATTCACTTTGATACAGGAAGGCAAGAAGCAGCATCAGCATCTCAGAAGATCAAGACTTCCACATGCTCTGCTGGCTTGAAGGCTTGTACGTTAAATAAATCATTTCCCATTCAATTGCCTGGACTGAAATTTGCTTTCAAATATAGCATAAAATTGCTATGTGACTCAGATATAAAGAATCTGCCTGCAAAACAGAAGACTTGGGTTCAATCCCTGGGTCAGGAAGATCCCCTGGAGAAAGTAATGGCTACCCACTCCAGTATTTTTGCCTGGAGAATTCCATGAACAGAGGGGCCTGGTGAGCTACAGTCCATAGGGTCACAAAGAATAGGACACGACTGAGCAACTAACACACACAGCATAAAACTACAAATCCTGTATTTTTTTTATTTTTATTTTTTTTAAAATTTTTTTAATATTTATTTATCTGTTTGGCTGTGCCAGCTCTCAGTTGTGGCACGTGAACTCTTAGTTGCAGCATGTGGGATCTATTTCCCTGCAGGGATCGAACCCAGGCCCCCAGCATTGGGAGCCTGTGGTCTTAGCCACCGGACCACCAGGGAAGTCCCTGTATTTTTTTTAATTGCTATGATTCATACCATAAAATTCACCTTTTTAAAAACCACCTTTCAGTGGTTTTTAGCCTGTTCATAGGTTATGCAACCATCACCACCATCTAATTCTAGAACATTCATCACCCCCAAAAAGAAACCCTAAATCCATTAGCAGCAACTCCCCATTCCATCTCTTGTAGTCCTAGGCAACTAGCAGGCTATTCTTTGTCTCTAGATTTGCCTGTTCTGCACATTTCATATAAGTGAGCTCAAAAATTATTGCTGTAAAATATATGTAACCATTTACCATCTTAACCATTTCCATGTGCAGAGTTCAGCAGTATTAAGCATTTTCATATTGTTGTGCAACTATTACCACCATCCCTCTCCAGATCTGTTTTCATCTTCCCATACTGAAACCCTGTAACCAAACATCAAGTTTGTAAGTTTCCCCAATGCTACAACAGGCATCAGTACTTCCTTCCTTTTTATAGGTGACTAACAGAGTCCCTTGGACTGCAAGGAGACCCAACCAGTCCATTCTAAAGGAGATCAGCCCTGGGATTTCTTTGGAAAGAATGATGCTAAAGCTGAAACTCCAGTACTTTGGCCACCTCATGTGAAGAGTTGACTCATTGGAAAAGACTCTGATGCTGGGAGGGATTGGGGGCAAGAGGAGAAGGGGACGACAGAGGATGAGATGGCTGGATGGCATCACTGACTTGATGGATGTGAGTCTGAGTGAACTCGGGGAGTTGGTGATGGACAGGGAGGCCTGGCGTGCTGTGATTCATGGGGTCGCAAAGAGTCAGACACGACTGAGTGACTGATCTGATCTGATCTGAACCCACTCCAGCGCTCAAAATTCTCCAAGCCAGGCTTCAGCAATACATGAACTGTAAACTTCCAGAAGTTCAAGCTGGTTTTAGAAAAGGCAGAGGAACCAGAGATCAAATTGCCAACATCCGCTGGATCATCGAAAAAGCAAGAGAGTTCCAGAAAAACATCTATTTATACTTTATGGACTATGCCAAAGCCTTTGACTGTGTAGATCACAATAAACTGTGGAAAATTCTGAGAGATGGGAATACCAGAACATCTGACCTGCCTCTTGAGAAACCTATATGCAGGTCAGGAAGCAACAGTTAGAACTGGACATGGAACAACAGACTGGTTCCAAATAGGAAAAGGAGTATGTCAAGGCTGTATATTGTCACCCTGCTTATTTAACTTCTATGCAGAGTACATCATGAGAAATGCTGGGCTGGAGGAAGCACAAGGTGGAATCAAGATTGCCGGGATAAATATCAATAACCTCAGATATGCAGATGACACCACCCTTATGGCAGAAAGTGAAGAGGAACTAAAAAGCCTCTTGATGAAAGTGAAAGAGGAGAGTGAAAAAGTTGACTTAAAGCTCAACATTCAGAAAACTAAGATCATGGCATCTGGTCCCACCACTTCATGGGAAATAGATGGGGAAACAGTGAAAAGAGTGTCAGACTTTATTTTTTTGGGGCTCCAAAATCACTGCAGATGGTGATTGCAGCCATGAAATTAAAAGATGCTTACTCCTTGGAAGGAAAGTTATGACCAACCTAGATAGCATATTGAAAAGCAGAGACATTACTTTGCCAACAAAGGTCCGTCTAGTCAAGGCTATAGATTTTCCAGCAGTCATGTATGGATGTGAGAGTTGGACTGTGAAGAAAGCTGAGCGCCAAAGAATTGATGCTTTTGAACTGTGGTGTTGGAGAAGACTCTTGAGATTCCATCCTCGGACTGCAAGGAGATCCAACCAGTCCATTCTGAAGGAGATCAGCCCTGGGATTTCTTTGGAAGGAATGATGCTAAAGCTGAAACTCCAGTACTTTGGCCACCTCATGCGAAGAGTTGACTCATTGGAAAAGACTCTGATGCTGGGAGCGATTGGGGGCAGCAGGAGAAGGGGACGACAGAGGATGAGATGGCTGGATGGCATCACCGACTCTATGGACGTGAGTTTGAGTGAACTCCGGAAGTTGGTGATGGACAGGGAGGCCTGGCGTGCGGCAATTCATGGGGTTGCAGAGAGTCGGACACGACTGAAGCGACTTAGCAGCAGCAGCAGCAGCATTCCATTGTATAGATATACCGCATTTAGTTTATCCATTTATCAGCTGATGGACACTTGGGTTGTTTCTACTTTCTGGCTATCACAATGTTATTAATACTATGAATACAATGTTATTAATACTATGTATATTCATATCCAATTACTTATTTGAATACATTTTCACTTCTTTTAAGTTTATACCTGGGAGAGGAGTTACTGTAGCACAGTAATTCTATGTATAACTACCTGAGGAGATGTCAGACTGTTTTCCAAAGGGGCTGCACCATTCTACAGTCCCACCAGCCCTGTGAGAGGGTTACAATTTCTCCACATCCTCACCAACACTTTTTATTCTCCATGTTTTTGATTGTAGCCATCCTAGTGGGTGTGAAGGGGTATCTCGTGGTTTTCTATAATGACGAATGATGTGGGGCCTTTCTATTCCCCAAATGCTAATTGGCCGTTTGTATATCTTCTTTGGAGACATGCTTGCCTATTTTTAATTAATTTGTCTTAGAGTTGTAAGAGTTCTTCATATTCTAGATACAAATCCTTTGTCAGATACACGATTTGCAACTATTTTCTCCCATTCTGTTGGTTGTCTTCTCACTTTCATGATAGTGTTCTTCCAAGAACAGAAGTTTGTATTTTGATGAAGTTCAGTTTATCTATTTTTTTCTTTCATTGCTTGTGCTTTTGGTGTCATAATTAGACAACTGTTGGCCTAATCCAAAGTCACACAGATTTACTCTTATGTTTTCTTCTAAAAGCTTTAGAAATTTAGCAGTGTGTTTTGAGTTAATTTTTTTATGTGCTGTTAAGTACAGATCTAAATTCATTCTATTGTATGTGAATTCATAGCCAAAACTCCAGTCTTTGTTTTTTTAAATCATCAGCAAGAAACACAGACAAGGGCCTTCCTTTGGTTTCCCGGTACCATCTCCCTATCCCCACCTTCTCCGCATCCGCTGGCTGAAAGATTTTGAATTTTACAGCAAAACAATTTGTACAGACCAGGGCCAGGGGCCCAGCGCAGTTTGATAGAATCTTTTCAATGAATCTCCACTGAATTTTGCTGGGATGCAAACAGGAGTAGTTCTGACTTACCAGTTATCTGAAAATAACTTCTAATAAGGGAGAACAATTTCTTCATTCAATTCCATCAACTAGTTACGTGTTAGTGATTAAAACAAAGATTTCTACCCTATAGAGCTTATATTCTTGCAGGGAGAAAACAGACAAGAAACAGAAGAAGTAAGTACCTTATATAATATGCTAAAGGGTAGTAGTGCTCTGGGGGAAAGTGCAGAACAGAGCAAGAGGCATGAGGTTATGTGGTGGGGTGGGCTCTGCAACCTTTTGGAAAGAGGTGTTCAGAGTTGGTGTCCTTTCAAAACTGACATTTGAACAAAACCTTAGGAGTTGGTGAGGGATTTGACCATGGAGATATCTGGGGGAAAGGATTCCGGGCCGAGAGAATAGCCATTGCAAAGGCCACAAGGCAAAAATATGCCTCAGTATTTCAAGGAATAGGAAGGGAGCCAGTGTGACTAGAAGAGTGAGGAAAGGGAAGCTGTCACGGAGGCGAGATTATGTAGGTCTCATAAGCCATCTTGGGGACCATGACCTTTAACCTGTGATAACTGGGAAAAGCCACAGTGAGGTTCTGAGCTGAGCAATAGTACTGGGATCTGACTGACAGTTCAAAGTACGCTCTGGCTGCTGGGTTGAGAAGGGATTGTGGGCAGGAGTAAGGCAGGAAGAATAGTTAAAAGGCTTCTAAAATAGCCTCGGTGAGAGATGGGGGGAAGGGGGAGAGAGACTTGAGTGACGGCCGTTGAGACAGTGAAGAGGATCTGGTAGAGCCCAAAGGATGTCCTGGTTGATGGGAGTGTAACAGAGGCAGGTGTCAAAAGGGACCGTAGAGTTTTTGGCCTGAGAACCAGAAAGGAGTTGCCATTCCCTGTGACGGGGAGGCCACTGGGGAAGCAAGACTAGGGGTGGGAGGGCAGGGAGCTCAGCTTGGGGTGTGTGGAACTTGGGACTTTCTTGACTTCCAAGTGGAGGATCTTGTAGGCAGATAGCTATTTGAAAATGAGAAATCCAGGCTGGAGATATAAATGTGAAGGAGTCAGCCTCAAGGCAGGATGAGATACCAAGAAGAAAATGATGGACAGAACAGGGCCAGGGATGGTACCCTGGGCGCCTCTGGCACTGAGATCCAGAGGAGATGAAGAACACCCACGGAGGCTGTTTTCCTAGCAGTTTGGTAGCTACTTAAGTACATTTTGTCCCTCCCTTCCTTTTCTAATCTCCTTTCCTCCCCTCCCTTTTAATGGGCACCTACTGTGTACTAGGAACTAGAAAAGATGTTTAGCCCTCAATAAACTCATTGTCTTTACAGGAAATAAAATGCATATTTATAAGATAATGGAGATGTGCAACAACTGAGTAGAAACTGGGCCTTTCAACAGACATCTGTTTGTAACCTAGTGCAAGAATTTAGAATTCAGTTGTCTTCAACCCTTCTCTCCCATGTTTAATTTATTGCAACTGGAACCAGAAGACTGATTCACTTGCTCACATAAGATTAAATGCATGTTCGGTTTAGGAAAAAAGAGAGGTCATAGAAGACTAATCCAAACTATCCCAGTGTTGCTGTCCTTCAAAACAGAACGCCCTGAAGCAAGGCGGCGATTAAACACAGGGCGCTAGGCAGGAGGCAAAGACCCAAGGACGTGATTCTTCACCACAAGAAGCGGACAATCTAGTACTCAGCCTAGAATCACCTGGGAGCTTTTGAAACCATTGTGATCCTGGGCTCCCCGCTAATTAAGTCAGAATTTTTGGTTCACAATCCGAAAAATTCTAAAAGGCTCTTTAGGGACCCTAATGTGCAGCCAGAGAAGAGAACCACTAATCTAGGTGTTTTTTTTTTTTCCACAAATTATTTTAAAATTTGTAAATCATAAAGGATTTCAACAAAGTATGAGAATTATAGTTCATTTGGTCTATTCTTTAGGGAACAGACCTAAAGGAAATGATTATAATTCAACTTCACAAATAATCCACAATTTAGTATATTCTCTGATGGGAGTAACCTGCTCTCAAACCACATTTCACAATAAAAAGAAGGTCAGTCTTCTGCTTACCTGATGGGCTAGACAGTCTTGCTTTGTCAATTTTAAACATCACTATTTTAAATTACTTTGTGATACCGGTAAACTCATTTTTTTTTCTCTCAAAGATATGTTATCTTTCTTAATGATTCATACTTGTTGCTTTAGAAAAAAATGTATAGACCAAATGAGAACCAGTTTCATTTGCTGTCATCTGAACACACCTGGTAAACTGTCAGCCTTATGGCCATAAAGCAGCACAGAGAACAACCAACACTGGAGAATTTTATTAATGAAAAAACCTCTCATAATTTATTAACAAAGTCACAGGACAATAACTGTACATTTCCTTCTCTGCCACTGTCACCTGTTAAATTACTATTATCTTTACACACAAGGAAAAGTGGACATACTTTAAAGTCTTTCTGATAAATATATCGCCACTTTGCATCCTGCCTGGATAACGCTCTTCAGAACGACATATGCTGGAGCCTGTTTAAAAAAAACAACAGTAAGCAAACCAAAGAAATCCGTTCTATATTCACTTTCCATTGTAAGGCACAAGTCTAGCATGGCAGGGTTGGGACTTCTCTGGATAAATAATAAGATCTAAGAAATGATTTTAACAGGGGGAAAAAAAAATACTTGTCAAAAGATTAGAATGCCTTTGCTACAGCCAAAACATCTGACCCAACCAGCTTCTCACCGGAAACAGCGAATGTGCTGGGGAAAAGGATAAGGAAGCAAGAAATGATTCCCAGCTGGGAGCAAGGCTTTTGCTTGCTTTCTGTCAAGCAGTTCTATTAATGCTCACTTGTGAATGCAACTGGTGATGGAACTAAAGTCGAATGCTGTAAAGAACAGTCTTGCATAGGAACCTGGAAAGCTAGGTCCATGAATCAAGGTAAATGGGAAGCAGTCAAATAGGAGATGGCATTTAGGAATCAGTGAACTAAAATGGACCGGAATGGGCGAATTTAACTCAGATGACCATTATATCTATTACTGTGGGCAAGAATCCCTTAGCAGAAATGGAGTAGCCCTCATAGTCAACAAAAGCGTCTGAAACGTAGTACTTGGGTGCAATCTCAAAAACGACAGAATGATCTCTGTTCATTTCCAAGGCAAACCATTCAATATCGCAGTAATCCAAGCCTTTGCCCCAATCACTAATGCATAAGAATCTGAAGTTGAATGGTTCTATGAAGACCTACAAGACTTTGTAGAACTAACACCAAAAAAAGATGTCCTCTTCATCACAGGGGATTGGAATGCAAAAGTAGGAAGTCAAGAGATACCTAGAGTAACAGGCAAATTTGGCCTTGGAGTACAAAATGAAGCAGGGCAAAGGCTAACAGAGTTTTGCCAAGAGAACACACTGGTTATAGCAAACACTCTCTTCCAACAACACAAGAGACAACTCTACACATGGACATCACCAGATGGTCAATACCGAAATCAGACTGATTATATTCTTTGCAGCCAAAGATGGAGAAGCTCTACACAGTCAGCAAAAACAAGACTGGGAGCTGACTGTGGGTCAGATCATGAACTCCTTATTGCCAAATTCAGACTTAAATTGAAGAAAGCAGGGAAAACTACTAGACCATTCAGGTATGACCTAAATCAAATCTCTTATGATTACACAGTGGAAGTGACAAACAGATTCAAGGGATTAGATCTGATAGACAGAGTGCCTGAAGAACTATGGACAGAGGTTCGTGACATTGTACAGGAGGCAGTGATCAAGACCATCCCCAAGAAAAAGAAATGCAAAAAGGCAAAATAGTTGTCTGAGGATGCCTCACAAATAGCTTAGAAAAGAAGAGAAGTGAAAGGCAAAGGAGAAAAGGAAAGATATTCCCATCTGAATGCAGAATTCCAAAGAATAGCAAGGAGAGATAAGAAAGGCTTTCTCAGTGATCAATGAAAAGAAATAAAGGAAAACAATAGAATGGGAAAGACTAGAGATCTCTTCAAGAAAATCAGAGATACCAAGGGAATATTTCATGCAAAGATGGGCACAATAAAGGACAGAAACGGTATGGATCTAACTGATGCAGAAGATATTAAGAAGAGGTGGCAAGGAGAACTATACACAGAACTATACAAAAAAGATTTTCATGACCCAGATAACCACGATGGTGTGATCACTCACCTAGATCCAGACACCCTGGAATGCAAAGTCAAGTGGGCCTTAGGATACATCACTATGAACAAAGTTAGTGGAGGTGATGGAATTCCAGTTGAGCTATTTCAAATCCTAAAAGATGATGCTTTTAAAGTGCTGTACTCAACATGCCAGCACATTTGGATAACTCAGCAGTGGCCACAGGACTGGAAAAGGTTAGTTTTCATTCCAATCTCAAAGAAACACAATACCAAAGAATGCTCAAACTACCACACAATTGCATTTATCTCACATACTAGCAAAGTGATGCTCAAAATTCACCAAGCCAGGCTTCAACAGTACATGAACCGAGAACTTCCAGATGTTCAAGCTGGATTAAGAAAAGGCAGAGGAACCAGAGATCAAATTGCCAACAGCCGTTGGATCATCGAAAAAGCAAAAGAATTCCAGAAAAACATCTATTTCTGCTTTACTGACTATGCCAAAGCCTTTGGCTGTGTGGATCACAATAAACTGTGGAAAATTCTTCAAGAGATGGGAATACCAGACCACCTGACCTGCCTCCTAAGAAATCTGTATGCAGGTCAGGAAGCAACAGTTAGAACCGGACATAGAACACAGACTGGTTCCAGTTTGGGAAAGGAGTACATCAAGGCTGTATATTGTTACCCTGCTTATTTAACTTATATACAGAGTACATCATGTGAAATGCCAGGCTGAATGAAGCACAAGCTGGAATCAAGATTGCTGGGAGAAATATCAATAACCTCAGATATGCAGATGACACCACCCTTATGGCAGAAAACAAAGAAGAACTAAACAGCCTCTTGATGAAAGTGAAAGAGGACAATGAAAAAGCTGGCTTAAAACTCAAGATTCAGAAAACTAAAATCATGGCACCCGGTCCTATCCTGTCATGGCAAATAGATGGGGAAACAATGGAAACAGTGATAGAGTTTATTTTGGGGGGCTCCAAAATCACTGCAGATGGGGAGTGCAGCCGTGAAATTAAAAGATGCTTGTTCCTTAGAAGAAAAGCTATGACCAACCTAAGTAGCATATTAAAAAGTAGAGACAGTACTTTGCCAACAAAGGTCCATCTGGTCAAAGCTATGGTTTTTCCAGTAGTCATGTATGGATGTGAGAGTTGGACTATAAAGAAAGCTGAGCATTGAAGAATTGATGCTTTTGAACTGTGGTGTTGGAGAAGACTCTTGAGAGTCCCCTGGACTGCAAGGAGATCCAACCAGTCCATTCTGAAGGAGATCACTTTGTGGGTGTTCTTTGGAAGGAATGATGCTAAAGCTGAAACTCCAATACTTTGGCTACCTGATGTGAAGAATGATTCTTTGGAAAAGACCCTGATGCTTGATGATGACTGAAGGTGAGAGGAGAAGTGGACGACAGAGGGTGAGATGACTGGATGCCATCACGGCCTGGACATCAATGGACCTGAGCTGAGCACGCTCCGGGAGCTGGTGATGGACAGGGAGGCCTGGCGTGCTGCAGTCCATGGGGTCGCAAAGAGTGGGCACAACTGAGCGACTGAAGTGAACTGACCGATATGGGTTCTCTTTCTCTGACGGTGGTTTTATAACTTTCTGGAAACAGAAATGTTCCTGTGCCTCAACCTTCCAAATAAAGTACCACTACAAGCAAACAGTAAAGATGGGTCCCTACCAGTTCTGCGTCATGTTCGAGGCCTATGTCATGGTGCTCAAGCTCTTCATCCCGAAATTTCTTGATCACCTGGTTAAATAAAAAGAAATTGAAACAAGTCAGCCTTCCAACTCCCCACTGTTCAAACTTACTCTGGTGGCCAAAGCCTCATGCTGCCATCTAAGACACGGGTAGGCAGACTTTTCCTGCAAAGGGCCAGAGGCAGTACTTCAGGTTTCTCGGGCTATAAGGTCCCTGTCACAATGACTCAACTCTGCCACCCTAGAGGGGACAACAGCCATGGACACACAGACAAATGAGTGCAGCTGTGTTCCAGAAAAACTTATTTACAGAGACAGGTGGGTGGCCACTGACTTAGACTTAAAAAAAAATTAAACAGTTCCCTTATTTTCTGTAGAAAATTTCTGAGGATATTTACTTATTATTCTGAGTACATTCGTTTATTTAATCTGAAGGATCTGTGCTCATGGCCTTCGCTCAGGATCCAACAATGACCCAGAGGCAGAGAGAATACAGGTGTGGGCTCAGGAAACGCGGGTTTCAGTCCCAGCTCCGCCCGAGCACGTGACACGGCCCATAGCTTCAGCTGCCTCAGTGTGCACGCCCTTCAAATGAGGTGCTGCCTCAAGTTTCTAAGGCAGTGCTAGTCCCTAACATTCCATTTTGTTCCTCTTACCAAACTGCGTATCTGCCCTTTCCCCCCGGCAGTCCCTTCCAGAGCGTGGTCCGATACCTGCAGAAGCTCCTCGTATTTTTCAGGCTCCTTCTCCATCAGCGTCCTGATCTGGTTGTTGTAGTGGTGTGCGATGGACTCTTCCACGGCCACTGTGCAGGCCATGGCGCCCTCCTTCCCAAGCAGGGCAGTTCCGGCGCCTGGAATGGTCAGATCCAGAAGGTAAAGGATGGGGTTGATACCACTGGGGATGGAGACCAGGTCAGGGTTTGTCGCCTGGCACCCTGGGGCTGGGCAATTCCTTGTTGTGCAGGAGTGTCCTGAACGTGGTAGGATGCTTAGCGGGATCCCTGACATTTACCCACTAGGTGCCAGTGGCATCTCCAGTTGCAACAACCAAACTGTCTCTAGATGTTGCCAAGTGTCCTCAGGAGCAACCTGCCATCCTTGAAAACCACGGTGCCAGATGACAGTGTCAAACCCTGTAAGAATGTTCTTTGAGTGCTTTTTCTAACCTTCTGGTAATGGCAGGAGCGAGTCTTCACTGGGGTTCTTGGGTTCTTCTGTATCACTGACTCTCCCTTTTTATTTTTGTGTTTTTTTTTTTTTTTTCTTTTGGCTGTGCCTCAGGGCTTGTGGGATCTTTGTTCCCCAACCAGGGCTGGAACCTGGGCCCTCAGCAATGAAAGCGCTGAGTCCTAACCACTGAACTGCCAGGGAGTTCCCTGACTCTCTTTTTAAGAGTGAGCAGATCCCAAGTTTAGAACCTTCATCAGGGAACTTCATCTGGCCAGTCAAATTACTCTAGCCTTTTCCCTCTCTGTTGTAGTTATTTTCAATGTATCTTCTATTTATAAAAGTACTGATTTTAAGGTTCTATCTTAAATAAATTTAAGCAAAAAAAAAATCAATTTAACTTTAGAAAAATATTAAGTAAACGAAAAGGTTGTAAGGGGACACAGCAAGAATTGTAGAGGGGTTATTTAGTGATTCAGCCATCCCAGATCCCTAAGCTCACACGGGCTCTCCGAGATAGACACGTACCCAGTGCAAACCCCACCACGTTCCAAAAGGGCATGAGGACGGTAGGCCGCACCCTGAATGCAACCATCAGCTCATTGAACTTTTTCAAGTGGTCCTTTTCTTGGTCCCACATTTTCTGTAAGAAACATAAAAACAAAGACATTTCAGAGAGACCACCTGCTACGTAATAAGGAAGCCACATGCTGTGTTCATGTGGGTAAAGGAAGCAGAATGGGGAGAATGATGGGAACTGCTACTTCCCCCAGTCCCCTTGAATCATCGAAGGAAAAGCCCTAAACATCAGATTACGGGGAAGAGAGACAGCAAACCAAGAGAAATGTCCGTTATCTCCATTCCAGACAAGCAGAGTCCGAACCACAGAGCTGGCAGAAGCTGCTCAGATCCACAGTGCGCCTATTCAAGGACAAGGGGCCACACCCCAAAGACATGAGATGCGTAGCCCATTTCAAAATTTAGGAGGGCAGAATATTACCCTTTATATGATTTCCTTTCAGACAGCCAGAAATGTATCATTTACATCAAAGGAAAAAGGAAGAATGATCGTAAGAGCTAACACGTGAGAGTATGTCCCATAGCCAGGTACTGTCAAATAGCTTTGTGAAGGACAAACTATCATTATCCTCACTATACAGATGAAGGAAGTGAGGCACAGAGAGGTTAGGTAATTTGCCCGAGTACTCAGAGCAGGCCATTTAACTTGTGCTAAGTGGCTACTACATGCCAGGCATGGTATTCGCTGCTCTACACCAGCTCATTTACTCTTCACCAAAACTGAATGACGTTTTGTCAGCTCATTTTGCAGACACGGAACACGTCATGGGACTTCCTCAAGCTCACAGAGGTAGGAGGTGGGACAGAGCTGGAATGGGAACTTCGCTCTGTGTGACTATGAAGCCCAGGCCTGTCCGATCTGCCCCTCAGTATAAAATATCAAATATCCCCACTGGGCTCCACTAGGGGTGGGACCCCAAGGTCTTACAGCCGGTGTTTTGAGTTGATGCAGTGACTCTTAGTCCTTTTTTATTGCTCCCCGCCACGAAATTTTAATACTACAGCTAGAATGTGTATTTGTTTATGTACTATAAATCTGCTTATGTCTGTCTGCGGTTTATAAAAAAGAAGAATACGCTTTTTACTCCTCCACCCCCACCCCACAACCAATTTTTCCTCTCTTGGGGACAACAGTACCTCCCTTGACAACGCATGACCCGATGTGATTCATCACTGAGAGATCGAGAGGTGCCCACCTGAATGACCGGCCCGATGCTTGTCCGACCCAGGACGGCCATCTGCCCTGCATAGATGCGGTTCGCTCCATATTCACCTGCATGATCCACCCGGATTATTCGATCCACAGCTTCCCTATTGATATTGTCTAAGGTCATTCCCGAACTGCAAAATCTGACACTGATTCTTCTTCCATAGGCTGCAATGCAAGTGTTTATTCTCCGTTACTCTCAGGTAAAATTGAGATGATTCCTTTCTTAGAAGAAAGAGGCATCTTACAGCAAAGGTCACAAATAAGCTCCCCATAGGTTGGGGAAGCCTACAAGTGGACTCTGTTTAACCTGCAGTAATTTGTGGCTTTGTTTTTTAAACTTCTTATTTTGTATTGGGGTATAGCTAATTATCAAAAAATGTGATAGTTTCAGGTGAACAGGGAAGGGACTAAGCCATGCATACACACGTACCCATTCTCCCCCAAACACCCCTCCATCCAGGCTGCCACATAACACTGAGCAGAATTCCATGTGCTATACAGTAGGTCCTTGTGAGTTATCCATTTTAAATACAGCAGTGTGCAGTTTTCTTTTTTTTTAAGTAAATTAATTGCCAGTATTTAAAACATAGAAGATTTAACATAAAGATCTGGAGCCTGGCTTCAGTTGAAGTGTATGTCCATCTAGAAATACTGACGGTGTCTTCTCACCAGACAGCGAACACGGCAGCTGTCTCTGGATGGGCATGTTTCCCCACTTCATACACCTGCTTCTTTTCCAACTCTGGCTGCACACAACCCCTAGGGGGCTCTCAGAATCATGGATGCTTCTCCCCAGTTGATCCCTGGGAGATGATGCTTTTAAAAAGTTCTGTGCACAAATGTTCTCTGCAGCCAAGGTTAAGAACTGTAGATTTAATTTCTCTTATTAAAAGTTATCTGTGCCAGTGAGCATCTGACTTTGAGAATTTAGCCTAGCGCTTACATTTCATCTCATTCTGGTACTTGATTCAACTGAACTCTTCTTGCTTTCAAAATGTAAATTCTTCAGGATAGATTAGATTTTGTCTTTTAAAAAAAATCTCCAAATAGTTAACACCTTGACTATAATCTCTGAGGCTTGTATTAGAGCATTCCCAAAGTTCTCTCCCCTAAGAGAAGAGTTTTATAACATGTTTAGATGTATAAGGTGTTAACTCATTTTGCAGATATGGAAGTAAAGACTTAGACCATTTAGTTGGTAATGTGAACTCTGACTGTACTGATATCATCTTGAGATGTGTTTCAGGGCTCTTATGACTACCATCTGTTTAATAGATACCTTTCATTTAGGCTAAGGAAAACCCACAAAATGTGTAGAAAGTTTCATTCTGATACATCTATAGCCTTTTTTTTTTTTTTCCCATTAAAAAAGGCTTGAGTGCTTTGGACACAAAGTGATGGGGTAGGCCTGATGAAACCTGAGATGTGCATTTGAACTTTTCAGGCTGAGGATTTTAAATGCCTCACTCTAGACAAAGGAGCAGTGGATATGGGGGTCTGAAGCATGGTGTCCCAGCTTTGAGCCATTCTTCCATAGAACCTGCTCCATCTCACTGAGCATGCCTGACTTAACTGGGTGGATTCCAAGTTCTGCCAGGTGTAAGGTACCACTCAGATCTATGTCATCAGACAGGAGGTCACTGTGGTCCACGGCCTTTTGCTTTGTTTTGGCCACGCTGCATGCAGGATCTTAGTTCCCCTACTAGGCTTCGAACCTGCGCCCCCTGCAGTGGAAGTGCAGAGTCTTAACTGCAGGACTGCCAGGGAAGTCCCTCCATGACCATTCCATGTGGAGAACAATTTGAGACATTTGACAAAGTCAAGGTAACCTGTCCTAAGTTTTTCCTCCAAGTCCAAGGCCTGGCCTCCTTGTAGACAGATGTGGTCCAAAAGTTAAAATTAAAAATGATGAGATGGGACTTTCCCTGGCGGTCCAGTGGTTAAGAATCCGTCTGCCAATGCAGGGGACATGGGTTTGATCTCTGGTTCTGGAAAACCCCACACACCACAGGGCAACTAAGCCTGTGCATCACAACTACTGAGCCTGTGCTCTAGAGCCTACAAGTCACAGTACTGAAGCCCACCCGCCTACAGCTTGTGTCCACAGCACGAGAAGCCACTGCAGCAAGAAGCCCTCAAACTGCGATGAAGAGCAGCCCCCGCGCTGCGGTGAGAGGAAGCCTGTGCAAAGCAACAGAGACCCAGTGCAGCCACGAATCAATAAATAATGAGATGACTCGACTTCTTAAAATAACCTTGTTCTCTCATTTTGTTACTCCCACCACAAAATGTGTTAATGAGAAAGAACTTTTAAAACAACACAATACTCCTTTCTTTTTTTTGGCCAAGCTGAGTGGCCTGTGGGATCTTAATTCCCAGACCAGGGACTGAACCATTGAACTGGGCCCTCACCAGTGAAAGTGCAAAGTTCTAACCACTGAACCATTGGGAAATTCCTCAATATTAATTTTTAAGAAATCATTTACTGAGAAATAGCAAGGGGTTAAGTGCATGAGTTCAAACACACAGCTGACTTTTGATGGGTATAGTTATAATTCCTATTAAAAACATATTTGACTTTTCCCTAACACTGCAACACTTTTCCAGATTCAGGCACCTAATAAATGCCTTTTTTGAGGTATATGTGGAGGGTGAGGTATGGTAATATTTGCCATCCCTATCTTGTCACAACTTCTGCAAGGTGGCTTTAAAAAGTATTGGATGGATGCTTTTTAGATTGCAAAGATATCCTTTAAATGGCCATACTATCCAAAGTAATCTACAGATTTAATGTGACCCCTATCAAATTACCCATGACATTTTTCACAGAACTAGAAAAAATAATCATGAAATTTGTATGGAACCATAAAGACTTAGAATTGCCAAAGCAAGTCTGAGAAAAAAGAACAAAGCTGGAAGAATAATCCTCCAGGATTTCAGACAATACTCCAAAGCTACAGTAATCAAAAAAATGTGGCACTGGCACAAAAAGAGACAAATGGATCAACTGAACAGAACAGAGAGCCCAGAAATAAACCCACACACCTAGCCAGTTAATCTTTGATAAAGGAGGCAAGACTAGACAATGAGAAAAAAACAGTCTCTCCAGCAAGTGGTGTTGGGAAAGCTGGACAGCCACATATAAATCAAGTTAGAACATGCTCTCATAGCATACACAAAAATAACTCAAAATGTAAGTTATAAATAAATAAGACAGGACACCACAAAACTCGTAAAAGAGAAAATAGGCAAAACATTCTCTGATATAAACAGTACCAATGTTTTCTTAGATCAGTCTCCCAAGGCAATAGAAATGAAAGCAAAAACAAATAGGACCTAATCAAACTTATAAGCTTTTGCACAGCAAAGGAAAATGCAAAGACAACCTTCAGACAGAAAATATTTGCAAACAATGCAGCCAACAAGGGCTTAATTTCCAAATTATACAAACAATTCATACAACTCAAAAAAAACCACACACACACACAAAAAACCCAAACAACCCACTAAAAAAAACAGGTAGAAGATCTAAATAGACATTTCTCTGAAGAAGATCTACAAATAGCCAATAGACACATGAAAAGACGCTCAACACTGCTAATTAGAAAAACGCAAATCAAAACTACAATGAGGTACTACCTCACACCAGTCAGTCAGAATGGCCATCATTAAAAAGTCTACAAATAACAAATGCTGGAGAGGGTGTGGAAAAAAGGGAACCCTGGTACATTGTTGGTTAAGAATGTAAACTGGTGGAGCCACTATGGAGAACAGTATGCTGGTTCCTCAAAAAACTAAAAACAGTTGCCATATGATCCAGTAATACCACTTCTGGGCATATACCTGGACAAAACTATAACTGGAAAAGACACACGCACCCCAATGCTCATAGCAGACTATTCACAACAGGCAAGAGATGGAAGCAAACTAAACGTCCACTGACAGATGAATGGACAAAGAAGATGTGGTCTGTCTACACACACTCACACACACACACAGACAATGGAACACTGCTCACTCCTAAAGAGTGAAATAATGCCATTTGCAGCAACATGCATGGATCTAGAGATTATCATACTAAATGAAGGCAGAGAAACACAAATACCAGGTGATACCACTTATGTGTGGAATCTAAAATGAGAACTAAGAAATTTACAAAAGAACTTATTTAAGAAACAGACTCACGTAGAAAACAAACTTTTGGTTACCAAAGGGGAGATGGGGTGGGGGAAGGATAAATTAGGAATCTGGAATTAACAGATACAAGCTACTCTCTATAAAATAGATAAGGGCCTTCCCTGGTGGGCCAGTGGTTAAAACTCTGCCTTCCAGTGCAGGGGTGTGGGTTTGAACTCTGGTCAGGGATTTAAGATCTCACATTCCTTCCGCCAAAAACCAAAACATAAGACAGAAACAATATTGCAACAAATTCAATAAAGATGTAAAAAAATGGTCCACACCAAAAAGAATAGATAAACAAGGTCCTACTATATAGCACAGGAAACTATATTCAATATCTAGTAATAATTATAATGGAAAAAAAAAAGTATGAGATGGACCATAGACAGGGCACAGAACTAGAATCAGAAAATACCTATCTTGTCTCTAACACAGACTTTTGACAATTCCGAATTGCCATTTCTTACATATAAAATTGGGAACAATCTGGTTATTTTCTTTTTTGGGGAAACACAATAATAATATCTGTCTTACTGAGTTATCATAAAGATAAAAAGATACAGGACACAAGTAACTACAAGTGAAAAAGAATGAAGGAGCATTAAAATTCATCTTCAACAATCCTGAGTTTTGCCTGCATTGTCACACACTTTAAAACTGAGAAATAATAAAATTGAGGCCCAGTGCTAAAAGCTCTGAAGTGCATCATTTTCTATTTGTGATTTTCTAAAATGTGAAACATATACCAGTGATGACACCTACGAGATTTCAATTTGTATATGAAAAGATCTTAAGTTGCTATGATTATCTTCCATACACATATAGAAACCTATATGCAGGTCAAGAAGCAACAGTTAGAACTGGACATGGAATAACAGACTGGTTCCAAATTGGGAAAGGAGTATGTCAAGGCTGTATATTGTCACTCTGCTCATTTAACTTAAATGCAGAGTACATTACGCGAAATGCCAGGATGGATGAAGCACAAGCTGGAATCAAGATTGCCAGGAGAAATATCAATAAACTCAGATACACAGACGACACCACCCTTATGGCAGAAAGCAAAGAACTAAAGAGCCTCATGATGAAAGTGAAAGAGAAGAGTGAAAAAGCTGGCTTAAAACTCAACATTCAGAAAACTAAGATCATGGTTTCTGGTCCCATCACTTCATGGCAAACAGATGTGGAAACAATGGAAACACTGAAAGACTTTATTTTCATGGGCTCCAAAATCACTGCAGATGGTGACTGCAGCCATGAAATTAAAAGACACTTGCTCCTTGGAAGGAAAGCTATGACCAACCTAGACAGCATATTAAAAAGCAGAGAAGTTACCCTGCCAACAAAGGTCTGTCTAGTCAAAGGTATGGTTCTTCCAGTAGTCATGTATGGATGTGAGAGTTGGACCATAAAGAAAGCTGAGCGCTGAAGAATTGATGCTTTTGAACTGTGGTGTTGGAGAAGACTTTTGAGAGTCCCTTGAATTGCAAGGAGATCCAACCAGTCCATCCTAAAGGAAATCAGTAGTGAATATTCATTGGAAGGACAGATGCTGAAGCTGAAACTCCACAATACTTTGGCCACATGATGTGAAGAACTGATTCACTGGAAAGGACCCTGACGCTGGGAAAGACTGAAGGCAGAAGGGGAGGACAGAGGATGAGATGGTTGGATAACATCACTGACTCAATGGACATGAGTCTAAGCAATCTCCCGGAGTTGGTGATGGACAGGGGAAGCTTGGTGTGCTGCAGTCCATGGGGTCGCAAAGAGTCGCACACACGACTGAGCAACTTAACTGATTCTCTTCCAACTCTTTTGATTTTATCAAGGAGACTGTCTCAGTTTACAGCTGACATATCTTAAAATCTTCCTAACACTTGTTAATTTTCCTTTCTTTCGAGAAAAAAGATAGGCTTGAGTTCAAACCTTGGTAGACAACAGTATCTAATACAATAACTTGTTTTCAGCGTACTTTTATGATTTTTTTCTTGGGACAAGAAATACTGGTTTTCCGTTTACCTAGGGATCTAGTTTCCAGTATTCTGATTTTAAAAAGGAATATGGTCTAGGGAAATTAAAAAAAAAAAAAAACTCTAGTAATATCAGTGGTAAAATATCAATGGTTCAGTTATTAAGCAAAAATCCTGAAGGTGGTACACGCATGGTTTAACTTTGAGAAAATGACCTCACAATTTTCTGAGGCAGCTCAGATAAATGAGGAAAAGACGAGTCAGAATCCAAGCCCAAGTCTCCCTACTCCAATTCGATGCTCCTTCCAACATTCCGGTGCTTCTCTAACTTGCAAATGCACACGAGTCATTCCAAGGTCTTGTTAAGATCCGGTAGGTTAGAGGAGCGATCTGAGAATCTGCGTTTCTAACAGGCTCCGGAGTGGGGCGGGCGTACGGGAGGAAACCCACTCTGCCGGTCGTAGGGCCACCTACAAGGTCATAAGCGAAAGCTACGAGGATCACCCCCCCCCCCCACCCCCGCCCTAGGAAACTAAACTTTCAAGGTTGCCAACTCTCCTCAGTTCGGAACGCCTACCACACCTGCAGTGACGTCACAGAACAGGCGCGAAATTGCGTCATCCCCCAAACGCACGGACGCCGAATGGGCTCGCCAGAAAACTGAGGAAAACCCACCCCCTTTCCGTCCGGCGGGCTCCGCGGCCGACTGCAGGCCTCGCGCCGCTTTTCCAGCCGCGCAGTCGCCCTCCGTCGCAGCCCTGTGACGTATGAACGTCTGCCCCCCGTGACCTCTACGACCTAAGCCTAAGGCGAAAATTCCTGGGCTCCTCAGCCCCGCGCGCAGTCGCGCTCAGGCTTCCCCTTTACCTGAGAGGGGCTGCAGGGCGCCTGTGCGCAGCCGCCACAGGCAGCAAGCCGCCAACGCCCGGGCACAACTCATTGCCGCGGAAGCAGCACTACTTCTCCTTAAACGGAGGGGGTCAACGGTACCCTTGGCGTAGACTGATGACGCACGGCCTACGGAAGGCAGATGCGGTTGGCTCTCGAACCGGTGGAAACGCCCCTAATCCCCCGCTTCCACTCGATTGGTTGGAAATGTCAAATGAAAAGACTCTAGTGGATGCGGTCGCTATCAATCACTACGTAAAGAGTTGCCATAGAGACGAGAATGCTAACTTGCTCTTTCAAAAATCCAAACAGGTAAAATATTACTCACCTCAATTCCTGAGGAAAAGGACAATGAGGGAATTGTTTACCGGCATAGCCATTGTATTTTGTGCTTTGCCAATACAGGAAATTTCTATCTGTAGGCTCTTTAAAATAGTAGAAATTACAGTCTGAAATTCAATTCACCACGTGAGAAGTGTTGACTCTAGTTATTGGGATTGACAAACTAAATTTCTTCCTACTCCTTTTCTTTATTTTTAGATTTTCTACAAAGAACATTTATTATTGCTATCCTTATTTGTCCTTTACTGTTAGTGAGAGAGTGTGTTAATCCCTCAGTTGTGCGGGACACTTTGTGACCCCCATGGGCTGTAGTGTGCCAGGCTCCTCTGTCCATAGAATTCTCCAGGCAAGAATATTGGAGTAGGTAGCGATTCACTTCTCCAGGGGATCTTCCCCAGCCAGGGATCCAATGTGGGTCTCCTTGAGGGGAAGGTTGGGATGAGTAGATTTAGCAACATATTCCATACTTTTGAGTCTGTATCCAGTCTGTCAGGGCAGACTCATTAATTGTAACAAATCGCTGTTCGGGAGGCTGTGTATGTGTGGAGGCATGTTTAATAATGGTAACTTCAGAGTTGAAATTGTGAGAAGGTGACTTTCATTTTTTACTTTACATTCTTGGATTATATATCTTTTATCCATCACTTTTATCCATATTTAAGATAGACTGCTATTGTAAAATAATGTTGCTAGTTGTTTTAAAATTTAACGCACTTTTTTGCTGAAAGTTTTACTTTCAGGTTGGAAGGACTCATTAACACAAGAAACCACATGGTATTACATACATAAACAATTTCAAATTTTTATGAAAGATTATTTGACAATTTCAACATACAGTAATTAAAAGAAGAGAAATAGAAACAATAGAGAGAATTAACAACACATACACCACCAAATTGGTGGTGTCTACATCTAGACTACATCTAGTCTACATTTAGACTTGAACAGGCTGGAAGTCTCTTGTTAACAGCAATCTGGAGTCTCTACTGGGAAAGGGTCCTGGGCTGTGTATCCACCCCAAGGGTGAGACTTCATATTGCAGTTTCAGGGGCTCTTGTTTATAATCCTAGACTGCAGACTGGTATCATTAACAGTTTGCATGAAGAAATGCAGCTCTGTTTTCACTTTCACCTTTTTACAATGCTGTTTGTTTCACTTTGTGAGCCATAGGATTTCGTTGACCCTGCGGGGTTGGCCAGATCTCCAGGGGCTCAAGAATTCTAAGACCCACTCCTTTTCTTATTTAAAGTGCTGCCTGACTTGCTGTGCTTACACACACAGAGTCTGGGTGGTGTCAAGGCAAGACCCACTCCTTTTCTTATTTAAAGTGCTGCCTGACTTGCTGTGCTTACACACACAGAGTCTGGGTGGTGTCAAGGCTGGTCCAAAGCAGATCAGAGGCCTGCTCTCCTGCTTCTGAAGCCTGAACAAGACTTCCTTCATTTTACTTTCCCTAAAAGCTGGGCTCAGGATTGTTTAGGCTGAAATGCATAGGAATAAGGCAAGATAACACAAGTAGGCTTCTTCATTCTATAAGTCACATAACAATTCCAGATAGTCAATAGAAATAAAGTGATCAAAGAAACAAGTAATGGGTTAAGCAATGCAGGAAATACTTTTTGAGCAGTAGGGGACTTAGTAAAGAAGTTCCACCATGAATGAGAAGTATATTTTGGTACATCAACTCCTACATCCATTAACTTATTGGTAGCAATAGTAGTAACAACAGAATGTTCTATCAAGGTCTGATTACCTGTATCTATGAAATTTTGTAACTCTTTCAGTTCAGTTCAGTGACTCAGTCGTGTCCAACTCTTTGTGATCCCATGAACTGTAGCACACCAGGCCTCCCTGTCCATCACCAGTTCCTGGAGTTTACTCAAACTTATGTCCATTGAGTCGGTGATGCCATCCAACCATCTCATCCTGTCGTCCCTTTCTCCTCCCACCTTCAATCTTTCCCAGCATCAGGGTCTTTTCAAAGGAGTCAGCTCTTTGCATCAGGTGGCCAAAGTATTGGAGTTTCAGCTTCAGTATCAGTCCTTCCAATGAATATTCAGGACTGATTTCCTTTAGGATTGACTGGTTGGATCTCCTTGCAGTCCAGGGGACTCTTAAGAGTCTTCTCCAACACTACAGTTCAAAAAGTGTCAATTCTTTGGCGCTCAGCTTTCTTCACAGTCTAACTCTCACATCCATACATGACTACTGGAAAAACCATAGCTTTGACTAGATGGACTTTTGTTGGCAAAGTAATGTCTCTGCTTTTTAATATGCTGTCTAGGTTGATCATAACTTTTCTTCCAATGAGCAAGCATCTTTTAATTTCATGGCTGAAACCCCATGGACTATATATATATATATATATATATATATATATATATATATATACACATACAGTGCATGGAATTCTCCAGGCCAGAATATTGGAGTGGGTAGCTTTCCCCTTCTCCAGGAGATCTTCCCAACCCAGGGATCGAACCCAGGTCTCCCGCATTGCAGGTGGATCCTTTACCAGCTGAGCCACAAGGGAAGCCCGTGTAACTCTTTGGTTCCTTGCAAAATCTTTCATAAGGGTTCTAAGGGAAAGCTAATATTGGGAACAGAAAGAATATGGAATAACATTCGAGTCCACAATACCTGAGTTCTCATGGGGAAAGTAATAGGTGGTCCCCTTCCAATATAAATGATTAACATGTGTTAGGCATCTGGAAAAAGGGGTTCCTAACTGATACATGGAAATTGTTTCTACATAATGGGTTACACTACATACAAATTGAGGGCAATCTGAAAAACATACTTCAGGATTTAGGGAAGATAGTCCATTCACAATAGTTAATAGAGTTCTCCAATAAGCAGGATTCCCAAATGCCAGATGTTGGTCCACATAGCAGTCCTTTGGTAGCCTTTCCACAGTTGTATCAGTAAGTGGGTATGATTATTCAAGTCCAAATAATTTCCAGTAAAATGTGGTAATCAATACTCTTCCCCAAATACAATGGGTAACACATGAAGCTGGTATAATCTAGCAGACAGATAAATTTTATCCATAGAAAGTCAAAGTTAAGAAAGGCCAGAACTTGTTTGCAGGGCAGGTGAAATTATCTTGAGTTCAGATCTGTTTCACATTTCTCTAGCTGAAGGTTCTCTGATGATTTCCAATGGCCAGGGGTTGAGGCATGGATGACAATCCACATTATGGTCAAACTTCCAAGAAAAATCTATTCGCAAGAATGACAGTGAGTTAATGGCACATATTTCCATTTTTCCTGTTTGGTGATCATTACTAATATGGTATTATCCTTCCCCTGCACAGTGACATCAGTAGGTATGGGAGGACCGTTAGCCTCCTTCACCCAGACTTTAGCTCCAATTGCATGTATTTCATTTGTGGATCCAAACCCTCCATCACCTCTATCTGTTAATTAGGTGGGAGGTTCTCCTTTTTGTACTTTGTCAGTTACACACGGATGAATCAGCAATTTGGCAATTCAGTCGTTTATTAATAAATAATTATCTTTTCCTTGATTTTGTAGAATTACTTGATTTCTCCTTGGTAGTCTGGGTCTATAACTTCCCCACAAACACAGATCCCTTTTAATGCTAAACTGGAGTATTCTTTGATTAATCCAAAGTGTCCAGAAGGCATTTTAATTCCAATACCAGTTGAAACAGTACATATCGATCTTTTAGTAAGTCTGTGTTCAGATACAGAGTACAAATTCAGTCCAGCAGCCTCAGGAGGAGCTCCGAAAGGAGCTAGTGCCCCTGGGCTAATTTCCCAATACTCAGTTGTTTAAAGATGGAAGTTGATGTTATGAATTTGTAAATTTGGCATAGTCATTCTCATCAAAGAAATTTCTGATTCTCCTGTAGGTCTGTTATTTGAAATATTCAGGACAGTATTAAAGTTAGTTCTCCAGTTTTTAAGAGTCCTTTCCAAGTTATTAATTGCTGTTTAAGCAGACCATTCATTCTCTCAAACAGCAGCTTGAGATAAGGAATATGAAAGGTCCATCGTACATTATGTTCTGGGGTAAACTCTTGTATTAACTTAGCTTTAAAATGTGACCCATTGTCACTCGGACTTTGAAGTGGAACATCATATTAGTTATCTTTAATGTTTTAATAGTATTAGTCTGATCAGATCTGGCTTTCCTGAAGAGAATGGGCACTAAGTATCCAGAATACGTGTCCATAGCAGTACTCACATATTGGCATCCTTTGTTTCAAATGAATGGATGAATATAATCAATTTGCCATATTTGCCTAGGCAGCTTGCCACATGCCAATTGTCCTTTGACTAGCTGTGGCAAGATTCTGGGCTTCCCTGATAGCTCAGTTGGTAAAGAATCCACCTGCAATGCAGGAGACCCTGGTTTGATTTCTGGGTTGGGAAGATTCCCCTGGAGAAGTGAAAGGCTACCCACTCCAGTATTCTGGCCTGGAGAATTACATGGACTGTATAGTCCATGGGGTCGCAAAGCGTCAGACAGGGCAAGCTTCTGTGCTTAATATGTTGACAAGCTGGACACTAAAACAACAGTTTTAATGACATCCATAGTTAAGGAAATAGCTCAGTCCTGGGCCCACCTGTACTTTGCTTTTCCTCCCAAGTGGCTACATTTTTTGTGTACCCACAAAGTCAAACCTTTTATGTCGCAGGAGTCTGGATCGACTTCTGCTTGGATTTGTGTTTGTTCCTTTGTAATAGGTGGCACAGTGATAAAGAACCCACCTGCCAATGCAGGAGTCATGAGAGACATGGGTCTGATCCCTGGGTCGGGAAGATACCTTGGAGTAGAAAATGGCAAGTCACTCCAGTATTCTTGCCTGGAGAATTCTATGGCAGAGGAGCCTGGTGGGCTAGTCCATGGGGTCACAAAGAGTTGGGCATGACTGAGTGACTAACACACACACACATACTGCATATAATTCAGCAAATTGATTACTCTTATTATAATTTTTCCAGCCTCTGGAAATTTCCTATTCCAGAAAGTCAAGGTTAGTGTTTTGTTGTTTTTTCCATAAACTCCAATTACCATACAGTTCACTGATAGATACATGTAATTTTATGATCCCTGGTTGTAGCTAATGGGGTATCTAATCTCTATCCAAATATAGATCACTGAAATAAGCTTTAGAATAATTCAGTTAACTTTTTAGCAATAAACATAATAGCAAGAAACTATCTGGGAAGTTCAGTTCAGTTCAGTCGCTCAGTTGTGTCCAACTCTTTGCAACCCCATGGACTGCAGCATGCCAGGCCTCCCTGTCCATCACCAATTCCCGGAGTTTACTCAAACTCATGTCTGTTGAGTCAGTGATGCCATCCATCATCTCATCCTCTGTCATCCCCTTCTCCCACCCTCAATCTTTCCCAGCATCAGGGTCTTTTCAAAGGAGTCAGCTCTTTGCATCAGGTGGCCAAAGTATTGGAGTTTCAACTTCAATATCAGTCCTTCCAATGAATATTCAGGACTGATTTCCTTTAGGGTGGACTGGTTGGATCTCCTTGCAGTCCAAGGGACTCTCAAGAGTCTTTTCCAACATCACAGTTCAAAAGCATCAATTCTTTGGCGCTCAGCTTTCTTCACAGTCCATCCATACATGACTACTGGAAAAACCATAGCCTTGACTAGACAGACCTTTATTGGCAAAGTAACATCTCTGCTTTTTAATATGCTGTCTAGGTTGGTCATAACTTTCCTTCCAAGGAGTAAGCGTCTTTTAATTTCATGGCTGCAGTCACCATCTGCAGTGATTTTGGAGCCCCCTAAAATAATATCTGCCACTGTTTCCACTGTCACCCCATCTATTTGCCGTGAAGTGATGGGACCTGATGCCATGTTCTTTGTTTTCTGAATGTTGAGCTTTAAGCCAACTTTTTCACTCTCCTCTTTCACTTTCATCAAGAGGCTCTTTGTTTCTTCTTCACTTTCTGCCATAAGGGTGGTGTCATCTGCATATCTGAGGTTATTGAAATTTCTCTTGGCAATCTTGATTCCAGCTTGTGCTTCATCCAGCCCAGCGTTTCTCATGATGTACTCTGTCTATAAGTTAGTCTTGGTCAACGTCTCAATTAACAAAACCAGAATTTAATATCAGTGAAACATAAAATTTGTCTGTATGTGTTTGTGTGTGTAAGGGTATTAACCCTGCAGCCAAGGGAGACTTTATCCCATCAAATAAAAAGTGAGGTTTGTAAGGGGACTGGGAAAAGCCAAGTGGCCATCTTGGATTTCCTATAGCCTAGACTGTTTGATTTATAGCTATTTTAAATAGCTATTTTACATTCTTTGATTGAGAAGTAGACTGTGCCTTGTCCTAAGGACATCAGGATAGCAAAGGTCTGACAATGAGGGGTTAATTTTTTGTAGAAGCAGAATGAGTTTTATTTATGTGTGCCACAATCTTCACAGATGACTGTGAAATAATATTTATTTACTTTCAGTTCAGTTCAGTCGCTCAGTCGTGTCCGACTCTTTGCGACCCCATGAATTGCAGCATGCCAGGCCTCCCTGTCCATCACCAACTCCCAGAGTTCACTCAGACTCATGTCCATTGAGTCAGTGATGCCATCCAGCCATCTCATCCTCTGTTTTCCCCTTCTCCTCCTGCCCCCAATCCGTCCCAGCATCAGAGTCTTTTCCAATGAGTGAACTCTTTGCATGAGAGTAACAAAACCCTTTAAAAACAAATATAAATCACTTAAAGGCAAAGACATTCACATACTCTGTTATCAGAAGCCACATTCCAAGAAAACTTAACAGAGAGAGAAAGCCAACTTCTAGTCAGATAGTAGCTTACTGTTAATAAAACAATTGGTTTATCTAGTTAATTTTAATGTACTCTTAGATCCTTTCTGTAAATCTTGACCAGGTGATAGCATCTTTTTTCACAAAGGCATCAGAGTGGAAGCATGAGCTATCAATATGACAAAATGGCTTAAGAAGGAAACTTTAAAATCTGATTATATTGCAATTGACAAAGTAACTTGGTCACTGCTGTGACATGTAACATTTAATACAACAACTAGAATTATGACTGATAACATTTTATCCAGACATACAGATTTTTATGATAAGAAAGGTTTGTGGAAAGTGGACCCCAAGAAAAGAGTTTTATGCATGGTAGAAGTTTCCCTGGGATGCTGAAGTGCCTTTGATAATAGACTTTTAAGTTTATTTACCCTTTAAGTGATCTGTTCTATATTTACCTTTGAATATTTTCTGTATCCATAACTTTATTTTCCCATTCAGAAACAGACACCTGTAAGTCAGACTTTTCCTTTCCCTTAACAAACTGCAATTCCATTCCTCATACTTTATTAGAAACACACATTCTACTTTCCTTAAGCAACCATGAACTGTCCTTTAGATTAGCATTCTGTACATTGGTGAACCTGAAATGCCAGTGATAATTTCTAAAATTCTTGCTTTCTTATAGAGAACATCTCAGGATGGTACCAAACATATTCACTAATAGTTCTATACCTTTTTCTATAAATAGAAACCAGTGTTTAGTAATTATTTTAGCATCTTATTTGGAAATGGCCTAATTATTTAATAAACTTCCATCATTTAACATGATTTAGCACAAGCCTAGAAATTCAAGTTACCAAATCTGGAGAAACTATTTTAGGTACACACTGCCCAAGCATAATTATTCCTAATAGAGTTTATCTAAAAGCTCTTACCTCATTTACATTTTCTTTCCATAAAAGTTTCTTAACATGGAGTTACTCTGTAAAGTGGACTCAGTTTCTGGCCCAAATGTGGAATATGCTGTCACCAGAAGCCAAATATCCTTTATGCATTTTTGTGCCTTTTGTCTCAGAAGTTTGAAATTCCATTATCTTTTGTTTAGCCTTAGGTAAAATCTCTTTATGTCCTTTAGCCCATTGTATTCCCCAAAAGTTTAAAGTCTGGGCAGATCCCTGAATTTTGGAGGGATTAATCTTCCATCTCAAGCATTAAGGTCCCAGGCTACTCTTGTTTTAGCTATTGCCAGATAAACTTTCTTTTTGTTAACCTGGCTGTACCAATTTCAATATTTAGCTTGTGCAAACTTTATAGCGGCTTTTTTGGCTACTGACTTTAAAGTGGAGACTTGGTCAGCTAAAATGTAATTTTGACATTGTAACATGGATAATCATCCTTGCAAATTGCATAACTCCAATTTTAATTTCTCTTCACTAATTTTAATTTAGCTCCATGCACCTTATGGTAGGCAGAGAGGATTCAGCTTCTCCTACCAGTGTGGTATATTCTTGTCCTTTCTCAGCAAGAGCCACAAACGTTCAGTAACTACTAAAGTTTCAGTTCGCTTTAATTTGAGGTCCCGTTTCTCACACAATCCAGTGCATATGCTCCATTCAGTAGCTAACGAGTAATAAGGCAAATCTTCCCATCCAGAAATAAAAACTTGATTAGTTTTAATCTCTTTCTTCTTGAGTGGCATTTTGTTTCACGAATCCTGCTCACAGCACCAATTTATGTTTTGCTGAAAGTTTTACTTTCCTCTTAGTTTTGAAGGATTCATTTACACAAGAAACCACTTGTTACATACATAAACAATTTCAATTTTTAATAGATTTGACTTAATTTCAATATACAGTCATTAAAAGAAAAAAAAAATAGGAACAATAGAGAGAAGTTAACAGTACGTACGTTGTCAAATTGGGCCAGCCTACATCCAGACTTGAACAGTGCTGGGAAGTTTCTTGTTAACAACAATCTGGAGTCTCGATTGGGAAAAGATACCGGGCTGTGAATCCGTCCCAAGGGTGAGGCTTCAGATTGCAGTTTCAGGGGCTCCTGCTTATAATCCCAGGCCGCAAATAGTTATCATTATCTGTTTGCATGCAAAAATGCAGCTCTGGTTTTACTTTCACCTCTTTACAATGCTGTTTGTTTTACCCTATGAGCCATAGGATTTTGTTAGACCCTGAGGGGTTGGACCTCTAGTGACTCAAGAATTCCAAGACCCACTCCTTTTTTGTCTAAAGTGCTGCCTGACTTGCTGTGCTGGCAGGCAGGCATAGAATCTGGGCAGTGTCCAGGCAGATCAGAAGCAGGTCAGAGGCCTGCTCTCCTGCTTCTGAAGCCTGAACAGAACTTCCTCCATTTTAATTTCCCTAACAACACTGCAATGATTTAAAATTGTAATTGACTGTTACATACTATTTCTGACTGCACTGGGTCTTCGTTGCTGCTCACGGGCTTTCTCTAGTTGCAGCAAGAGGAGGCTATTCTCCAGCTGCAGTGGCTTCTCTTGTGGAGCACAGGCTCTAGGGCACAGGCTCAGTAACTGCGGTGCATGGGTTAGCTGCTCTGAGCGTGGCATGTGGGATCCTCCCAGACTAGGGATTGAACCTGAATCCCCTGCATTGGCAGGCAGACTCTTAACCACTGGACCACCAGGATAGTCCAGATTTTTAACTCCTAATACTTGGTGAATGTGAAGGTGTGTAACATTCTCACGTAAAGCTCCTGAATGTAAACCTTGCTCTCAAAAGCCTTGCAATGTTCTAAACCTTGGCTGTAATCCCATTTCCAGGTCTCTGTTTCAAAAAAAAAGAAAAAAATGTGGACAAAGATTTTTGTGTCTTCATTATTTGTTATCAGGGACATTTGGAAACAAAATGAATGTTGAGCTGCAACAGAATGTTAAAAAAAAGTTGTGATCCATCTGTATGATGTTATGTAGCCCACTGAAATGCTTATAAAGAACTTTGGATACAGTGAAAAAACACTTATGAAAAAGAAATGAGAATTTTTATTTTTCTTCCTTTGGTTCTTGTCCTCCATCCCTCACTCTGTTCTTTCTACCTTACGAGGCATTTTGCCAAGGTTAACAGTGGACGTCCATAAATGTTGCTTATACATGATTCACTTCTTTTTTCTCTATAGCTTTCAAATTTCTATAATAAACAAGTATTTTTGTAATGAAAAAACAAAATTTCATAATGAAAAGGCTTCATTCAGTTCAGTCGCTTAGTTGTGTCCAACTCTTTGAGACCCCATGAATCACAGCACGCCAGGCCTCCCTGGCCACCACCAACTCCCAGAGTTCACTCAAACTCATGTCCATTGAGTCGGTGATGCTATCCAGCCATCTCATCCTTTGTCATCCCCTTTTTCTCCTGCCCCCAATCCCTCCCAGCATCAGAGTCTTTTCCAATAAGTTAACTCTTCACATGAGGTGGCCAAAGTATTGGAGTTTCAGCTTCAGCATCAGTCCTTCCGAAGAACACCCAGGACTGATCTCCTTCAGAATGGACTGGTTGGATCTCCTTGCAGTCCAAGGGACTCTCAAGAGTCTTCTCCAACACCCCAGTTCAAAAGCATCAATTCTTCGGCGCTCAGCTTTCTTCACGCTCCAACTCTCACATCCATATGCATGACCACTGGAAAAACCATAGCCTTGACTAGATGGACCTTTGTTGGCAACGTAATGTCTCTGCTTTTTAACATGCTATCTAAGTTGGTCATAACTTTTCTTCCAAGGAGTAAGCGTCTTTTAATTTCATGGCTGCAATCATCATCTGCAGTGATTTTGGAGCCCCCCAAAATAAAGTCTGACACTGTTTCCACTGTTTCCCCATCTATTTCCCATGAAGTGTTGGGACCAGATGCCATGATCTTAGTTTTTTGAATGTTGAGCTTTAAGCCAACTTTTTCACTCTCCTCTTTCACTTTCATCAAAAGGCTTTTTTTTTTTTTTAGTTCCTCTTCACTTTCTGCCATAAGGGTGGTGTCATCTGCATAGCTGAGGTTATTGATATTTCTCCCAGCAATCTTGATTCCAGCTTGTGCTTCTTCCAGCCCAGCGTTTCTCATGATGTACTCTGCATATAAGTTAAATAAGCAGGGTGACAATATACAGCCTTGACATACTTCTTTTCCTATTTGGAACCAGTCTGTTGTTCCATGTCCAGTTCTAACTGTTGCTTCCTGACCTGCATATAGGTTTCTCAAGAGGCAGGTCAGGTGGTCTGGTATTCCCATCTCTTTCAGAATTTTCCACAGTTTATTATTATTCCCTAATTCAATCCTCAAAAATAAAAGTGAATTCAGTTATTTTTTCATTTTAAAAATGAGGGTACTAAAAAAAAATGAGGGTACTTTATCCCAGAAAGGTAAGGAAATCTGTAAAAACTTATGCAACTAAGCAAGTTAGAAAGCCACTCTATAGTCCCAAGCACATCCCATGTTTTGGAAAGAAAATATACCAAATGAAATTTACTAATAAAGTAACACCCTATATAAAGAAGACACATTAAAAAGTTCTATCTTCCTAGAGATCAGACCTTGCTGTGCCATCCCTTTAATTCCTTTCTTCTGCTCTGCTCTTATTAGTCTCTCAGTTGTATCCAACTCTTGCAACTCCATGGACTGTATGTAGCCCGTCAGGCTCCTGACTATGGGGATTCTCTAGGCAAGACTACTGGAGTGGGTTGCCATGCCCTTCTCCAGGGGATCTTCCCAACCCAGGTATCAAACCCAGGTCTCCCGCATTGCAGGCAGATTCTTTACTGACTGAGCCTCCAGGAAAGCCCTCTCCAATACTTACTCAAGTGAGTATCTGCAATCAGACATGTAGCTGCAGAAATTTACTTTGCTAACAGAGTTAATACAAATTAAAGACCTGTGTAACTGGATTCTTCTCTATGAGAATATTTTGTGATTGCAAGGAAGTGCAAGGCTGTCTTGATAAAGAACAAGAACCTGAAGCTGGGGTGGGGGGTTGGAAGGGAGGTTTTAAGGTCGGGGGATATATATACACTTATGGTTGATTCACGTTGTTTAATGGCAGAAACCGACACAGCAGTGTAAAGAAACTATCCTCCAATTAAAAATTAAAAAAAGAAAAAAATAATGTTGAACTCTTAATAAATGCATTATATGTTAAAAAAAAAAAAAAAAAAGAACCTGAAGCCGAATGGGGTAGAACAAAGAAAAGAGAAATGTTTGCATGGACTTTCAAAATTCCAATTCCCAGTGTTTATAATGAGGTGTGTGGGGTCAGGGAGGGGGTAGTGACTGAAAACTAAGTATCCAGCACTGGTAAATGATTATGAAAGTATACAATGACATATGGAAGAATGCCATGTTCTTCAAGATATTATTAAGGAGGAAAAAAGGAGAAGCTCAGAAATAAATAAATATCATGCATACAACTACAGATACATATTTGCTTGAATATATATTATATAATTTTCTGGGAGAATAAAATTCCTCTGGGAGGTGGGATAGGGAATGCTTGAAATAACTATGTCTTTTAAGTTTAAAACACACACACACACACACATCCCTCCTTGGCTTAAAATAGAGTCTTAATTGCACTCATTTGATGACTTTCTAAAATTAAATCTTTCTTCTCTCTGATTCTAGGAAAAGGCAAAGAGTAACCTTACAAACTGTTATAGTTTTCTATGGTCACTAGATTGCTGACAAGACCCCTCCAATCACACACAATCACATTTTAAAACCTTCAAGATACAGTTTAATCAGTAGTTTTAATGCACATTTGTTAGAGAGAGCTGCACTTTAACAATTATACAGACATCTCCTGCAGTTATTAAAATTATCAAAATATAAAAAAATATTCAAGTACAAAGTATGCAAATTAGCAGCATTTACCTAAGATGAATATATTAGCATATTTCAGTATAATAACAGGAAAGAAAACAGAGCTTCCAACACACACACACACACACACACACACACACACACACACGCTGCACAGAATACTTGACTGTTCTCAGAAGCATGCTGAAGGCAAGAATGCGCTACATATAAATTCTTTAGGCAAAAATGCCAACAATTTAGAATTTTTTAAGTGAGGATGGAATGAACTTTCATTTGTTCAAAATTCCATACTAGTTATTAGACTTAAATATTCATAAACCTTAAAAAGGTATGAAAAGCTTGAAAAGCTCATCAGTTTTATAGTTTTTAAAAATACCCTGTATGAATACTAACTGTAGAAGAGCAAAAAAAAAAAAGTCTGGCAAAGGGACAAGTAGATAGACTTGTGTTAACTGTGGTGAGCTTGCTTTGTTTCTAAGAGCAAGGAGTGAATCATTTTTGAGTAATGGGAGAGTCCTGGGGGTGGGAAATAGTCTTCATAACAGCAGCTTTCTAAAACCTGCACCCACCTTTAAATGCAAGGCAAACCCAAGGAAAGGTTTAACGAGCCAGTGAAAGGAAGGAAAACACGAGAAGGAGGGCACAGACAGTCCATTACAAAACTACAGTACTTTGGAAAAGATTCTGAAGGTATTAGAATGAAAACTGATTAAACTATAATCAAGGCTTATGTGAAAAGGTTTAAAGCTATTAATTTCAGGTAAGCTTATACTGAGGTATTCATTGCATAAGGTTTTTATGGTAATAGAAGTCTTAAGAGATATCTACATGTTTTGTAAAATGAAATTAAAAATTTTAAGCACAAGAAAAACAAGAGCCTTTAAAACTATGAATACGTACATTTAAAAGCTCCAGCATTCGGTCTAGTTGGGTGCACCGCCAAAGGCTGGCCTGATGCTGCAGCCCACGTGCCCCCAACACTCAAACACTCAACAGCCCCTTCCAGCCTGGCTCCGAACCGTGAAGTGCCATTCAGAGAGCTCAGTGCAGGAAGGGACGCGGCCTTTGGCAGAGCGAGATGCACTCTGCCTCTTAATCTTGATGGCACAGAACCCTCTGCCAAATCTCCAAACCCAGGACTAGAAGGGAATGGAAGGTTGTGACTATCCAGGCCCTTAAAGCAGCTTCCCCTGAGTAATGAGGCTGTAGCAACATGCCCAGGAAGCTACGAAATCCAGGCTACCAAGCTGTGGCTGCTCCCCCATCACGGGCTCAATCCAAGGCCCTCGGGGCCTTCCTTATTCACATGGCAGGAAGGGCTTTTCTCTGTCATACAGTATTACTCTCATATTACATATTACCACATAGCTGAAATTACATAACCATCCTCTCCATGCTCCACCACCTGTTTCAAACATCATGATTCCAGGGTTTCTGCATTTTAAGTATGCAGAACCATTCACAAGAGTCACTGCTTCTTAAGGGAACACCTCTCAGCCTAAATCCCCAGAACCTGGTTCAAAAGAACGAACCCAGGCTCATGGACTGATGACTTCCACAGTTAACTTTAAAAGACGATACAAGTGAGCTTGTAAAAACATGAGTGGTCTCTCCTCAGTTTCAGTTGAAAAGCTTCAAAGTCAGTGTTTTGGTTAAGTTGCCCCTGAGCTGCTGGGTTACAGGCAGAAGACATGGTTTTGAACCTGCTTTACTAATGCCCTAAGGACAGGGACCTGTTAATGTAAACACGGCCACTGGAGCTGCACATTTGGAGCCACTTTCAGGAAAGGCCCAAACTCCAGAAAAATATATTTTAAAATTTCCGCTAAAATCCCCGACGGATGTTGTAGGCTGGCAGGTCACCAGGCCAGCCTGTAAGCCACAGGCAGCAGCACTTCCCCGTCAGTCTAGCCGGTTCCTCAGATCCCTCTGGGCTTCTGTGAGTTTCTGGATTAGATAACGCTTGTCACGACTTTCCTAAAAAAAAAAAAATAGGTTCAACAGCATAGTCAATATATTTGGAAACAAATATTATTTCAACCCAAGAAATTACCTATCAGATTCAAGGCCAAGGATCCAAACTACTGGACCTCCAGTGACCTCCAAACTGTCTTTTTACTCTTGTCCCCCAAACCCCCCCACCCCAGCCCCCGGTCCACAAAGCAGCCTTGTAAAAATGTTCTTTTAAAAATGAACATCAGACTTGGACAACACCCTCCAGTGGCTTCTTATCACACTCAGAATTAAACCCAGACTTCTCACCAGCACCCTCAGGCAGTGCTGTGACTCAAGCTCGCCTTGCCTTTCCCATCATGCACCCTCCGTGCAGAATGCCCTTCCTCCTGGGCCCAGACCTCGCTGTTGTCTCTGCCTGTTACTCTCATACCCAAGACCTCCCATAACTGGCTCCTTCTCATCATTCAAGTCTTGGCTCCATCGTCACTTCCTGCTGAAATGGCTGCTATCTCAGCAGCAGATGGTCCACCAGGCACTCTCTAACTAGCTCATCTACGCCATCTTTACAGCAGTTATAGCAGTCGGAATGTATCTTTTTCCTTTAGCCTCTGAGCAGTCCGTCTCCCTTCTTGACCTCTGCATCCCAGCACAGTATGAGGATGGAGCTGCAGGAGTCCAGGCCTGAAGGCAGAGTTCTGGGGGAGTGGTGATGCAGTGTCCCACTCTCTCTCCCCGGGAGAAACTCCCATTCCTTTCCGTGTCCTGCCATAAACATCCCTGGCCCTGACTCCCAGGACCGGAGCTTTCTTACCAGGTTCAGCTGCTCTCGGAGCTGGACGACCACCCGCTTGTGCGCTCCGGCCAGGGCGATGAAGTAAAACATAATGAGGCTGCAACATAAGGCGAGAGGTCACTAGGGAGTTTGTACCATCTGAAGGTCACTGCAAAACGACCCGACCCACTTGGCCTGGAACAGTTTTACTTTTGTTTGAACAGAAGAAAAAAAGAAAACCCACCCCTCTCCCAAGCAGAGAGCATCAGAAATAGCCAGAGAGGTTTTATTTGGCAATGGCAGCAGAGACCGATTCCTACCTTGCTTTCTAAGTTAATACTAAAGCTCTTGAATCTCCGCTGGCACACACAAGAGAGGGGAGAGAGGAGATGGGCCAGAAGCTCAGCTCAACACAGAATAAAGTGACTGTGGATGATCACTGTGGAGCCTCTCTGGCCTCAGCCCCCTCATCTGTAAAATGGGGATAACAGAGTAAAACCCAGTGATAACAAGCCTAACATAATACAATTCTGAGTAAAAGCAGCTGGCAATTGCTCCTGTTTTCTGTGCAGCCCCAGACCTCAATTATGGGTGGTTGAAATTATTATCTTTGAGAAGACGGACAAGTGAAGTGAAGGGCAAGTGCCCAGGTAAACAGCAGGCAACATCATCCATGAAGGGGAGGTGGCTGCCTATTTAATCTCCCCAGAGAAGGCTGAGGAAGTGAGGGCCACTGGAATCAGGGATGTCAGTCTTCTCTTCTGGAAGTCCCCATGGCCAAGGTCGAGAGTGACCCCCAATGATGTGGAAGCCAGATCAGGTAACCACCCCAGATGGCGGCAGCCAGACCACAGCTGGAGTGAACCAACAACGATGAAGCCGCTGGATTCCAGGATCCGCGGAATTCCAGGATCCGCGGAATTCCAGGCTAATGGGCTACAACTCCCACATCATTGTATTAATATCAACGGTATCTTACCTTTAACAAATAAATTTTTTAACCCTTTTCTTGCATCATTGTGGGATTTTACTGTAGTAATATCTACCTCATAGGATAACTGATGACTGCAGGAGTTAGAACAGGTAAGCTACAATCAACTCAGTGATTTGTGGTAGTTCTATAGGTTCCAGGAAACTGAACCAGTGAATTCTGAAACAATGGTCCCAAAGGAAATACAGAACAGGTTCCTTTGTGCCTCTGGTCACAACATTTTTGTCAGCTGATTGATAGTTTCTTTTATGTTTCTTTTTTTTTTTTTTTTTAAAGCTAGAGATTTATTGTTATTTTGTGATTAATAAATTGTCAAACTGGTTATGACACTACCCCACACTGTATACCACCAATTGCTAGTACAAAAGTTTTAAAACCATACTGAGGCATAAGGCAGAGAGAGCAGAGACACACAAATATCATCCTTAACAAGTTCCTCTTAGTCATGCCTCCATCTTAATTAACCTTTGTACCTGTTTTATTCCAGGGGACAGTGTCAAAACAGTGCACGGAATGGTGGGCAACCTGCCTCTTCACCTTTTTAATAGCAAGCACCTTACAGAAGTAATGGAATTCAACTTATATTTCCCTTGATTTTACTGGTCTGAATTAATTTTAGTTACTTTAACATTTTAATTTCCCTTAACTGTACATGAGAGAATATAATGACCTAAGAGAATACTGAACCAGAGTCAGCCAAATATATTACTGACCCCAAAGTTAGGTTTTAATTGGTCCTAAAGGAATGTACCACCCCAATAGTTTGAGAGTTAGGCAAACAGAATTTCCTTGGGGAGGGAAGAAAAAAGCTGTAGAACAGCCAAATGTACTCAACATTGTTAAAACGGCTCTTTGTTTTCACCCCTGAATGATACTTCTTTACTACACTATACGCACAGAAATCCTAACAGAATCTTGGTTGCCAGTATTATTTAGGCTGGCCCAATCCAGGACAGAACCCCACCCCACCCCCAAAATTCCCCTTCTCTCAGGCTCTGAAAGGCACAATATTTAACTATTTCTTAATAGAACTACCAAAACACTTCAGAAACAAGTGGCTCACAAATCATTTTAAATTCGTGTATTGCCTGTGCATGAGAAAACTAATAAATCCCGAAGATAGTTCTATTTTTATATGGCGATTAAAAATAACTGAAACATCAAGACACTTTCAGTGAAAGCAACATTTCAATTACAAATTGTAATGCCTGTTAAACTACCTATGGGAGAAGCTGCAAGTCCTAGGCAAATGCACTTTGGGGTTACACTACAGTGCTCCTTCAGTCTGCACAAAGATTAAGGTAATTTACAGTCAATCTGTGAATGCTGAGACAGTGTTACATCATCTTGTCTGTACAATTAATACGTCCTTAAAGAGATAACCAGAATCAGTTTTTCTACTGTATTTTCAACAAGCCTCACTAACCAGTACTTTTGCTGAGATGTTCATCAAAGATGCTGTAAGATTCTACACAATTAAGAAATACTCTGCTTTGAAGTATTTCCTTATCTTTATTTTTTCCATTACAGATATTTTGCTCAGATGATCTACTGTAGTATGTTTCTAGAGATGCTGTCCCAAATGTGCATACATACATTGTATACAAATAAAGCAAAAACTGTCAGTAGTATAAATCTTACAGCATTTTTGTTTGCAAAAATACATGCCAAAGTCACGATAAGCAATGTTGTATCACAAATTATAAAGCGCAAATGATTTGCTTCTTTTTAATGCTTTTATTCTACATAAATTACTACCAGAGACTAATGTTTAAAAAGCAAATAAACTGGACAGATGCAGGACAAAAATCTGTTCACCCAACTATAAAAGGTAATATGTTTTGTAAAAATTACAATAAATGCAGAAGTGTTTGACGCATGCAGTAGCCTTAAATGAAAAAGCATTGATTCCCACTGTTCCAGGAAAACAAAAAAGAAACAAACACAGTGAAACCCACACATCTTACTGCACTCCACCTTAAAATGTATCATATATTGGGTTTGTTTATAACAGCACAGAATTCCAAGAGTCAAAATGAAATAAAGCGGGTATTTTAAAGATTTAAGAGCCGTTATCAAAAATAAATTACATTTTTTTCAAGATACAGAAATGCTGCTATGATGGCTGAGAGCCCAGTAACCTTTCAATAGCCGCATTGATATCCCTCCTGTGGCTATTAGCGCTTGCAAGTTTGCTTCATGGTTCAAAAATCCCATTGCACTGAGCTGTTCCAGTTGCTGCTGAAATCTAACTTCTGGATTCTGTAGCTGAGGATTCACTCCAGCAAGAGCCTGCAGCATTTGTTGGATAAACTGCTGGTGTCCAGGTTCGGTGGTTCCTACTGTGGGACTTGGGTTTTCGCTAGATGTAGAAGTAGAGCCATTGGTTCCTGAAGAGCCTCCAGTACTTCCTAATGCCCCCAGGCCAGGAGTAAACCCTGGGATGAGGCCGGGGGCTTCAGTTGCTAAGGTCTCTAAACCCTGCTGAATCTGTAATAAGGCCTGCATTGCTCTAGGGTTTGACATAGCCGATAACGTATCAGGATTCTGCATCTGTGCAGCAAGGTCAGGGTTCTGGCTTAGTGACTGCATCATGCTTCTCATGTAGGGGGCAGACAACATGTTTTGCATAAGTTGTGGGTTTTCAGTTATTTGCTGCAACAAGCTCTGCATTCCTGGTGTATTGAACATACTGGCTCCTACTCCAGGTCCCAAATTTGGCGCAGCAGAACTCTGCCCAGCAGTACCACCAGCAGCACTACCACTAGTGCCCCCCACTGAGCTGGTGGTGCCACTGGAAGCTGATGAACTCTGAGAAGCCTGTGGAGCCCACGGATTGGGTAATGGATCTCTATTTTCTGTACGGGAAGGCTGACTACCTTCACCTGACAATGTATTGCTCACTAACGAAGCAAACGGATTACCACCAAACTGTTCTTGTGCAGCACTCAACATGGGTTCCTGAATATCTGTGTACATGCGCCGTAAAGCATTGTATCCCCCTGGGATGCTTTCCAGGTTGCTCAAGGCTCGGTCCTGGTTTCTCATCATTTCCTGCATCATTGCCGGATTCCTAGCAAGTTCCAATGTTTGTCTCATAATATCTGGATTATTTAGCATATGACTAATTTCTGGATTTCTCTGTATCAACTGTTGCATTTGTGGATTGGCCATAATTAACTGCCTCATCAGGTCAGGATTTGAAAGCATGCTCTGGACAAAGGGATTCTCCATGATCTGGACCATCATTTCAGGATTGGACATAAGTTGCCGCTGCATCTGGCTCTGTAGTTCAGAGAAGTTGGTAGTATTCAAACCCAAGCTACTCAGACCTGCAAGTCCTCCAAGGCCACCTAAACCAAAAGGGCTGCTAGTGGCAGAACCAGATGTGGAGTTACTACTAGGAGCTGATGATGTGGTAGCACTGGTTCCACTGGCATTTGTTTGTTGAGCTGAATGATCCTGAGGCCTGTTTTGTGTTTTGATGACAAGGTGAACAGTAAGTCCATCGTGAATTCCATGCTGACTCAAAGTATCTTGATCTTTTAAAATTTTTCCCGCAAATATCAACACAAGTTGGTCGGTATGTGATTTGAAACGTTTCGAGATTTCTTCCTTGAACTGCTGGACAGAGCTGTTCTCGGGCACTGCGAACTCCTCCTTCTCCTTCGGGGTCTTCACGGTGACTTTCATGATCTTGGGTTCCGTGGAGGCGGTGGCGGCAGGGGCGCCGGCACCTTCGGCCGCGGCGGCGTTGTCCTGGGAACTCGGAGGGCCGCCGCTTTCACTATTCTCGGCCATGGCGGCGGCGGTGACTCAGGCGCAAAGGAGGGAGCGGGTGAGCGAGCGGGAGCCAGGCAACGCCAGAGCCGGCCTGGCCTGGCCGGGCAGCGGAGAATGTGGGGCGCGCTACCTCAGTGACAACTGGCTCAGGGCCGCCCTGGTGGGCGAGGAGCCGCGGAGCTTGGCGTGGGCTCCGGCGCAGGCCCTGGTCGGGTGCTCAGCAGCCGCTGTGTGTTCAGACGGCGATGAGTCGCAGCGACCGTTTCTTTTATGTTTCTTGAGAAACAAAGTTATTAATACACAATAACTGTTTCTATTTAAAGACACCTTATTTAATATCACTGAACTCACAGCCAACAGCACCATGATGTGTGCCCGAATGAAGCTTATCTAACAAGCACAGTTCAGTCGCTCAGTTGTGTCTGACTCTTTGCGACCCCATGAATCGCAGCACGCCAGGCCTCCCTGTCCATCACCAACTCCCGGAGTTCACTCAGACTCACGTCCACTGAGTCAGTGATGCCATCCAGCCATCTCATCCTCTGTCGTCCCCTTCTCCTCCTGCCCCCAATCCCTCCCAGCATCACAGTCTTTTCCAATGAGTCAACTCTTCACATGAGGTGGCCAAAGTACTGGAGTTTCAGTTTTAGCATCATTCCTTCCAAAGAACACCCAGGGCTGATCTCCTTCAGAATGGACTGGTTGGATCTCCTTGCAGTCCAAGGGAATCTCAAGAGTCTTCTCCAACACCACAGTTCAAAAGCATCAATTCTTCGGTGCTCAGCTTTCTTCACAGTCCAACTCTCACATCCATACATGACCACTGGAAAACCATAGCCTTGACTAGACGGACATTTGTTGGCAAAGTAATGTCTCTGCTTTTGAATATGCTATCTAGGTTGGTCATAACTTTCCTTCCAAGGAGTAAGCGTCTTTTAATTTCATGGCTGCAGTCACCATCTGCAGTGATTTTGGAGCCCCCCAAAATAAAGGCTGACACTGTTTCCACTGTTTCCCCATCTATTTCCCACGAAGTGATGGGACCAGATGCCATGATCTTCGTTTTCTGAATGTTGAGTTTTAAGCCAACTTTTCACTCTTCTCTTTCACCTTTATCAAGAGGCTTTTTAGTTTCCTCTTCACTTTCTGCCATAAGGGTGGTGTCATCTGCATATCTGAGGTTATTGATATTTCTCCCAGCAATCTTGATTCCAGATTGTGCTTCCTCCAGCCCAGCGTTTCTCATGATGTACTCTTCATATAAGTTAAATAAGCAGAGTGACAATATATAGCCTTGACGTACTCCTTTTCCTATTTGGAACCAGTCAGTTGTTCCATGTCCAGTTCTAACTGTTGCTTCCTGACCTGCATATAGGTTTCTCAAGAGGCAGGTCAGGTGTTCTGGTATTCCCATCTCTTTCAGAATTTTCCACAGTTTATTGTGATCCACACAGTCAAAGGCTTTGTTTGGCATAGTCCATAAAGCAGAAATAGATGTTTTTCTGGAACTCTCTTGCTTTTTCCATGATCCAGCGGATGTTGGCAATTTGATCTCTGGTTCCTCTGCCTTTTCTAAAACCAGCTTGAACATCTGGAAGTTCACGGTTCACATATTGCTGAAGCCTGGCTTGGAGAATTTTGAGCATTACTTTACTAGCGTGTGAGATGATCTGAGCATTCTTTGGCATTGCCTTTCTTTGGGACTGGAATGAAAACTGACCTTTTCCAGTCCTGTGGCCACTGCTGAGTTATCCAAATTTGCTGGCATATTGAGTGCAGCACTTTCACAGCATCCTCTTTCAGGATTTGAAATAGCTCAACTGGAATTCCATCACCTCCACTAGCTTTGTTCATAGTGATGCTTTCTAAGGCCCACTTGACTTCACATTCCAGGATGTCTGGCTCTAGGTCAGTGATCACACCATCGTGATTATCTGGGTTGTGAAGATCTTTTTTGTACAGTTCTTCTGTGTATTCTTGCCACCTCTTCTTAATATCTTCTGCTTCTGTTAGGTCCATACCGTTTCTGTCCTTTATCGAGCCCATCTTTGCATGTAATGTTCCCTTGGTATCTCTAATTTTCTTGAAGAGATCTCTAGTCTTTCCCATTCTGTTGTTTTCCTTTATTTCTTTTCACTGATCAGTGAGGAAGGCTTTCTTATCTCTTCTTGCTATTCTTTGGAACTCTGCATTCAGATGCTTATATCTTTCCTTTTCTCCTTTGCTTCACTTCTCTTCTTTTCACAGCTATTTGTAAGGCCTCCCCAGACAGCCATTTTGCTTTTTTGCATTTCTTTTCCATGGGGATGGTCTTGATCCCTGTCTTCTGTACAATGTCACGAACCTCAGTCCATAGTTCATCAGGTACTCTATCTATCAGATCTAGTCCCTTAAATCTATTTCTCACTTTCACTGTATAATCATAAGGGATTTGATTTAGGTCATACCTGAATGGTCTAGTGGTTTTCCCTACTTTCTTCAATTTAAGTCTGAATTTGGCAACAAGGAGTTCATGATCTGAGCCACAGTCAGCTCCTGGTCTTGTTTTTGTTGACTGTATAGAGCTTCTCCATCTTTGGCTGCAAAGAATATAATTAATCTGATTTCGGTGTTGATCATCTGGTGATGTCCATGTGTAGAGTCTTCTCTTGTGTTGTTGGAAGAGGGTGTTTGCTATGACCAGTGCATTTTCTTGGCAAAACTCTATTAGTCTTTGCCCTGCTTCATTCCATATTCCAAGGCCAAATTTGCCTGTTACTCCAGGTGTTTCTTGACTTCCTGCTTTTGCATTTCAGTCCCCTATAATGAAAAGGACATCTTTTTTGGGTGTTAGTTCTAAAAGGTCTTGTAGGTCTTCATAGAACTGTTCAACTTCAGCTTCTTCAGCGTTACTTGGGGCAAAACTTGGATTACTGTGATACTGAATGGTTTGCCTTGGAAACAAAGAGAGATCATTCTGTCGTTTTTGAGACTGCATCCAAGTACTGCATTTCGGACTCTTTTGTTGACCATGATGGCTACTCCATTTCTTCTGAGGGATTCCTGCCCGCAGTAGTAGATATAATGGTCATCAGAGTTAAATTCACCCACTCCAGTCCATTTTAGTTCGCTGATTCTAACAAGCACAGTCTCTGCATAAAACACATTCCAGCCTTCGTGCACTTAGAAAACCCTAGAAAACACTTCATGTCTGTATGAACAGCAAAATCACCCACCACCAAAAGCATGAAATGCAAGAAACATGGCACTATAAACAGATCATAAAAATTTAGGATACTTAGTTACAGTCTGAGCTATGGTTTGAATACTGCGTACTGCCAAAGTTCATATAAGTCCTAATCCCAAGGTGATGGTATTAGACAGTAGGCCTGTGGGAGGTGATTAGGTCATGAGGATAAAGCCCTCACAAATGAGACTAGTGCCCCTATTAAAGAGACATCAGAGCGTTCCCTAGCCCCTTCTGCCATTACAGAATACAAGAAGTCTGTAGAGGATCTTCATCTGACCATATTGGAATCTTGATCCCAGACTTCCAGGCTCCAGAACCATGAGAAACAATATTTAGTGACCCAGTCTATGATATTCCACTACAGCAGTGGAATAATAAATACACTGAGACACTGTATGTCAAGGCAACTCATTTTTTGTTACTCAATGCATGAGTAACACACTCCATAAATACCCACAAAAAAGCATCACTAGTATCGACTTTTTGGTTACAAAAATGTTTTAGCTAGTAAGCATTTTTACAATACATAAAAAATATGGAATTTATGAATAATGAGAATGGACAGTAATTAGAACAGTGCCTAATACAAAGTAAGCCCTCAACACACATTTGTGATTAGAATTACTTTAACACGCAAAATGAATCTCTGCACAAAAGCCCTCATCGCCTCTGCACCCAACCCTTGTCATTTACTGAGCCTTCACCATGGGCCGGGTCCTCTGCTAATCACTTCACACGTGTCACCATGTGTCCTTCTTCTTACAGCCCTACAAGGTATGTGCCATTTTTATTCCCATTTTCCAGGTGGGGAAATCAAGACTCAGAGAGGAAATCTGATGACCTGAGGCCACACAGCTTATAAATAGTAGAGCCAGGATTCAAGGGCATGCTCCTACACTGGTACTCTTCTCTCAGCCCAGTTATCAATTCCTTTTCTGAAGAGCAACTAATTTTGTGATACTAATAATATGCAGTAATACTAATAATATGCAGTGTTTATTGGGTTATATTTTATAAGTCTGCCATCTGGCTAAGTGCCTTATATTTGGGATCTCCCTGAACCTGTTCAACAATATCCTGAAAGAATTACTATTATTACAACATTTTAGGGATTAGGTAAAGTACAGCCCAGAGAGGTTCAGTAGCACACCAGTGTCTCAGGTAACCTCCATTTCCCAGCGGAGAGCAGCCCACCAGTCTCGATGGAAAACACTTGCAGAGCCCAGGTGGTTCTCACTTACCAGATGATCATGAAAAAAGGCACTGCGAAGGCTTCCGAAGTGATGCCATAAACCAGCGTCTGCAGCGAGTTGGGGAAGGTGCTCACTGTCTTGGGGACCACTTCCCAGGTGGTGTTGAAGTTGGTGAATGGCCCGCAGGCTTTGGAGGACGGGATGCTGCCAGGACACAAAGCATGGGGCTCAGCCCAGGCCTGCAGCACAGGCTGAGCAGCCTCCTCTGCACGCCTGCAAAACTGCATTAACAGGACCCACAAGGAACTGCCTGACCACATGGGCCTTCGGGAAAACCCCAGTCAAAAATGCTTACCCTGAAGTCTCAAGTCCCTAGACTTGATTTCCAGTTTACAAGAAATTGAGGACAGAAGGTCGAGTTAAAAAATAGAGCTACCATATATGATCCTGCACTCTTACTCCTGGGCATATATCCAGAGAAAACTTTAATTTGAATAGATACATGCACCCCAGTGTTCAGTGCACGGAAGCAACCTAAGTATCCATCGAGAGATGAATGAATAGGAAGATGTGGCACACACACACACACAATGGAGTATTACTCAGCCAGAAAAAAGAATGAAACAATACCATTTGCTGCAAATAGATGGACCTAAAGATTATCATATTAAGTGAAATAAGCCAAACAGAGAAATGGTATGTGTAATCTAAATAATTTAATGAACTTTTTTTACAAAACATAAATAGACCCACAGACATAGAAAACAAACTTATGGTTACCAAAGGAGAAGGTGATGAGTGGGTAGGGATAAATTAGAAGTTTGGGATTAACATATACATACTACTTACATATAAAACAGATAATCAACAAGGACCCATTGTACAGCACAGAGAACTATACTCAGTATTTTATAATAACCTATAAAGGAAAAGAATCTGAAAAAGAATATATTTATATAACTAAATCACTTTGCTGTATACCTGAAACTAACACAACACTGAAAATCAACTATACTTCAGTTAAAAAAAAAGAATCTGTTACTCAAAGATAGATACTCTGGTGATATTCTAGAACAGCAGTAAATTGAGCATCAGAAATTAAAAAAAAAAGATCAAGATAAATGACACTGTGAGAAAACAGACAGCTCTAGAATGTGGGGAGACCACTCTTCAGCCTATTAATTTAGAGGTGAGGAAACTGGTCTCGACTTTTTTAAGATTAAAAAAGACTAAGGAAACATGGTAACCAAAAGTAATGAGTAAAACCTGAAAAAGAGCCTCATTTACAAAATAAAGCTCTAAAAGACTATTTGCAGACAACTGGAGAAACTTGGCAATGGCGGGAACATGATATTGGCGTTATTTTTCTTAGGTGTGATAATGTTATTGTGGATATATAGGAAGAATGTCCTTACCTTTAGGAAGTGAAGGTTTAGGTATTTAGGAATGAAATGTTATGATGCCTACAAACATGGTGTGGTTCATCTGCACACACACAAAAGGTATGAACAGAGACAGAGTAGACAAATGGAGCAGGATGCAACAGTTGGGACATCCAGGTAAAGGGTATATAAGCTGTCACTGCTGCTATTTTTTTCAACTTTTCCATAGATTTGAAAATTGTTTAAATAAAAAGGGAAAAATAAAATTACAATGGGAAAAAAAATTAAGGCTTACAAGAATTGGCTATAGTCACATCACAAAGTTCTGTGTAGGAAATTTTCTACTGCAGCCCTATTTTACGGATAAAAATTGATTCCTGGAAACAACCTAAATGTTGTTTAAGAAAATGGATGAGCAATTTGTGATCCATTCATACACTGGAATAAAGAACCACCTAGAGGGACACACACATATAGATATGACTGGCTTAGATAGAAGCTAAGTAGCCGGAAACAGAACTGGAGCATGAATTTCCACCACATACTCGTCTATACTTTTCCAAATCTATGCCATGTGAATGCATTTCTTATTTTAAAAATCCAAAGTTAAAAAATTAAAACAACAAGAGTTCTGTATGTGCTGGCCTGGAAAAGGACATAATATAAAAGTGAAACAAATTAAGTTGCCAAACACTATTATTCCATATGCATTAAAAAAATACATTTTTTCATAATAAATCTCTTTAATTTATACTCTTTTCTGTACTACTTGAATTTTTCAATGTATAACATACTACCATTACAATAAACATACATAGACTTTGGCCACCTGATGCGAAGAACTGACTCACTGGAAAAGACCCTGATGCTGGGAAAGATGGAAGGCAGGCAAAGAAGGGGATGACAGAGGATGAGATGGTTGGTTGGCATCACCAACTTCATGGACATGAGTCTGAGCAAGCTCTGGGAGTTGGTGATGGACAGGGAATCCGTGCTGCAGTCCATGGGGTCAGAGTCAGATACGACTGAGCAACTGAACTGAACTGAACTGACACAGACTCAAATTAGTTTAAAAAATAATAAAACCTGAGAGAGGAATTCAAAGTTCTAGGCTTTTCAATTAAAGATGAAGAAATGTGGCGCAGTGGTAAAGAATCCACCTGCCAACGCAGGAGGTGCAAGAGACGTGGGTTCGATCCCTGGGTCAGGAAGATCCCCTGGTACTGGAAATGGCAACTCACTCCAGTATAAGAAAAAAAAAAAATGAAGAAATGGGACAAAATAGGATACATAAAATAAAGAAACGGAATTCCATGAGACTAAGTCAAGGGGTGGCAAACTACAGCCCATAGACCAAATCTGGTCCACAGTCTATTTTTCATAAAGTTTTACCGGAACATAGTCTTGCCTACTGGCTTATATACATAGATGCAACATAGGCTGCATAGGTTGCAACATAGATGATATGTAATCAGTTGAGCCAAATAAGTGCTACAGAAACCATATAGCTTGCAAAGGCTAAGTCGTTTACTCTCTTTCCAGAGTCGGTATAAATGGTTCTAACAGAAAAAGTGGCACCCCTGGGTTTGGAACCCTCAATTTCTCATCCTCAGGACTGAACATTTCCCTTCTTTCCAAATTCCACACTAGATGACACGCTCCCCCGTGCCGTGTCTGAGTTGTCTTTATACCCCCAGCACCTAGCACAGTGCCTGGTACATAGAAGACACGCCAAATCTTCTCAGTGCCCATGCATTATCTTTACAATCAGAAACAAACAATCCCAAAGGCGACCAGAAGACAGGTCCTAGGAAAAGGGATCGGGTGGAACAGACCCAAACAACACTCTCAAAACCAACGGGAAACCTGCAAGTTCAAGTTCAGAAGTGGACTAAGATATTTCAGCATCCAGAGGGTGATTCCAAAACAAAGGTGGACTTAACACCCAGGAGTAACTTACTGACCTCTGCTGGTGCCAATAAAGAATGCAAAGAAGGCTTTAACACAAAAGAGGGACAAGTCAAGGAAGGAATGTTCTAGAAAGAAAGTCATATTTACCGTGCCATGCTGATTGTCAGAGGTATAATTGCCAAGCACAGTCCAATCAGCAACACCAACAGGAAGAAGAAATTAGAATTGGATGCTCTGAACTGCCTCGGAGAGGGTCTGCAGGTATAAAGAAGACTTATCTAAGGAGAGAAAGGAAGAAAGAGGAAAAATGAAGAGCACTGCTTCTCTGAGGATAAATGAGCACAGTCATGCATTACAGTGGGAATATAAATTGGCTATAACCTTTCTAGAGGGTAGTCAGCAATACAGACCATAGTGAAAAAAATGGCCAAAACACACGCATATGGTGTTTACTGCTACAGTTGTTGATAACAGGGAATAACTGAAAGCAACCAAAAAAAAAAAAAAAAAAAGGAAGTCGCTCAGTCGTGTCCGACTCTTAGCGATCCCATGGACTACAGCCCACCAGGCTCCTCCATCCATGGGATTTTCCAGGCAAGAGTACTGGAGTGGGGTGCCATTGCCTTCTCCGGAAAGCAACCAAAGCAACTATCAATGTAAGCAGCTATCAATGTAGTTCCTTAAAGGTTAAAGTGATTCACACAATGGAAAACCACCTAGCCCTTAGAAAAAACAAGAGAGCTTTACATCGTATAAGGCACTGTCAAATAAAAAGTTGGGACGTCAAAACTTTGTACTGTATGATCTCATTTGTTTTTTAAAAATATGTATTTTTAAACACATTACCATAAATTTCCTTTCTCAGCCTTACTGAGGTATAATTGACAAATAAAATTATAAGGTAGAGTATACAACGTGATATATTTACAGTACACAGCATGAAGATTTGAAAAGATTCAAAAAGTATTCTCCTTAGGGGTTTAAATATGTATTAAATATATACATACCAGAATAGGAGATACTTTGCTTGCATTTTTACGTGAACATGGATTTTTCCTATATAGTAAGTCTTTACTGAATTTGTTCCAATACTGTTTCTGTTTTTATGCTTTTGGTTTTTTTGGCTATGATACATGGGATTTCAGGCTCTCTGACAGGGGACTGAAACATCACCCTCTGCACTGGACCCCCAGTGCTTAAGTTCCTTTCCTATATATTAAAAATAAATATTTCCAATGAGGTTAAGACTTGAAGGGGAGATCAGGTGGGGAGTGGGGGAGAAAGAGGCATATACTTCCTCCTGAGTATTGCAGAAAGCTATAGTCTCAGGAGCATCAAGCTCCTGTGACCACAGCAGTCAGAGCATCTTGTGAGCCGAGGGACCCTGGTGTCTGGTCAGGGTGTCTGGGGGCAGCTGGCCAGTCAAGCTGGGGTGTCAGAACTCAGTCCAGTGCCTGTGACCCATTCTATTACCCCCACGCTGTCTCTACTGAGCTACACGCTGGGAAGCCACTGCCTGATACTTTCTGGAAGAAGAAAAAGTTCCTACGAGCTTTCTCGTATCCACTTCTCCTGTGGTGACTTCAGCCAACTGAGTTTTCAAATGAAAGCACTGGAACATTCTTCAAAGACCAAAACAGCTGGGTAGAAAGTATGACCCAATGAAAGGCCCGGCCTACTGGATTAAGAGCATAGGCTCTGGAGTGAGGTAAACTTGGGTTCACATCTCAGGAGTCACTGATAAGCTGTGTGATCTTGGATCAGTTACTTAGCCTCTCTGAACTTCAGCTTCCTAATTTATAAAATATGGTTACTAGCAGTACCTACTTTAAAGGATTACATGATCATCTATATAGTGGTTCAGCAGAGTGGGAGGACACAGTATTATTATCACCTGTTAGTACTGTTGTACTTATTAATAATACTATTATTACTTCCATTTTTTAATTCCTAGGGCCTGGTATATTAGGTGCTCAATTATGTTGGGCTTATTAACAGATATATATAAATATATATATATATATATATATATATATATATCTAGAAGAAGGGATGGAATACATACCTGCACTGTTTAAATGTTTAACAGTGAGCATATATTGCATCTATAATTTTAAAAAGTTTGATTAACAAGCCAAGATAAATTAGTCATCTGTAGGGCTACTTCACCCATTGAGCCCTTAGTTCAGGTACAACGCCTACAATCTGTGAGCTGTTTGAGAAGCTACGTAAATAACTGATAACTGAAAATAAATGCACCAGCTCCAAAAGCCAAGCAGAAAATTAAATAATTTTAAGTAATAAACCTTTTCTTAAAATCACCAAAATGAACCACTGTAGATGCTTACTCCTTGGAAGGAAAGTTATGACCAACCTAGATAGCATATTGAAAAGCAGAGATATTACTTTGGCAACTCAACTCTTAGCTACATACAAAAACATTTAAACCATAGGAGCAAGACCATTCTTCAACTCTCAAAATGATAAAAATGTGAAAACCCATTCAAAGTTTTTTTTTTTTTCACAATAAAAAAAATACATATATCAAATAAGGGATGCAATTGTGATACATCTGATGGGATCTGGGTGGGCTCCAGGCATGTGTGTGCTGAATGTCCTGCAAGATCAAGAATGGTCCGGGTTATCGACCCCTCAACCCCACCTCTCCTTACCTCTTTCACGTAAAAGATGATAATGAACTTTAAGGTTGCAATTGCAGGAAGAAGGGGTGAGAAAAAGGCTCCGATCCAGCAAATGGTTTGCCCGTAAACAATCCCCAGAACATTATCAGGGATGGCAAACTCCTGCTCTCCCCAGCACTGAAAAAGCTTCCAGGAGGAACAGTAGGTCACCAGGATCCTGCAAACAAACAGGACAGCTTACCGCCTGGACTACCAGGGTCGGCCGAGGCACAGAACCACATCCACACAATTAGGGCTGTTTCCATGCATACTTCTCATGCAAACTGTTCGTCATATGTCTAGAAGATGCAACATACAGTGAACTCTGGAGTCATTAAGACTAGGGTACAAGTCTCAGATCTATAGTTTACCAGCCAACTAACATTAGACAAGGCTCATTTTTCTCATCTGAAACATAGGAGGATTATAACACAGCTTACTGCACTGCATAGACAGTAAATGACCTGCAGTCTCTGTGTGCTGGCGTGCCACTCAATTCAAAAAGTACAGCGCTATCGTTCATCCACACAGATAATGGCTTACGAGGGACCTATTGCCCTGTATGCCACTCCTGGAATCCTAGAAGCTTCCTACAGAAACCCTAGGACCAGGGGCCTGAGATAAATACACACAGCTATTCACTGTAGCATTATCACATATTAGCAAAAATACTGGGTAACAACCCAAGTGCCCATCAGCAGGGGCTTCATCATCAAATTAGAAGCAATGTGTACAGCAGACTATTACACAGTCTTTAAAACATATGAGGAAAATATATGTGTCCTGACATGTAAAGTCATGGTATTTTGCTTGTGTAGGGGAAAAAGCAAGCTGTGCTGCTACTGCTAAGGCACTTCAGTCGTGTCCGACTCTGTGTGACCCCATAGACAGCAGCCCAACAGGCTGCCCCGTCCCTGGGATTCTCCAGGCAAGAACACTGAGTGGGTTGCCATTTCCTTCTCCAATGCATGAAAGTGAAAGTGAAGTCGCTCAGTCGTGTCTGACCCTTAGCGACCCCATGGACTGCAGCCTTCCAGGCTCCTCCGTCCATAGGATTTTCCAGGCAGGAGTACTGGAGTGGGGTGCCATTGCCTTCTCCGAAGCAAGCTGTGGATCCACGTAGATGTAACATGATCCCGTTTGTGGGCAAGAAAAGGACACTTTCAGCAAGACTGTGTGTTTACTTACATGTGTATTTATGCAAATATGCTTTTGTTTTCTTTTTAAGGATGGCTGGATCTACCGCAGATGTTAACAATGGCCACCTCCGAGGAGTGGGGTGGGTCTGGGGAATTAGGGGTAAGGTAACAAGAGGGCTCTCACTATTCTCAGAATTTCTATATTTATTTAAATATTTAAAAACTGTAATATAAACATTCACATCATATTTGTGTAATTTTTTTTAAAAGGACAGTTTCTTTTTTAATGTTTACTTTTATGGGTTTATTGAACTTCTGGCATATGCCAGGAGACTTTGTACATGTGAGTAAAAAAAGAATTTGTACATGTGATTAAGTGAACAGTTTCACTTAAGGCTCAAGAAGATGTTGAGAAAAAAAAAATTTTAATGACGGCATAGTAATGACAGTCCTGATGGTGACAGTTAATGTTTTGTTGAGTTTTGTGGCATGGAGTGTTCTTAGTACTTTTATCTGCATTTTGTCATTTAATCTTCACCAAAGGGGTATGAGATGGGTACTGCCAGTATTCCCATTTCATAGGTAGGAAAACAGGCACAGAGCTTAAGTAATTTGCCCAAGGTCATGTGATGAGGAAATGGGCAGTGCTGGGCTTGAACACAGATTAGGAAATGCAGTGTCCACTGCAGCCTGGAGGACCTCCACTAACAGGGCCCGTGGCTGTGACATGGCAAGAAGTCACCCCGGGGGCATCCCCCAGAAAGCAGCCTCATTTCTGCTCTTTGTGCTGCCTTTCAATGGGGCGCATAATGGACTCAGGATGATGGCCTGGAGCTGTCTGAAAGGCGCCAGTGGTTGTCAAGTGGTTTCCAGGATGTGGAATCATCCAGTACTTAGTGAAGAGCAGCTGTGATGGGGACCTGTTGGGGAGGATGAGGGGTCAGGGGAGATAAGAAGGGTACCCCTCACACTTACTTTCTAGGAAAATCCACAAAAAGTGTCACAGCCAGGATGATGATGAGGTCAAAGATCATCAGCTTGTACATTTCCTGCCCAACTTGGGTCTCCCAGCACTGAAACCAAGAGAGAAACAAGCCTGACTTGGAGCAGCAAAAGCCAGGTTCTACTGAGGTCATTTCCAGCCCCCGATCCTGTGCCTCTGGAGGCCACCAGTCAACACTCCCCTGAGCTCCAGCACAGACTTGGGTTTTCAAACCCTTAGGAGTTCCTGGTGTGACAGATTCAGCTACAGAGCAAGAAAGAGGATCACCTGGGATTCACACCCTTGGCTCCACGGGCTGTTCTCTCGACCTTAATGCTACCGCGCGCCCCCCGCCCCCGCCAAATGACCCACCTCGTAGGACGCCCTTCCCCCCAGCCTCACCGGGTAGAGTTTCTGGTTGTAGCCACAGAGCTCACACAAGTAGTTGTCACAGGATGTAATCTTGGAGCCCAGGGTGAACACCAGCACACAGATGGTGGCCAGCCGCATGAAGACGCACCTGCGGGGGAGAGGGGAGGCGGGGAACATGGGATGAGAAGGGCTTGGGGCAAGCTGGCCCCTCGGAACAGGGCTGGGTGCAGAGAAGTGGCCTTTCTTAACAGCAAACCCACAGATGGGCACCGGGCTTCAGTTTGGGATGATGAGCAGGTTCTGGAAACGGCAGTAGTGATGGTAGTACAACACTGAGTAAGTACTTTGTGCCACTGAATTACACACTTACAAGTGGCTAGGATGGTAACTTTCATGTTATATATATATTTTATCACATTTTTTTAAATGCAAAAGAAAAAAAAATATCAGAAAGCTGGGAAGTCCTGAGTCCATGACGATGTAGCCATGCTCAGAACAACTCCTGAAAAGAACTAACTGAATTTTCTAAGTATCAGTTTTGAGAGATGGCTTAGGATATATTGAGAAGTGGGAAAAAAAAATACATGGCAGAGTCTCAGGTAGAAACAATCCTATTTTTAAAAAAAAACAAAACGTGTGAATATTGGCATGAACAACAGGAACCATGTAGATAAGGGCTGCTGGGGGGAAGTGGATTCAAGACAGGAGGGCAGAGGGCTCGTTTTCTACGAAGATGGTTCATTTATTGTTTGGTTTATAATTTTTAAAAATTAAATGAAATAGAAACATTAAAAGTGTGTGAGTTGGCGGGCAAACCTATACCATCCATCTGATATTCTGTGCTCCTGGGAGATGTGAGTACCCAGCATTGCCAGGGAGGCTTCCATAACTCAAAACTCATTTGGAATCTAACTAAAAAGTCTGAATCCACAGTCATTATTGGTGATGAGGGGATATAGAAAAACAAAAGACACAAACAGCAACAATGATCTAAATCCAAATAAAGAACATTATATAAGACAAATGCCCCAGCTTCTCTCACAAACCAATGGCATAACACAAGGGAAGGGGGATTTTTGAAAGGACAAAAGGGATTTAAGAAACATTAACAACCCAAACCAGCAGGGGGCCTTTCTCTGGATCTTGATTTGAACAAACCAAGACCAACCAATCACAGAAAGCTCTCTGCAGCTCCACCAGGGACCTGACAATTCTATGAGGCATGATGATGGCTATGTTTAAAAAGAAAAGTTCCTGTCACTTTAGAGATACACTGAGCTTTTACAGGTGAAACATGTTGCCTGAAATTTGCTTAAAATATTCCACCAGAGTAGGGGAACCGCATGAAAGAAGACTAGCAAAATGTTTACCGCAGCACTGTTTATAATAGCCAGGACATGGAAGCAACCTAGATGTCCATCAGCAGATGAATGGATAAGAAAGCTGTGGCACATATACACAATGGAGTATTACTCAGCCATTAAAAAGAATACATTTGAATCAGTTCTAATGAGGTGGATGAAACTGGAGCCTATTATACAGAGTGAAGTAAGCCAGAAAGAAAAACACCAATACAGTATACTAACGCATATATATGGAATTTAGAAAGACGGTAACAATAACCCTGTATACGAGACAGCAAAAGAGACACTGATGTATAGAACAGTCTTTTGGACTCTGTGGGAGAGGGAGAGGGTGGGATGATTTGGGAGGATGGCATTGAAACATGTATATTATCATATGTGAAACGAATCGCCAGTCCAGGTTCGATGCATGATTCAGGATGCTCGGGGCTGGTGCACTGGGATGACCCAGAGGGATGGGATGGGGAGGGAGGTGGGAGGGGGGTTCAGGATGGGGAACACACGTACACCCGTGGCAGATTCATGTCAATGTATGTCAAAACCAATACAATATTGTAAAGTAATTAGCCTCCAATTAAAATAAACAAATTTATATTAAAAAAAATTTTTTTAAAGACTAGAAAAATGTTGGTAAATAGTTGAAACTAAGTGATGGACACACATAGGGGGTCACCATACTTTCCTATTTGAAAATTTCCAAAAAAAAAAAACCTTTTTTTTAAAAGATGCAAATACCACCTGAGGCATTTGAGAAGCAGAAAGAAAACGTTCCAGTTTCATACAGCCCCCACCTGGTCCTCCTTAACTCATGTGTGTTAACTTGGGTCCAGCTTTACCTTTGGCATTTTTTTTTTATGAAACTGAATATTTTTCAGTATGAGAAGAGAGATTACAACAAATTCTAAAAAGGCAACAGTAGCACACACAGTCGGTATCTGGGCCACATTTTTCTCAGCATTCACTCCAGCAAAAGTCTCAGGTTCCTACTGCAAGTTCCTAGTGTAACTCTCTTCCCAAGGCCCACGCGCTGGGGCCATGGGATGGAACTTGTGGGGGAGTTAATGCCCTTGGGACTCGGCCACTCTTAGGCAGGGGAGGGTGAACATTTGTTGAAGGACAAACACTCTACTGAGTGGGAAAACCCTAAGATATTTTCCATGCAAACTCCCTGAGCTGTCCCGCAGAACCGAGCCCCAGTTACAACTTCCCAAACAGCATACCCTTTATTAGCTGCCTTCCCTTCTCTCCCACTTCCTCACTCTCCTGCTGGCATACACGTGTCCTTCTAACATCTCCAGAGCAGCATTCCTCCAAGGACCCACCCTATGCCCTCAGCTGTCAGGGTGCTAATACATGACTGAAAATACACCGCAGCCGAGTAGACACTTAAGAGATTTCTCTGCATGTGAAAACTCTGAGTCATTTGTGGAGACTATCTGAAGGCTGAAGAGGATTTCTGACCCAGCAGGGAAAAAGGTACCACAATTGATTAGCAATGTCTGCTGTGGGCAGGGGAGGTGACAAGTGGTGACCTGTTTGCCATGCCTAGGCATTACCTAAGGATTGTCAGCCGGATCTCAAAACCTGGGGAATAATCCTCATAGTGGATGATCTTGGCAAAGATTATCGGGGTGATAAAATTGGCCAGCGTGATCACAATAGAAGGCAGGTACAGAATCAAGAGGTTCTCTCCAAAAACCATCTTGTCAATTTCCTATGAAGATAACAAAACTGGTCAGGAGTATAATAAATTGCATCACAAATGAATTGACCTTAAGAGAACACAACTATACATATGTCAAATCATCATGCTCAACACCTTAAACTCACACAGTGTTGAATGTTAATTATATCTCATTAAACTGTAAGGGGGAAAAACACCCAAACACATTCAGCAAATGAAACAAAACATTTTTTCATTCAACATGGCACCTAAAACTAAGCAATCTTCTCCCTTGGGTGTTCAAACAGAGGAACCATGATCTAGTACCATACTGAAAGAAAAACAAGCTCTACTGGATTTATTAAGGTGAAATATTAAAAAACCCATGCATTCTGGATCAACGGGTAATTTACAGAATTTTCAAGGCTGTAATTTTATTTTTATTCCAGATAGCCATATATGTCATCGAAATTCTATTATGAAAGGAGAGAATGGCTATTCCAGGTCAATTAGTACTAATTGAACATGCTGTAAACTACCCATTGATACACAATCTGTCTCCCTAGGTAAATGGCTATCTATCTGACTAAATTTTGGCCAAAGGGATATAAGTAGAAGTTTTCCATGCAACCTCCATGTGCTGCCCCCCATCTCCTTTACTTCCTCCCCACTGGCTGGTGGGCTACCCTGTGCCATACAGGAGAAGGCCACATCCTAAGGAAGGCAGGGCTGTAAGATGGAAGGAACCTGGGCCCCTGATGGCTGATTTCATGAAGCAGAGCCACTAGACCAACTAGGATTTTTAAAACTACTGTTATTTTAGGTAAACTGAGTCCCCTTTACCTACTTACTAAAGTAGTACAGCTGGGGCTTAAATCCAGGCAGTCCAGCCTAGACGTGAATACTGTAAATTCCAGGAGGAGTAGGTACCCCGAACACACTATTTTGGATGCTTTTTTCCCTACTGAAAATAAAAAACTGGTTGGTTTGATCTTAGTTTTTTTGTCATATCAGCCAAATGTATATTCCCATACGTAAAACAGAATGATGACAGTATCTCCCTTGCAGGTTTGCAATACACTTAGCATACATAACGCCCTACCGGAGTAAAAGTTAAATTGACTTTCACGGAGCACTTACTTTTTTCATGTGTTCTTGAGAGAATATAGTCGCTTTGTAGATTGCATAAAAACATGCTGCTAAAACAGCCAGCACAATACAGTTCAAAAATAGTCTCAAAGAGTAAATTCGTATCGTTTCTTCCGAAGTCCTTTCTGCTATTTTTTGCCGTATTCTTTCCTCCTCCAGATCTGCCTGAGAACCAAAGAAAACTCATTTGTGAGCACTGGGATGAAAGGATATTTAGGGGTGGAAACTGTGACTCATCGTCATACCCTCCCTCTCGATCTTTACAGTTTCCTTTAATACTCATCTCCCCCAGGACACCCTCTCAGACCAAGCCCAACCAGTTTCCAAGTCTACTAAAAGCTTAAGTGAAGGCAGAACTTCCTATTAAGACTGCAATTCCACTTTGCACTATATGTGAAAACTGAACTATAACCCATTCAGGACATTATCTAATGTAGTAATTATGTAGTAGGCATTGTGGGGCTTTCCTGGTGGCTCAGCTGGCAAAGAATTCACCTGCAATGCAGGAGACCTTGGTTAAATTCCTGGGTCAGGAGGATCCCCTAGAGGAGAGCATGGCAACTCACTCCAGTATTCTTGTCTGGAATATTCCCATGGACAGAGAAGCCTGGTGGGCTTCAGGCCATGGGGTCACATAGAGTCGGACACAATTGGGTGACTAAGCAGCACAGCAGGCATTATTTCTTTAAACAAATAATACACCTGGTTTGACTCCTTCCATCTCATGTTGTTAATCTTTTGATATCATCTGTCTCTCCTCCTTTTTGGGCAGGTTTGATAAAGATGATATTTGTTACTCCTTTTATCCTAATTAATTTGGAACTTCTGCATTTTCATATTCTCTGGATCCACCTTATCATCATAGCATTCTTAGTTCTATTTGTCCTGTTTTACGTTCTATTTCTCCTGGTTTATGACAGGTTCTCATCAAGTGGAAAATTAAGTACAAACCAACAAGGACCTGCTGTATAACACATGGAACTCTACTCAGTATTCTGTGATAATCTATATTAGAAAATAATCTAAAAGAGAATGGACATATGTAATAACTGAATCACACTGCCATACATCTGAAACTAACACAACTTGGTAAATCAACTATACTCCAACAACTTTTTTTTTAAACAGAATCAGTTTTCTTCAACTAGGATTAAAATAAGTTTCCTAAATTAAAAAAAAAAAGTTCTGAGAAGGGAAGATACCATCTCTTTCCCCAGCTCCAGTTCACCAGCTTTATGCTTGGAGGTAAAGTGATCAACCTCAGGAAGTGGTTCTTCAAAACGCTCTTGAAAACCTCACAGGGGAAGGTACCTAAGCAGGACAGCCCGCCCCCCACTCGCTCCTCTGCAGGCTGCAACCCCAGCTCCCACCAAGAGAAAGCCGAGCAGCACTCACCCGGAGTTCATAGCGCAGGCTGCTGTGCTTCAGGTCCGCCATGCTGCGGTTGGTGATGCAGAAGTCCCAGCCGGCAAAGACCTTGTTGCAGTAACTCTGGAAGTGCTCCTCACTCCGGATCAGGTTGATTTTGAACCCTTCCACCGACCTGACCCCAAAACATGATTATCCATTTTATTACAACAACAAAATACAGGCCTGTGGATTGGCTTTGTCTAAAATTAAAAGGATATACACGTGACTGCATCTTCCACCGATTTTGACATGCATGGCCCAGCTCTGGACCATTCTAAATATGGAGCAGACAATCAGGCATCTCAGTGTTGAAAATTGGTCCCTTTATCCATTTCAATGACCTTGTTCCACAGCTGGAATATAATCCAAACTCAACACACTTTAGAGTCCTACATGATCCTGCATGGCACCATCTTTCCTCCCAGAGAGCCACTCTGCTGTAATGACAATAGCTTTTTTTCTTTTCCATAAACACCCAAACCTCTCCTGCAGCCTCAGGGCCTCTGCACTTGCAGTTCTCTCTGCCCTCCCCTCTTCCTATGGCTGCCTTCTTATTCCCTGGGGTTTCACTCAAATATCCCTGTATTCCATAGATTCTCCCACTATCCCATCTAAAGTTGTGGTTTCCGACTTCAAGTCAGTCTCTTTACTTTCCCTGACAGCAATAACCTAACCTACAATCATGTTATTTAACGTGTTCACTGTGTTTGTAAGTCCTTATCCTGACTAAATTTTAAATTCCTTGACAAGTACCCTGGCTGTCTTGCTACCTTTATATCCAGAGGGCCTGGATATAATTATAGCCACTATCCATCTGATGAATAAATGTATGAATAAATGACTTAAACAGTAAAATAACCAAATATTTAGTGAGCACCTGCTTAAGTCAGACACAACTCTGTTGCACAAGTTCATAATCAATACTCATTCAAATGCTTTTCTGGAAAACATACTCTGGCACTTGACATAGCAATAAATACATCAAATGCCACACACTCTGTAGACAAACCAGGGTATTTTTAGGATTCACTACTGAGTTGTGAACACAAATAGAAGTGGAAGGAATTATAGCAATCAGTCATTCTGCCAAAGGTTCATAGCAAGGCATTTATGTCAGAACCACCTGGGCTGCTTTTCCAGTGATTCCACATGGAAGCACTCCCAGGTGATTCCATATCCTGAGATTTTTAATTCAGTATGTCTCATGGAGGGTAGTGCATCCAGAATTATGCTATTCATAAAGCTCCATGGTGATTCTGAGGTCCCACTCCAGTTGAACTGGTCTGATTTAGACCAAACCTACATTTTACAGATGAGAAAACTAAGATCTAGAGAAGGGAAAAATTATTTCCTAGGTCCAGAGAGCTAGAGGCAGAACTGGGGCTAGTTGAGTGGTGATGATGATGGTGATAATGATTTTAACATCTACAAGGTGCCAAGCCCAGTGCTAAGTTCTTTACCTGCCCTGTTTCGGTTAATCCTCGCAACAACCCTTCTAGGTGTGCGCATCTCACAGATGAAGAAAATGAGGTCCAAAGAGGTGGAGTGACATTTGAACCTTGGTCTCTGGACCCCAAGTCCACCCTCTTCGCTAACCTATAGCACTTCCTCCCGCCTGGGGAGGCCGCTTCCCATGGGCGCCCTCTCTGCAGGCCTTACCGTTAGGTGAAAGAGCTCAGTCAAGACCTGCAGGTGGATTCACTGTTCAGCTAATAAAGCTTCTTCTTCAGGGCCCCTTCCAAGGCCCCGGAAGCACCTCTAGCAGCATGTTCATGAGGTCTTGTTTTTATTTTGTATAACATGCAAAAGATATTCCCATGCTCTTTGTCTTACAGAAGTTCCCTCCATACTGTCTACACAGAAGGTCCATAAAACTTGGGTCTGCCCCTACCACGAGCACAGACAGCAAAGCCAGAGCCCCACTCAACCAACATTTCTTTACCAAGCATCTTTACGCCCTCAAGAAGAGCAGAAATGACTGCTCTTTCCTGTCAGTACTGTCTGTCTGGTGGGGGATAGACACACATCAGTTCATTTTCATCTCATAGATTCTGACTCAGGACACAAGTACCTAGCTGGGCTCTGGGGTTTTCTCTGTGGTGGCGAACCCTGATCTCCATGGAGGACAAACTCAGACTCTAACAGCCTGGTCTCTTTTATATCTGTAATAAGGAGCTTCACAGCCCCATGGCTTACAGCACTGCCTGGCTCTTATAGGGACAATGAAGTGGGTAAGAGAGGTGTTCATCCAAGCTTCCCACTTGGGCTGGAGACAGTAAGCCATCCATCAGGAACGTGCGGTTCTCCTTCCATAGCGTAGCACAAGTGCTGGGAAGTGGCTGCCAGCCAAGGACAACAGTTCTCAGCCTCCCCTGCAGTGAGTTGTGGTCATGTGACTAAGCTATACTGACGGAATGACAGTGAAGTCCATTCCTCTCAGGCTGAGCCCAGAAACACCTTCCGTGTGATTCTCCTCCAAGGTCGTTTTCCCTTCCAGCCCTTAAGAGGAACAGCAAAGCCACACATGCAGACGACGGCTAAGCTTCAGTCAGCCTGAGCTCTGGCAGGACTGAGAAGGAGTCTTCTACACTAACCTGTGCCCATTAAGAACTCCATGTAAGGAAGTTCACGTATGACTTTCATCGTGTTGGGCCACTGTACTTTCGGGGACAGTTATTTGTTAAAGTAATTTAAAAATAATTAATATTCCTCATTTTTCTTGGAATTGACATCTCCCACTAAAATATCTGTCCACCATGGGAAATGCCACAATCACATATGACCCTAACCCACTGGCCACAACTGAAGGGTCAGGATTGGGCGCCTGAATGAAGCAGAGCCAATGAGTTCTTCAAAGGATTTCTGAGCTTGTGACCCTGGGACTCCACACAAGGAAGCTGCCACCAGCAGAATCAGAAATGCAGGAGCCCGTGCTTTGAGTTGTTTTGAATCCATCTTTGTCCTTCCTGTAATGTGGAGTTTCCTCTCTTCCTTGGTTCTCTCAGCCACTCAATCCCCCTTTATCCCAGTTGTCAGAGTTGGGATTCTGCCACTTGCAACCCAATAGAGACCTGTTAGCATACACACCAGATCAAAGACAATGCTGGGGGAATGTATTCAGTAGTGATTGACTGAAAACTCCAGGCTGCTACTCCAGCTCCCAATTGCTGCCTCCATTTCCTCCAGGTCTCCACAGCTGCCAGCACATTCACAAATCTTGTTTTCCATAAAGCCCATCCTTGGATTCTTCTCATCCTTTGGGCAATGGCTCTCAGAGTCCACAGACCTCCAAGAGACTCCAACCATCAACAGTAATTCAAAAAGAACAAAACGATAAGATAAACTGTACCTTTTCACTATCCAAACAAGGCTCAGAGCCAGGTAGGCAATTGTGCTTAACAAATAAGCCAGAGGCAGATCATAGGTGAAATTCTGAAATTTCACCCCATCAATGGTGTAATGTCCATAAAAGAGGTAGGTATCTTCCAGGAAACCCTGAAATAAAGCCAAGGGCATGGGGTCAGATTGCTGAACTGACTGCAGGAAACCAGTCTCCACCTCAAGGAATTCACATTCCAGTGTCATTGTTCATCCCTGAATTCCCAGAGACTGGAAAAATTCCAGATCTGTAGCAACATGGATACAACTAGAGATTATCAAACTAAGTGAAGTCAGAAAGTCAAATCCCATATGATATCACTTATATGTGGGAGTCTAAAATATGACACAAATAGAAACAGAATCATGAATATAGAGAACAAACTGGTGGTCAAAGATGAGGATGTTGGGAGTTAGCATATGTAAGCTTTTATATAAAAAATGGATAAACAAGCTCTGTGCTGTACAGTAGGAGTATATTATAAAAAAAATAATGTACTGGACTTCCCTCGTGGTCCAGTTCTTAAGACTCCACACTTTCAACACAGGAGGCGTGGGTTCAATCCCTGGTCAGGGAACTAAGATCTCACATGCTATACAATGTGATTAAAAAAAAAGATATATATACACATATATACAAATATACATATAACTGAATCACTTTGCTGCACAGCAGTAATTAACAACACTGTAAATCAACTAATACTTCAACTTTAAAAAATTAATTTAAAAATTTAGACCAATTCAAAAAAAATTCCAGAAGTATACAGCTGCTCAATTAGGGTTTGGGAAATAAAGCACAGATAAAGTCTGAGCATTAAAAATACATAAGGGTACAATCCAAAAATGAAATTAAGGAAACAATCCCATATGCAATAACAGCAAAAATAATGACATCCTTAGAACAGATTAACAAATCAAGTATAAACCTTATGTTCTTAAAACCATAAAATATTGTTTTAAAAATTAAATAAGAACTAAGTAAATGGGAAAACATCCCTTGTTCATGGATCACGAGATCCATGCCAACATTCCCCAAACTGGTCTACATAATCAATACATCGCTATCGGAATCCCAGCTGACTTCTGTGAGAAACTGCTAAGATAATCCTAAAATTCATATAGAATTGCAGGGGTCTCAGAATACCAAAATAATCTTGAATAAGAAAAATAAAGTTGTTAAGACTGCTACTGCTACTGCTGCCAGGTCGCTTCAGTCATGTCCGACCTGTGCGACCCCATAGACGGCAGCCCACTAGGCTCCCCTGTCCCTGGGATTCTCCAGGCAAGAATACTGGAGTGGGTTGCCATTTCCTTCTCCAGTTGTAAGACTAACACATCCCAATTTCAAAACTTACAACAAAACAACACTAACCAAAACAATGTGATATTAGTGTAAGAATAGATGTATAGGTAAATGGAATAGAACTGAGTCCAAAAATGAAACCCATACATCCACGGTCAACTGATTTTTGATAAGGGCAAAAAGAAACAGTGCTGAGATAACTGGACATGCACGCATGCTCAGTTGCTCAGTCGTGTCCAACTCTTTGCAATCTGCCAGGTTCCTCTCTGGATAGCCACATGCAAAAAATAAAATAAAGCTGAGCCCCTGCTGCTGCTGCTGCTGCTGCTAAGTTGCTTCAGTCGTGTCCGACTCTGTGCGACCCCATAGACAGCAGCCCACCAGGCTCCCCCGTCCCTGGGATTCCCCAGGCAAGAACACTGGGGTGGGTTGCCACTTCCTTCTCCAATGCATGAAAGTGAGAAGTGAAAGTGAAGTCGCTTAGTCGTGTCTGACCCTCAGCAACCCAACGGACTGCAGCCTTCCAGCCTCCTCCATCCGTAGGATTTTCCAGGCAAGAGTACTGGAGTGGGGTGCCATTGCCTTCTCTGAGCCCCTACCTTACCCTATATGTAAATTTTAACCTAAAATAGACTGCAGGCCTAAATGTAAAAACTAAAGCTATAAAACTCTTAGAAGAGGATAGAGAGTTAAATCCGCATGATTTTGAATCTGGCAATGGATTATTAGATATGACACCAAAAGCACAAGCAATAACAGAAAAAAGAAACTGGACTTCATAAAAAATAAAAACTTTTGTGCTTCTAAGGACACTATCAAGAAAGTGAGAAGACAATCCAGAGAAGAGGAGAAAATATTTATAAATCATATACATGATAAAGTATTTGTATCTATAATATTTGGAGAAGGAAATGGCAACCCACTCCAGTATTCTTGCCTGGCAAGTTCTTTGGACAGAGGAGCCTGGAGGGCTACAGTCCATGGGGTGGCAAAGAGTCAGCCATGACTGAGTGACTGAGCACAGCACATCTAGAATATTGAAAAAAAACTCTTATAACTCAACAATAGAAACACAGATAATCCAATTAACACTAAAAAGAGAATCCAAACAGACATTTATTCTAAGAAGATACACAAAAGACCAATAAGCACATGATCAACACTATTCATTAGAGAAATGCAAATCAAACCACAAAGAAATTCCACCCCACAAACTAGGGTGACTATAATCAAAAGGCCAGGTAACAGTGAGTACTGGCAAGGATGTAGTAGATACATCAGAAGACTTATTCAGTGCTAGTGAAGATGGAAAGCATACAGCCACTGTGGAAAAGTTTGGTAGTCCCTCAAAAAGTTAAACATCTGACCTGGTGATTTCCACTCCTCAAAGAAGTGAAAAGATATATGCACACAAAATCTCGAACATGAATATTTTTAGCATCACATAATAGGAGAAGGCAATGGCAACTCAGTCCAGTACTCTTGCCTGGAAAATGCCATGGACGGAGGAGCCTGGTAGGCTGCAGTCCATGGGGTCTCACAGAGTCAGACACGACTGAAGCGACTTAGCAGCAGCATTCATAACAGACAAAAGGTGAAAACCATCCCGATGTCCATGATGACTGTATAAACAAAACGCAGTATTTCCACACAATGTGCTCTTACTTGGCCACAAGGAATCAAAGACTGACAGATGCTCCAACATGCATGAACCTTAAAAATTTGCCAAGAAGTTAGAGACAAAAGATCTTATATTATACGATTCCACTTACAAGAAATGTCATGAATAAGCATTTCATAGAGACAGAAAGTAGATTAGTGGTTGCTTAGCATTGATTAGCGGAATTGGTAGGTGAGAATGGGTACAGGTTTCTTTTTGAGGTGATAAAAATATTTTAAAATTGATTGTGGCAATGGCTGCATAACTCTATGAATATACTAAAAACCACTGAATTGTACACTTTAAATTGGTGAATTGTACAATATGTGACTTGTACCTCAATAAAGCTATTATCAGAGAAAAATAAAACAAAACAACACCCCACCTCGAAGCCCAAAGGAACCCTATGAGAAAATACAGCAGAGAAAAGTCCATGACTCTTACTGTGGGAATAAATGAGTTCACCTCAGACTCCTCCCTGAATAGCAGGGGTAGCCCATCCTAGGAGAGTGCAGAAGGAAACATACAGAGAACAGAAATAGTATACGCAGCAACTAGATGTTCACTACAGTATTGTTTAGAAAGGGGAAGATGGAAACAATCTGAATGTTCATCAATCAGAGACTGGCTAGATCATGAAAAATCCATATTGTAGAATATTAAGAAGCCCATATAAGTGCATAAGAAAGGTCGAGAAAGCAATGAACCATGGTGTGAAGGGATTAGTGGTCTCTGGGAAGAAGTAATTTTATTTTTCACTCATTAAGTCTTATATTTCTTATGAAAACCATGTATTCTTATACTGAATAGTTCAGTAAATTTTTAATAGGAAAATAAAAGATGTAGAAACACAAGACTCCATCTTTTTTTTGTAACTCTGAGGCACACAGGCCATAAAAACTTGCCCAAGTACACAAAGCCTGTCTTTATTGCCCTGGGTTGGTATCAGGACTGTCCTCAATCAAGTAGCGTAACAGGACAAAGGTCCACTGGGCCCGGAAAATAATTTCTCTGGTGTGATCATGAGCTTGGCTCAATTGTTTTCAGCAAAGACAAGCCACTGCTTAATCTCTGTGGCCAGCTCCCTCCTGGGCCTATTTAAATTTAAATTTACATGTGACACGATAAAGGTTACTAGCTAAAACTACTGTAGTCATCATATAATAATATATAAATGTATCCAAAGGTTGTACATTCTCAAGTGCATACAACACTATGTCAATCAGATCTTAATTTTTAAAACACACACACAATAGATGTAAGAATGCTACTTACTTGCTATGTTGAAAACTGCGTTTTTTAGTGACTAAATGTGACAGGCATACTCTACTACATTAGTGAAGATTTTAAAACCACAGGACAAAAGATGGTTGTCAAAGTGCTACATGCTCAATATGTTCAGAATACTTTTATTTTAGTCAATGGAGGGGATGTCAATTCTGTAATGCGTGTAGAAAACTTTTTAAAAGTCAGTGTGAGAGAAGTTTGTAAGACTGCTACAGACTTGCAACACACATGGAGAAATGAATCCCAGTATTTCCACGAGTGGACGTGACAGTCGTTTTGTAATACATATAGAAATGTTAAAAAACACTTGTAAGAAATATGTTAAAGTAGCATGTGCTTACTACATAGAAAATCCTGTAGCACGAGTGGATGCTCTGCTCATTCCATAAACACGAACAGAAGTGTTTAAAAACACATGGAAACTATGTGTAAGTGTGCTACTCGCTTGCATAGTGAGAACAGTGACATCACAGGGAATGTATGTGATGGCCATTCTGTAATGTGTGTAGAATGGTTTTTAAAACACCTATTGAAAACAAATACATTGCAATTGAAATGAACAATAAAATTGAATTAAAATTCAATTTCTTGGTCACAGTAGCCACGTAACTCAAGTACTTAAGAGTTAGTGGCTGTTGAATTTCACAGCATAGATTCAGAACCTTCTCATGGCTATAGAAACTTCATTCTTTGGGGCAGGGCTATTTTTCATCATGCGTAATTTACTGAGCATTTATGATCAAGTGCATCTAAGTCTCCTATCAAGTCTTTTCTATGATGAAGATGATCATGGTGTGCGGAGCTCCACAAGGAGAAACTTCTCTTGTGGGATATGAGCAAACCAAATGGGGTTAACCGCAGTTCTGGGATGTGATCTCACCCGCATTTACCCCAGGTGAGTCACTGACTTGCCTCTCTCTTTGTATAGTTTGCAAGTTTCAGCTTTCCAATTTGCACAGTGGACGTTTTAACACCCACCTGACAATTCCTCTCAGTTGTTCTAAGGAGAACATGAAAGCAGAGATGTAAGAACCACGTTTTCAAAATTGAACGCAGTGGGCAAATGCGAAGCTTTCTATTTGTTAATTTAGAAATGTTTGATGACATGGCATTTTATACCAGTAACCTTCTGAAAGACATTTTAATATAGTTGTGCTTTCCATGGGGTCACAAAAGACACGACAATTATATATTGTCCACTTAGTGACTAAACAACAGTTTTTAAAAACAGGTAAAGGAGTGGTTCTGAACCTGGGGCAATTCTGTGCCCCAGGACACATCTGGCAATGTCTGGAGGCATGTCTGGTTGTCACAGCTGTAGGGCTGCTACTGGCACTGAGTGGAGGGAAGGCAGGATGCTGTAATGCCCCCCAGGGCACAGGACAAGCCTGTAATACAGGAGTATCAGGTAAGGCTTGAGAAACCCTCATCCAGAAGGCAGAGACAGCCACTTCTCATGGGCACTCTAATTTGCTGAAAAAAAAAATGGGATTAAAAAAATGAAAGCACACACAAAAAATCATTTTTTAGAGTCAAGAATAAAAAGAAAAGAAAACCTTTGGAACTATCATAGGAAGGATGACATTAATTCCATTTCAGAGCATCAGAGTTAACATGGGATTAACAGTCTTTCAGGGCTTCCCTAGTAGTTCAGCTGGTAAAGAATCTGCCTGCAATGCAGGAGACCTGGGTTTGATCCCTGGGTTGGGAAGATTCCCTGGAGGAGGGCATGGCAACCCACTCCAGTACTCGTGCCTGGAGAATCCCCATGGACAGAGAAGCCTGGCGGGCTACAGTTCATAGGGTCACAAAGAGTCGGACACAACTGAGCGACTAAGCACACATCACAACAGTCTTTTAAGAGATTCCATGGAACGTGTATGCGTGTGCACAGTTGTGTGTGTGCGTGCATGTATGTTGTACACGTGTGCGCCACAAATCCTTGTGTGTGTAATTTCTGGGGAGAAGAGTCATAGCTTTCATCCAGGTGGTCTAGGACTACAAAATCTTAAGGGTTTTCAATGTCAGAGAAGTTAAACACATTCTATCTGGGCTTATATTCACTGAAGCTTCCGTCTATGGGGGATCTCAGATTTTGTTACAGGTCAATAAGAAGGCGGCAGGCATTAGGCAAAAGCCAAGGGCTGAAAATGACAAAGCACTTTTCCTGAATATCTAAGCAGGGGTGGATGAACATCATCCTCGCCAAGAAGGTCACTGCAAATACTGTTTTTTCAACCAGTACTTGTGTCAACACTCATGTTTGACTCTCACTGCAGACATTCAGAAACCTATTTCACTGAGGATCCAAATCCAGAATTATGTTAAATACTTACAGTGCCAGAAAGTAAGTCTATGACATAACTGTAAAAGTAAATGAGTCCAGAACTACTTATTGGATACACTGTGCATTGAATATCTGTAAAAAACAAAAACAAGAACATCAGTGGAAACCGCCTCAGTCTTTAGAACCTTATCATAATTTGTGTACATATGCATGTACATGTAGTCATATACAGTTACGTATGGCTGTGTTTATGAATCTATTTGCAACCCAAACCCCAGGGTACCAAGTACAATACCATTTTCCCCTTTCACTATCCTAAGTATCTAGGGATATACGTTTTTCTATACATTTTGTATTATAAGGGTCTATTACAGTACAAGTTTTCTGACTATATTGGCATTTTACGTTTTGGAATTCATGTTTGCACATGTTTTGGAAGATGTGGCTGATATAATTATTATTGCATCTTAAGCATATCCAATTTTAAAAGATCTCTACATGTACGTAAATTAACAAGCTGTTTCACTCTAAAAAAACACATATTTACCTACATAAAACTGATCAAGAAATTTTTTGAACACCAATTTTAGTGACACTACATTGTGCTTGATCAACTAATTCACTTGCTTTGTATCAGTCAGCTACTGCTGTGTAATAAATAGCCCCAAGTCTCAGTGACTTAACCTCCAAATATTTATTTTCTCCTTCATGGTCTGCAGTTTGAGAACATGAAGCTCATTCAGGATAAGCCAGGATGGACACCAGGCTCTCAGTTACATGGAGGCCTTCTCTCTCTGACTCCACTCAGGGGACAGACTGGAGATGCAATGGCTATCTGGGGGGATGCTCTCTTCATGACTCTTCTTATAAGGCAGGACAACCACATAAAGCCATTTCAAGCTAAAATTCCACTGGACAAAACAAGTCACATAGCCAAGTGCAATATCAGTGGGGTCAGAAAGTATTCTTGGCCCGCAGTGGGAGGCTCTGCAAGTCACAATTACAGGAGAGTGAAAAACTGGGGAAAATAATTCAATCTACTACCCCTTCTCTGGGCCTTAGTTTCCCCTTTGTTAAAATAAGAGAGTTGAATCAGTTTCTCCAAGGCCAATCCCAGCTTTTCTATTTTATAATTCTAATGTGAGTGTTTATTTATTCATTCAACAAACATTTCTTAGTTACTATGCATCAGGTAGATGTTGGAGATAAAATGATGAGTAAGTAGAAGTTACTGCCTTTGAAAAGCTTACCATCTAGCACTAGAAAAGGCAAGTAGGAGTCAGGTATGTGTAAGGTGCTCAATGGTTTATGAATACAGTATTAGAGGTAAAGAGGAGGGAGATAGTCACTCTGTTTGGGAGTAGAGTCAGGAAGATGGAATGAGACAGCTGCTTCTCTGCTCATCACCCTGTCAAGCCTAGACATCAGCAAACTGTGGCCCGAGGGCCAAATTTGGCCAGCTGCCTCTTTTTGTCAGTACCGTGTTATCAGAACACAGCCGTGCTCATTCAGGACATCTGTCCACGGCCACTTTCATGCCATCATGGCAGCACTGAGTAGTTGCAACAAAGACCGTATAGCCTACCAATCCTAAAATATTGACTATCCGGCCCTTCCCAGGAAGTGTGCCCACGTCACGATAGGCTTCTCATGTCTCCAGTATGCTGAGTTATTCTCATCTCTGAACCTCTGCAACTGCTGTTCGTCTGCATGAAGATGCTTCCCCAAGTTCTCCAGTGGCTCCTTGTCCTGCTGGGCTCACCTGTCTTCACAGAGGGCTCGGGGACCCCTCCAGAGTCCTGGTGTCCAACCTCTCAGTACCTTATCCTTTCCCCTCCCCACAGGCAAATTCATCCTTCATACGCCTCTTCATGCGATCCCCTCCTAACCCCCACCCTTTGCTAGAGGGCACTACATGGACTCAGCTGTGGTAGCTCCTGCCAGGACCTGAATTAAGGGCTGGCACACAGCAGGTACTCAATAAGCACTGAAAGAATGAAAAAGGGAAGGTAGGTAAGAAAAGGAAGAGAGGGACTTCTGATCCTTTCCTGAAGGAACGAAGTCTAGCAGGTAAGTAAAAAAAAAAGCATGCATGGGAGGACCATGTAGTCAAAGGAAATAATGAGAAAGCAGAGACTCGTGGCATCCACGCTCAGAGTCCAGCTCCATTTCCTCCAAGAGGGTGGCCTCCCTCTGCCCAAGGCCCTGCTCACAGCTGAACGGACCACTGAACAGGCAGTGGTGCCCAGCAAGACAGAATGGTTTTCAGTTCTTCTAGAAAGAAATAATACTAAATAAATAAATAACAGCTGCCATTTATTAAGCACTTTCCATGGGCAAAGTACTGTATTATCTTAATACTCATTTAAAAATTATGAGTATGGCTTAAATAATCATTACTTATACTTAAAATTTTTTCCATATTAAATAATATACTTTATATTATTGTTTTTAATTATTTATAATCTCAATAGTAAACATTTTTTAATGGCCCAAGTATTAAATAGTGTAGTTATTATCTGAATAATGAAACAACTATCTCACTATTTATATCATCACTTTCCACAAATAAGGAAAATGAGGCTCAGACAGTCTAACCAACTAGTGGAGGTGGGCCTTGAAACTGAACCCAGAGTCCTCCCACAGCAGCAGGTGATATTCATCCGTGAAATGGACATATTAGGAAATGAGAATTCAGCATCAGGCATACAGTAGGCACTCAAAGAGTCAGGATTTCCACGTTACTCTCATTTGATTTTTAAGTGTAATAGAACTAAAACAAAACCAAATGTGATGAAAAGGAATGCTGAGGGCCACAGAAGTGACTCTAGAGGGAGTTTTTCTGGGGAAGGAGTCATGTGATAGAAGCAAAACATGTTGAGCATTCAGTAAGAAAACACAGGCCCATTACTGCCACAGAGTCTGGCAAATTACTAGTGTTTAATGAATGGCAGCCTGAGCATCACCATTATGGGAGATAAAAGCCTTGAAATAAAAGCCTGAAATAAAGTCACTGGAGTAGATTGTATTATGTTTACTAAGTATTCCACTTTCTACCCTTCACTGCTTCTCCCAAATGCCTTGCTGAATCCAGGAGTGGCGAGTGACTTGCACTGGCTAAAAAGGATGTGTGTCATCTCCAGGCAGAAGCATTAGGAGCCAGCACATGTTTGCCACGACTCTTTTTTCTCTGGACATCGTGACTGCCAGTGGTCCGAAGAGAGGCTGCTCCATCAGCCTGGGCTCCAGAGAGAAGACAATGTGGAACAAAGGCACCACCAAACCATGATGGACACACAGTGTGAATAAGAAAGAACTTGGTGGTTATTAGACACTGTGCTATGGGGTCATTTGTTTCCGCAAACAGCCTAGCCTATCCTAATGCAGTCACCCAAGACTTGGATTATAAAGACCGCTAAAAAAGCAGCACTGAACTAGGTACACAATGAAAAGAACACTCTTCGTGGCAAGCCAGGCCTCTTACACTCACCCACGTCTTGAGATGGAATGAGAATAAAGCTGCTGTTGGTGATCTTGTATCTGGTGAGCAAGACTGGGAGCAAAACCACCATAAAGATGATCAGAAATATTACCAAATTCAGCAACACCAGAAATCGTAAGAAGGAGAAGTAGGACTGAATCCCAGTGCCAAATTTCCCTGGAAAAAAAGAAATTCAGAAATCACTGCCCAGGAGTATTGCCCCAGCACCCACTGCAGGTTCAGTCAGCCACGGAGGACCGAACTGAAATTGGAGGATCTTGGTGGGGGAAGGAAGAATCATTTTATATTCTCCATTGTTGGCTTCAAGGCTCTATTTCCTAGTGATTTAAACTTTCACATGTAAATCTACAGTCAATTATAAATTACTAATTTGAAATGGTGTGAGGCAGGGGTCAATATTTACATTTTCTCATAGGAATATCTAATTAACTCAGCACCATTTATTGAACAGGTGATCTTTTCCCTAGTGAACTGCAGTAGTACTTTTGTAATTGACTATATACTTATGAAGGCTTCCCAAGTGGCTCAGTGATAAAGAAACCACCTGTCAAGCAGATGACATGGGTTCGATCCCTGGGTTGGGAAGGTCCCCTGGAGAAGGAAATAGTAGCCCACTCCAGTATTGTTGCCTGGGAAATCCATGGACAGAGGAGCCTGGTGGGCTACAGTAATGGGGTCGCAAAAGAGTCAGACATGAATTAGTGACTAAACAACAACAAATATATTCATGGACCTGTTCCTAAATTCTCTCTTCTGTTCAGTTGGTCTGTTTGTCTATCCTAGGACCAACACCAGACGGTCTCATCACTGCAGACTTAAAATAATATTTGATATATGGTGCTCTAAGTCTTAAAGCTCTCTTCTTCCTCAGGCATCCTTGAATCTCTGCATTTCTATATAAATATTAAAATCAGCATATTTGTTTTGCACACATACATACGTGTGCAAAATGTGCTGAGATTCTTACCGAGATTATATGGAATATATAGGTCAGTTTAAGAACAAGTGACATCTTTATAATATTGAGCCTTTGAGCCATGAACATGGTATATATATAAGTTAATTTCTCTCAACAACATTTTATAGTTTTCTGTGCACAATTATTTCACACAGTTCTTTAGATGTATTCCTAGGTATAATGACACTATTGTGTAACTTATTTTTTAAATGTTTGTTGTTGGTATATAGGGAAGCCCTGGTGGCTCAGTGGTAAAGAATCCACTTGCCAATGCAGGAGATGCAGGTTCTGTCCCTGGGTTGGGAAGATCCCCTGGAGGAGGAAATGGCAACCCACTCCAGTATTCTTGCCTGGAGAATCCCATGGACAGAAGAGCCTGATGGGCAACAATCCATGGGGTCACAAAGAGTCGAACATAGTGACCAAGCACACACGCTGGTATATAGAAATACAATTAGTTTTATATACAGCTGTTACAACTAGCAACATTGCTAAATTCACATCAGTGCTAATAATTTGTTTTCTACAAATAAATCATGTAACCTGGAAAAAAAAAAGACAAGTTATTTCTTCCTTTCTGGTCATTGTGCCTTTTTAATTTTTTACCCAATCATTGTACATTAGCTAGGACTTCTGAGATGATGAATAGAATCTGTGATAATTATCAACCTGTTCTTCATTCTCAATCTTAAGAGAAAAGCTTTCAATATCTCACCATTCATAGATCAGCTGGTAAAGAATCTGCCCGCAATGCAGGAGACCCTGGTTCAATTCCTGGGTAGGGAAGATCTTCTGGAGAACGGATAGGCTACCCATTCCAGTATTCTTGGGCTTTCCTTGTGGTTCAGCTGGTAAAGAATCCGCCTGCAATGCGGGAGACCTGGGTTCGATCCCTGGGTTGGGAAGATCCCCTGGAGAAGGGAAAGGCTACCCACTCCAGTATTCTGGCCTGGAGAATTCCATGGACTGTATAGTCCATGGGGTTGCAAAGAGTCGGACACAACTGAGTGAGTTTCACGTTCACTTCATTTCACCATTATATATGATGAAAATCTCCAGAAAAATGGCCCCTTAACAGGAGAGGAAGCTGGGCATGGTGGCTAAAACCTTGGGCTCTGAAGCTTCATTGCCTGGGCTCAAATTCTGGATTTGCCTTATCTTAGAGAATGAACCAGGGCAAGTATTTTAACCTGAGACACACAGATGATAAATGCCGACAGTACTTTTTAATTAAGGTATATACATTATTTTTTAGATACAGTGCTATTGTACCATAACAGACTACAGTATAGTGTAATCACAACTTTTATATGCACTGGGAAACCGACAAATTGTGTGACTCACTTTATTACTACATTCACTTTATTGATAGTCTGGAACCAAACCCGCAATGACTCCTAGGTCTGCCTGGGCTGTGCTTAGTCGCTCAGTCATGTCCGACTCTTTGTGACTCCATGGACTGTAGCCCGCCAGGTTCCTCTGTCCATGGGATTCTCCAGGCAAGAATACTGGAGTGGGTTGCCATTGCCTTCTCCAGGGATCTTCCTGACACAGGGATCAAACCTGGGTCTCCTGCATTGCAAGCAGATTCTACACCAACTGAGCTACTGGCAAACCCTGGTCTGTCTGTACTTCATCCCAATTCTGACCATTATGGGGAAGTAAGTGTGTTCAGGGCCACGGCTGCCTCTGCAATCTGATAAGTCCTATTGAACCCCATCTTGCAATAATACTCTTAAATGCACAAAATACAAATGGTTATTTGTCCATATGATATCACAATATTACAAACTAAATTGGCGATAGATTAATACACGAATATCTTCATTAGTATTCAAAAATAAGACCTAGTGGCAGATCTAATCACTGCTGTAATTGCAAAGCCAAGATGAGCACACGAGCTATTCCCGGACAACTGCAACACATAGAAGGGACGGGAAGACACCGCGTGATTTTCCCGGTGATGAAGACACAGGCTCTATTAGCCCTAACTGTGGTGTGCTGCTCGCATTCCCCATGGAAGGAAAGATGACATTTCAGCTGAAGGTGGGTGAGAACAAAGCCGTACTTTCTCTAACGGCAGGCTACTTCTGCAGAGGAGCACAGGCAGTGTGGGCTGCGGTACCTTCTATGCTGCGAATGTCCTCCCGCCACAGCTCCAGGTGGGTCGTCATCTCGCGAGCCTTCTCTATGAACCTCTTCCAAGACTTGCTGCTATATCGTTTCCACTGGTCCCACTCAGACAGGTACTTCATTTGGGTCTCCTGAATGTCCCTGCATTAATAAACAAGCATGAGAATGGCAGGGTCCCCAGCTTCAGCATCAGATAAAGCCCCGACCGAGAGGATGTGGAAAACCTGGAGCCCTCATACACTGCTGGTGGGAATGCAAAACAGTGCGACCACAAGGCAAAAGTTTGACAGCTCCTCAAAAAGTTAAACAAAGAATTGCCATATGACCCAGCAATTCCACTCCTAGGCAGACACTCCAGAAGAATTGAAAACAAGGTCCAAACAAAAACTTGTACACAAATATTCAGTGCAGCACTAATCACAGTAGCCAGAAGATGCTAACAACTTAAATTTCTATCAAAGGATAAATGAATAAACAAACTGATATAGCCACACAATAGAATATTATTCAGTCATAAAAAGGAAGTACCGATACATGCTACAACTTCGATGAACCTTAAAAACATGCAGCTAAGTGAAAGAAGTCAGACACAAAAGGTCCTGTATTATACGATTCCATTTACATGAAATATCCAGAATGGCAAATCTACAGAGATAGAGAGTAGAATACTGGTTGGCAGGAGCTGGGGGTTAGGGGTGCCTGTAGAAAGCAATGTGGCTTTGGAGGTTGCAGAGCCGTAAGACAGAAAGAGCCTGGGTCCCTGAGTGACTGCAAAGTCTCCCCTTGACCTCAGCCCAGGACCTTTATGTGAGCAAGAAATAAATTTCTAGCACACTGAGATTTTACGTGTGTGGGTATCTTTGTCATAGCAGCTTAGCTTATCCCAAGTAATCAACTTAATTATGTGAACTCGTCAGGAAATGTATTTTATGCCTAAAAGGCCCCCTTTCCCAAAACATACATCATATGCCCTCCAGATGGCGACCAGACAAACCTTAGTCTCCGCTTCTCAGAAATGTTCAGTGCATATTTTCGAATGGATTGGCTATCAAGGTCTTCAGTGAGTTCTCCCTCCAGTTGGAAATTGTAAGAGTCTGTTGGCTTCAGCAAAGTGCCACTTTGCTTGTCCCGGGAAAGGATGGTTGTCCTCTTACGGGCAATGGAGCGGTAACTTGGCAATTCTTGAAGGAAATTCACAGGTGGAGAAGAAAAGCAACTGGAGTCCAAAGAGAGGCTCTCTGGGTAAGAAAGAAGAAAACCATCATTCTCCCCAGTGAACCTGGGAGCCAAAAGCCAAAACTACATAGGACACTTGGATCTCAGAGACCCTAACTAAACCTCACAGACACTCAGGAGCCTAGGGCGCTGACCAAAGGACTCCTTAATTATTTTATTTACCAGGATGGTACTCAAGCTCAGGACAATAAAATCATCTGCAAAAGGGTTCACTTTAAGCAGACGTGTTTGCAAACATACTTTACATTACATGATACTTGCATTCTAGTGTTTGGCTGCAGCCACTTGCTAAGTGTGAGGTTTGGAGTAACCCAACCTGCTTTTCATTTGTCAAATGGGATGCATAGTGACAAGAACATCATCGTCAACAACAACAACACCAACAATAATAATAGGGTTTATGGAGCATTTCCTATGCACCAGGCACTGTGTTAAGAGATTCACACGCACTCATGGGATGTGGACTGGCCTTATGATCTGCCTGGACCGACAGAATGCAACAAAATTGATGCAGTGTCAGTTCTAAGTCCAGCCTCAGGAGGCCTTGCCGGCTTCAGCTGCTCTCTGGACCAGCTGCTGCTTTGTGAACAAGCTGGAGCTAACCTGCTGGAGGTGGAGACCAGGCAGAGAGGGGATGATTGCTCCAGGCCAGCCTACATAGCCTACAGTTGCTCAACTGACCACTGATCCCTCACACATAGGGAGGCAGGTACTATTATCATCCCCATTTTACAGATGAGAAAACAAAGTCACTCATGGTTCCCCAACCCCTTGCCCAAGTCCTCAAAGCCCTGCACAATCTGACTCCTGCCTGCCTGCCAGCTCCTCAGGCCCTGTGCCCTCCAAACTACATTTCTTAGGACCCTTCATACACTAAACTGGGCATGATCCCTCCTCCTCAGGGCCTTTGCACATGCTGTTCCCTCTGCCTGGACAGAATCTGCTCCATCTCTTAGCTCCTACTTGAAAGTCTCTTCCTCGAGGAAACCATCCCTGCCTCACTGTACTTCTACTGTTACATATTTTCCCATACACAGTAAGCCCTTGACAGCACTTACCACAATCTATAACCTTGTATTTATTTGTATGGCTATGTGAGCACGTCCGTCTTGCCCCGTGGACTCTTGGAGGGTAGGGACCGTGATGATTTCCTCACCACTGCGACCCAGGACCCAGTGTAGTAGTTCAAGAAAATACTTGGCTCAGAGCAGTTCAACACTCACTCACTGATAGATGGATGAGAGGATGACATCTGTACTTTGCCTGTGCTTAGAAAGCGTGTTGGTGGGGAGGGGAGCTGCAAACAGAGCCAGGTCTGCCTACTCAAGACTCTTCACGCTGCTCCATCAGGTCATGGCTGGAGGCCAAGTTTTGCCGCGCCCTGTACAGCAGTCCACAGAGGGAGAGCTTTCCTTTTGGAGGTGAGGAATGAACACCACCATCAGGGTGGATTTTATGCCTGATCTGATCCTAACTGGGGAAGACCATCCTGAATGGAGTCAGGACATGGAAGGAGGAGGTAGGAGGCAGCTGTAATAATAAGCAATTCCCCCGACAGGCAGCAAAGCTTCCTTGGATTTGAATCCAGGCTCTGTCAATTACCAGCTGCGTCTCTGGGAAAGTTACTTAAATCTCTCTGAGCTTCAGTTGCCTCACCTCAAAAAGAATTCATTCACCAAGTATACCTATCGTGTGTCAGATGTGGAGCAAGGGATACTGAAGTGAACAAAGTAAACATCTGACTCACACGACACTTGTTTTCTAAGGAGGGGGCATAGCAAGATCAGACAACACACATGCAATAAATATGCCAGGAAGTGTGTGCGTGCTCAGTCACTCAGTCGTGTCTGACTCTTTGCAACCCCATGGACTGTAGCCCGTTATGCTCCTCTGTCCATGGGATTTCCCAGGCAAGAATATTGGAGTGGGTAGTCATTTCCTCCTCCAGGGGATCTTCCTGACTCAGGGATCGAACCCTCATCTCTTGTGCTTCCTACATTGGCAGGTGGGTTCTTTACCACTAGTGCCAGCTCGGAAGCCCATGCCAGGAAGTAATGAGTGCAAAAAAAAAAAAAAAAGAATCAGGTAAGGGCACAGAGGTAACAGGCAGGGTACACTGTTTTTTATAAGATCGAGTCAGGTATGGCTTCTCTACTAAGGTAGCATTTAAGCTGAGGCTAAATGGAGGGGTGGTATGTATACCCTGTGGATACTGGTGAAGGGAATTCTGGGAGAGGGAAACAAGTGCAAAAGTCCTGAATCAGGGGTGTGTGCGATGTGTTTGAATTAGAGCACAGAGGCCTGGGTGGCTGGGGAAGAGTGATTGAATGGGAGCCTCGTAGGGTCTTTTGTTGATGGCCCCCAAAGAGCTACACCAGCCCTCTGGGGTCCCCTCCCCTTGAATCTGGGCTGGATCTGTGACTTGCTTTCACCAAAGCTGCAACAGAGGTGACACTCTGCCAGTTCCAGACTCAAGCCTTAAAAAGCCTGGAAGCTTCTACCTCAGATGGTAAAGAATGTGCCTGCAATGCAGGAGACTCTGTTCGATCCTTGGATCAGGAAGATCCCCTGGAGAAGGGAATGGCTACCCACTCCAGCATTCTTGCCTGGAGAATTCCAAGGACAGAGGAGCCTGGTGAGCTATAGACCATGGGGTCACAAAGAATTGGACATGACTGAGCAGCTAACATTTTCACCTGTGCTGCTGGGAGCCTGGGGCTGCTGTGTAAGTTCACCTGTGCTGCGGGCACAACCACGTGGAGAGAAAGAAGCTGCAAGCCTCCAAGGAAGACAGCCAAGGAACTGGATGACAGCGAGAACCAAGGTCCTGGCTTATGAACCCAGTGAGCCAGGGTCCCCAGCCCTCCGGGTCATCCCCGCCATGGGCATGAAAAGGCCACTGGATGCTCAGAGCCAGCAGACATGACACACAGCTGGGCAAACTGTCTCCTCTGTAGCCTGTTCAGTTCCGGATGCATAGGATCAGCAGAAAGATTACAATGGCTTAAGCTATCACGTGTGGCGCAATCTATTAAGCAACAATAGGGAGCTGGGACAGAAAGAGTAGAAAGCAGGGGTCAGAGGTGGCCAGGCCAGACCAGGTCAGACTCTGTGGGCTGGGCTATGACCTTTCGATGTGGCAGATGGGCAGTCACCCAGGGTTCTGGGCCAAAGCATGTTGTGATCTGACCACATTTCAAAGGGTCACTCTGTAGGTTTTGAGGCTAAGGACAAGACCCATCACAGGAGAGCCAGCTTATGAGAATCAAAGGCGATCATGCAGATAGAAACACTGAGCACAGCCCGGCACGCAGCAGGCTCCGTAAATGTACTTATAGAGAGCAGGGCACTGAGAGCGGGGGACTGGCCAAGGCTTGATCCAAGCTGGAGTCTAATGGTGCAGAGCTGTAATCGTCACCTCTCTGATGGGCGTGTTCACACGGTGTAGCAGCTGACCCATTGATGATGACACAGACACGCGTCTGGAGCCCTGCCAGTCGCCAAGTATAAGCCTGTGAATCCCACTCAACCTTTCACTCCCAGGCCCCCGCACTCCCTGAGGGTATGACAGACTTCCATAAACTTCCATTGGTAATGTGGTCCCTAAGCAAACACAAGGGGCGGGGAGGGAGTGGACTGAAGGCTATGGAGTCCAAGCCCAGCTGGAGGCTGCTTCTCCCTCTGGCCAGCAACAAAGGGCTGTTATTAACCAGAACAAAGGTCTTTGCATCTGGAGGGGCAAATTCACTTTATATTCAGTGACCACGAGGTCAGGGACCCAGGGCTGGAGCTGGAAGCTGGCACCCCAGTGGAGACAAAGACCGTCTCTGAGTCACTTGTTTCTCATCTCAGAAACAGGGGATATAATACCCTGATCTCATCAACGTGATCATGAGGACACATTTACCACCAGGATAAATAATACTGGCTGGGAAGATTTGAACTATTTGAAGTACACAGTATGCATCACCACACTCAATTTTCTGAGCTGCTCTTTGAACAGAATTGTCCTATTTTACAGACGAAGAAACTGAGGCTCAGAAGGCTAGGTGTTTTGCCACTCACACAGCTGGAAGTGCTGAAACTAGGAACCTATCACGTGGCAAAGCTATAGGCTTTACTATAATTTGAAAATACTTCATAGACACTACAATGCCATACAAATTAACTATTGGATTATTCTTGCATCCACACCGCAGGAAGGATACATCCTGTCCACATTTCCCAACAACAGTCTCTTGTGGAAAATTCTATTTTCAAAATGGCCAGTGATTCCCACTGGCCAGTGGTCCTCAGAATAGGACCCCGAGCTTCTACTGCAGGGGGCACAGGTTTGATCCCTGGACAGGGAACTAAGATCCCGCATGCCGCAATGTGACCCTCCCCCACAAAGAAAATCCAAAACGGCCATCATTGAAGAGGAATGCTTTTTTCTTTTCAGACATCCCTGGAAGTTCTCCATCTTCAAGTAAAAAAAAAAAAAAATTCACAACCTTTGGACACAGGCATCATTTTTATAGCTGATCTACCTCCAACCCTATGTATCTAGGACCACACACTTTCTACAGCATGATGTCACTGAATTTCTTATGTCAACCTGGGGGAGGTGCCCTGGCTTTCTTCAGGGACCTGAGGCCCAGAGAGATGGCAGCTTGCCCAAGGCTTTGATGCCAAGACAGACTCCTGGTTCTACCGCTTCTTAGAAAGGCAGGTAGCATCACCTCTCCTAGCCGTGGATTTCTCGTTTGAGAGGACAAGAATGTCTCATGAATGTCAGATGTTCTCTTGAGCTGATCGTTTAAGCCTGTGGTGTGTGGGCTCCTTGATGACCATTTGCCTGGGAGGCAGGGGCATGTCTCAGATACTGGGGTGCCCCCATCTAGGAAGCTCTAGAATCTATTAGCCACTGGAGCCAGATTTCAGCAAGTAGGTGGTTACTTAGGTGGGAGGACGGCCCGATAATTACAGGAGATATAGAGGGAAGGTATAACAATGCTGCCCTTCCAGGTTAAGAACAAAGTTAGCCTCTTTGAAGCTTTAGAGCAATGTCGTGCTCACAGAAAGCCCTCCATCTGAAGAATGAATGAATGAATGGGCAGAGGCAGGCACATCTAGAGAGCATCTTCAGGTCCCAATTTCCCTGGCAGCTCTTTCCACAGGACACCAACTCCTACACCAAAGGGCACAAACATTCCCAGAATGTGGGCACAGGCCAAAAGGCACTAAAACCACCACCACATCCCTCACGAGCTTGCCAAAAACCTAGCCCGACTGGATGGGTGCTGGCTTCCCTTCAGGGTTTTTCTTCCCTCAAAGAATCGTGGGAACTCTAGGAAAGAAGGGACCTTCTGGGTCATCTGGTCCAGGCAACCTGCCAGTTGCTGTGGGAATCAGTTCTGTTTGATACCTTGTATGGGGTCCCTCTCTGGGTGGGACCCTGGGCTGGAGCCCAAGGCTCTGGAGACGATGAAGGTTTGCAGACTTGCTTCCTGCCTGCAAGAGCTTTCCCTCCCTCCTCCAACCAGCACGTGTCTCCTAAGTGTCCAGCCTACTACATCCCTGTCATTATCCCATCCTCCTCCCTAAGGATTTACCTGCATAGTCTCTGACCCTTTCCCTCCACCATTAGACTGTGACCTTCATGAGCAAAGGGACCTCATCTCTCTCCTTTACCACTGAGTCCCCAGGTTCTAGCACAGAGCCTGACTCACAGTGGATGCTTAATAAAAATCTGTTAAATTAATGAACGCAAGCATCAATTGTGAATAAATGAATTTGGTGCTGAGGATACAGGCAACACTGGGTCACCCATCAGGCAGATCAAAGTAAATATTTAGCACACCACCAACACACGGGCACCAAAATTGAGAAAAAGATCTAAGGAATTTAAGCACTTAATATTATTTTCTTTAGACATGATTTTTTTTTCACAACTGAAAAAGTTAGCAAAAAGTATTGAGATGTTGGCCACACACCGCTGGCTGCTGCTATTTAGTCACTAAGTCATGTCTGATTCTTTGCAACCCCATGGACTGTAACCCACCCGGCTTCTCTGTCCATGACATTTCCCAGGCAAGAATACTGGAGTGGGTTAGCCAGTGATCAAACCCGCGTCTCCTGCATTGGCAGGCAGATTCTTTACCACTGAGCCACCTGGGGGGCCCCTGACCATATATTACATCCTTTTCTATTTCAGGTACTTTACATAAGCCAACCCTATTAGACACGTGCATATACACTCAGTTTGACGTTACCAATAAGACAATGTAGACAACAATTTCAGGGTTTCTTAGACTTATTTCCACTCATGTCTATGTGTGTGACATTGTTTTTATTTTGGATGCTAACTGGGGCTAGGCATCTGGATAATCTGCCCAATAACTGGCCAGCTGCCAAAGGTTCTTAATGCAGGGGCTCACGGTCCAGGGGGTCTGGTCAAAGCTGCTATGACATCTCCACCAAGTGCTCAAAAACCTCCGATGCCAGGGACTCATCATGGCCCTACTTCTGGCAAGGCCACCCACCCACCCACCCATCGAGCCATTCACTCACTCACTCACTCAAAAAGATTTACTGAGCAATTGCTATGTGACATGCACTGTTCGAGGACTAGGACGCAGCCTTGAAGATGACTTTAAAAACTCTCCCTGCCTCTGGAGGAAACAGACAATAAAATTTATTAAGTGTATTTCAAATGGTGATAGATGAATGGAGAAAAATAAAGATGGGCAAGGTAGAGATAGACAGAGAAGAGCAAGTACAAAGGGCCTGGTGGTCCAGTGGTTAAGAATCTGCCTTTCAATGCAAGTGGACACAGGTCGATCCTGGTCGGGGAACTAAGATTTCACATGCCATCGGGCAACCAAGTCTGTGTGCTGCAATGAAAGATCTTGCATGATGCAATGAAGATCCTGCATGCTGCAACTAAGACCCAACACAGCCAAATAAATACATAAACATTAAAAAAAAAAAAGTTTACAAGGGCCCTGGGGCAGGACCGTGGCTAGTAATTTCAAGGAACAAGAAAGGAGGCCAATGTAGCTGAAGGAGAGTCTGCAAAAAGAGAGGAATGGGGTAGGAGGTTGGGGAAAAACAAGTTTGGCCACATAGGGCCTATGGGGAATGGTGTTACCATACTTGGGTGAAGGTAGGAACTGAGGGGGATTCTGAGCAGAAGAATGACATCATCTGACTCAGATTTAACGGAAGAATGACATCATCTGACTCAGGATCTCTCTGAGCAGCCCTGTGGCTATTTTTGTCCTTGAGCTACACAGGTCAGTCTGGCTGTATCCCATGGCAGAACATCACGTATCAGGTCACATTGTCCTGCAGTGATGGAAATGTTCTATAATTGTACCGTTTGATATGGTAACCACGAGTGGCCACTGCATAACTGAAATGTGGCTGGTGAGACTAAGGAAATGAATTTTTAATTTTATCAGACTTTATTCAATTTACACTTTACAGCCACATATAGCTAGTATCTGGGCTTCCCTTGTGGCTCAGCTGGTAAAGAATCCACCCTCAATGCGGAAGACCTGTGTTCAATCCCTGGGCTGGGAAGATCCCCTGGAGAAGGGAAAGGCCAACCCACTCCAGTATTCTGGCCTGGAGAATTTCATGAACTGTATAGTCCATGGGGTTGCAAAGAGTCGGACACGACTGAGTGACTTTCACTTCACTCCACTTCATAGCTAGTAGCTACCGTATTGAACAACACAGAGGGGCCTCGTTCACAGGAGTCCAGAGTCTAGTCCGAGAGGGGAGAAGCCAGGGCCTTGAGAGCTTCCTCCGTCTGCCAGACTTGAGAACTGCAGGGCAGGGAGGACCTGCATGAGTCACACCACTGGGCACCTGGGTGGGGCACCTGGGGAATGACTGGGTCCAAGGCTTTATGACCAGACAAGCAAAAAGCCTTCAGGAGCAGTGACTAACTGCTCAGGGCAATCGGAGTCATGCAGGCCCCAGAACCCAGGTCTCCTGGTTTCCAAGCTTGTAGAGCATCCAGTGGGCTGTCCACAGAGCAGTTACTGTGATCCTGTCTGTCTAAGGAGGTGACAAGACCACCTGGTGGTTAAGTGCACTGGCTCCATAGCCTGCTGCCTGGATTCTAACCCCAGCTCCACTTGCTACCTGTGTGACCTGGCAAGTTTCTTGACCATTCCATGCCTCAGTTTTCCCACCTGTAAAATAGGGGCAGCAGTTCCCACCTCACATAGCCATCTTAAGGATTAAATGGCTATTGTATGTCAAGTGCTTAGAAAAGAGGACAGCAAACCTTTTCTGTAAAGAACCAGATAGTAAATACTATTCACCACACAGTTTCTGCTACAACTATTCAACCTGCCACTGCAGCAGCCATAATCCATAAATGAATGTGCATGACTGTTTTCTAATGAAACTTCATAAAAACAGGTGGTGGTTCAGACTAGGCCCATGGGTTGCAGGAGACTCAGGTTCAATTCCTGGGTCAGGAAGATCCTCTAGAGATGGAAATGGCAACCTACTCCAGTGTTCTTGCCTGGGAAATCCCATGGACAGAGAACATCGACGGGCTACAGTTCATGGGGTCGCAGAGTGAGAAATGACTTAGCAACTAAACAACACAACAACAGTAGTTTGCAGACCCCGAGCTGAGAGCAGTGCCCAGCATACTGTGCTATGTACTTGAAGCCAGGACTCTGGTTATTTACTGATGAATTTAACGTAATCTGCAGTTGGGGGAGGAGGTCTTCTTGCTAAGGATTCCCTATGTGGAATTTATCTTCCTTGGCTAGGACCTCTCCAAAAATGATTTCCAACATTCCTGGAAGTGACAATAACCACACTCGCCTTTACTGAGCATTTACCACGTGCCATGATTATGTCAAACCCTTGACATAGTTATCTCCTGTGACCCTCAGGATGGGCTTTTCTTACATTTTGCTCTCATTTTGCAATACAGAAAGTTCAGAGAAGACAAGAGCTTTGTCCAAGGCTGACTTAAGGTCTGAACCATGAGGGCAAAGACCTCAGCATGTCTTACTCACCCTTATACCCCTGGTGATTAGCATGGGGTTGGCTAAAAAAACATGTCACAGATACACAGATACAGCAGCTCTAGATTTGCAGCATTAACTTCCTTCTGCTTCAGTAGCTTGCCAAGTAACTTCTCAGGGCCTCAGTTTCCAGGGAGGTAAAATGGGCAAGTAATACCACCTACTCGATGGCATCACCGACTCAATGGCATCACCGACTCGATGGACATGAGTTTGAGCAAGCTCCGGGAGTTGCTGATGGACAGGGAGGCCTGGCGTGCTGAAGTCCATGGTGTTGCAAAGAGTCAGATACGACTGAGTGACTCAACTGAAACTGAATACCACCTACGTTGAGTGGCTGTAAGGAATTCCAGAAAGTTATACATGCGAGTCCCAAATTCAACTGCTAAGGGAGTCTGCCAGACCTTCAGGAACTGGCTCCAGCTTGCTGCGCTCATCCCATCTCCTCTCCAAGCTCCAGCCCGAGGCCTCCTCAGATGCACTCAGGTCCTCCCCACCTCTGCCCTCTGCTGCCCTCACTGCCCCTCTTGAACGCTCTTCCCACCTGTTCTTCCCACTCACCTGCACTGGCTCCTCTGAATCCCTGGACCTCAGCTCAGTGGTCCCTCCTGGAGAGTCAGCAGGCAGCCGCTCTCCTCTCTATACCATCACCTGTTTATCTTCTTCTCAGCAGCTATGCTTAGCTGTCTCTGATCCTATTTCCCTCTGTTTAGGGTCTCCCCTGTTAGATTAGAAGCTTCATGAAAGCACGTCCCTCGCCCGCCTCTTTCATCACTGGGCTCACGCCTGGTACATGCTTTTGGCTCAGAGTCAGTTTCTGGCCTCCTCCTGGGAGGAGGGTGGGGGCGGCCCCACAGAAGGACTGGGTGGTCCCACAGCCAAACAATGCTCCTTTTAAAAGCAGCCAGACTGCAACAAAGTTTACAGCACTGAAAAGTCATTTCCCCCTTTTATACCTTAAATTCTTTACTTCCTGCAAAAAACAAACCAAAAAAAGCCACTGAGGGCGGCCTTTGGGCCTAATCTGGGCCTGAGCTGCTGGGCAGATGGAGCTCTCGGCCTCTCCTAGACAGAGGGGGGAAATATCACTCAGGTCAGATGGCTGGCTCACCAGAGAACCAACCACTTCAGTCTGTGTCCAGACCTGAACAAGAGTCCTCCCACCCAGGACACCTTTGAGGAGTGACCTGGATGAATGGACCTAGCAGATAAAGTAAAAACATAAAACCAGAAAAACCACTACAGGTCAAATGGTTACTTGTCTTCAAATTTCATACAATCTGTCAGACTAAAATAGCCCACAAAATAGCTGTTTAACTACATAAGTGTCTATCAGGTAATGCTAGAACACCTGCAGTCATCAAACCTTATAATAAGGGGCTAGAAAAGGCCCTAATAAGCGTAATGATAACATGCTAATAATCAAACCAAGAGCTACCATTCAACCCCATTTGACAAGCTTATCTCATTAAATCCTTTCAGTGACACTAGCAGACCAGGGTATGAAGCCATTTTGGAATTAGAGGTGTGATGGTTGTTTCATATTTTGAATGCACTACAAGGTGCTAAATTGCACACTTCAAATTGGGTGATTTTGTTACATGAATTATACCTCCATCCTCCCCTAAAGAAGGCACTGCATGCATGCTAGCTGAAGGACTCCTGACTGGAACAGCATGCAGTTACCCTACACATACTGCACACCTCATTTACTGGCTGGTATGGAGTCGGACATGACTGAGCGACTGAACCGAACGGAATGAAGTCCTGATGGGCTGGAACAGTCTCTCTGGGCATATGTGGTTAGAGTAATTCTGAGTCATGAGAGAGGAAAGGGGAAGGAGCCGTTATGGCTTATTGTAATTTTAGAGGGTCTAAAATATTTGGGAAAAGCTTCTGAGATAGACTTTATGGGACACTGTCTAAACTTCATGGAACAGAGGGAATTTCATAACATTGCCTAAGACTCTCCAGGCCAACCATCCTTTTTCGTTTCGATTATCCCAGAATCATAGTGTCCACTAAAATAAGGGACGCCCAAACAAACCACTATACATACAACTGACTACCAACAAGGATGCAAAATGTGAAGACTCTGGATGTTTGTCATCTTGTAGGAACACAAAGGGACTTCCCAGGTGACCTTAGTGGTAAAGAATCTACCTGCAATGCAGGAGATGTGGGTTTGATCCCTGAGCCAGGAAGATCCTCTGGAGGAGGAAATGGCAACCCAGGCCAGTATTCCTGCCTGGGAAATCCCATGGACAGAGGAGCCTGGCAGGTTACAGTCCATGGGGTTGCAGAGAGTCAGACACAACTGAGGAACTGAACACAGGGGAACAGAGACATCATAACAACAGTTAATGCTTACATGGTCACAGCAGTCAGTCCCCAGAATGCACTCCCTCCCCCCAGGAAGAGTACAATATTCTCCTCCGAACATTCATGCCTTTAAACAGGCCCCACTCACACTGAACAGGGCTGACCCATGGGAACAAAACAAGTAACAGAGTGATTTCTAAGACCAGCTCGTATAAGACACCACAGCTTCCACCTTGCTCTCTCTTGGATCATCTGCTCTGGAAGAAGCCAGCCACTGTGTCTCGAGGACACTTAAGACAGCCCTCTGTGAGGTCCACATGGAGAGGAACCGAGGCCTCCTGTCAACAGCCAGTGTCCGCCCATCCACGTGAGCAAGTCATCCTGGAAGGGATCCGTCAGCCCCAGGCAAGCGTTCAGATGACTGAATGGCTACACTGGCTGACCCCACGACTGCAACTTCACAAGAGACTCTGGGCCAGGAAAGCTGAGACAGGTCATTTCCCAATTCCTGACCCACAGAAACTGGGAGATACGTGATTATTATTGTTTTAAGCTTCTAAACGTAGGGATAATTTGTTACACAGCATAGATAAATGATATAAGTACTTATTTATGTAAATTATCTGAATCCTTGAAATGACTCCGGAAGTAGGTTTTATCATTATTTAATCCATAAGGAAACTGAGGCACCAAGCACTTACGTGCCTTTCTCAAGGACAAAACCAGTAAACGGGAAAAAGAGGATGGGCATCTGGGAGTCCAAAGTCTAGACTCAAAACCAACTACACTACAGCTCCCATTGTGGCTGCAGGTATGAGGCAGGAGATGGGCCCTAGGCTAGGCATTTACAACTAGCCTCCTGTTCAACCTCCTGGCATAAGAAGATGAGCTCCAGTCCCGTTTATATCTCCCAAAGCAAGAGACAATCAGGCTCTAGGACTACCTATTTATGACTAGACTCCTGTCTATATTTCGAGATCTACACCTTGATATAGAAAGCAGCAACTGGAAAAGGGTTAATAACCAGACATTAGTCATTTTTGTGGCAGGGACAGAGTGAGATTAAATGCTTTAAAGGGTCATATATTTCCCATCCCTGGGGCAAGGGAGACATTGGGGGTCAAAAAGGAGGAGACATCACCCCATAATATGTGATGCTAAGGGTGTCACATAGGCCTCTGGGCTGAAATCCATCTTGGAAAAACAGTTGCAGACCTATGTAGGGGAGGTCTATATAAATGACTTAACCACCTCTTTTCTGCATTCCTCCTCACTAGGGGGGATGTTCAAACCCTTTCTCTATGGGTGTGCATCTCTGCTTTTCTTCCATCTTAACTAAACCATTTCTCTCTGTTCTCTCCCTCTTGTGGTTGTGATGTATCTCTAATATTAAACATTATACCTGCATTTACAGTTTTTGCCTCTGTGAGAAAAGAATTTCCCCTGGGGGCAAAGATCCAGGGAAAAACAGCTTTTAGCCTCTAGCCCTTGCAGGTCTGGTGGCGGCTAGGATTCCTGGTATTCATCCAGGCTACCCAGGTTCAATTCCTGGGCAGAGAATTAAGATCATGCTTCATGCTACCACTCACTGCTGCCTCAGAGAAATCAGGTACAGCCCATCATTCATTTATTCAATGAATGTTCAGCAGGTACCATGTGCCGGATGCTGTTCTACATCCCAGAGGAACAAGAAAAAGCCTCTGCTTCTCATATCACCCACAGTCTAGAAGGGACAAGAGCTAAATAAATGAGGAAATGTTCAAACCAGATGACTTCAGATGGTGCTAAGTGCTTTTGAAGGCATAAGCAAGGTAACTGGTCAGGGTAAGAGGGATGGGCCACTTCTGCAGACAACAAGACTCCAGAGGTCTGTCTCTCTGATGTGACAAGTGAGCAGAGACCTGGCAGGAAGCAGAAAGAGGTGCCATATGAAGATCAAAGAGAAATGTACTCCAGGCAAAGAGCAGCAGAAGTAAAGGTCCTGAGGCAGAAATGACATTGATATGCTGGAGGAATGACAAGGCAGTCAGCGTAACTGGAGCGAGATGGGCTAAGGTAAGGCTGGAGGTGATGAGAGCCTGCAGAGGTGTGCTAGGGTCCTTGTTGGAGGCCGTAAATTTATTCTCAGAGCAGTGGGAAGCCACTGTAAAGTTTTAATTAAGAAAGGAAGTACTGTTGTTTAGTCACTAAGTGAAAGTTAAGTGAAAGTGTTAGTTGCTTGGTCACGTCTGACTCTGCAGCCCCATGGACAGTAGCCCATCAAGCTCCTCTGCCCATGGAATTCTCCAGACAAGAATAGTGGAGTGGGTAGCCATTCCCTTCTCCAGGGGATCTTTCAGACCCAGGGATCAAAACTGGGTCTCCTGCATTGCAGGCAGATTCTTTACTGTCCAAGCCACTAGGGAAGCCCTGTTTAGCCACCAAGTTGTATCCAGCTCTTTTGCGACCCCATGGACTGTAGACCAATAGGCTCCTCTGTCCATGGGATTTCCCAGGCAGGAATACTGGAGTGAGTTGTCATTCCCTTCTCCAGGGGACCTTCGAGACCCAAGGATCAAACCCTGGTCTTGTGCACTGGCAGGCGAATTCTTTACCACTGAGCCAATCAAGTATATTGTTTATTCAACTATAAGAAAGAAAGAAAGAATGCCATTTGCAGCCACACATATGGGACCTAGAGATCATCATACTAAGTGAGGTAAGTCAGAAAAAAGAAAGACAAATACCATACAATATAACTTATATGTAGAATCTAAAATACGACACAAATAAACTTACCTATGAAACAGAAACAGATTCACAGACATTGAGAACAGACTTGGGGCTGCCAAAGGGAAAGAGTTTGGGGGAAGGATGGATTGGGAGTTTGGGATTAGCAGATGCAAAATATTATATACAGAACGGATAAACAACAGGATCCTTCTGTATAATACAGGAAACTATATTCAATGTAATAAACCATGAGAAAAAAATAAGGCAAGCATTGTGATCTGTTTTATCATTAAGAAGGATACACATTTCCCATTTCTATAAACCAGATGCCCCTTTGTCTCCTGCCTCCCTCCAGCTGTCCTCCCATGATGCTCATACAGTGCGTCATGGTTTACAAAGTGCAACAAAGTTATAAACACAGTCCCTTCTGAGTCCCCCACTCCTGCTTGTGGGTACAAGGTCATAAAATATCATCTGTTCAAGCCAAGGGAAAGTGAAAGTTGCTCAGTTGTGTCTGACTCTTTGCGACCCTTTGGACTATACAGTCCATGGAATTCTCTAGGCCAGAACACTGGAGTGGGTAGCCTTTCCCTTCTCCAGGGGAATCTTGGACTACACAGTCCATGGGATTCTCCAGGCCAGAACACTGGAGTGGGTAGCCGTTCCCTTCTCCAGGGGATCTTCCCAACCCAGGAATCGAACCGTGGTCTCCTGCATTGCAGGCAGAGGGAAGAATCTTTTAATCAGAGGTGCTAGTTATAATACTCATGAAAAGATGCTTAGAGACCCCTGTGAACACCCAGCAAAGATATAAAAAAGATGAATCTCATGCCTTCTGTATGGGAAACCAGTGTTGGCATCTTAAATGTGATGAATTGTGACAAAATAAGAGCAATAAAAAATCAAGTGGAAAGTACTTGAATAGCTATTACTGAAAGGCTGAAATTGAGCTCATAACAACACTATTAATAATGCATTATGTTTGGACGTGAGTCTGAGTGAACTCCAGGAGTTGGTGATGGACAGGGAGGCCTGGCGTGCTTCAATTCATGGGGTCGCAAAGACTCAGACACGACTGAGCAACTGAACTGAACTGAACTGGACTGATGTTATATATATATGCCTCAGTCGTGTCTGACTCTCTGCGACCCCATGGACTGTAGCCCGCCAGGCTTCTCTGTCCATGGGATTCTCCAGGCAAGAATACTGGAGTGGATTGCTGTTTCCTTCTCCAAAGGATCTTCCCAACCCAGGGAGCGAATATTGATCTCCTTCATTTCAGATTCTTAACCATTTGAGCTACAGGGAAGTCATTATAATGCATTAGAAAATGATTAACGTCAATTCCAGGCTGACTTCTTTATTCTGATTCCTGAGCAAGTTCCCAGAGTTTGGGTCTCTCAAGGTGTTTTTCTCTTTTTTTTTCTTCTAAATGTTGAGATCAATCCAATTAGAAGGGTCCAATGCCCAAATGCAGCAGCAGCAATGCCCAAATCTACACATATATTTTACTGTAAATCCTTGTAACAAAATCTCTGTTCTCAAACTAAAAGAGAAAAAACGCTGCAGATAAAACTTCACAGTGGGGTCTTGCATTTTGTTAAGGGCAAATATACAAATGCTGGAAGGAAGCCTGCTGGGTGCTGAAAACATCACTGTCTTGACTGAGTAGCAGTTCTACACATTTATGCAAAAATTCACAGAGCTATACACTTTCTTAACTTTTACCTAAGGGAAAAAGGAAAAGCATATAATACGTGGCTGGCTACCACTGATCGTGTGTTTCTTGTATCAAGCACTGCCCTAGGCACTTCACACATTTTTGTCTCAACCAATCCTACCAACAGCTTATTCCCATTTTACTGAAGGAAGCTGAGGTTCAGAGAGGGTAAGTCACTTACCAAAGATCACACAGCGATCAACAGCCCAGGGAGAATTCAGTTCTAAGCCCATCTAATGGTAAAGCCTCATGTGTTTGGGAGGCAGTCACCTCATATTCCAGTACTCTTGCCTGGAAAGTCCAATGGACGGAGGAGCCTGGTGGGCTGCTGTCCATGGGGTCGCTAAGAGTCGGACACGACTGAGAGACTTCCCTTTCACTTTTCACTTTCATGCATTGGAGAAGGAAATGGCAACCCACTCCAGTGTTCTTGCCTGGAGAATCCCAGGGACAGTGGAGCCTGGTGGGCTGCCGTCTATGGCGTCACACAGAGTCGGACACTACTGAAGCGACTTAGCAGCAGCACCTCGTATTAGAATGTGAGGACTAGCTGGGCTCTCATAATCTTTTCATTTAATTTATAGGATGATTTTGAGGCTAGCTGGTGGCTCCTCGACCAGCTCTGGGAAGACAAACTCACAGCGATCGGGACTCCCATTCCAGTGCTCCTTTTGGCAGAGAGGTCCCTAAATGGGGTGAGGATGGGTTGGAGGAGCGAGAGCAGGAATAAGAAAGAGCCGCTTTCCTCCAAGCCGGGAGGTGGGGAGGGGGCCCGGCCAGCGCGGAGCTCCCAGCACCGCGCGCCCGGGTGCCCGCGTGCCCGCCCGCCGCCTGGCGCCCGGTCCCCGCCGCCCTACCTTGGTGGATGAAGGGCTGCCTGCTGGGCCTGCCGGGCGGGAGCGCACTGATACTGGATTCGCTCATGACTGCGCCCCACGCCCCCGAGAGACCGCCAGAGACCCGCTCCGGTAGCTGTCGCCGCCTCCCGGCCTTCCCTCCGGGAGCCGGGATTCCAGGTTCCGGCGCCGACGTCATAGAGGCGGGGGCGGGGCGCCGGCGCCCTTCCCACGCCCGCCGCGCGGGACCCCCGGAGCCGCGCCGAGCAGGGTCGCGAGGTACCGGCCAGGATCCGACGGAGGGTGCAGCCGCGCGGCGTCCAGGACCTGGAATGGGAGACGCGGGTGGAGAGCCGGAAGAACCGGGAACGGGCTCCATCCAGCGGCCGCGATAAAGGGCTAACTCCCGGATTTTTAAAAGTGTAATAAAAATAACCAGGACTCAGAACAAGTGTATCTAGTAAGTTACTGTTTGGGTACAAAAAAAAAAAAAAAAAAAAACGAAGAAGAAGGAATATCTTTGTACATATTTATAAACACATAAGATGACTCTCGAGTGGGGAGCTGGGAGGCTGGGTGAGAAAGGTTCAAGGAAAGATTTTTCAGTTTACTTCGTTTATCTTTGAACTTTATCCACGTTTCCTCTCTGCCTCTATCCGTGGATAGTTTAAAAGATAAAATGAAAACGAATTACGAAATATAAATGCCAAATAAAGAAATGTAATCGTATATGCAGAGTTCCGAAGAATAGCAAGGAGAGATTAAAAGAGCCTTCCTCAGTAATCATTGCAAAGAAATAGAGGAAAACAATAGAATGGGAAAGACTAAAGATTGCTTCAAGAAAATTAGAGATACCAAGAGAATATTTCAGGCAAAAATGCGCACAATAAAAGACAGAAGTGGTATGGACCTAACAGAAGCAGAAGATATTAAGAAGAGGTGGCAAGAATACACAGAAGAACTATACAAAAAAGATCTTCATGATCCAGATAACCACGATGGTGTGATCACTCACCTAGAGCCAGACATCCTGGAATGTGAAGTCAAGTGGGCCTTAGGCAGCATCATTAGGAACAAAGCTAGTGGAGGTGATGGAATTCCAGTTGAGCTATTTCAAATCCTAAAAGATGATGCTGTGAAAGTGCTACACTCAATATGCCAGCAAATTTGGAACACTCAGCAGTGGTCACAGGACTGGAAAAGGTCAGTTTTCATTCCAATTCCAGAGAAAGGCAATGCCAAAGATTGTTCAGACTACCGCACAACCGCACTCATCTCACATGCTAGCAAAGTAATGCTCAAAATTCTCCAAGCCAGGCTTCAACAGCATGCGAACCGAGAACTTCCAGATGTTCAAGCCGGATTTAGAAAAGGCAGAGAAACCAGAGATCAAATTGCAAACATCTGTTGGATCATAGATGAAGAGAGTTACAGAAAAACATCGACTGCTTTATTGACTACTCCAAAGCCTTTGACTGTGGATCACAACAAACTGTGGAAAATTCTGAAAGAGATGGGAATACCAGACCACCTGACATCTCTCCTGAGAAATCTGTATGCAGGTCAAGTAGCAACAACTAGAACTGGACATGGAACAACAGACTGGCTCCATATCAGGAAAGGAGTACATCAAGGCTATATATTGTCACCCTGCTTCTTTAACTTATATGCAGAGTACATCATGCAAAATGCCAGGATGGATGAAGCACAAGCTGGGATCAAGATTGCTGGGAGAAATATTAATAAGCTCAGATATGCAGATGACACTACCCTTATGGCAGAAAGTGAAGAAGAACTAAAGAGCCTCTTGATGAAAGTGAAAGAGGAGAGTGAAAAAATTGGCTTAAAACTCAACATTCGGCAAACTAAGATCAGGGCATCTGGTCCTATCACTTCATGGCAAATAGATGGGGAAACAATGGAAACAATGACAGAGTTTATTTTCTTGGGTCCAAAATCACTGTGGATGGTGACTGCAGCCATGAAATTAAAAGACACTTGCTCCTTGAAAGAAAAACTATGACCAACCTAGACAGCATATTAAAAAATAGAGACATTACCTTGCCAAAAAGGTCTGTCTAGTCAAAGCTATGGTTTTTCCAGTAGTCAGGTATGGATGTGAGAGTTGGACCATAAAGAAAGCTGAGCACTGAAGAACTGATGCTTTGGAACTGTGGTGTTGGAGAAGACTCTTGAGAGTCCCTTGGACTGCAAGGAGATCTAACCAGTCCATCCCAAAGGAAATCAGTCATGAATATTCCTTGAAAAGACTGATGCTAAAGCTGAAACTCCAGTCCTTCGGCCACCTGATGCGAAGAACTGACTCCTTGGAAAAGACCCTGATGCTGGGAAAGATTGAAGGCGGGAAGAGAAGGGGATGACAGAGGATGAGATGGTTGGATGGCATCACCGACTCGAAGGACACAAGTTTGAGCAAGCTCTGGGAGTTGGTGATGGACAGGGAAGCCTGGTGTGTTGCAGTCCATGGGGTCGCAGAGTGGGACACGACTGAGTGACTGAACTGAATTGAATCATGTATAGGTTTGTGTGGGGCTTCCTGGGTGGCACTAGTGGTAGATAATCTACTTGCCAATGCAGGAGACATAACAGACCCGAGTTTGATCCACTCAGCACATAGCACACATACGTTTGTATATAATACAGGTAACTGCCAAATTAAATAAATGGGAAAGTGAAAGTGAAGGTCTCTCAGTCATGTCCGACTCTTTGTGACCCCTTGGACTATACAGTCCATGGAATTCTCTAGACCAGAATACTGGAATGGGTAGCTTTTCCCTTCTCCAGGGGAATCTTCCCGACCAAGGGATCGAACCCAGGTCTTCTGCATTGTGGGAGGATTCTTTACCAGCTGAGCCACAAGGAAGCTCCAGAATACTGGAGTGGGTAGCCTATCCATTCTCCAGTGGATCTTCCCGACCCAGGAATCAAACCGGGGTCTCCTGCATTGCAGGCGGATTCTTTATCAACTGAGCTATGAGGGAAGCCTAAATGGAAAGTGAGGTAAACTGCCTATGCAGAAGAATTCTAATAAGTTATGCAGATACGTCAAGGAGGTGGAGTGTGGCTACCCAGTCTTTAAGTGTGGGCTACACACAGGGCTCCCTTCCAAGGAGGATTATGGAAAGGGAGGGCAGGTTACGGCAAGTAACTACCTGCAAAATACCTGATAAACACTTCCTCAGAGAGATGATCAAGGTCAACATCAACAGCTGACATCTTCCCTTCCTCCCTAGAGTCCACTTCTCAGCCCCTGATCCCAGCCCACAGATTTAGAAGTAGATGGATGGAGGCTCCCAACTCCGGGCACTGTCTTCCTCCTATGTCTCACCTGGCACATGGTCCTGGCTTGGTCTGCATCCTAAGCCAGGAGAGGCCCTGGGTTCTCTCTGGGGCAGGGCAATGAGCCCCGATCCTGAAGGAGTGTGCAACTCATTAGTGTCTGACTCATTAGAAAACACCCTGATGCTGGGAAAGATTGAGGGCAGGAGGAGAAGGGGACTACAGAGGATGAGATGGTTGGATGACATCACCAACTCAATGGACATGAGTTTGAGCAAGCTCGGGGAGATGGTGAAGGACAGAGAAGCCTGGCGTGCTGCAGTCCATGGGGTCGCAAAGAGTCGGACACGACTGAGCAACTGAAAAACAACAACAATCCTGAAGGAGACTCATTCCTTTCAGGTGATCACTGATTTTACAGGAACAGAAATAGGGTAGTTCATTGGGAAAAGGTCACAGAACTCTCCTGTTGGGAGGAAGTAGAAGGGGGAGAAAGGCTGGTAGCCGGAAAAATAGAAATTCAGACGGAAGGATGGCAAGTAGGACAGAAAGGAGAATCCAACATGGAATTCTTGATTCCCTTTCAGTTCAGATCAGTCACTCAGTCATGTCCAACTCTTTGCAACCCCAGCAACTGCAACACACCAGGCCTCCCTGTCCATCACCAACTCCTGGAGGTTGCTCAAACTCATGTCCACCAAGTCCAAATCTCACATCCATACATGACTACTGGAAAAACCATGGCTTTGGACGGACCTTTGTTGGCAAAGTAATGTCTCTGCTTTTTAATATGCTGTCTAGGTTGGTCATACCTGTTCTTCCAAGGAGCAAGCATCTTTTAATTCCCCTTTCAGTTCAGTTCAGTTCAGTTGCTCAGTCATGTCCGACTCTTTTCGACCCTGTGAATCACAGCACGCCAGGCCTCCCTGTCCATCACCAATACCCGGAGTTCATTCAAACTCATGTCCATCGAGTCGGTGATGCCATCCAGCCATCTCATCCTCTGTCGTCCCCTTCTCCTCCTGCCCCCAATCCCTCCCAGCATCAGGGTCTTTTCCAATGAGACAACTCTTCGAATGAGGTGGCCAAAGTATTGGAGTTTCAGCTTCAGCATCAGTCCTTCCAATGAACACCCAGGACTGATCTCCTTTAGAATGGACTGGTTGGATCTCCTTGCAGTCCAAGGGACTCTCAAGAGTCTTCTTCAACACCACAGTTCAAAAGTATCAATTCTTTGGTGCTCAGCTTTATTCACAGTCCAACTCTCACATCCATACATGACTCCTGGAAAAACTACAGCCTTGACTAGATGGACCTTTGTTGGCAAAGTAAAGTCTCTGCTTTTGAATATGCTATCTAGGTTGGTCATAACTTTCCTTCCAAAGAGTAAGCGTCTTTTAATTTCATGGCTACAGTCACCATCTGCAGTGATTTTGGAGCCCAAAAAAATAAAGTCTGACACTGTTTCCACATCTATTTGCCATGAAGTGATGGAACCAGATGCCATGATCTTCATTTTCTGAGTGTTGAGCTTTAAGCCAACTTTTGCACTCTCCTCTTTCACTCTCATCAAGAGGCTTTTGAGTTCCTCTTCACTTTCTGCCATAAGGGGGGTGTCATCTGCATATCTGAGGTTATTGATATTTCTCCCGGCAATCTTGATCCCAGCTTGTGCTTCTTCCAGCCCAGCATTTCTCATGATGTACTCTGCATAGAAGTTAAATAAGCAGGGTGACAATACACAGGCTTGATGACTCCTTTTCCTATTTGGAACCAGTCTGTTGTTCCATATCCAGTTCTAACTGTTGCTTCCTGACCTGCATATAGGTTTCTCAAGAAGTAGGTCATTTGGTCTGGTATTCCCATCTCTTTCAGAATTTTCCACAGTTTATTGTGATCCACACAGTCAAAGGCTTTGTTTGGCATAGTCCATAAAGCAGAAATCGATGTTTTTCTGGAACTCTCATGCTTTTTCCATGATCCAGCGGATGTTGGCAATTTGATCTCTGGTTCCTCTGCCTTTTCTAAAACCAGCTTGAACATCTGGAAGTGCACGGTTCACGTACTGCTGAAGCCTGGCTTGGAGAATTTTGAGATTACTTCACTAGCGTGTGAAATGAGTGCAATTGTGCAGTAGTTTGAGCATTCTTTGGCATTGCCTTTCTTTGGGATTGGAATGAAAACTGACCTTTTCCAGTCCTGTGGCCACTGCTGAGTTTTCCAAATTTGCTGGCATATTGAGTGCAGCACTTTCACAGCATCATCTAGCACTTTATTTTTACTACTTGTTTTGTTTCTCACACTAGAATACAATGTGAATAAAACTATGGTGAGGTCTCTCTCTTATTATTAGAATAATAGTAATAAGTGCTGCTTATCGGGGACTTACTCTGTATCAAACTTTTATCATTCATTACCTCATTTAGCTTTCATCTTCCCTAAGAAGACAGGAGGAACCTTCAGTCTCCCTAAGAACCATGGTGTAGAGAGGCAGAGTGGAATCAGCCCCCTGCCCTCCTTCCCCACCAGTGATCACCTAACCCAAAGCACCACCACCTCTACCAAGTCAAGGACTGCCTTCTGACTGTCTCCCTGTCTTGTCCAAGCCTTGGTCACCCAGCAGTCAGAGCCAACTTCTCAGAAAGGAACTTGATCTTGTGATTTTCCTGCTTTAACATCCCCTTCTCTGGTTTCCTCTTGCTTGTTAGAACCTGCACTCTCCTTATCATGTGTGGAGCAGGCTTTGCAGGACCTGTCCAGCCCCACTTCCCACCATCACTACTATGGCTGACTTCTGTTCTACTCCTGTCTGTTCCTGCCTACAACGTTATTTGCTGTTTCCCTCTTCCAGGAGCCACACCTCACACGTGCCCCTGATTTTGTCTGTTTCTGCCTTCACATAGCAAAAGATGGCCACATGGCAGCCCCAGGTTGACATAAAGGCTGAAAAGATTGGTTAGAGGTCTCCGAGTCCCCACATTCTGGCAAGGACAGCCTGATGTGTTTGACTTGAATAAAAAGTAAATTCCTGACCTCGTTGACCATGTTCTCAGTCTAGATTGTCTTGGTGCATCCTGTTCCCTTTCCCCCTTCTTTCCATCCCCAATGACTGTCATTCCACAAATGATCTATTATGACAACAGAAATGCTTTGTAAACTGCACATCTCTAAATAAATGTTAATATGGTAACTGTGGCTGTGTAAGCCCTAACTGTGGAGTTGCATAATGGGACCAAAAGGAGGGCATTTTGTATATCATAGATGCATGCAAATAAAGCTTTTTTAGTTCATTTATGGAAAAAGAATCAGCCAATACCTTTGCTACTCTGAATTTTCATGGAGAATTTGAGTTTGCTGTTGGTTTGCTTTTTTTTTTTTTAACTCATTTGGATGATTTGTCTAAACAAAGCCTTTAGCAAAACATTTTCCTCATCTTCTAATGTGTTCTCTGTCTTGCACCAAAGTTCTGGCACCTGCTGATTAAAGAAAGGTTATTGTAAGGATCACAGCTCCTGTATTTGCCAATGATGATAACCCAGTCTGTTCTGTCAAGGGATAATGAGAATTTATTAGAAGAATACTGGGCAGGATGTGATTGACCCTCAGGATAGGAACCAAGGGCTGGAGGGAACCCAGAAAGACCATTCTCTCTCCTCTTTTCTGATTCCGAGGCTGCTTGTTCCTTCTCACACTACGCCCCAGCTCTCCACCAGCAGGGGTGGAAGATGACTAGCGGTAGCTGTTGGAGCCAACAGATCTTCGTTGTTGCTGTCTCTCTCTACTTTTCTGATTAATTTCCAAATCAGGAATTAAATGTGACACCAGCCTCATTTTAAATCAAGTTTGGGAGATATTTTCATGGAGGACTGTAGAATTTTCCCACATGTATCACCTCAGGAGGAGAAGACAGCTGTGGGTGCAGGTGTCCATTACCATGGACAGAAGAGGGAAGTGTTTGTTGTAAGCTTGTAGAGCTTGCTAAGCCTACAAGCTTGTTGTTGTTGCTAAGCCTTGGCCCTACCGGGGATCTTCCTCTGAGAGAGGCTGGAACAGAGCAGTACGTGTTGAAGTGTTGTGGCATACATTTGAGTCCAGGACTTGCTTTTTCTTCTTTGTAAGAAGCGTGTTCAGTAATTGCAAAACAAGTAAACATAAAAATAACAAAATTAGGTATATATTATTCTAAGGAGCCTGTATTAAGAATGTTTTCATTTGCAAGTAACAGAATGCCCATCTTAACCTTTAAGGGCATTTTTAGTTATTTAATAAGATATCTCAAGATGAGTTTGGTAGATCATCAATGCCATCAGAACTTATATTCTATTTTTCTGCTTTGTCCATAGCATGTTTGCTTTTTGTCTTCATGGTTGCAAGATGGCTGCCACAACTCCGAACATCTCATTGATGTTAAAGGTGGTAGAGAGGGATAAAAGACAAAGCCAGCATCAGTTCAGTTCAGTTCAGTTGCTCAGTCGTGTCCGACTCTTTGCGACCCTGTGAATCACAGCACGCCAGGCCTCCCTGTCCATCACCAACTTCCAGAGTTCACTCAAACTCACGTCCATCGAGTCGGTGATGCCATCCAGCCATCTCATCCTCTGTCATCCCCTTCTCCTCCTGCCTGCAATCCCTCCCAGCATCAGGGTCTTTTCCAATGAGTCAACTCTTCGAATGAGGTGGCCAAAGTATTGGAGTTTCAGCTTTAGCATCATTCCTTCCAAAGAAATCCCAGGGCTGATCTCCTTCAGAATGGACTGGTTGGATCTCCTTACAATCCAAGGGACTCTCAACAGTCTTCTCCAACACCACAGTTCAAAAGCATCAATTCTTCGGTGCTCTATACTGTCACCCTGCTTATTTAACTTCTATGCAGAGTACATCATGAGAAATGCTGGGCTGGAAGAAGCACAAGCTGGAATCAAGATTGCTGGGAGAAATATCAATAACCTCAGATATGCAGATGACACCCCCCTTATGGCAGAAAGTGAAGAGGAACTCAAAAGCCTCTTGATGAGAGTGAAATAGGAGAGTGAAAAAGTTGGCTTAAAGCTCAACATTCAGAAAGCCAGCATAGTTTGGCATTATGACCACCCTTAGTGTCTAGGAGGGTTGGGGAAGTGAGGATCTGGTTTTTTACCTTCTAGAATGGGGTTAGGAATAACTATTGGGTGGTCCAGCCAACATTGTCTTCTCTAGCTCTTCTTCAATAAAAAGTACTACAGGTGTTCATAAGAGGCGGTGATTGCATTAAACCATCTCTGCCCTGACTCCTCTTTTCAATCCTCTCACTTCCTGTTCCTAGAGGAGATGGGAAATCTTGGCATAAAGCAGTTTAAAAGGTTTCCTGGGCAGCAGGCCCTCTCACACTGACTGTGTTTTCTCTGAGGTCACTCTTTCTGGGACGTGCTAGGAACAGTGCTTCCGCTCCTTCTTTTCCTTATTGTGGGATCTTGAAGATGTTCTAGGGTGGTGAATGTAGAATTCCAGGGTGAAACAACCTTGGTACTATTCATGAACATCCGTGTCTGGTAGAACAGAAGCCAGGCTAATGTGGAAGAACATGAGCTCAAAAATACATCTCCAGAACATGTAGATCACTCACAGGGGCCATAGCAGGAAAAGTCAACTCTCCAGCTTGTAATAATTATGATAAATCTCAATTGCTGATCATATCACCAGAGAATATAAAAAGTCCTGTTAGCCTGTTCACTTTATTTTTAGAAATTTGCCTTAAGAAAACATAATGCATGTTCACAAAGAGTTACAAGGAGGAGGAGGATGGTGGCAATGACGGCAATGAAGCCACATTGAGTGACTCTGTTCTGAAGGCTAGACATCATTGTATGTACTTTGTGTGACTAATCCATTTAATCCTTGTAATAGTCCAGTGAGGTAGGGACTTCCGCAATCCCATTTCCAGATGAGAAAAAAGGAGCTCCCAGAAGTTAAGTATCCTTTCCAAACTTCTGTAAGGAAGTGATAGAATTGAGCTTGGATCCCAGGAAGTCTGAATCCAGAATTCACATAGTCAACCACTGTGTTTTTATGATGATCCCATTTAAAACAGAGAACTCTCTGGAAGCCCAGTGGCTAGGACTCTGTGCTTTCACCACTAAAGGTCCAGGTTCAATCCTTTGTTGGAGAACTAAGACCCCAAAGCCACAAGATTCAGCCAATATCAGTTCAGTTCAGTCACTCAGTCATGTCCGACTCTGCAACCCCACGGACTGCAGCACACCAGGCTTCCCTGTCTGTCACCAACTCCCAGAGCTTGTTCAAACTCTTGTCCATTGAGTCGGTGATGCTATCCAGCCATCTAATCCTCTGTCGTCCCCTTTTCCTCTTGCCTTCAGTCTTTCCCAGCATCAGGGTCTTTTCCAATGAGTCAGCTCTTCACATCAGGTGGCCAAAGTTTTGAAGTTTCAGCTTCAGCATCAGTCCTTCCAATGAACACCCAGGACTGATCTCCTTTAGAATGGACTGGTTGGATCTCCTTGCAGTCCAAGGGACTCTCAAGAGTCTTCCTCAACACCACAGTTCAAAAGTATCAATTCTTTGGTGCTCAGCTTTATTCACAGTCCAACTCTCACATCCATACATGACTCCTGGAAAAACTACAGCCTTGACTAGATGGACCTTTGTTGGCAAAGTAAAGTCTCTGCTTTTGAATATGCTATCTAGGTTGGTCATAACTTTCCTTCCAAAGAGTAAGCGTCTTTTAATTTCATGGCTACAGTCACCATCTGCAGTGATTTTGGAGCCCAAAAAAATAAAGTCTGACACTGTTTCCACATCTATTTGCCATGAAGTGATGGAACCAGATGCCATGATCTTCATTTTCTGAGTGTTGAGCTTTAAGCCAACTTTTGCACTCTCCTCTTTCACTCTCATCAAGAGGCTTTTGAGTTCCTCTTCACTTTCTGCCATAAGGGGGGTGTCATCTGCATATCTGAGGTTATTGATATTTCTCCCGGCAATCTTGATCCCAGCTTGTGCTTCTTCCAGCCCAGCATTTCTCATGATGTACTCTGCATAGAAGTTAAATAAGCAGGGTGACAATACACAGGCTTGATGACTCCTTTTCCTATTTGGAACCAGTCTGTTGTTCCATATCCAGTTCTAACTGTTGCTTCCTGACCTGCATATAGGTTTCTCAAGAAGTAGGTCAGTTGGTCTGGTATTCCCATCTCTTTCAGAATTTTCCACAGTTTATTGTGATCCACACAGTCAAAGGCTTTGTTTGGCATAGTCCATAAAGCAGAAATCGATGTTTTTCTGGAACTCTCATGCTTTTTCCATGATCCAGCGGATGTTGGCAATTTGATCTCTGGTTCCTCTGCCTTTTCTAAAACCAGCTTGAACATCTGGAAGTGCACGGTTCACGTACTGCTGAAGCCTGGCTTGGAGAATTTTGAGATTACTTCACTAGCGTGTGAAATGAGTGCAATTGTGCAGTAGTTTGAGCATTCTTTGGCATTGCCTTTCTTTGGGATTGGAATGAAAACTGACCTTTTCCAGTCCTGTGGCCACTGCTGAGTTTTCCAAATTTGCTGGCATATTGAGTGCAGCACTTTCACAGCATCATCTAGCACTTTATTTTTACTACTTGTTTTGTTTCTCACACTAGAATACAATGTGAATAAAACTATGGTGAGGTCTCTCTCTTATTATTAGAATAATAGTAATAAGTGCTGCTTATCGGGGACTTACTCTGTATCAAACTTTTATCATTCATTACCTCATTTAGCTTTCATCTTCCCTAAGAAGACAGGAGGAACCTTCAGTCTCCCTTTTTAGAAAAAAGAACCATGGTGTAGAGAGGCAGAGTGGAATCGGCCCACTGCCCTCCTTCCCCACCAGTGATCACCTAACCCAAAGCACCACCACCTCTACCAAGTCAAGGACTACCTCCTGACTGTCTCCCTGTCTTGTCCAAGCCTTGGTCACCCAGCAGTCAGAGCCAACTTCTCAGAAAGGAACTTGATCTTGTGATTTTCCTGCTTTAACATCCCCTTCTCTGGTTTCCTCTTGCTTGTTAGAACCTGCACTCTCCTTATCATGTGTGGAGCAGGCTTTGCAGGACCTGTCCAGCCCCACTTCCCACCATCACTACTATGGCTGACCTCTGTTCTACTCCTGTCTGTTCCTGCCTACAACGTTATTTGCTGTTTCCCTCTTCCAGGAGCCACACCTCACACGTGCCCCTGATTTTGTCTGTTTCTGCCTTCACATAGCAAAAGATGGCCACATGGCAGCCCCAGATTGACAGAAAGGCTGAAAAGATTGGTAAGAGGTCTCCGAGTCCCCACATTCTGGCAAGGACAGCCTGATGTGTTTGACTTGAATAAAAAGTAAATTCCTGGCCTCGTTGACCATATTCTCAGTCTAGATTGTCTTGGTGCATCCTGTTCCCTTTCCCCCTTCTTTCCATCCCCACTGACTGTCATTCCACAAATGATCTATTATGACAACAGAAATGCTTTGTAAACTGCAAATCTCTAAATAAATGTTAATATGGTAACTGTGGCTATGTAAGCCCTAACTGTGGAGTTGCATAATGGGACCAAAAGGAGGGCATTTTGTATATCATAGATGCATGCAAATAAAGTTCATTTTTAGTTCATTTATAGCAAAAGAATCAGCCAATACCTTTGCTACTCTGAATTTTCATGGAGAATTTGAGTTTGCTGTTGGTTTGCCTTTTTTTTTTTTTTAACTCATTTGGATGATTTGTCTAAACAAAGCCTTTAGCAAAACATTTTCCTCATCTTCTAATGTGTTCTCTGTCTTGCACCAAAGTTCTGGCACCTGCTGATTAAAGAAAGGTTATTGTAAGGATCACAGCTCCTGTATTTGCCAATGATGATAACCCAGTCTGTTCTGTCAAGGGATAATGAGAATTTATTAGAAGAATACTGGGCAGGATGTGATTGACCCTCAGGATAGGAACCAAGGGCTGGAGGGAACCCAGAAAGACCATTCTCTCTCCTCTTTTCTGATTCCGAGGCTGCTTGTTCCTTCTCACACTACGCCCCAGCTCTCCACCAGCAGGGGTGGAAGATGACTAGCGGTAGCTGTTGGAGCCAACAGATCTTCGTTGTTGCTGTCTCTCTCTACTTTTCTGATTAATTTCCAAATCAGGAATTAAATGTGACACCAGCCTCATTTTAAATCAAGTTTGGGAGATATTTTCATGGAGGACTGTAGAATTTTCCCACATGTATCACCTCAGGAGGAGAAGACAGCTGTGGGTGCAAGTGTCCATTACCATGGACAGAAGAGGGAAGCGTTTGTTGTAAGCTTGTAGAGCTTGCTAAGCCTACAAGCTTGTTGTTGTTGCTAAGCCTTGGCCCTACCGGGGATCTTCCTCTGAGAGAGGCTGGAACAGAGCAGTACGTGTTGAAGTGTTGTGGCATACATTTGAGTCCAGGACTTGCTTTTTCTTCTTTGTAAGAAGCGTGTTCAGTAATTGCAAAACAAGTAAACATAAAAATAACAAAATTAGGTATATATTATTCTAAGGAGCCTGTATTAAGAATGTTTTCATTTGCAAGTAACAGAATGCCCATCTTAACCTTTAAGGGCATTTTTAGTTATTTAATAAGATATCTCAAGATGAGTTTGGTAGATCATCAATGCCATCAGAACTTATATTCTATTTTTCTGCTTTGTCCATAGCATGTTTGCTTTTTGTCTTCATGGTTGCAAGATGGCTGCCACAACTCCGAACATCTCATTGATGTTAAAGGTGGTAGAGAGGGATAAAAGACAAAGCCAGCATCAGTTCAGTTCAGTTCAGTTGCTCAGTCGTGTCCGACTCTTTGCGACCCTGTGAATCACAGCACGCCAGGCCTCCCTGTCCATCACCAACTTCCAGAGTTCACTCAAACTCACGTCCATCGAGTCGGTGATGCCATCCAGCCATCTCATCCTCTGTCATCCCCTTCTCCTCCTGCCTGCAATCCCTCCCAGCATCAGGGTCTTTTCCAATGAGTCAACTCTTCGAATGAGGTGGCCAAAGTATTGGAGTTTCAGCTTTAGCATCATTCCTTCCAAAGAAATCCCAGGGCTGATCTCCTTCAGAATGGACTGGTTGGATCTCCTTACAATCCAAGGGACTCTCAACAGTCTTCTCCAACACCACAGTTCAAAAGCATCAATTCTTCGGTGCTCTATACTGTCACCCTGCTTATTTAACTTCTATGCAGAGTACATCATGAGAAATGCTGGGCTGGAAGAAGCACAAGCTGGAATCAAGATTGCTGGGAGAAATATCAATAACCTCAGATATGCAGATGACACCCCCCTTATGGCAGAAAGTGAAGAGGAACTCAAAAGCCTCTTGATGAGAGTGAAATAGGAGAGTGAAAAAGTTGGCTTAAAGCTCAACATTCAGAAAGCCAGCATAGTTTGGCATTATGACCACCCTTAGTGTCTAGGAGGGTTGGGGAAGTGAGGATCTGGTTTTTTACCTTCTAGAATGGGGTTAGGAATAACTATTGGGTGGTCCAGCCAACATTGTCTTCTCTAGCTCTTCTTCAATAAAAAGTACTACAGGTGTTCATAAGAGGCGGTGATTGCATTAAACCATCTCTGCCCTGACTCCTCTTTTCAATCCTCTCACTTCCTGTTCCTAGAGGAGATGGGAAATCTTGGCATAAAGCAGTTTAAAAGGTTTCCTGGGCAGCAGGCCCTCTCACACTGACTGTGTTTTCTCTGAGGTCACTCTTTCTGGGACGTGCTAGGAACAGTGCTTCCGCTCCTTCTTTTCCTTATTGTGGGATCTTGAAGATGTTCTAGGGTGGTGAATGTAGAATTCCAGGGTGAAACAACCTTGGTACTATTCATGAACATCCGTGTCTGGTAGAACAGAAGCCAGGCTAATGTGGAAGAACATGAGCTCAAAAATACATCTCCAGAACATGTAGATCACTCACAGGGGCCATAGCAGGAAAAGTCAACTCTCCAGCTTGTAATAATTATGATAAATCTCAATTGCTGATCATATCACCAGAGAATATAAAAAGTCCTGTTAGCCTGTTCACTTTATTTTTAGAAATTTGCCTTAAGAAAACATAATGCATGTTCACAAAGAGTTACAAGGAGGAGGAGGATGGTGGCAATGACGGCAATGAAGCCACATTGAGTGACTCTGTTCTGAAGGCTAGACATCATTGTATGTACTTTGTGTGACTAATCCATTTAATCCTTGTAATAGTCCAGTGAGGTAGGGACTTCCGCAATCCCATTTCCAGATGAGAAAAAGGAGCTCCCAGAAGTTAAGTATCCTTTCCAAACTTCTGTAAGGAAGTGATAGAATTGAGCTTGGATCCCAGGAAGTCTGAATCCAGAATTCACATAGTCAACCACTGTGTTTTTATGATGATCCCATTTAAAACAGAGAACTCTCTGGAAGCCCAGTGGCTAGGACTCTGTGCTTTCACCACTAAAGGTCCAGGTTCAATCCTTTGTTGGAGAACTAAGACCCCAAAGCCACAAGATTCAGCCAATATCAGTTCAGTTCAGTCACTCAGTCATGTCCGACTCTGCAACCCCACGGACTGCAGCACACCAGGCTTCCCTGTCTGTCACCAACTCCCAGAGCTTGTTCAAACTCTTGTCCATTGAGTCGGTGATGCTATCCAACCATCTAATCCTCTGTCGTCCCCTTTTCCTCTTGCCTTCAGTCTTTCCCAGCATCAGGGTCTTTTCCAATGAGTCAGTTCTTTGAATCAGGTGGCCAAAGTACTGGAGCTTCAGCATCAGTCCTTCCAATGAATATTCAGGACTGATTTCTTTAGAATTGACTGGTTGGACCTCCATGCAGTCCAAGAGACTCTCAAGAGTCTTCTCCAACACCACAGTTCAAAAGCATCAACTCTTCAGCACTCAGCTTTCCTTATGGAAAAACCATAGCTTTGACTAGACAGACCTTTGTCAGCAAAGTAACATCTCTGCTTTTTAATATGCAAGCGTCTTTTGAAATCATGGCTGCAGTCACCATCTGCAGTGATTTTGGAGCCCAAGGAAATAAAGTCTGTCACAGTTTCCAGTGTTTCTCCATCTAAGTCTTCCCAAGTGGTGTTAGAACCTGCTTGCCAATGCAAGAGACATAAGAGACCCAGGTTCAATCCCTGAGTTGGGAAGATCCCCTGGAGGAGGGCATGGCAACCCACTCCAGTATGCATGCCTGGAGAATCCCATGGACAAAGGAGCATGGCAGGTTACTGTACCTAGGGTCACAAAAAGTCAGAGAGGACTGAATCAACTTAGTACACACACACACACACACACACACACACACACACGTATAACAAAAAAGAATGTCCAATAGATCAGTTGGATCAATTATCCTTTGAAAGGAATACTAACCAAACCTTAACAATGATATTTTAAAAGAATCCACATAATGAGGTGAAAAAAATTTTCACAGTATTTAAGTGAAAAAAAAAGGAAACGAAATATAAAAAGAAATAAAGACTATAAAAGATATAATCCTATTTTAGTAAAAATGTGTGTGTGTACATGTTTGTATATAAATTAGAACAACCACACCAATACATTAGCAGTTATTTTTAGAAGTCATTTTTTTTCTTATTGCTTTTCTGTATTTTCTAACTTTCCTACAAAATTGCATTCATAGTCAAGAATTGAAAGTTATTTTGAAACATATTATTGGACACCTGTGCTTTTAGCCCTATGTTTCATCTTGGATCATACTCGTAATAGAAAAACATGAAAATACTGAACATGTTTTTTTCCTCCCAGTTTTATTGAGATAAATTGACATACAGCACTGTATAAGCTCAAAGTGTACAACATAAGGGTTTGACTTATATACATCATAAATGATTGCAATAGGTTTAGGGCACATCCATCATCTCGTATAGATATAAACTTTTAAAAATAAGACAAAAAATTTTTCCTTCTGATGAGAACACTTAGAACTTACTCTCTTAACAACTTGCATTTATGGTATGTACTTGTGTGCTTGCTAAGTCGCTTCAGTTGTGTCAGACTCTGCGACCCTATGGACTTTAGCCAGCCAGGTTCCTCTGTCCATGGGATTCTCCAGGCAAGAATACTGGAGTGGGTAGCCTTGCCCTTCTCCAGGGGATCTTCCCAACCCAGGGATGGAACCCAGGTTTCCCACATTTCAGGCAGATTCTTTACCAGCTGAGCTCCCAGGGAAGCCTAAGAATACTGGAGTGGGTAGCCTATCCCTTCTCCAGTGGATCTTCCCGACCCAGGGATTGAACCAGGGTCTCCTGCATTGCAGACAGATTCTTTGCCAGCTGAGCTACCAGGAAAGCCCCATACTGACTAAATTATTATTGTTTTTGTCCTGTTTGACTGCTTTTCTTTGTCTCTGCATTTCTTACTTCTCTGATTAAACTTATTCCTTGGTTAAAGTTTTTTTCACAGACAAAATGTGGGCTGAGAACATAGGAGCAAGAACCTTAAGGTCCTGTTCCTTTTCATTGCCATTTGTAAGATAATAATCTTTCAATCTTTAACTTAGGATGCCCCTCAGAATCATCTGGATTTTCAGCTTAATATTGCCTTTTATTTATTTATTTTTAATATAAATCTATTTATTTTAATTGGAGGTTAATTACTTTACAATATTGTATTATATCAACATGAATCTTCCATGGGTGTACACGTGTTCCCCATCCTGAACCCCCCTCCCACCTCCCTCCCCGTACCATCCCTCTGGGTCGTCTCAGTGCACCAGCCCCAAGCATCCTGTATCTGCATTGAACCTGGCAATTCGTTTCATATATGATAATATACATGTTTCAATGCCATCCTCCCAAATCATCCCACCCTCTCCCTCTCCCACAGAGTCCAAAAGACTGTTCTATACACCTGTGTCTCTTTTGCTGTCTCACATACAGGGTTATTGTTAACATCTTTCTAAATTCCATATATATGCGTTAGTATACTGTATTGGTGTTTTTCTTTCTGGCTTACTTCACTCTGTACAATAGGCTCCAGTTTCATCCACCTCATTAGAACTGATTCAAATGTATTCTTTTTAATGGCTGAGTAATACTCCATTGTGTATATGTACCACAGCTTTCTTATCCATTCATCTGCTGATGGACATCTAGGTTGCTTCCATGTCCTGGCTATTATAAACAGTGCTGCAATGAACATTGGGGTAATATTGCCTTTTAAAATAAAACTGTCTTTTGAATTTATAAAAATAATAATGCTTGTTCATGGACTTCCCTGGTGGCCCAGTGGTAAAGGCTCTGTACTTTCAAAGCAGAGGACATGGATTCAGTCTCTGGTCCGGGAACTGAGATCCTGCATGCAGTGTGGAGCAGCCAAAAAGAAAAAAGAAAAGAATGTTTGTTCAACTTTTCAGAAATATGTATAAACATACTTGTTTCCAATGACACAGAAACAAGAATAAAAACTAACATCCCTCTTCATACCCTATCCTGTTTCCCTCTCCAGAAGTAACCACTTTTAAGCTTGTGTTCTTCTGACCACTTTATCTTAACTTACACACATGTTATTGTTGTTGTTGTTGTTTAGTTGATAAGTCCTGTCCAACTCCTTGCAACCCCATGGATTGTAGCCCCCCGGGCTCCTCTGTCCATGAGATTTCCCAGGCAAGAATACTGGAGTGAGTTGCCATTTCCTTCTCCAGGGGATCATCCAGACCCAGGGACTGACTCGTGTCTCCTGATTGGCAGGCAAATTCTTTACCACTGAGCGACCATGCTGGTTTTGAGAAGATGGGATTCTAGTGTATATAAGTCAGTGGTTTAGAAATTGGTGGAACAGTTTATCTTGGAAATCATGCATGTTATGTCAGTGCATTCAGACATCCGTCAGTCTGCTGCTGCTGCTGCTAAGTCGCTTCAGTCATGTCTGACTCTGTGTGACCCCATAGACGGCAGCCCACCAGGCTCCCCCGTCCCTGGGATTCTCCAGGCAAGAACACTGGAGTGGCTTGACATTTCCTTCTCCAATGCATGAAAGTGAAAAGTGAAAGTGAGGTCGCTCTGTCGTGTCCGACTCTTAGCGACCCCATGGACTGCAGCCTACCAGGCTCCTCAGTCCATAGCATTTTCCAGGCAAGAGTACTGGAGTGGGTTGCCATTGCCTAGTCTCATTCTATTCCCTAGTGTCTGACCACTAGGGGATTTTTTTTTCTAGGGATTGGGGGGATGTTTTCATAATTTGTGATTCCGTGTGCGATAGAATAATGAAATTGTGACAAAGTTTGATGCCCAAACAGATCACTTGGTTTGACTCCATTTCAAGGCATTGATGTGAGTATTGGGGGAAATCTGTAAGTTCCAAGGTCAAGACAAGCCTGGATTTGAACACTGGCTCTGCTGTTTACTAGTAATGTGTCTTTGGGCAAGTTTCATTTCTCTTTGCATTCCTTCTCTATCCCTCAATCTCCATCTATTTAAAGCTACCTCATGGAGATGTTAAATGGGATCATGAGAGCATGAGTGCTAAGTCACTTCAGTCGTATCTGACTCTTTGTAACCCTATGGACTGTAGCTTGCCAGGCTTCTCTGTCCATGGGAATTCTCCAGGCAAGAATATTGGAGTGGGTTTTCAGCTCCTCTTCCAGGGAATCTTCCCTACCCAGGGATCGAACCTGGGTCTCCTGCATTGGCAGGCAAACACTTTACCACTAGTGCCACCTGGGAAGCCCAAATGAAGTCACACGTGACCTCAAGTGCCTGGTGGGCTCTCAGCCTGAGAAAAGCAGTCTTGGTTGGTTCCCTTTCCCCCGCAGCACCTTCTGGACAGACTGCCGGGACTGCCCACAAGGGGGCACAGGTGAACGAAAGGGAGCGAATAGCAGCCCTTGAGCTGAGCACAGACCTGCTTCTGGAGACTCCCTGCTTCTCTATTCACTGGAAACATCCCTGCAGTGTGTAAACACCTTCCTCTCTGGAGACGGCAGAATAAAATCATGTCTTGGACATAATGAGTGCTCTGGAGGTGGGGTGGGGGAGGGTTGGCGGGCAACAGCTCTGCTTTGACCCTGGGGAGCCTGCCTTCTGGTTCCTATGGAAGTTTCACAGCCACTCTCCCCAAAGCACTGAATCAAATCCCTTTTGTGACCAGGAGGCTTAGTTTCACCACTTTTAAAATAGACGGTGTCATACATTCCAGTCCCTCCCTATCAGATTAGCTGAAGAAATCTGGGCACAGTTGGGGGCAATTCAGAAAAGTACTTGAAGGGACACAAAATAACATGCTTACATTAAAAAACAAAAAAAACAAAAAACAAAAACTAGCTAATCATAACATTCCAGATCTCATCCTATTCAACCCACAGAACAACCTTATGAGGCAGGTACTCTTATTAGCCCATTTGGTGATTGAGAAAATGGAGACACAGAGAGGGTTAGCAACTTTCCCAATGTCATACAGCTAGACAGTGTCGGAGGCAAGTTTCAAAGTCTTTTCTGTCCTAACTCCACAGCTTGCAGGTCTAACTCCTGCACACATAGCTTTTCTACTTGAGATGAAGATGCCTTTATCAGAGTTAGAAGACATAGCTGAATCACAGTTCTTTTCTACTGAGTAAATTGGTCCTGAGCAAATCCCCTTGTTTTATCTATTTCTCCATCAGAAATTGGGGTGGGGACAATTTCCACTCCTGGATATATATCTGAAAAACAAAAACACTAATTTGAAAAGATTCATGCGCTCCAGTGTTGTAGCAGCATTATTTATAATTGCCAAGATACAGAAGCAAATTAACTGTCCATCAATAGCTGAATGGATAAGAAGATGTGAAATATGCACACACACACCACACACAATGGAATACTACTTGGCCATAAAAAAGAATGAAATTTTGCCATTTGTAGCAACATGGACGGACCTAGAGGGCATTATGCTAAGTGAAATAAGTCAGACAAAGATAGACAAATACTGTATGATATCACTTATATGTAGAGAAGGAAATGGCAACCCACTCCAGTGTTTTTGCCTGGAGAATCCCAGGGACGGGGGAGCCTGGTGGGCTGCCATCTATGGGGTCACAGAGTCAGACACGAATGAAGGGACTTAGCAGCAGCAGCAGCATCACTTATATGTGGAACCTAAAAAACACAACAAACCAGCGACTATAAAATGAAAGAAACAGACTCACAGATTTAGAGAACAAACTAGTGGTTATCAGTGGGGAACAGGAAAGGGGAGGAGCAAGATGCAGCAAAGGAGTAAGAGATACAAACTATTAGGTATAAAATGAGCTACAAGGATCTGTTGCATAGCATGGGGAATATAGCCAAAATTTTATAACACAAATGAAGTATAACCTTTAAAAATTGTGAATCACTGTATTGTACAGCAACTATACTTCAATTAAAAATATAAAGAAAAACAAAAGGAAATTGGGGCCTGGGGGTAGTGTGACCCCCAGTCCACTAATATCCCTCTCATGGGATTGTGTGTAGGTATCAAGTGTGATAAAGGGTGTGAAAGTGCTTTGCAGACTGTAAAGCGATGTACACATATGTAAGGGGCATGCTCACAAAGTTAAAGATGATAATGGTGAGCAAACAATTAATCATGGGCTGCAGGGTCCTTATTGCATTTGGGGGCTAGTTTATTTCCATCTGCAAGATGCAAATGTAATTAGAGGGACAAGGAAGATGGATTTTCGAGTCTGTCGTGAGAGTTGAGGGTGTTGGTGATGTAGATCTCTGCGGAAATGTTGCCTTAGGCAAGGAAACAATGAGTGCAACAGCCCTGTGGCAATCTGGTGCTGGAATTATCGAGAGCAAGGAGGTGCTGGACAGCGCTCTCCAACAGGAAAGGCCACTGTGATGGAGTTGATGAGCCAAGTGGGGAACAGTGGGGGATGAGGTGAGAGGGGTGATGGGTCAGAGCACCGGGGGCCTCTCAGGCCATTGTAGGGACTTTGGTATTTGCTCTGGGTCAGGTGGGAGCCACTACAGGAGTGAGCAGAAGAGGGGCAGGACCTAACTGTGCCTTTGCAGCAGCACTCTGACTGCTGGCTTGAGAACAGACTGTGGAGGATGAGGGCGGTCACAGGGAGACTGTGGAGAAGCCGGTGCGGTGATCAAGAGATGATGGTGGCTGGAAGTGGTCAGATTCTGACACCACTTAAAGCTGGGCCACCCTGACAGAGCAGATGCTTTTGGTGCTTCAGTTGCTCAGTCGTGTCTGTCTTGCAACCTCATGCACTATAGCCCACCAGGCTCCTCTGTCCATGGGATTTCCCAGGCAAGAATACTGGAGTGAGTTGCCATTTCCTTCTCCAAACAGAGCAGAAGTGGGGAGCAAAAATTGGAAAGACATAGATGGAGGGGTGATTGAGGAAAGAACATGGTTGAGGAGAGAACTACAGGGATCGGTGTTCGCTCTGTTGAGCTCAGGATGTGCCATACTTTTCTAATTTTTAAAATTAACTTATTTATTTTAATTGGAGGCAAATTACTTTACAATATTACAGTGGTTTTTGCCATACATTGACATGAATTAGCCATAGATGTACATGTGTGCCCCATCCTGAACCCCCTTCCCACTCACCTGAAGCAGTTCTAATGAGGTAGATTAAACTGGAGCCTAGTATACAGAGTGAAGTAAGTCAGAAAGAAAAACACCAATACAGTATATTAACACATATATATGGAATTTAGAAAGATGGTAATGATGACCCTATATGCGAGACAGCGAAAGAGGTACAAGTGTAAAGAACAGATTTTTGGACTCTGTGGGAGAAAGCAAGGGTGGGATGATTTGAGAGACTAGCATCGAAACATGTATACTACCATATGTGAGATAGATCATCAGTCTAAGTTCGATGCACCCTACTTTTGATTCTGATTCTGAAAGGTCACATTGCAAAAGACTATGCTTATAGGGATGGGAGGAATTAATGACCTTTTTTTTTGCAATGTATCACAGTATGTAAATAAATTTTATTTAACAAGCACTTATATAGCTCTTACTTAGGATACAGTGGGCACTGTATATATACCATAACTTATTATATGTGCTCCCTCATTAGATCCTGGGAAATCCCATGGACAGAAGGAGCCTGGTGGGCTACAGTCATGGGGTGGCAAAAGAGTTGGACATGACTTAGCAGCTAAACCAAGAACAAAAAACTTACTGAATTAGCCACCTTAACCATTTAAAAGTGTATAGTTCAGCAGAGTTAAGTATATTCATATTGTTTAGCAACAGATTTCTGGAACTTTTTCATCTTGTGAAACTGAAAGTCTATACCCGCCAAACTCTATAATTTTCCTTCTCCCCTCCTCTGTCTTCCCAGCACTTTCTACTTTGTTTCTATGATTTGGACTACTGTAGATACTTCATATGAGGGGAATGATACACTATTTGTCCTTTTGTAACTGGTTTATTTTTTTTTCAATCAGAATAGTGTCCTTGAGGTTCATAAATGTTGTAGCATGTACTAGACTTTCCTTTTTTTTTTCTTTTCCTCATATTTTTTTAATCTAGGGATAACTGATTTACAGTGCTCCAGGTATAGAGCAAAATGATTCATTTATATGTGTGTGTGTGTGTGTGTGCACGTGTATTCTTTTTCAGATTCTTTATCCATTATAGATTATTAAAGATATTGAATATCATTTCCTCCTTTCTTAAGGAGGAAATGCATAATACTTCATTGTGTGTATATAACACATTTTCTTTATCCATTCATCTGTTGGTGGACATTTGGTTTGCTTCTACCTCTGGCTATTATGAATAAGTGAACATGTGTGTGCAAATACCTCTTTGAAATCCTGCCTTGACTTTTAGATGTGTACCCAGAAGTGAGATTGATGGATCATATGGTAGTTCTACTTTTAATTTTTTAAGGAACTTCTGTGCATGCGTGCTGTGTGCCAAGTCGCTTCAGTCATGTTTGACTCTTTGCAACCCTATGGATTGTAGCACGCCAGGCTCCTCTGTCCTTAGGATTATTCAGGCAAGAATACAGGAGTGGGTTGCCATGCCCTCCTTCAGGGGATCTTCTTGACCCAGGGACTGAACCCACATCGCTTACATCTCCTGCATTGGAAGGCGAGTTCTTTACCACTAGCACCACCTGGGAAACCAAGGAGCTCCCATACAGGTTTCCAAATGCTGCGCCATTTTACATTCTCAGTAACAGTGCACAAGGGCTTTGATTTCTCCATGTCTGACTCAATGGACATGAGTTTGAGCAAGCTCCAGGAGATGGTGAAGGAAAGGGAAGCCTGGCATGCTGCAGTTGTACATGCATGAGTTGGACATGACTGAGCAACTGACCAACAACATCCTCACCAACACTTTTAATTTTCATTCTTTTTTTTTTTTAACAGTGGCTGTCCTAATAGATACGAGGTGATATCTCATTGTGGTTTTGATTTGCATTTCTTAATGATTAGTGATGTTGAACATACGGCTATTGGCCATTTGTACATCTTCTTCAAACAAATGCCTATTCAAGCTTCTGTCCATTTTTAAATCTGGTTATTTGTTTTTTGTTGTGGTAGTGGTAGTGGTGGTTGAGTTGTAGGACTTCTTTATATGTTCTTGATATTAACTCTTTATCAGGGATATGATTTGCAAATATTTCCCCCACTACTTAGCTTGTCCTTTCCAGTCACTGTGCATTTTATTTGCCAGCCCTCTCTCATCTGACTTGGCAGTCAGCTCTATGAGGCCATTGGTAGCATCTGTTTTGTTCACTACTCTGTTCCTCCAGTGTCTGGCTGTTGGAGGAGGCCACGGAGAGGATGTGATGACTAGATGACCAGAGAGCTGGACTGGACAGTTGGAGGCTTCTCACTTCCCCAGCCCCTGCCACCCTCCCTGCCATCCTTGGAATGAACATTCTGCCTGCCCTTCCCATGGTAGGAGCTGGTTTCAAGAAGGCAACATTGACAGAATAAGATGCTGTTGAGACCATCGGGACAGTGCACCTGACTGAAGCTGGTTGAGATTTTTCTATAAACCACTGAGATTCTGGCAGGTACCTGTGGAGATCTTGCAGCGGCCAAGACAATCCTCTATCCACTAAAAAGATAGTCACAACCTAAAAGTTGAGAATTATGTTCTATTTGGTGGGAAATTTTAGGACTTCAAGCTTGGGGACAACATCTCAAGTGACTCTGAAAGAATTGCTCTGAGGAGGCTGGGGGTGGGGGGAAAGGGGGTCAGTTCATACAGAAGTTTGCAACAAAGGGCAGGTAGTCTGAACATCAAAAGTGGTTTTGTGAATTAAAGAAAACCAGATATCCCAAGTTAAGGAATTTAGCACTTTTCTATGTTTGGGACGATGCAAGTGTCTGGGCTTATTGAAATCACTCCTTTCATATGCATCTCAGCTATCTGGGGCCAGTACCCTGTTTAGCCTGCATTTTTCCTCAGTGCTCACCACGGGGAGTGGCTGCAGCCCAATGGCCTCTGGATTACAGGTATGCTTCTCCAGCCCTGGAGGGCTGGAATCACCGATGACTGTGACAGCCTTATTAGCCTGGCAGGAAATACTCCATTTCTCACCTTCATAGGTGGGTTCTCCTGCTCGTTAGGCCTGCCTGTTTCTCTGGCCTTCTCTTGCCTCTGTGTACCAGGACCAGTTTCAGATTTCACCCTGGAAACTCCTGAGTTTGTGAATCAACACAAGCTTCATGCTTGGTACACACTAGATTTCCCCCATGTGTTTCCTGGAGGAAATAAGGAAGGGCTGAATAAATTCTAGAAGGGAAAATTGGGACAGGTTATTTGGGAACATGCTGTGGAGTCCTGCCCCAGATCAGGATTATCCAATAGAAGTATAATAGGAGACACAGAATTCTAAATATTCAAGCAGCTGTAGTTTATAAAAGGGGAAACAGGTGAGATTAGTAATAATTTCATTTAAAAAACTATATCCAAAATATTATCATTTTAACATTGAATTTAACACTTTTTAATGAGTTGCCTTTTTTTTTTAAACCTCTTTTTTTTTTTTTGGTCCTACGTCTTAAACACGTCTCTGTCCTTGGAGCCACAATTTCACGTGCTCTATAACCACATGTGGCGAATGGCCAACGTTCTGGAGAGCGGAGCCCTAGCCAGCACACCCTCCGGGTCCCCTGGGTGCCTGAAGCACGCGCGGCATCTGGTGGGCGCTCCGTAAGGTTTGCTCAATGGAAGCAAAAAATAAATGCAGACTCAGGGCAGTGAATAGAGGTTTCGGATACCATCAGGTGTGCTAACCCAGCGCTCAGAAGAACCTGGCTCAATTCCAGGAAAAAAAGTAGTCGGCCCTCCAGGAGGAAGTTCGGCGAGGGTGCAGGGACACACACCCTACCCGCTGCCCGCGGGTCACTCACGCTCCTCGCGGCTGAGCCAACCCGGCGGCGGGAGCGCCGGGCGCAGGGGACGCGAACGCCGGTGGGAGGTGAGGCCAGCTCTCCAGGGCGCGGGGCGGACGCTGGGGCTGCCTTCCCAGGTATCCGCCGAGTCGGGCGGCGTGGAGGAGCCCTCTTCCCGGCTCCGACAGGAGGTAGCCCTCTCCCCAGTGGGGCGTGTAGAGGAGGTAGCCCTCTCCCCAGTGGGGCGTGTCCCTAACGCGGGGCTGCGGCGGCTAGGGCCACAGGTGCAGCCGCGGCGGGGAGAGGGGAGAGAGCTGGGGAGGGATACGAGAAAGGGGAACCATCAGGGGACGGGAACTGGCAGTAGGGACTCAAGACAGTGGCTCTAGCTCCAGGCAGCCGCGCGCGGACTTCCGCGGTAGCAAAGTTTCCCAGGGATCACACTGTTTATGCGCTGTGCGCCTTTAGTTAAATCAGGTCTGTTTGATCATAAAGTCTCTGGAGTTCTGATGCCCAGTCCAGGTTCCATCACTTTCTAATAAGGTGAGTGTGGCAAGTTATTTAATTCTTCTCTGCCTCAGTTTCCTTATTCACAAAATAGGAACAATGATGATACCTATCCCATATCGTTTTTGTCTGGATTAAATGAAGATAAAACTGTCAGAATAATGCCTGGCGCTTAACAGGGACTCAATAAACATCTGTTACTGGACAGGGAGGCCTGGCATGCTGCAATTCATGGGGTCGCGAAGAGTCGGACACGACTGAGGGACTGAACTGAACTGAACAGTACATGCTATGTTTGCCCACTAGGGAGTGGGAAGGAGAGTCAGGGGGGCGAGGTTACCAAGGAGCTTTCCTGCCTTCTGTGTGATCCACAGAGTCAGGCTCCTGTTTGCCCTCTGGAATATTCCTGAGAAGCCCCTTTGCTCAGTGCAGAGGGAAAGGTGTCACCTGGCATCCCGCTGCCCATCTAGTATTCAAAGAGACAAAGGCAGGATCTGTTACCATTTTTGTTACACAAAGGGGTGCTGAGTCCTTCCTGCTTCAGTTGATTCCCATGGCAGCAGATGGGCTTTGGGGAGGATTTCAGGTAGCAAGAACAGTTATGTGGTGGTTGTTCTAGCTAGAGCTGCATTCAAATATCATCTTAAAGTGATTTCCAGCTCTGGGACTTTGGCAAGTCACTTTGCGAGCCTCAGTTCCATCATCTGTAGAATGGGCACAATAATAGGACCTCATAGAGTTGTTGAAAGGATAATCTGAACTGTCTCAAAAACATTTTGCACAGTGTCTTGCACATGATAAATGCCAGCTGTTGCTCCTATTATTGGATGTGTGGTGCTCTTTTCTATTCCTAGCCTTAGGATCTGCTGATGTGCAGGTAAAACTCTTCAAGGAAGAATAAATAAAGTGCCCTTTCCTTGACCCCTTCTCATCTTGAGAGTCTCCTGGGATTTTCACCCATCAGATCCTTGAAGAGCTTTTTATTCTGATAGATCAGGTGTTTCCCTTAAGTGTTCCAGGGCAGTTTCTGGGGACAGAAAAGCTGGCATATGATGGGAAGACCACTGTGCTCTCTGCCTGGGGAACTCCATCCTTTGATGTGGGCACTTGGCGGGGGCGGGGATCCTAGCCTTTTGGTATAATCAGTCATCCGTTTATAATCAGAGTCATTAATTTGTTCTGTGCTAGACACTGTGCTAAGCCCCAGCTCTAGTCATTGATGGAACCTGGGCTCCAAAGCCAGCCTGTCTGGGTTCCAGTCCTGCCTCTGACATTTTCTAGCTCTGTGACCTCTGGCCAAGCTACTTGAACACTCTACTTTGGCCACCTGATGTGAAGAGCCAACTCATTGGAAAAGACCTGATGCTGGGAAAAATTGAGAGCAGGGGGAGAAGGGGGCGACAGAGGATGAGATGGTTGGATGGTATCATTGACTCAGTGGACATGAGTATGAACAAACTCTGGGAGATAGTGAAGGACAGGGAAGCCTGGTGTGCTTCGGTCCATGGAGTTGCAGAGTTGGACATGACTGAACAACAATAACTTCAAAAGATTCATCTGTAAAATGGGATGATTTTAATATACATAAATCACAGGGCTGCCATGAGGATTAAATATAATTGACATATGTAGGATAAAACCAATGTGATAATAAATGTTAGTCCCTTATATAGTTATAATTATCTCATTTTACAGCAAAAGAAACTGAGGGAAATTAATAAAGGGTCAGACAAGACTGAAGGGACTGAGCACGACCTAAAGAATTACTGATTTGTCCTTCTTTTACTTAGTCCAAATTCACTCTGCTTGCTGCACAACAGGCCGATGAATCCGAGAGATGAGATGTTGAGGCAAGGAATACGACTTTATTCAGAAAGCCAGCTGACAGAGAAGATGGCAGACTAATGTCTCATAATAGCCATCTTGTTGGGGTCTGGATACCAAGTTCTTTTGTAGAACCAGAGAGAGAAGTGGTGAAGAACAAAAGTCAAAAGGCGGAATAGAGAGGGAGAGACAGTAAGGAAGTAAAAAGGGCCATCAGTCTTGCAGAGCATCTCCAGGAACGGCCAGCCTTTGGAAGGCACGTGTTAATCTCTTCTTTATTTCAGACTGTGAGCTGAACAAAGGCACTTTAGTCCAATAGTCAGGCAGAGGGGCACGGTCCTCAGAGGCAGGCCATTATGTATGATTATAATAACAACAGCAGGGAAAAGTGAGTCAAAGAAACAGTTCCATAATGGAGTCAAAATTGGCTCTTCTCTGCAATACTTTTGTCCCGGACTCCAATTTGCTTCAGCTCTATACTGCCTGGCAGGAGCCTGCAGTCCAGTTCTTCCTTGAGTCACATGCTGCCAGGTACTGTCCCTTACCCTAGGAATGAGGGTTCTGGAACAAATAAAGCCCTCTTCCTGGAGATCACCACCTAGCTTCTCTCATTTTTAGTCCTTTCCTCGATCAGACAACTTGTAAAGCCTGTCTCTCTCTAAACAGGAGAAAATTCTCCTTGTCTTTGGAGAGCCATTATTTTGTATTTATTGGGGGGGATGTTAATAACATATCAAAAGCTGGAACCAGTAGCTATGGCCCCCCAATTCTCCTTGTGAATTATAAAAACAGGACTTTCTTCTTTTCTTTTAAATGATTCAGATTCAGATACCATAGGAAACTTGTTATGGCATTTGTAAAAATATGGAGATCTTACCCAGCCCTGGATCATTTACTTCTTTCTTTCTTTCCATATGAATAAAGAGTCTCCCTTTTACACCTGGGGTTTCCCTTGTGGCTCAGCTGGTAAAGAATCTGCCTGAAATGCTGGAGACCTGGGTTCAATCCCTGGGTTGGGAAGATCCCTTGGAGAAGGGAAAGGCTACCCACTCCAGTATTCTGGCCTGGAAAATTCCATGGACTGTATAGTCCATGGGGTCCCTAAGAGTTGGACACAACTGAGCGACTTTCATTTTCACTTTCACTTTCTAGACCTGACTGTTCCTGGAGGATTAGCATTCCTGTGGTGGGAGTTTCTTTGTGGGAACTTGAACCTTCAGTGGCTGTTGCTAACTTGACCATTAAAATGGTCTAGCCTTTCTCAAAGATTAACCCATTAGTGAAAGTGAAAATTTGTCGCTCGGTCATGTCCGATTCTTTCATGGATTGTAGCCCACCAGGCTCCAGGCAAGAATACTGGAGTGGGTAGCCATTCCTTTCTCCAAGGAATCTCCCTGACTCAAGGACTGAACCTGGGTCTCCTGCATTGCAGGCGGATTCTTTACTGTCTGAGCCACCAGGGAAACCCTTAACCCATTTAGGTCTTACCACACTTTCGGGGGTAGATTATATTGTCCCCATTCTGAAGATAAGACAGGGGAAATTGAGTTTCAGAAGGATACACTTGGTTCAGAGTGGGTAGAGTCATAAAGTGCTGGAGTCAAGATGTGATTCAAGTCTGCCTTGAGTGTGAGCTGGTTCCACACTACTCTATGTCCCTGAAAGTCAGACCATCATAATTACGAAGTTAAACCTGTAAGGTCTGAATATATTGCCCCAGGGGCTGAATCTACAGGACAGAGTGGCCAGTGCCTGAGGGTGCCTAGTGGAGCAGTCTGTTCCAGAATGACCTTCTTGTAAAAATGAAAAGCTAAGCTTTCTGGGGGAAAAACCAAAACCAAAAACAAACAAACAAAAAAACTAACTTCCTTATAGTGTCCAAGAAATCAAATAACGTGTAGGAAGAACTTTGATCTTTTATTGCACTGATGCTGAAAGAACATTAATGAGAGGGTGGGGCTGGCATTCAGGAAGAAATAAATACACAAAGGCCCTGAGTTAGGGCTCTCCCCACCTTCTCCTCAAACCCAGCTCACAGAGGCCATGGTGCAGCCATGAAGTTGGAAGTCAAGGACTGATCTGTATGTAATGGGTGAGACCCAGTTATCCATTGGCTGACAAGGGGGGAGAAAATAACCAGGGTGGCATAAAACTGCCATAAGCTGGTAGGACATCCTCTCCCTGGGAGCTCAGAGGCATGACCAAGAGAGCAAGCAGGGCTATGTTTAAGGCAGAAAAAGATGGGTCTTATGAGTTAGTAAGAAAAGAGGACCCTCACTGTCTCTGCAGATTAGAGAGGAAATGCCTGCCTATTCCTGAAAGATGGGGCACAGGTAAGAGAGGGCACTTTGAAGAAGGGTTGGGGGTGGGTCACAGAAATGATGTGGAATGCTTGGGAACGAGTCTTGGGAGGGGCCAAAACTGGGGCTGTTCTGTTGCTTAGCACCAGATGCTATGTACAGAATAAATGCACAATAAATATTTGTGAGAGGAAAGAATCACTATGGGGAAGTGGGAGGCAAAGCAGTGTGCTGGCTAAAGAGAAAGCTCTAGAACTGTCTGCCTGCACTGGAATCCCGGCTTCTGGGGTCCTCACTGGGAGACGCTGGGGGAGGTGGACCTTTCTGGCTTCAGCTTGCTTGTCTGTAGGGTGAGTAGTGTGTTAAGAGCTCCCACTCCCATGTGGGGCTGTCAGGGCTAATCGGAACATAGGGGGCCCTGTCGGCACTCAGTAAATGTTACCTCTGACTCTTCCTTCTCATCCTTCCCTTCTTCCTCTGATAACAATGATGATGATTAAAATTCAGGCAGAAAGGAAAGAGTTTGAATTTCATTCTATCTGTAAAAGTGTGACCTTGAGCGAATTACTTAACCTCTCTGGGCCTCGATGTAATCATCATAAAATAGAGATAATAGTACCTCTTCATAGGTTGCTTGAGAATTCAGTTACAAATGCATAGCATGGTGCCTGGTGCTGAGTTAAGCTCTCAACAAATGGTGCTGTCTTGATGTGTTTTATTAGTTATTGTTGCTATTTTACTAGATTGCTTCTGCAGATTGGTAAATGGACCTCCAATGGAGTTGGATGTCAAGGGTGGGGTTTAGAGTCCTCTTATGCCAGGAACGGTTCTCTCCTTAGAGGCAGGGTCAGGTTGAACTTTCTGACAGTTCAGTGAGTCATATGATAGATCACGTTTGACAAGAGGTCCCGGAATAGAGTAAAAGGAGACTGGACTGTATTACTGCTCAGGTTATTCCCAGCTGCTGAAGGTTCAATGTTCCCAGAGACACCTACACGCTGATGGAATGCTAATTATTAGGCAAGGTCATTTCTAGGAAAGACACTTTATTTGTAGGGAAAGAAGAGACTGGGTAAGTCTTCTGGATTTTTCACAAGCCCAAACAAACAAGTTCTGCTTTCTATGGCATTTGAATCAGGGTGGATGGTTTTTAAAAGAAGGAAAGAATGTCCTATTTCTATAATTCAACGGAAGAACTGGGGACAATAGTTACTGCTTCCAATACTTCCTGTTTTTGCATCCCCAATAAATGCCAAATAATGACAAGGCAGACTTTTCTCCTGTGGTGGAGGGTTGACTTAGAATTGTCTGATGAGGGGAAAGACCTTAAAAAGAGAGGAGCTAGGTGGTGATCTCCAGTAAGATGACTTTCTTTGCCCCTAGAACCTCCATTCCTGGGGTGAGATGATGATATGTGGGAGTGTAACTCAGGGATTGTGGGCTCCTGCCTGCCAGGCAGTCCATACTCAGCCAAATGGGAGCCAGAGGACAATTTAGTAATCCTGACCTGTCTTTATTGAAAATGTTGATTTTTAGTTCATCATGGATTCTTGCATTTTTCCTACTTTAAAAAATATTGCATTAAAATGTTATTGATCCTGCTTACTGGATCTTTTGAACTTTTGGACACCCCTTGAACCTTAGATATGCAGATGACACCACCCTTATGGCAGAAAGTGAAGAGGAACTAAAAAGCCTTTTGAAGAGACTGAAAGAGGAGAGTGAAAAAGTTGGCTTAAAGCTCAACATTCAGAAAACGAAGATCACGGCATCTGGTCCCATCACTTCATGGGAAATAGATGGGGAAACAGCGGAAACAGTGTCAGACTTTATTTTTGGGGGCTCCAAAATCACTGCAGATGGTGACTGCAGCCATGAAATTAAAAGACACTTACTCCTTGGAAGAAAAGTTATGACCAACCTAGATAGCATATTCAAAAGCAGAGACATTACTTTGCCAACAAAGGTCCATCTAGTCAAGGCTATGGTTCTTCCAGTGGTCATGTATGGATATGAGAGTTGGACTGTGAAGAAAGCTGAGTGCCGAAGAATTGATGCTTTTGAACTGTGGTGTTGAAGAAGACTCTTGAGAGTCCCTTGGACTGCAGGAGATCCAACCAGTCCATTCTAAAGGAGATCAGCCTTGGGTGTTCTTTGGAAGGAATGATGCTAAAGCTGAAACTCCAGTACTTTGGCCACCTCATGAGAAGAGCTGACTCATTGGAAAAGACTCTGATGCTGGGAGGGATTGGGGGCAGGAGGAAAGGGGGATGACAGAGGATGAGATGGCTGGATGGCATCACCAACTCCATGGACATGAGTTTGAGTGAACTCCGGGAGATGGTGATGGACAGGCAGGCCTGGCGTGCTGCGATTCATGGGGTCGCAAAGAGTCGGACATGACTGAGCGACTGAACTGAACTGAACTGAATGTGTATCCCAGGCCAGGATCTTACTCCCTCACCCGGCTCCTGGCCCTGCTGCAAATTGACCTGAATCTAGAAACTTCCCACGTGTAACTTCATACTTACTCAGCATGGGCAAATAGATGACCATATTCAAAATGTGAATGCTGGACAAGCAAGTTGAAAAAGAGGCTTCTCTTCCCTAAGAGGAAGGGCCGTCTATGATACTGCACTTCACTCTGTATTGGCTGTGTTTCTTGGCCAAGTTACTTAGCCTCTCTGTGCCTTTGTGTCCTCAGTAGAATAAGGATAATAATAGCATCTATTACTAAGGCTATGGTGGGGATTTAATGGGTTAACACCTGTGAAGTTCTCATAACATGTCTGGCATATACGTACTTGTTGTTTTGTTCTCATTGGTTTCAGTTTCTCTTTTCCTGTCTGCAAATCTGGAATAATACTTAGACTGTGTTATATAATGTTTGTTTAAATAGGCCTTATAATAGGACTGTTATACTATACAAATCTGAATTAGTCTAAGAACTAAGCTTCTAGTGCCAAAGGTGGATGAAGCTCAACCTTTACTGGCCCCTCCTGCCTTTCTGACACCCAGTGGTAGAGAAGAGGAAGATCCCCAGCCCCAGGGGGGACAGGCACCAAGTGTTAGCGGAAGGAGAGTCTGGAGACCCTTCCTCCTGTGGGCCTCAGCTCTTGGTAAGGGGCAAAGCAGAATATGAGGTCTTACCCACCGCAAGAAAGTTTATTAATAATGACCAAAGAAAGAACAGGTTAGAAAGGATGGGACATGACTGAGCGACTGAGCTGCACTCAAAGAAAGAACAGAGAGAACACCTCAAGAGAGGTGGGCTAGGCCAAGGGAGGCAAATGGCCCTGGAGGACTGGGGTGCCTAGTTGTTAAGACAGGGTCGTTTGCATAATCCAGAGGGGTCATTGATTGACAGCCTTGACTCACAGCTGCAGGTTATGTAACAAGATCCTCTAGCATGCCTGGCCTTGCCATAGTTCTGTCTGTTATAATTAGATGTATGTATTCATGGAATATTTATGAGCAGTTAATGAGTCCAATAGCCACCAAAGGTTACTTTTGTACTGGATTAGTGGAAGGTGTGCGCATGTGCTAGAGTAAGGAAAGTCCTCCAGTCCACTGGTAAGGGGTTTTCTCAGCCCCCTCACTATTTTTGGAGTACTGGTGGGGGCATGTGAGGGGCTGGGCTGGTACACTGCTTGGTGGGATTGGGTGGCTATTGGGCGGTTAGCTGAAGGGGTGGCCTCCCATTGCTCTCAGCCAGCTTCCTGGCTGTCACTTAAGTTTATCATTTTTCCCTGCTCTGGGCAGGATTCTGAGCACATTGACAGTAGGGGAGGGGAAGAGGCGGGGTCTCCAAGAAGTGGGGTCCCTCTTTGGGCAGCAGAATCACCCACTCCTCCCAGTGGGTCTTTGCAGGTATAGGAGCCATGGTGGCTCCTTGTGTTGGGTCCAGCTCTCCCAGAAAGGGATCCTTGTTCTTCTGGGAAGGGCTGGGGCAGTCAGCCAGGCAGGAAGGCATGCAACTCTCAAACATCTCCTTTTCTCCTTCCACCTCTCTGCCTGCTCCTTGCTGATCCGTTCCCTGGCTAATTCACAGTGATTCTCAAACCTTCGTGCACGGAACCTGATAAAAAGGCAGCTTCCTAGGTCCCACCCCAGACCTACTGAATCAAAACTTCTGGGGATGGGACCCGAACTAGGGTGGTCTTCCTGGGACTGGCAGGTTTCCAGAACATGGAACTTTCAGTGCTAAAACTGAGAATGTCCTGGGGAAACTTGGATAAGTTGATCACCTGATGATCCACGGGTCCCCATCTCCCTTAGGCTCCTGGGTGACTCTCCTGGGCATCCAGCTTGATGGTCCCCAAAACACACAGATCAGCGATGCTTTAAATGTTGAAGTTCCTTTAGGCTCTATGCTTCACTGTCTTTTCCTTCCCTAGACTTGCACTGGTAATCCCATAATCACTCATGGTTATCTACATTAAAGTTAATGAAGGGTTAGTCACTCAGTCATGTCTCTTTGACCCCATGGATGGTAGCCTGCCAGGCTCCTCAGTCCATGGAATTCTCCAGGCAAGAATACTGGAGTGGGTTGCCATTCCCTTCTCCAGAGGATCTTCCCGACCTAGTGACTGAACCCAGGTCTCTTGCATTGCAGGCATATTCTCTACCATCTGAATAAAATTAAAAATTCAGTTCCTCAGTTGCACAGTTGCACTAGCCACATTTTAAGTACTTGCTAGATACGTGTGGTCAGTGGTTGCTCTATTTGACAGTATAATATAGAACTATTCCATCATCATAAAAAGTTCTACAAGCACACCTCAATTTATATTGTGTTTTTTTTACAAATTGAAGGTTTGTGATCACGCTGTATCAAGCAAGTCTATTGGTGCTGTTTTTCCAACAGCATTTGCTGACTTTGTGTCTCTGTGTCACATTTTGGTAATTCTTGCATATTTTAAACTTTTTCACTGTTATTTTGTTATGGTGATCTGTGAACAGTGATCTTTGATGTTAGTATTGCAAAAAGATGGACTTGTTGGAGGCTCAGATAACAGTTCCCATTTTTAGCAACTAAATATTTTTAAATTAAAATGTATCCATTGTTTTTTAAAGACGTAATACTATTGCATACTTAATAGACCACAATATATATAAACATAAATTTTATAGGCACTGGAAAACAAAAAAAATTCACATGACTCACTTTATTGTAATATTCACTTGGTTGCAATGGTCTGGGACTGAACTCAGAAAGTATTAGTCTCTCAGTCGTGTCTGACTCTTTGCAACCCATGGACTGTAGCCCGCCAGACTCCTCTGTCCATGGGATTCTCCAGGCAAGAATACTGGAGTGGATCGCTAGTCCCTTCTCCAGGGCTACCTCAGTGCTACATGTAGCCCGCTAGACCATTCTTTGGATAGATTTTTGCCATGTCACGGTGATGTCCTTCATAGGATGAAAATTCACGTTCATTTTCTAGTCTTTGACACTTTCTTATGTGCTTAACAAGCTAAAAATCTTACATTCTTTTGGGATTCATAAAATACAACCACTGTTCCTTGGGAATTAAGTAAATCTTTTAAAATTTAGTAAATTCCTTGTTGAAAACTTGAAAAAATACAAGATGTTTTGTTATTTTTTTTTTTTTCCCCTTCTATTCATAGCAAACCAAATCTTATATTCTAAGGGCTCCAGTGTGTGGTCTTGAATGTGCCTGAGGCAAAGGCAGAAACAGTTTCTAAAATAATTTAGTTCCGGGAGAAGACTCTCATGGGGTGCTAGCTAACAGATATTTAGTTCCGGGATGAATTAGTTAAACGGGTGACTGAAGGATTTTTCCCTCACATGCTTTAAAGAGATTGATTTCCTTGGTTTTATTTCCTTGTTCTGCGCTTTCCCCGCAGATAAAGGATTCTAAGATATTTGTTTACAGTGGCTTCAATGATGACAGCCAAAGTAATCATTAAGCTAACATGACCAGCCCAGAAGAACAACAAGGCACTTGTGAGCAAATAAGATCTACGTCTCTGCTGATACGTGGATGTGTTTGAGCGTGTGGCCTCATGCCTGGACAACCGCTCTCAGACATGTGGCGGTCTTCGTTCTTTGTGTGGGAATTGACTTCCCAAGATCAGGTTCCTGAAAGGAATCGAAGCTTCTAGAACTGCGATTATGAGGGTTTGGCTCAAAAGAGATGCCTGGGAATGAGCAGTGTCTTCTTTTTGAATTCCTTTTCCTTCCCTTTCAGGAATTCTTAGAATTATGGCTGGTATTTCGAATGCATGTGGAGGGAAAGACGAGAGTATGTAATTATATTATTTGTATAATGTCCATTGTTTCCCTAAATATTGTCATTTGCATTCCACCTTCATACTTGTTACCCCCATTTTGTACTATGAATGTTATTATTTATCTTTTTTTTAACTTAATAGATTTATTTTAAAAGGAAATATGTCATTATTGTAAATGGAAAATTTGTATCACTTGCTTGTAGATATAGGTGACTATATAGTCATATTTATTTTATGAACATTATTATATTTATTTACCTTTATATGTATTTATAGACATATATGAAAAAAGTGAAAAGTGTTAGTTGCTCAGTCATGTCCAAGTCTTTGCAGCTGCATGGACTGTAGCCTGCTAGGCTCCTCTGTCCATGGAATTCTCCAGACAAGAGTACTAGAGGGGGAAGTCATTCCCTTCTCCAGCGAATCTTTCTGACCCAGGGATCGAACCCAGGTATCCTGCATTACAAACAGATTCTTTACTGTCTGAGCCACCAGGGAAGCCCATAGACATACATACACAGAAGGAAAACCAAACCATGTTATTAAATTCTAGATTGTGAAAGAAGCATCTCAAAAGCTACATTCTGTATGATTTCATTTATATGACATTTTGAAAAATGCAAAACTATTGGGATGGAGAACAGACGCTTCTTGGGCTAAGGATGGGAGGAGGGGTGATTTCAGGGAATGGCAGAGGGGAGTTTAAGGTGATGAAACTGTCTGTATCCTGACTGTGTGGTTGTGCATGGGCTCACAGAACTATATATCCCAAATATTTTGTTGCTTGTTAATTTAAAAGTGAAATTGTTAGAGTCTAGTCATAAGTTGTAGCCTCATAAAGGTTCTAACTTGAGTTTTGCTCTCTCCTCGTTGAAAAAGAGACAATGGCCCATTCAGAGAGTTGTTGAAGAATCATTAGCACTAATGGAGATGATGTAGTTATTAACCTGAATCATTGAACAAGAAATAAAAAGGAAGGAGCTATCGCTGGGAAATAATAAATAATAAAATCTTGTTATTTTCCATGAGGAAATTTCTCCTTTCTAGAATCCCTGTGATGATCTGAAACCCTCAGTTTATAAATGGAATGTGTTTGTGGCCACAGGGGACCCAGGCCTGAGAAGGTCTGAGTGAACCTTTCCCCACTCCCCACTCTCCCAGGATGGTCCAGCAGATCCCAGTTAGATTGGTTTGCCCTCCCACTGGCTGCCAACAAGATAGGCTCCAGACAATGCATGTGATGAATGAGAACTTTGTGAGACAACCTTCCTTCATTCCTTCAACAAATATTGAGTGTCTCCTTTGTCTCCTGTGTGCCAGGCGTGGTGCTAGATCCTGGGGAGATACTGAACAAAATAGAACAACTCCGACCCTCACAGAGCTCTCAGTCAATGGAAGACACATTTTGAACAATAAGTGCACACAATGAATATATAATTACAAATTGGTAAGTCCTGTGGAAAAGGGGGCAGGATGCTATTAGAGAAACACAAGGAGAATTGTTTGGATGAGGAGGAATAAGGAAGGCCTTTCTGTGAAGGCAGATTTGAAGCTGGCTCCTTAAGGATGAGGAGTTAACCAGACCAGGAGTGGAGGGAAAAGCATTCTAGGTGGAGGGAGCAACATGTACGAAGGTCATGACCCAGGAAAACAGGCCAGGGTGTTTATAAAAGTTTGGCAAACTACCCTCCATAAATGCAACCCCTGTAATTGAGAATGATTTTAAATTATTGAAAAAAAGAAGATTGAGCACTGAAGAATTGATGCTTTTGAACTGTGGTGCTGGAGAAGACTCTTGAGAGTCCCTTGGACAGCAAGGATATCAAACCAGTCAATCCTAAAGGAAATCACCCTGAGTGTTCATTGGAAGGACAGATGCTGAAGCTGAAGCTCCAGTACTCTGGCCACCTGATGCGAAGAGCTGACTCACTGGAAAAGACCCGGAAGCTGGGCAAGACTGAGGGCAAGAGGAAAAGGGGGGCGACAGAGGATGAGATGGTTGGATGGCATTGCTGACTAATGGACTTGAGTTTGAGCAAACTCAGGGAGATAGTGAAGGACAGGGAAGCCTGGTGTGCTGTAGTTCATGGGGTCACAAAGAGTCGGACGCGACTTAGTGAGAACAACAAGAAAATGAGAGCATGAAGAGTCCCCCCGCCAAAACAAGTGAAGACTGAGCGAGCGTATGCCCCTGCTGCCTGGCTCCCAGCAGGCAGGTGGTATTATGTCTCAGAGGTATTGATACATCCCTTCACTTCCTAATCATACAAAATGTCCACTTCTTCCTCTTTAATGAAAAGATCTCACCTCTGTTTCCCTTTCTTTTCCTTTTTTCCTGCAAATTTTTCTTTATATCATGAACTTAGAGAGCTGGAAAAGCCCTTTTTTAGATCTCCTGTGTTAATATCAGTTTAACTCAGCCATTCTCAAACTCAGGGATGAGGTGGGGAGGAGGAACGGCTGATTTATTTCCCAGTGGACTTTGACAATGCCTGACAAGGTACCACAGACTGGGTGGCTTACCAGAAATGTATTGTCTCACAGTTTGCGGGCTGGAAGTCTGAAACCAAGGTGTTGGGAGGGTAATGGTCCCTCCTATACTTATAGTGGAAGGATCCTTGCTTGCCTCTTCCAACTTCTAGTAATCCTTGGCCTGAGGCAGAAGAACACCAATCTTCATGGCATCCTCCAAGTGTCTCTTCACACACTCTTCCCTGTGTGCATGGCTGTGTCCAAAGTTCCCCTGCTAACAAGGACAACAGTCATACTGGACCTCAATGACCTCATTCTAACTTGATTACCTGTTAGATCCTATGTCCTAATAAGGTCACAAACTGGGATACCAAAGGTTAAGTACTTCCGTATATCTTTTACTAGGGACATAATTCAACCCCTAATAGCGGTCAACATATAAACAATATGAAGTGGAAAATCACCAACCAAATTTAGAATCGTGCTGGCTTCTGGACAGAGAAAGGGGGAGGGGGATAGTGGTGGAAAACTGGGTTGAGAGGAAGCTTGAGAGCTTCCATTTTACCAGTCATGCTTTATTTCCTTGAGAAAATAAGCACAAATCTGGAATTAACATGAAAAAGATTAGTATCTGGTAGTATTTATTCTTTCGCTCTCTGTACTTGATTGTTGTCCATTTTTTAAAAGTCGTAAGAGGAAAGAAAATAAGAAGGCATTGAACTAGCGTGTCCTTCCTTCACAGGCACCGGTAAGGGGTGTGGTGTGACACCATCTCTTATAGAAGTCAAAGTCCTGTGTCATCTGATTTTCAGGATATATGGCCTGCAGTCAGCAGCTGGGAATTTTCAGACTTCAGACTCACGTTAAGGACTATAACCTTCTGGAAATCGTCCCGGATCCAGCTTCTATCAACAGCCAGTGGGAGAGAAAACACACATCCATCCGACCCTGTAGTTCTAACAGCATCTGCACGCCAAGTCGCTGTGTGTGAAGTTTGCACTCGTTTGGGACAAAGAGAAAAACAAGGATAGAGATGTAAGTTTTTAAGAAGGTTAATCTATTTGATGAAATGGACTGTTCTTCCTTTTTAGATTGGGATTTTTTTTCCTTTTAAAAACTGTCTATAAAATGTTTTATGAAATAACAGTGATCGTAGGTCATGGTAGCTGTTGTTGCTTTTAATGTCTTTAGTTAGCAAAATAAAATGTAGCACCCCACCACCGCCCAAAAAAATAAAAACCTGAAAAATTCGGTTGATCTAAATCAAAATGATGGTGGCTCTTTGGAACTAATTAAAAATTTCTACAGACTCACTTTTTAATAACTTTGGGGATCTTAAATTTGTATGTAGTATATACCATTTATAAGCACGTCAGTTTCATTTAGGTTGAAAGGTTGTCTTGTGTTTAAACAACAAAATTCACCTCATTAGAAGACAGAACATGCAGCTGAAATGAGAATTTGTGGCCTCATTTTGCCCCTAATGGGGTGATGTCCTGCATTTGGTGGTGGTCAAGTTAACTTTTACAAGGCTCTGTCCTCTCTTCCCTTGTCTTTCAGGTAATAACTGGCATTATTAGCAAAATTAACCTTTGTGCAGTTTACAACTGCCTCGTGATTCTAGCGTGGGGTTGGGCAGGAAACGGGAAAAGGAGATTAGAGAGAAGAGCCGTACAAAGCTGGCTGTCTTCTGCTGGAACATGGAGATCTAGAGCATTCCTTTTTAGCTCCACGATATTCCATTATGCAGGTGTGCTGTCACCGATTTGATCCATCCCTTGTTGATGGGTTTTTGGATTGTTTCCATTTTTTCTCATTACACATAAAGTTTGGCCTTAATGACTCCATGTCACTGTTTTGTGAGGTCATTTTGGTGGCTGCAGAACAAAGATCGTGGGTGACTTGCTGTGGCTTATGCTGGTTTAAGTCTGGGAAATATAAGAGGCAGTAGAGATCCAAATACATAGCCTGCCTGTGACCTTATCAAGATTCTAGGATTTAGTTTATCCTTTGAACATTATTGGACTAGCTAAATGCAAGGTTGTTATGATCATCCATTCAAATCAGGAGACTTGCAAGATGAAATAGGGAGCCTGCAATTAACAGATTCAAAAGACATATAATTGTGTGGGAATGTGACTGAAAACCAATGAAATAGTGAAGTAGGAAAACCTAAATAGATGTCAAAAGGAGGACTCAGAATTGATGAATCAATGGCCCTTATTGGGAAGATACTAGAGCAACAAAACTTAGAGGCAAAAAAATATATAATATACTCTATAAAATCTAAAACCCATATTTTATAATAACTATAAATGCAGTATAACAATTAAAATTGTACACCTGTAACTTACATAACTATAACTACATCAACCATATTTCAATAAAAAGGAAAATGTATATGTATTTGAGCTTCTTCCAAGGCACAAAGAGAAATTTTTCCTTGGAAAAGACAGGATGTTTGTACCTCTAATAGTCAGTAGGAAACTATGAGTAAATTTCTCAGAAGACCACTCCCACTTAATTTCCCTGTCAGCTCAAGACTATTTCCTTATAGTTATTTCCTCCTCTCTCTTTTCTTTGAGTCATTTTCTGTGGCTTATCTCTTTGCTTCCTTAGGGATTTGAGGTTACAGCACATTGGTGCCTGGTCTGTGAAAAAGACAAGCACACTGACAAACTCCTGTCGAATGACGTCAGTAGAACAGAGAATTGTACCAGCAGATTGAAACTCATTATTGGCTGATCACATATAGTGTCTATCTATCCATATTTGTGTTATATGAATATATTCATGAACTTACACATTCATAAATACATTCATGAATACATATATTACATATTCATAAATACATTCATGAATACATATATTAAATGTATGTGTTGTATGAATAAGTATGTTCATACAATACATATGCACAAACACACAGAGATAAACAGGTAAATAAGTGAATGATTGATAGATAAGTAGACGGGTGTTATATGTGATCAGCCAACAGTTCATTCATTCATGAATATATTCACAAATATATGTATTCATATAATAAACAAAGATATATTTGTCAAAGTTTCTAAATGATCTTGTACTGTCAGGCTAGGCTAGACTCTGCTGCATTAAGAAACAAACTCAAAATCTCAATGGCTTAACTTCTGAAAGTTTATCTCTTGCCCATGAAATGCTATTATGGGTTATTGGGGGTGGGTTATGCCCCATTTAGTCACGCAGTCTATGGGTGAAGAGTGGGTCTCCATCTGAAATGTCACTGGTTGCCATGGCAGCAGAAAGGCACTAAAAGGTTGTGTTTTTGACTCTTAAATTCTTTTGCTTGGAAGTAACACATGCTAACAAAAATAGCCCAATGCCACTGCCTTTATGGAAGGGGGTTGCTCATCTCACAGTGACCTGCAGGGACTCCAGAGCTCCCCCCAACTCTCCCCACCCCCAGCCCCAGCAGCTCATCCTGGAGTTGCTGGAGGGTCTGAGCTCTTTGCTGGTGACCCTGAGCTGTATTTTGTGGTCATCTGATCCCTTTAGAAGGTCCTCCTGACACATTTTTTTTTTTTCCAGAAATTCATCCTGGGGAGAAGCATGGACTTCTTGAAAAACTGACATACTTCCTTTTTTTCCCAAGAAATGAGTATCACATAACTTGTATGATTCTCTTTCAGTCTGCACTAAAAAGAAGCTCACACCAAAATTTAGTTCTCATTTACAGTCACTATGTCAATTGAGGAATTTGCTAGAATTTCTTTTCCTTCTACTTTATTATAAAGGATTTCTATTTTTAAAAATGTCCTAGTTGAATGCCTGAATTTTTAAAAATTGATGTATAAGTTGCTTTACAACATTTTATTAGTTTCTATATATGAATTCATACACACACACACACACACACACACATCAGTTCAGTTCCGTCGCTCAGTCATGTCCAACTCTTTGCGACTCCATGGACTGCAGCACACCAGGCCTCCCTGTCCATCACCAACTCCTGGAGTTTATTCAAACTCATGTCCATTGAGTCAGTGATGCCACCCAATCATCTCATCCTCTGTCGTCCCCTTCTCCTCCTGCCCTCAATCTTCCCCAGCATCAGGGTCTTTTCAAATGAGTCAGTTCTTGCATCGGGTGGCCAAAGTATTGAAGTTTCAGCTTTCAGCATCAGTCCTTCCAATGAATAATCAGGACTGATTTCCTTTAGGATGTACAGGTTGGATCTCCTTGCAGTCCAAGGGACTCTCAAGAGTCTTCTCCAACACCACATTTCAAATGCATCAATTCTTCTGTGCTCAGCTTTCTTTATAGTCCAACTCTCACATCCATACATGACCACTGGAAAAACCATAGCCTTGACTAGATGGACCTTTGCTGGCAAAGTAATGTCTCTGCTTTTGAATATGTTGTCTAGGTTGGTCTCACACACACACACACACACACATATTCTGTTTCAGATTCTTTTCAACTATATGTAGCCTATACATATAATGAATAAAGTGGAGTTGCTCAGTTGTGTTTGACTCTTTGCGACCCTATGGACTGTACCCACCAGGCCCCCTCATCCATGGGATGTACCAGGCAAGAATACTGGAGTGGGTTGCCATTTTCTTCCCCAGAGGGTCTCCTTGGGTCCAGGGATCAAACTCGGGTCTCCCGCATTGAAGGCAGACTCTTTTACCATCTGAGCCACCAGGGAATTCCATGTAGCTTATTATAAAGATATTAACATAGTTCCCTGTGCTATACAGTAAGACCTTGTCATTTATCTATTTTATACATAGTATTTTGTATCTGCCAATCCCAACTCCTAGTTTATCTTTCCCCCATACCTTTCCCCTTTGGTAACCATAAATTTCTCTGTATCTGTGGGTCTGTTTCTGTTTTGCAAATAAGTTCCTTTGTATCATTTTTTTTTTTTTTAGATTCCACATGTAAGTAACATCACATTTGTCTGTCTCTGTTTGACTTACTTCACTTAGTATGATAATCTCTAGGTCCATCCATGGAATGAACTTTTGTTGTCCACCAAGCCTTCTTTCTTGTGAAACCTGCCAGGGTTTTCATTACACATAAATCAAAATAGTGGTAAATAATATCTTCTATTCAGTGAATGTTTCCTTGATGCCAGTTCTTTATGTGCCCCATATTGTTCACTCCTTCCAACTCTATGAGGCATTATTAGTCAGCATTGGATAAATGAGCAAATAGAATCAAAGAGATTAAGTGATTTGCCCAAGTCCACACAGCTAGCAGATAGAAACTAAACCCGATGCCAAGGGCTTGATTCCTAACCATTTCATTGCACAGCATCACATAGTCAAATCTCTTATGATTATGTAGTGGGAGTGACAAACAGACTCAATGGGTTAGATCTGATAGACAGAGTGCCTGACGAACTGTGGTTGGAGGTTCGTGACATTGTACAGGAGGCAGTGATCAAGACCATCCCCAAGAAAAAGAAATGCAAGAACACAAAATGCTTGAGCAGGCCTTACAAATAGCTGAGAAAAGAAGAGAAGCAAAAGGTAAAGGAGAAAAGGAAAGATATACTTGTCTGAATGCAGAGTTCCAAAGAATAGCAAGGAGAGGTAAGAAAGCCTTCCTTGGTAATCAATGCAAAGAAATAGAAGAAAACAATAGAATAGAAAGGACTAGAGATCTCTTCAAGAAAATTAGAGATACCAAGGGACAATTTCATGCAAAGATGGGCACAATAAAGGACAGGAATGGTGTTGACCTAACAGAAGCAGAAGATATTAAGAAGAGATGGCAAGAATACACAGAAGAACTGTACAAAAAAGATCTGCATGATCCAGATAACCATGATGGTGTGATCACTCGCTTAGAGCCAGACATCCTGGAATGTGAAGTCAAGTGGGCCTTAGGAAGCATCACTACGAACAAAGCTAGTGGAGGTGATGGAATTCCAGTTGAGCTATTCCAAATCCTGAAAGATGTTGCTGTGAAAGTGCTGCACTCAATATGCCAGCAAATTTGGAAAAGTCAGCAGTGGCCACAGGACTGGAAAAGGTCAGTTTTCATTCCAATCCCAAAGAAAGGCAATGCCAAATAATGTTCAAACTACCGCACAACTGCATTCATCTCACATGCTAGCAAAGTAATGCTCAAAATCCTTCAAGTGAGGCTTCAACAGTACGTAAACCAAGACCTTCCAGATATTTCTAAAGCTGAATTTAGAAAAGGCAGAAGAACCAGAGATCAAATTGCCAACCTCCACTGGATAATCGAAAAAGCAAGAGAGTTCCAGCAAAACATCTACTTCTGCTTTATTGACTATGTCAAAGCCTTTGACTGTGTGGATCACAACAAACTGTGGAAAAATCTTCAAGAGATGGGAATACCAGACCACCTGACTTGCCTCCCGAGAAATGTATATGCAGGTCAAGAAGCCACTGTTAGAACTGGACATGGAACAATGGACTGGTTCTAAGTTGGGAAAGGAGTACATCAAGGCTGTATGTTGTCACCTTGCTTATTTAACTTATATGAAGAGTACATCATGAGAAATGCTGGGATGGATGAAGCACAAGCTGGAATCAAGATTGCTGGGAGAAATATCAATAACCTCAGATATGCAGATGACACCACCCTTATGGCAGAAAGCAAAGAAGAACTGAAGAATTTCTTGATGAAAGTGAAAGAGGAAAGTGAAAAAAGTTGGCTTAAAACTCAATTTAGAAAACTAAGATCATGGCATCCGGTCCCATCACTTCATGGCAAATAGTTGGGGAAACAATGGAAACAGTGAGAGACTTTATTTTCCTGGGTTCCAAAATCACTGCAGATGGTGACTGCAGCCACGAAATTAAAAGACGATTGCTCCTTGGAAGAAAAGCTATGACCAACCTAGACAGCATATTAAAAAACAGACGTTACTTTGCCAACAAAGGTCCGTCTAGTCAAGGCTATGGTTTTTCCAGTGGTCATGTACGGATGTGAGAGTTGGACCATAAAGAAAACTGGGCACTGAAGAATTGATGCTTTTGAACTGTGGTGTTGGAGAAGACTCTTGAGAGTCTCCTAGACTGCAAGGATATCCAACCAGTCCATCCTAAAGAAATCAGTCCTGAATATTCATTGGAAGGACTGATGCTGAAGCTGAAACTCCAATACTTTGGCTACCTGATGCAAAGAACTGACTCATTTGAGAAGACCCTGATGCTGGGAAAGACTGAAGACAGGAGGAGAAGGGGAAGACAGAGGGTGAGTTATTTGGATGGCATCACCGACCCGATGGGCATGAGTTTGAGCAGGCTCTGGGCATTGCTGATTGGCAGGGGGCGGGGCTTGTTGCAGTTCATGGGGTCACAAAGAGTTGGACATGACTGAGGGACTGAACTGAACTGACAACAGATGATTCAATTCAGATAACGTGTCCTGTCCTCGCCTAGTTTTTGCTTTCATCCACTCAGATGTTCTGTGATGCATATGTGAGAAAACTGGTAATGTTTGTGAGCTAGAGCCATTCATTTATTTTCAGCTAGTATAATTAGAAGGAAATAGAAGGGGAAATAGAAAGTTTCACATTATGGTTTCTGGTTTAGAGCTTTCTCATTTTCTTTTTCTTTTTAAGAGTAAGAGGTTGTATATTTATAGAGAGGTACACAGTTCTTACTACAGTCCATGAGGTTGCAAAGAGTTGGACACAACTGAGCAACCAAGCATGCACGCATCCACACAGTTCTTATGTGTCCTTGATGTGCACACACATGCCACCATGTAGCCACCACCCAGATCAAGAGGAGGACATTTCTAGAATCCCAGAGGCTTGCTCACTCATCTTGTTTCCCGTCTCCTCCCTTCCCCAAGGTAATCACTATTCTGACTTCTAGTTCCATTATTTAGTTTGCCTGCTCTTGAACTTTGTATAAATGATATACAGTCTGTAGTCTTTTGTATCTGAATTGCAATCATCATTGCCTCTGTGAGATGAATCCATGTCATTGCATGTCACAGAAGTTCCATCTTTGTTACTGCTGTATAGTGTTTCATTGTATGAATATGCCACAATTCATTTACTTATTCTACTGTTAGCTTGTTTGCAATTTCTGACTCTTATGTAAGAAAAGCATCTATGAGCACTCTCATTACCTTTTGGTGGACATACTTCTTTCTCTTAGGCTGGTATCATACCAGGTTTTATTTTCTTAGATTTAGTAGGCACATTTAGTTTGTTAGATGTAATAGTAATAGCTAAGGTTTTAGTAGGGCACAGAAATCCTAAATCTTAAATATATATTAATTTCTAGTCTTACAATATAAGTAAATCAATGAGTTCATTTTCCATGTAATGAAAAATAAGTTGCCATAAAGCCCAGCATTTAGCCTTTCTAGCACTCAATTTGTGTGAATGTTTCTGTTTGTAAAACTCAGCATATTCATTGAAATTCTCTTTCATTTGTGTACGAGAAAAACCCAACCCAAACAACTGTAAGTCAAAAGGAGAATGTAATGACTCAAGCATCCAGTGGCTGGCTGCCTTCACGCATGGCTGGATTCAGGTGCTTAAACGATGTCGTAGCATTTGATCCTTCTCTGTTTATCTCTTGGTTCTGTTCTCTTTGCTGTGGGCACTACTCTCAGGCAGGCCTCCTTCCCTGGTGACCTCTGGCAGCTTCAGGCTTATAACTTTCTAAGTCCCAAGTCCAACCAAAAGAGAGAGCTTCTCTTTTTCAACATTTCTGATAAAACTCCCAGAATTGAGTCTTACTGGCTCTGACTCAATCACTGTGGCCAAGAAGCAAATAATTCTGATTGGGTCACACACTTACACCTGGCTGACATGAATTGAGAGGGAAAATGTTACTACAAAAGAGACAGGTGGATGCTGGACAGGGACACAAATAATGAAAAACTTTCTGCTATGCTGAAAAGGTTGTAGATGACAGTGGCAGAAGGTTAATTCTTTAGCTCTGATTACTCAAAAAAAGTCTAACCCTTTTCGTTTTTATATAGAGAGAAATCTGTAAACATTGGCTGAACTTTAAAAGTGGTCTACTTGCTTCTTTCAAAAGTATCACCATTTATCTAATCATGCTGGCTCAAACTGTGAAGTTTATTTCTGATTTTTCCTTAGCTCTCACCCTTCCCATATTAGGTCAGTCCACAAATCCTATTAATCCTTTCTTTAAATTTTCTCCCCTCCTTGTACTGGAGTTTCAGTTTCAGCATCAGTCTTTCCAATGAACATTCAGGGTTGATTTCTTTTAGGATTGACTGACTTGACCTCTTTGTAGTCCAAGGGACTCTCAAGGGTCTTCTCCAGCACCAATAATTGAAATCATCAATTCTTTGGCCCTCAGGCTTCACATCCATACATGACTACTGGAAAAAAACCATAGCTTTGACTAGACGGACCTTTGTCAGCCTAGTGATGTCTCTGCTTTTTAATACGCTGTCTAGGTTTGTCATGGTTTTCCTTCCAAAGAGCAAGCATCTTTTGATTTCATGGCTGCAGTCACCATCCACAGATGGTCCAAATGGCACCCCATCATTTCCACATTCCAGTCCACGGAAGTGGGAAGACTGAGAAAGGGAGGAATACCCCTACTCTTTTACAGCACAGCCCAGAAGGAATATACACCGCTTCTGCCCACATCTCATTGCCCACTCTCATGGCTGCACCTAGAGGCACAGGGGGCTGGGAGATATAGTCTCTATTTTGGACAGTTGTGTACCTAACTAGGAAGGGAAAAAGAACAGATACTGCAAGGTAACCATCAATTATTGCAGGGAAGACAGGGAAAAAAATCTGACGTTTTCTTCCTTTTGTTTTTCAGATAAAGAAAGAGATTGCTGAATAAATGCAGATGCATTTTAATGCTCCAGAGTAAACATGTTTGCCTACAGGAATAGCGCTTATGAGGAAGACCCAGATTACCCTGACTATTCTGGGTCTCAAAACCATACTCAGAGGTATTTGAAATCTCCAGGTCCTCTGAACAACTCAGATGAACCCAGCACCAGGAGCAACCCATACCCAGCAGAGTCCAGAACAAGTCCAGACTATCTTGGGTCTCTAGCAGAACCAGATTATCCTGGATGTCAGAGTAATCCAGACTACCCTGGCACCACGAGCCATCCATACTCTGCAGGGACAGACTATCCCAAACCTTTGGCAGAACCAGAGTATATTGGATCTCGGAGGAATCCATACCAACCAGGCTCATCTGGAGAGCCAGACTACTCTCAGTTTCAACAAAATCCTGATTTTCCTGGTTCCAAAGGCAGTGGAAACTACACAGGCTCCAGAATAAATCCAGATTATCTCGACTCCTTGGGAGAACCAGACTACCCTGGAGCTCAGGAAAACTTGAACTCTTCTGGCCCCAGGGCCAGTTCAAACCATCCAGGCTCCAGAAGGAATCCGGAGCATGCTAGCCCCAGAGTCAAGGCATACACAGACTCTCTGGGAGAGCCTGATTATCCAGGTGCTGAGAGTCAATCTAACCATCCACACTTTTTTGGAGAACCAGACTATCTGGGTGCTGAAGACCATCGGAACTCTCCAAACTTTTGGGGAGAGCCTGATTACCCAGGTGCTGAGAATGGTCATGATTATGGCTCTTCAGAGGACCCGGAAATGGCCAGGCAGTAAGTGCTGGAATCTCCTTCCAGTGGGGATGGGAGATGAAGGTTAGATCATTAAGTCAATTAATGTTTAACTTAATTGGGATAAGGACACATATGATGATGATTTCCATGACCTGGATTTATGGTGAAACTTTCACGCTTACCTGTATAACTCACCTGGGCCTTGGATTCTCAGCCTGAGGCTTCATGCTCTTAACTGATAATCTTTCATAACTTCTTGCTTGAATAACATCCTTCCCAGTCTCTTATCTCTTCCTGCCTAGTCCCTGCAAAACATTTAGATCGCACTGTTTTGACCCTGCTACTTCACCAATGAGATTAGGGTTAAGGTGATAATTATGAACCCAAACCTTTTAACCAGAACTATATCAACAGGAATGCACTTTAATCAAGAAAATCTTTTGAAATGGAATCCATCTAACTCAATTATTTTTATACAAGGTGATTGAGCCACTTCTGACTTTTTCTACTTTCATCTTTATTTTGCTGAAATTATTGCCAGAATTGACCACTTTCCATGTGTAGAGCAGATTTGGCTCATTGATCTTCTCCATTGCTGTTGCTTTCATCAAGTTTTATTGATTATAGTTTTTGCCATTGTTAGGATTCCTCTAAGGAGGTTTCTTTAAGTCTAATTTTTCCTGATTCAGATTCTGTAGATCTAAATTTTGTCAAAAAGATTTTAATCTTCCAACAGTTTTAGTCATTGACAAATTTTATTAGTACAGTTTGGGCCATTAACAGTGTTAACCTTGGGTGACAGTTCTACCAAATCTAATTTTTCCTGCGTTAAGTTTCTCAATGTTCATGTTGCCAACAGCATGTGATTATTTATTTATTTTTCAGGCTATTTTTAACCTGTAACAAATTTACTGTGTGAAATTCTAACCAATGTGAGTTTTATTTTGTATGTACTATTTCTACTGGTAATATTTATGAATTCAACATAAATCCTTCAGGATAGGCTTCAACAGTATGTGAACCGAGAGCTTCCAGATGTACAAGCTGGATTTAGAAAAGGCAGAAGAACCAGAGATCAAATTGCCAAAATCCGTTGAATCAAAAAAAAAGCAAGGGAATTCTAGAAAAACATTTACTTCTGCTTCATTGACTATGCTAAAGCCTTTGACTGTGTGGCTCACAGTACAGTGTGGAAAATTCTTAAGGAGATGGGAATACCAGACTACCTTCTCCTGAGAAACCTGTATGCAGGTCAAGAAGCAACAGTTAGAACCAGACATGGAACAAGGGACTGGTTCCAAATCAGGAAAGGAGTACATCAAGGCTGTATGTTGTCACCCTGCTTATTTAACTTATATGCAGAGTACATCATGTGAAATGCTGGGCTGGATGAAGCACAAGCTGGAATCAAGATTACCAGGAGAAATATCAACAACCTCAGATATGCAGATGACACCACCCTTATGGCAGAAAGCGAAGACGAAGAGGCCCAAAAACCAAAATATTAAAAAAAACCTAGAAGCAATATTGTAACAAATTCAATAATTACTTTAAAAATATATTCAACATTCAAAAAACTAAGATCATCGCATCTGGTCCCATCACTTCCTGGCAAATAGAAGGGGAAAAAGTGAAAATAGTGACAGATTTTATTTTCTTGGACTCCAAAATCACTGCAGATTCTGGCTGCAGCTACGAAATTAAAAGACACTTAGTCCTTGGAAGGAAAGCTATGACAAACCTAGACAGAATATTAAAAAGCAAAGACATTTCTTTGCTGACAGAGGTCCATCTAGTCAAAGCTATGGTCTTTCCAGTAGGCATGTATGGATGTGAGAGTTGGACCATAAAGAAGGCTGAGTGCCTAAGAATTGATGCTTTTGAATTGTGGTGTTGGAGAAGACTCTTGAGAGTCCCTTGGACTGCAGGGAGATCTAACCAGTCAATCCTAAAGAAAATCAACCCTAAATATTCATTGGAAGAACTGATGCTGAAGCTGAAACTCCAATACTTTGGCCACCTGGTGTGAAGAGCCGACTCACTGGAAAAGACCCTTATGCTGGGATAGATTGAGGACAGGAGGACAAGGGGAGACAGAGGATGAGATGGTTGGATGGCATCACCGTCTCAGTGGACATGAATCTGAGCAAGCTCTGGGAGATAATAAAGGATAGGAAAGCCTGGAATGCTGCAGTCCATAGGGTTGCAAACAGTTAGACATGACTTAGTGACTGAACAACCAGAAACAAAACTATGGGATTTGGGTGTGTAGTGGGATCAAATGTCTTCGGAACCTAAATAGGAGGATTAAAAGGACTAGGTCAAAATGTCCTCCTTGGTCTTATCCCCCACTGCCTGATTCATTATTGAAAATATACCTTTGACCTCTCACTCCCTTGTTTATTACCCTCCATAGTTCTCCATAATCTTTGGGAGAAAGACTCCGCCACTTCACTTACGATATCCTAAGAATGAGGATGTGCTGGGCCAGTGTAAGATGCCAGCCAGAGCCCAGGCTGACTGGCCTCCTCCCGCTTCTGCTATCCCCTCCCTGTTGTTGTTCTTTAGTTGCTAAGTCGTGTCTGACTCTTCTGCGACCCCATGGACTCTAGCCTGCCAGGCTCCTCTGTCCATAGGATTTCCCAGGCAAGAATACTGGAGTGGGTTGCTATTTCTTGTCCAGGGAATCTCCCCAACCCAGGGATCGAACCCACATCTCCTGCACTGGTAGGCAGGTTCTTTACCACTGAGCCACCTGGGAAGCCCATCCTCTCCCTACCTCAACCCTATACTGTAGGTCAGTGGTTCTTAATCTTGGCTGATGCTTATAATTACCTAACTACCTGGGGGGGCCTTAAAAATCATACAAATACCTGGGCCCAACTTTCAAAGCTTCTATTTAGTTGTTTGGGGTGAGGCCTGGGAATTGATATATACATAAAATTGAGAATCTTTGTTCCAGGTTAATTGACTTCCATAGCATTCCTTTTATATGTTCAGCACTTTCTGGTCAGCACTTTACTTGTGCTGTTCTTCATCTTTGGATGCCCTACTCCTAACTCTTTATGTATGGATTTATCCTTCCAATCCCAGGGCAGCTGTCTCTTTTCCATGTAGACTCCCTTCAAACTCTCAGCCCAAATTTTCTCTTTCCTGTGAACTCATTGGACCTGACTTCTTATATTCACCAGTTGCTACTTGTATTGTAATTGCTTATGGTTGTGTTTAAGAAGCTCGACCAGACTGTATGGAGAGTTCCTTGAGGGTCAACAACCCATGTCTTTGTCTTTGTGTTCTCTTCCCCTCGCCCATGCATGGTTGGCATTCAGTGGAATGGATGGATGGGTGGATGGGTGGATGGATGACTGTCCTTACTGTGCTACCAGATGAATACTGATTCATCATTTTGGGATTGCAGAATGCTCAGCAGAACATCTTCAGTCCAGCCCTCGTTTCATCATGAGGGTGTCGGCCCCTTGGGCATCCTTGGGAGAGAAGATGTTGATTATCCTGAAAGCATTGAAATGAAATCTGTGGGGATGGCAAATCCGTATCCAGGTGCTCCTGGCAATGGCTATGGTAAGCATTTGTTAAGAAGAGGATCATTTCCTGGGAAGAAAATAAAATTCACTGGGCTTGGGACCAGTCATTAAAGATCAGTGAGGGAAGTGGTTTACCCCTCTTCCTTCAAACACCCACTTTACAAGGGCTGAACCCTGAGGGTGTCGAGAAGAGAAGCAGTATCATCATTTATCTGAGCACTTTGGGCAGGAGTGGTGCCCGTGTGTGGAGGCTGATGGTCAGGTTCAAGCCCATGGTGGTTATGTGAGAAAGATGGTCTTAGTATGGCCAGATCCTCAGATTTTTCTAGAGAAGCCAGAAATCTGGGTTTTTACATGTTTCAAAATAACTTTTAAAATGAATAAATAAAATTCCTGTGCTGAGCAAACAAAACAACTGGTAGACTAGATTCAGTTTGCTTGGCTGCCAGTGGGCAGCTTTAGTTAAGCCCCTCCTAAAGGTGTTCACATGGTCAGCATTTGTATTTTTGGAACCTGCTAGGGACATGGAGAGTTAGAAGCAGCTCTGTCCTCATGGTACTTAAAGCCTAGATGAGGAGGTGACAAGAGCACATGAAGACTAAAGAAAATGAGCAAACAGATGGATAATATGTGAAAAATCACATCATTCTCAGAATCTGCTGTGTGTAAAGGTTTAGCTCTGGGAGGTAAAGATGATTCTACCAGTCTTCTGAGAGGAAAAAGGGGGACTTTTCTGATAGAGAAAGCCAGCTCGTGGCACAAGTCGACGTTATAGGAATTCAGAGCTGGAGAAGGGAGTGCTCAGCCTTGAACAGAGCATGGGGTCCAAGTGCTGGTTGGTGCATATGAAAGACTGCTCAGCCCTGACTGGTAGGGAAGAGATTGAAGAAGACGGGGAGGAGGAGATGGGATGCATTGCCACACACTCAGGAAAAATGCGGACTGTTACACATTTGCAGAGAAAACATTCAGCTGGGCTATTCCAAACCTTCATACCAGGCATTCTCAGTGGGGCATGTGTATCTCAAGGGGTGAAAATGTATTGAAAAGGCCAGAAAAAAACCTTCCTCTTTTTATGTATAAAGAAGATACACAAACACGTGGTTATACAGTATAACTATGGTATTAAAATGTCACGGGGGGACTTCCCTGTTGGTCCAGTGTTTAAGAATCCACCTGCCAGTACAAGAGACACAGGTTCAATCCCTGGTCCGTGAAGATCCCACATTCCACTGGCAACTAAGCCCAGGTGCCACAGTACTGAAACCCATGCACCTGGAGCCCACACTCCACCACAAAAGAAGCCACTGCAATGAGAAGCCTGCAGATCGCAACTGGAGCAGCCCCCACTTGCCACAACTATAGAAAGCCAACTACAGCAGCAACGAAGACCCAGTGCAGCCAAAAATAAATAAATCAATAATGTCGTGAGGAAGGGCAATGAGCAAGAAATATCTTAAAAGACTCCTTAGGCGGCTGGTAATGAAAAAAAAATGGATTGAGAAACACTGCCCCCTCTAATGCAAGCAGAGCTAATAACTGGTTGGGAGTGTTTCCCATGCTCTGCAGACTCTGCTAAGCACTTTACTTTTACAGTCTTGTTTTCTCTGCAGCAGACACTACTGTTCTCCCTGTTACAGAGAGGAAAACTGAGGTTCAGAGAGAAATGTGCTCAAAGTTACCTAGCTACTAAATCAAAAGAGCCTGTATCAGCCAATCTCTCTGACTCCACTTTACTGCTGGGTAGAAGCAGGGAAAATATGGATTGCTGACCACCAAGCTCCACAGAACACTGGAATTAAAAAGCTGTTTTTAAAAGTGGCCACATAAAGTGTGGCTTCATTCTCTGGGCTCCTTTTAGGACCAAGGTTGTAGCCCCAGCATTCTCTTGTCCAGGGCTATACCATCTTGTTAGACTATGCACTTCTTAAGGAGAACCCATTTCATCCATGTATCTTCCAAGGCTCCATGTGATTTTCCTAATGCTTGGCACACAGTAGGTGCTTGAGCAATGCTAACTGAATTAAAAGCAATAGCTGTAAGGGATGTACCAGTTAGCTGTTGCCACAGGAATGCTGCGTAACAAACAACTCTAAAACCCAGCGTTGCACAATCAGCATCATTTATTTCTCACCCACACATCTGTGGGTTTGCTTGGAGTTTAACTGAACCACATTGTGTTTGGTTGTGTCTGATTTGAGTTCACAGACTCTGTCTAGGCATAGTGTCCTTCTTGACCCAGTGAACTAACCTGGGCCATTTTCATCCCATGGCATAAGCTGGAAACACACAAAGTGGAGAGCAGAAACATATGATGTCTCTGAGTCCTTGGTTTGGAACTAGCAAACTGTCGTTTCTGCTGTGTCCCACGGGTAAAGGCAAGTCACATGACCAGTCCAACCTCAGTGGAGGTGTCCAAAGTGGAGGAAGTGTAATGTTTGCTGAAAACCAACTGGTTTACCACAATAGTATGTATTAAGAGTTTGTGGTGTTCTGGGATTTGTTTCAAGCACTTTTATACATAGTTATATCAGTTACACGTATTAACTGACTCAGTTTCCCCAACAAAAATTAACTGCTTCAATTTCCCCAACAATCCTATGTGAAGGCCTATTATTATCCTGATTTACAGACTAAGATATTGAAACTCAGACTATTAAGTAACATATGCCAGAGAGCACACAGTTAATAAAGCAGCAAAGCTGGGAACTGATCCTTGGCAAGAAGTTCCAGAACCTCCCACAGTATAATTTCGTACATTTCCATCAAAATGTGCTCCAATTTTTCTGTTATGGAGTTCATTGTTTATCATGAGTTGAATTAGACTTCATTGTTTATCATGAGTTGAATAAAAATATATTGAAATGTGACACTGTCATGTAGATGTCAAAAGTAGACTCTGTCCCTAAGAAAATCATGCCAAATTCCAGATTTATTCATGTGTCATCATAAAAGGCTACAACTAGAAGGAAGCTTTGTAATCATCTCAACAAAATTTCTTTAATTTTTAAAAGCAGGACTTTTTTATAACAGAAGTTTTAGGTTCACAGTAACATCGAGGAAAAGGTGACAGAGTTCTCAACAACCCTGTGCCCCACACGTGCGTGCGTGTGTGCTCAGTCACTCAGTTGTGTCTGACTCCCTGAGACTCCTTGGACCATAGCCCGCCAGGCCCCTCCGTCCATGGAACCCTCCAAGCAAGAACACTGGAATGGATTGCCATTTCTTACTCCAGGGAACACGTGCATGGCCTCACTCATTATCAGGGTCCCCCACCACAGTGGGACATTTGTTACAACTGAACCTACATTGATATATCATTATCACCCAAAGTCCTTAGCTTACATTAAGTTTCACCCTGGGTGGTACATTCTATGGGTTTCAACAAATATATAATGACTTGTATCCATCATAAGGGTATCCTACCGAGTATTTTCACTGTCCTAAACTCCTCTGAAGCTTCCCAGGTGGTGCTAGAGGTAAAGAACCTGTCTACCAATGCTGGAGACAGAGACGTGGGTTTGATTGCTGGGTCAGCAAGATTCCTTGGAGGAGGAAACGGCAACTCACTCCAGTATCTTTGCCTGGAGAATCCCATGGACAGAGGAGCCTAGTGGGCTACAGTCCATGGGGTCACAAACAGTGGGACATAACTGAAGCAACTTAGCACACAAACCCCTCTGAGCTCCATCTATTCATCCCTCCAGACAAGTATTTTTCAAACTCTGAGTTATGGCCCACTAACAAGGTCCTGCTGACCATTGTGTGCTCAGTAGTAACTAGTGTGGGATTAATTGTCTTGTCTCTTCATTCCAGTGAATCCTGCTTATGTGGGTGATGAAGGTCCTGGCCCAGCTTATGGAGACCCACCCTTGTCTGGACATGATTGGCTCAGTTCACCCCAAGGTAAGGCTTCAGTGGACAGTGACCAAAAGCATCCGTCCTGCAGAAGGAGCCTGTTCAAGGCAATGCAGACATTGCCACTGCCTCTTGGCCTCTGGTGTAGTAACTGATGCAGCACTTCCTTAATTTATCACAATAGGTTTTATTCTAAACATGCAGAGTTTTTTTCTCCTTTAGATATCAAGGTGTCTTCGCTAGGACTCTTCTGGTTGCAAGTGACAGAAAGCCAGCTCACCCAGGCCCAAGGCTTGTGCTGTGGGAAGGATGTGGGTAAACAAAGAAGAGAAGGTAGAATTACCTTCCAGCACTTTAGTACAGAGCCTGGCATGGCACATAGCAGGTGCTCAGAGGTATTTGTTGGATGAGTTACAGGAACCAGGGCCTCTGGGTCTGAAGCCAGGAGCTCAGGGCCATCTGGACTCTCTTTTTCTCCATCTATCTCACAGACAGCTTCTCTTTAAGCTTCACCTCATTCATCTCAACTAGTCAGGCCTTCTCTGCAGCCAGGGAGCTTGACAGGAGACACACACACAGCTCAGCGGTCTCGGGGGAAATCTTCCTTTCTTTCCAGGCCTGTCGGTCATTATTGAGGAACCTCTCTCCAGCCCCATTTGGGACACATGTCTACACATGAACCAGTCACTTTTACGTAGGAAAGAAGGCTGGGTCACATGTCCATCCCGTGGCTAATACATGTATTGGTGAGGTGGCATTGCCTTGATCAAAATTTTTCTGAATAATCATAGAATTATTATGATAGTGGAGGATAGGGGCAATCAGCTTGAAGAAGGCTTTGAAATCAGTTAGGAAGCTCTGTAAGGATCGCTGTGTGCTGTGAGGAAGGTCTGATCAGAGGCAGAGGCCTAGGAAATAAAAAAGCATCAGAGGAGAGAGGCCAGGGAATGCTGGAAGCTAGAGGCAAACCTGTGAATACCAAGGAATAAATCAAAGACATCCTCTGTGTAACAACACATATTGTCGGGGCCCGTGACTTGAAACCATCTCTCACCTTCTGACACCCGACCCTGTAGCTTCACTCTTTAAGAGGCTTCTTAAGAAGGCCTGTATCTTTCAAGAGGTTGGTGTTGCCACTTGGGAGAGAAAACCATGGGTATATAAACAATCATGCTCTCTGTCTGTCTTCCACAAGAGCAGGGAATGGCTTTAACTACTGGGGAAAAGAAATGCCTTCACACCTCTTAAGATGCTCTGTGGCCAATATGAAGATGAGTGCCTCTAGGTGGACGAGGAGTCCCCAGAAGGCAGAGAGAAGTAAGGAAATAGAGGACCCAGAGATGAACCTGGGTTTCTCTACCATTTCGCTTTACTAATTCTGATTCTCAAATCATTTACAATTAATTGATGGACAGTCTTCTGATAGAGTGTCCCTTTGGTGGATCATGCTAGCAGCTAGGAAGTGCCTGGTGCGTAGTAGGTACTCACAAATATTCATTTATGAATGAAGGATGTAGTGAATGATACATCAGCATTTGCTTACAGGAAACAACCAGGGTGAAGTAATTAAGGCACTGTGCTTTGGGACCAGACAGACTTCGGTTTGATCCTGAGTTCTTCTACTTGCTGGTTTTGTGGCCTTAAGCAAATTACCTTTTTGGGCCTCAGTTTTCTTAGTTACAAAATAGGGTTTATTACAGTACTTACTTCATGGGGTGATTGTGAAAATCAAACAATATATTCTATTTAAAGTAGTTGGCCTGCAGGTACTGTTACTGATAGTTATCATTTATTGTTTTTTACAAGGAACTTTTTTTTGCAGCTGCACTGGGTCTTTGTAGGTGTGTTCAGGCTTTCTCTAGTTGCGGCCGGGGGGCACAGCTCTCTAGTTCTGGTGCACAGGCTCAGTTGCTGCACGGCATGTGGCATCTTCCTGGACTAGGGATTGAACCCATGTCCCCTGCATTAGCAGGCAGATTCCCAGTACGAGTAATTATCATTGGTGTGGGGAGAAGGAAAGAGTTCTATTATTAGTCCAGTCCTGCCATTTAATGAGAGTATGATTAGGAGGGAGTTTATTCATTCCTTTGCACCTCAATTTCTCCAAATATTAAATAAACGGCACGGTGATTTCCAGATCAGGTCTGCTGGGTAGGGACTGCGTCCAGGTGCCCAGCACTGACATAGGACAGTGGTTTAGCAATAAAGGGATTTATTTTCCTCTTGTGACAAGAAGTATGCCAGGAACGAGTCCAGAGTTTTTATGGCACCTCTGCCTATGATACTGTCAACGCCCGGAGCTCCTTCTGAAGCATCTTTTCCCATGACCCTTGGCTGGTGAACGTTTTACCCTCTTGTTTTCCAAATGGCTGTATCTGGTCAGGAAGAAGGTGAAATGGTGAAATGCCAAAGGTTAAATCAGGCAAACTTTCACCCATTAAAGAGCGTTAATGGAAGCCACAACCTTGTTGACTAGAATGGGGTCACAGATCCATCCTAGGCTGCAAACGGAGCCACCCTTTGCCACGAAGGAAGCTGGGAGAGTTTTAACTGAGCACAGTGGCTGCACAGCAAAGAAGGCATCTGCTGATGTGAGAGAAAGAGAGAATGGGTGTGGGAAGCAGACAGACAGCAGTGGGGCCACCCAGGCAGTCAGGAGAGAGCAGCTGTTTCTCTCCTGGATTTATATAGGCACATAAAACCAAAAATATAACATAAGTCTTGGACCAGAGGCACCAGTTAAAGTGAAGACCTTGCCCTTTGACTGAATCATTTAGAAGAATCTCTGCCTTCTGTTTCTAGAATCCTATTGCTTTAATAAAGAATTCTGTTTCTGGCCTTTTACCTAGCTACTGGGACAGAATCTGCACAGGAAAACAACTCCTCTTCTCAGGGATCCCCCTCTGGTGTAGATGTGGGGAGCTGTACTGTGATTTGTGGGGGACTGGTTTTGTCCATCTCATCCTGGCATTAAAAACTGTGAATGGGGCAGCTCTCTGTGACTGTCATCACTTTTCTGGGCGGTCCCCAACAATGCCAGTGTGACTGCTATGTGAGGTCTTGGGAAGCTCACCTTGGTGGGACCTAAGGCTTGGGGGAACGAGAGATGCTTTCTGGTGGTCAAGTGAATGAAATCATTGTCGAGGTTGAGCATGTCCCTTCTGGGATCCAAAGCCATCCATCTTCAAGTCAGATTGTTCCAGAAAAGACACCGGTGAACTCAAACTCCATCCTGGTCTCCTCCATTTCTGACAGTGATGTGACAGACTCTCAGATTTTCAGCAATCGGAATGACAAAAAGGGCAAGCAGTTATTACAATTTGCAACACCTTTGAAGGAATCGTTTGCTCTGACCCTTCATAACTCAGAAAACACAGGCTTAGATACCCCTCATACTTCACACGAGAACATCCAAGGTGAGACCCTGGGGCAAAGGAGTTAGGATGGGAGCAACCCCTTCCGAGTTGCCCACAAGGCTGTGGTTTTAAAACACTGAATAGGGCAAAGGCTTGGTAGATGACCTGAGGGTGCTTGGGACTCGGAAGGGGTCACTTTGAGAGGATCTGACACCTAAGAAGGAGTTTTACCTTGATCGAGCTCATTTCATGTGCCTGGTGTTCTGCCTTTTTGTTATCCATCGAATTTAGTTTTATTTGCCTGCCACTCTCTGCCCGTGTGATAGAGGCACACCTGTCATTTCCATTTGCTGAGAGACTGAGGCTCAAGGAAATTAAAGATCTGGGGTCAAATGCAGGTCTGCCTGATTCCCAAGCCTGACACCTTAACCACTGTCCCGAACTGCTTTGCACCCAATCCCTAGGTTCAAGTATCATGGGATGCCTCTATTTATCAAGTCCTCCGTGAAACCAGGTCTTAACTGAGACCCTCCCTTGCCTTGCAGCTCCTAACATCAAACACTGGTTTCCCAGATGCTGTTTCTCTTTCATCCCATAATACTCCAGGCATGAAGTCCAGCCATTCTCAGTGACTTCTAAGAAGGGAGGGAAAAAAAAATCTATTCACACCAAAGCATTTTATGAGTTTGGCTCCTTTGTTGAAAGATGGGGCGTCTCTTGTCACATTGCTGTCTCCCCGAATTTCTGGGCTTTTTTCCTCCTTCACCTTTATTCCTCTATCTGTCCCCTTTTCCCTCTCAGGAGACGCTCAAATTCCTCATCTTCAGCCAAGTGATGTGGAGGCCCTCTTCTGGGAATTCTCCCTCTGCCTCAGCTGTGTCATTGAGAGGAGGAGAGGTTCCATGCAGCTCAACAACAGGGCCGGGAGCCAGCTGCTCCTGCCATGGGCCCAGTGACCCCCGCTGCTCCCTCCTGTTATGGATGGGGCACAGTGCCATGCAGACACAACCCACCCAGAGGGAGAAGGCACTGCCTTTTCCTTGTTTTTTGAGTCTTGCTTTTTTGAGGAGGAAGAAACCTTTTTCATGCAACCCCTCAGCAGACCACCTCCCATGTTTGCCAATGTTTCACATGCCTGGAGCTAAACAGTCGCCTGCTGGGGGCTGGGGCCATCGAGATAGGCTCAGACTCACAGGGACCTGCCTGCTGCAGATGGGCCCTGGAGATGAGAACCTGGAGATGGACCCCACCCTGCAGAAGCCCAGGACCGTGGGAGGGAGGTGGGTAGATGCCTAACCTGAATTGGGATCCTATTAAAAAAGGAGAGATGACTGTGGGGTAGGTGATCACAGCATCTGCCATGTGGACCCAAAGTGTGAATCTGAGTTCTCAGGAGAAGGGAGGAGGACATTCCAGGGTGAAAGAGCAGAAGATAACAGTCAAGAAGAGTAAAGAAGATGCTTGGGCCTGGAGCTCAGAGGGGCAAGAGAAAGCTGTGCAGAAAATTACAGAGAGAAAAGAACCAGGCTGACCACACGTTCTGGCTTTGCTGAATGTACCGTGTCATAGGAAAAAGGAAAACATGGAGCTGGAATTGCATACGAACTGTCACGTGCTTTGGCTTTGCGATGTCACATGTATATGCACCATCTTCTTGTTTTTATTTGTGACTTTTTGGCTCACATATTCTGCATATTCTTTCCTGTGCACTCATAAAAACATGCTCTAGATCTTTAGCACCATATTTTCAAAAGCTATTATTCTGTTAAAATAAAAAAAATTAATCTCCATTTTTTTTTTCCTGCAGGACAAAAGTTAATCGAGTCTCTGATAACCATGACATCTAGAGACAGAATTAAAGCCATTAGGAATCAGCCAAGGACCATGGAAGAAAAAAGGAACCTTAGGTATGGACCAAATGGTTTTTTCCTTGCACAGATTTCATGGAAATCTTAGTCTTCTACCTTTGTCTCATGTCAGAAAGATAAGAAATAAATGCAAGGGAAGAGGCAATCTTCCTACCGAAGAATTCCACGTAATGGGAGTTGGTCACCTGGACTGTGCGCTGTGCTTAGTCACCTGCTTCTAGAGAGTGGAGGATGGAAAGAGGGGGACATTGATTTCTGGGGTGAAGTCTGGCTAATCCCACCTGGGCCAGATGCTCAAGGCTAACATCCCCGGAGATAAGTCATGTGATCAAAGAGTCACCTCTGTGTGTGTGCGTGCATGCGTGCTTAGTCATGTCTGACTCTTTGTGACCCCATGGACTGTAGCCCACCAGGCTCCTCTGTCCATGAAATTCTCCAGGCAAGAATATTGGAATGTGTTGCCATTTCCTTCTCCAGAGGATCTTTCCAACCCAGGGACTGAACCTGTGTCTCTGCATCTCCTGAATTGGCAGGCGTGTTCTTTGCCAGCTGAGCCACCTGGGAAGCCCCCCACCCCCGTGTACTCTCTCCTAAAACCCACAACCCTAGTCCAACCAGAGGAAAAAAGCAGAGAAACCCTAATCAAGGGACAGTCTTCATAGTATCTGAGCAGTATTCTTCAAAACTGTCAAGGTCATCAAAAAGAAGGAAAGTTTGAGACAAGGTCAGACTGGAGGGTTCTAAAGAGACATGACTACTAATGCGATGTGGTGTCCTGGATGGGTCCTGGAATAGAAAATGGAAACGGAAAAACCAGTCAAGTCAGAACAGTCTGGACTTTAGGTAAAAGTTACACACCAATGTTGGTTCCTTAGTTGCAACTAACCTACCTTGGAAATGTAAGATGTTAGCAGAGGAAATGGTGAGTAGGAGATGGGGGTTTTCTGTATTGTTTTTGTAACTTCTCTGTAAATTTTAAACTCCTCTTAGAAAAAAGGTGTGTGTAAGGGAAGAGTTCCCTGGTGAGCCGGTGGTTAGGACTTGGCACTTTGACTGCTGTGACCTGGGTTCAGTGCCTGGTAGGGGAACTAAGATCCTGCAAGCCACGCTGTAGCAGGCAGGGGCAGGGGTGGAGGTTGGGGTTACAGAAAACTAAAACAAACAAAACCTCAGAAGCTTTCTAAGCCCAGGGGTTCAAAAGCAAGAGCGAGGGCTATTTAAGTCTTCAGCCCTTCTTACATTTATCACTTCTCAGAATTTTACTTTTTGCAATTTGTTGGAGTTGACAGGGCTTCCCAAGTAGTAAAGAATTCGCCTGCCAGTGCAGGAGACAAAAGAGAAAAAGTTTCATTCCCTGGATCGGGAAGATCCTTTGGAGAAGGAAATGGCAACCCACTCCAGTATTCTTGCCTCGAAAATTTCATGGATAGAGGAGCCTGGCGGGCTACAGTCAATGGAGTCACAAAGATTGGACATGGCTGAACACGAGCACAAGGAGCTGGTAGTAGAGTAGATGCAATTGCTAATAAATAATTGTATATATGTAAATAAATGATGCAATTGTTCTGAGGTCCAGAGTCTGGCAGGGAAAGTAGATTGGTCAACAAGTAACTTATAAATGATAGAAAGAATATCAGGCCAAATCAAGGGAGAAGGAGATTGCAGGGGGAGGACTAGGAGATAACAGGACTAGAGATAACGGTCCACTTGGGCAAAGTAGAGGACGTCTGTGAACTGAGCTTTGAAAGATGGTGTTGTGGGGGTGGGCCTTTGGCTGGGCCAAAGAAAAGAGCCCAGAGCAAAGAAGATGTAATGAGTTCATGGAAAAGTAAAGAGAACAACTGCAGCTGGATCTTTTTGAAAATACCCTTACATTTCAAACTCTGCTTGGCTCTGTCTGTCACACAGTGAGGGCCTTGTGGTGATCCAAAAGACTTCACAGCAGGATTTTCAATCTGACATTTGAGTTGGGATTATTCTATGTTTGGGGGGCTGTCCTGTTCACTCTAGGGTATACAGCAGCATCCCTGGTCTCTAGATGTCAGTGCCACTCCCAACCCCCAATCTGACAACCAAAAAAGTCTGCAGACATACCCAAATATCTGTTGAGGCCAAAAAATCTTCCTGGTTGAGAACCACTGACTTATAAGACCCCAGCCACCTACTCACGGTTATCACTCACACTCTCCACCCTTCCCCTGCTCATTTCTGCCCATCTCAGCCTCCTTGGGGCTTCGAGTTGGCTGTTTCCTGTGCTTGGATAGTCCCTTATCCACAGACTAACCCCCTCTTCTCCTTCCAGACTTTGTGCAAATAAGGAGCTATTCAAATCATAACAGGGTCTTCATCCCAGCATTTCCCGCCTCCTTACTCTGCTCTGTTTCCCCCTTCTCTTTCCCATAGTACCACTCACCTTCTATTATCTTATATTGTTTACCTATGTTATGATTACATTTCTTATTTATTTTCTTTCTCTCCCCACTAAGGTGCCAGCTTCATGAGCTGGGGACATCTGTGTCTCACCACCTGGGACTGTGCCTGGCACGTGGCAGGCACTCAAGAAATGTCAAGGGGATGAATGCATTACCACATTGGTGTCTCACTTTCTTCTGCCCTTTGCCACAGGAAAATGGTTGACAAAGAGAAAAGTAAGAAGTCCCGTCGTATCCTGGAGCTCAACTGCTGTGCTCAGTGTCTGAACTCCATTTCACTGGTAAGTTGGTCTTTACTGAGGTCAGTAAATGGGCACAGAGTAGGGTGAAACCAGGGAGCGGGGAGAGTGGTGGTAACAGGGGACTCACAGGAAAGAAAAACCAAAATTCAGGGCTGTTTCCTTGAAAGAACGTAGAAATTGGGTCAGTTTAGGTGTGGGGAAAACATGGGCATAGGAAGGTCTAAGGAGGTGCAGAGTTATTTAGTTATTTGGGCAACCTAGCTACTGTGAGTGTCACCTTCAACAGCAAACCTAGGAAGGTAATAAATAATAGTGATACCGACCTGGGTTCTTGGCCTTCCTTGATCAATAGAAATTGATAAGAGGCCAGACAAGAAAGTCAGGCAAGTCTTTACTAAGGCCACTGCAAAAACAAGTAGCAGGTTCTCTTGCTTGCTCCCCAAGTGGGGGCAGGCTGGTTCCTAATATGGGCTGAGAGTAGGGATATGTCCAGGGGAGGGGCGGTGATGGTGATGCTATCCAACCATCCCATCCTGTCGCCTCCTTCTCCTCCTGCCCTCAGTCTTTCCCAGCATCAGGGTCTTTTCCAATGAGTCAGCTCTTTGCATCAGGTGGTCAAAGTACTGGAGCGTCAGCATCAGCATCTGTCCTTCCAATGAATATTCAGGGTTGATTTCCTTTAGGATGGACTGGCTTGATGTCCAGGGGACTTAGAAGCGGTGGCCTGTTGCTACTGTCAGGCCTGCTCAGTAGATATTTGTTGAGGGGCCGTCCAGCCATGCGCTTTGTGTCTACTCGCAGGCCTACCGAAGGTTCAAGAACAACCTGTCGGAACTGCTCAATTCCATCAGCCTGTGGCAGAAGACACTCAAGGTCATCGGAGGCAAGTTCGGCACCAGTGTCCTCTCCTATTTCAACTTTCTGAGGTGGCTTTTGAAGTTCAACATCTTCTCGTTCATTGTGACCTTCAGTTTCATCATAATCCCTCAGCTAACTGTGATGGAGAAGAACCACCTCCAATTCACGGGACTGGAATTTCTAACCGGGGCGGTAAGTGCTCCCCCCACACCTGGAGTTCATACTTGGAAACCCAGGACATTCCTGCTCGTGCCCGTCCAGGCCTCTCGTTTGCCTGAGAGTCAACTGATGCGAAAGTAGGTGTTTAAAATGCTTTCTCTTTTTCTCCAAAGTGACACACACACAATTTCGGGAGAATTTCTGTCTCCTGAGGTGACCATGTTAACGGTTTCCGTTGTCCAGAATCCTCTTCTCTGCACACCTTTGGGCATGTTATGCACAGACATACACTTCTTATTTTTTTCCAAACAAAAGATGAATTATTCATATAGACTTCCTGTGACTTGCTTCCTTCCACCATCTTATTGGTGTTCATAGATCTACCTTTTCCTTTTTTTTTTTTAATTTTCTTTCTACAAAATACAGTGCTTCTTTAAAAAAAATTTCCTAGTGTAGAAGAGAACAAATTAAGAAAAAGTCTATTTCACCCTTGCTCTTTTGTCTACCTCTCTAGTTTGGAGTGTATCTTTATCCACCATTTTTCTTCCTATACAGTCATAGATACATAGATACACAAGTCGATAATACTAAAATATTTTTTTAAATAAAAAGAGGGTGAGATAATACAAGTCTTGCTTTGCAACTTTTTTTTGGCTCTACCGTGTATGTTGAGCATGGATATACATTCATGTTATTCTCTTTATTAACAACCACAGTGTATCTACCAAGCTCTCTATTGGAGCACATAGCTCCCACCTTGTGAATTTACTTTCTAGAGGAGGTTTCTGCCACTGAGATTCTATGGATAGACAAGAGCCAAATCTGGCTCACCGCCTGTTTCTACATAGCCTGCAAAATAAGATTGGTTTCCACATTTTTAAATGGTTGGAAAAAAATAAAATAAAAAAATAAAAAGGATAATATTTTTAATTGGAATATAATTGCTTTACAATGTGTTAGTTTCTGCTGTACAATGAAGTGAATCAGTTATATGTATACATATATCCCCTCCCCCGTGGACTTCCCTCTCACCCCCACTGCCATCCTATGCATCTAGGTCATCACGGAGCACTGAGCTGGGCTCCCTGTGCTATACAGCAGTTCCCCACTAGCGGTCTGTTTTATACATTGCAGTGCATACATCTGGAGAAGGCAGTGGCACCCCACTCCAGTACTCTTGCCTGGAAAATCCCATGGATGGAGAAGCCTGGTAGGCTGTAGTCCATGGGGTCGCTAAGAGTCGGACATGACTGAGTGACTTCCTTTTCACTTTTCACTTTCATGCATTGGAGAAGGAAATGGCAACCCACTCCAGTGTTCTTGCCTGGAGAATCCCAGGGATGGGGGAGCCTGGTGGGCTGCAGTCCATGGGGTCGCAGAGAGTCAGACACGACTGAAGCAACGCAGCAACAACAAAGTGTATACATTGGAGAAGGCGATGGCACCCCACTCCAGTACTCTTGCCTGGAAAATCCCATGGACGGAGGAGCCTGGTGGGCTGCAGTCCATGGGGTCGCACAGAGTCGGACACGACTGGTGACTTAGCAGGAGCGGCAGCAGCAGTGTATACTTGTCAATCGTACTCTCCCAATTCATCTCGCCTTCCTCTCCTCTACCCTCATGTCCACATGTCTGTTCTGTATATCTGCCTGTGTATTCTTGCACTGCTAACAAGTTCATCTGTACCATTTTTCTAGATTCCACATATATGCATTAATATACAATATTTGCTCTTCTCTTTCTGACTTACTTCATTCACCCTGTATGACAGACTATATCGATCCACATCTGTACAAATGACCCAATTTTGTTCCGTTTTCTGGCTGAGTAATATTCCATTGTATATATGTACCACATCTTAATCATTCATCTGTTGATGGACATTTGGGTTATTTCCGTATTCTGGTTATTGTAAATAGTGCTGCAATGAACAATGGGGTATATGTATCTTTTTGAATTATGGTTTTCTCAGGGTATATGCCCAGTAGTGGGATTTCTGGGTAATATGGTAGTTCTGTTTTTAGTTTTTTAAGGAAATAAGGGGCCTGTATAAATTAGAGGAACAAATTAGACAGACCCAGAGGAAACAATTAGACAATTGTAGAAGGTAGAACATTGGAATGTACATGTAATTGTTGAATTGTTTCTTCCGGGTCTCTCTAATTTGTTCCTCTGATTTGCACAGGCACCTTATTTCCTATAAATTGAAGTTTAAACCTAAAGACTTGGTTTGTTTCATTTTAAACGTTATACCATAATACTTAATAGATGACAGAGGCACGTAACAGCTAGCTATCCTGCTTTTAGTCACGCTTGGCTTGCTCACTGGGTCCAGGTGGTGATTACTGGGCCCCTCCATTGTAAAGTTGTGCTGCTTTGCAATTCCTTTCCACCTCTAAGAGCCTTGTGATAAGACATCTAGGTTCTCACTGGCCTTGTTTGCCTCTTTCCTGGCAAACAAATGGTCTAAACTGACCAGTGCAGGCTTCTTATATACGGAAAAAGGAAACTCTGCCGCCCATCGTCATTCATTGCTTTCTTGGGAGATCCACCTGACCTGGGATTTATTGTTCTTTTCAGGGTTATTTTACTAACACAGTGATGTACTACGGCTTTTACACCAATTCTACGATCCAGCATGACAACAGCGGGGCCTCCTACAACATGCAGCTGGCCTACATCTTTACAATTGGAGGCTGTTTGGTCGTCTGCTTTTTTAGTTTGCTCTTCAGGTATGGAATGTTTGCATTTTCTGATTCTAAGCTCTTTACAGTTTTAGGAAAAATTTTAGAGACTCAAAAGTTACCGGGAGAATAGTTTCTCCGCAATTTCAACTTTCTACTCCTGTCCAATCCTTTCTTGTCCTAGAACGTAAAGTGTAAGTTTGGACAGAAGAAGAGAAATTTTCATGTGCTTTTAAAGAAATTGGTCGGTCTGAAAATAAGGATGCAATGACTCAGGTAGTTTTGATGAATGGTTGTAAATTGACAGTTGTCAAATGTTCAGTGTTAAACCTGTTCATCTATTAGGTCTTGTAACAAAGTACCACAGACTAGGGGGCTTAATCAACAATTTTTTTTTTTTTTTTCTCAAATTCCGGATGCTAGAAATCCAAGTTCAAGATGTTTCAGCAGGGTTGGTTTCTCCTGACGCTTCTCTCGCCAGCTTGCTGACAGCCACCTTCCCACTCTGTCCTCATATGATCTACCCTCCATGCATATCTGAGTCCTAATATCCCTTCTTATAAGAACACCAGCCATGTTGGATTGGGCCCACTGAAATGATCTCACTTTAATTTAACTACCTCTGTACAGATCCTATCTCAAAACCCAGTCTATTTCTGAGGTACTAGGGGTTGTGTGTATGTTAGTCTCTCGGTCATGTCTGACTCTGACTTTAGCCCTCCAGGCCCCTCTGTCCATGGGATTCTCCAGGCAAGAATACTGGAGTGGGTAGCCATTCCCTTCTCCAGGGGATCATCACAACCCAAGGATCAAACCCAGGTCTCTTGCACTGTAGTCATAGGACTTCAAAATATTAATTTTTAAGGAATACAGTTCAGCCCATAACAACCTCACTGCCAGCATGATAATCCAAAATAAAACAAGATTTTGTTTTGTCCTATCGAACTAGGAAATGTTTCTGTTTCTTAAGCTGTTATTACTTGATGGTGGCAAACTTTACAAAGGTAGTGTCCATTTTGCTCGGAATTTTTTCACATGCCAGGCTTAGTGCTAAGTGCTTCCTGGACCCAATTTCAATGAATCCTAGACATCTCCATGATAATTACAGCTGCCTTTATTGAGTGCTTACTGTGCTAAGGGCTACATTGACTCTTGCTGTGGGCTGAATAATGCTCCCTCTTCAAAGATGTCCATGATCTAATCCCCAGAAACTGTGACTATGGTGCCTTATCTGGCAAAAGGAATTTTCCAGAAGTGATTAAGTTAAATATCTTAAAATGGGCCATTGCAATCACAAGGGTCCTTTAAAGAGGGAAGCAGGAGAGTCAAAGTCAGGGAAAGAGCAGAAGGTGCTATCTTCCGGCTTTGAAGATGAAGGAGCCACAAGCCAGGGAATGCAGGCAGCATCTAGAAGGTGGAAAAGGCAGGGAAACAGATTCTCCTCTAAAGTCTCCAAAAGGAACATGACTCTGCCAATGCCTTGATTGTTGACCCATTTTCTGATTTCTGACCTCTAGTAAGAAATTGAAAAAAGTGGACAAAACCACTAGACCATTCAGGTATGACCTAAATCAAATCCCTTATGACTATACAGTGGAAGTGAGAAATAAATTTAAGGGACTAGATCTGATAGACAGAGTGCCTGATGAACTATGGATGGAGGTTCGTGACATTGTACAGGAGACAGGAATCAAGATCATCACCAAGAAAAAGAAATGCAAAAAAGCAAAATGGCTGTCTGAGGAGGCCTTACAAATAGCTGTGAAAAGAAGGGAAGCGAAAAGCAAAGGAGAAAAGGAAAAATATACCCATTTGAATGCAGAGTTCCAAAGAATAGCAAGGAGAGATAAGAAAGCCTTCCTCAGCAATCAATGCAAAGAAATAGAGGGAAACAATAGAACGGGAAACACTAGAGATCTCTTCAAGAAAATTAGAGATACCAAGAGAACATTTCATGCAAAGATGGGCTCAATAAAGGACAGAAATGGTATGGACCTAACAGAAGCAGAAGATATTAAGAAGAGGTGGCAAGAATACACAGAAGAACTGTACAAAAAAAGATCTTCATGACCCAGATAACCACGATGGTGTGGTCACTCACCTAGAGCCTGACATCCTGGAATGTGAAGTCAAGTGGGCCTTAGGAAGCATTACTATGAACAAAGCTAGTGGAGGTGATGGAATTCCAGTTGAGCTATTTCAAATCCTGAAAGATGACGCTGTGAAAGTGCTGCACTCAATATGCCAGCAAATTTGGAAAACTCAGCAGTGGCCACAGGACTGGAAAAGGTCAGTTTTCATTCCAATCCCAAAGAAAGGCAATGCCAAAGAATGCTCAAACTACCGCACAATTGCACTCATCTCACACGCTAGTAAAGTAATGCTTAAAATTCTTCAAGCCAGGCTTCAGCAATAAGTGAACCATGAACTTCCAGATGTTCAAGCTGGTTTTAGAAAAGGCAGAGGAACCAGAGATCAAATTGCCAACATCCTCTGGATCATGGAAAAAGCAAGAAAGTTCCAGAAAAACATCTATTTCTGCTTTACTGACTATGCCAAAGCCTTTGACTGTGTGGATCACAATAAACTGTGGAAAATTCTTCAAAAGATGGGGGTACCAGACCACCTGACCTGCCTCTTGAGAAATTTGTGTGCAGGTCAGGAAGCAACAGTTAGAACTGGACATGGAACAACAGACTGGTTCCAAATAAGAAAAGGAGTACGTCAAGGCTGTATATTGTCACCCTGCTTATTTAACTTATATGCAGAGTACATCATGAGAAATGCTGTCCTGGAAGAGTAACAAGCTGGAATCAAGATTTCCAGGAGAAATATCAATAACTTCAGATATGTAGATGACACCACCTTTATGGCAGAAAGTGAAGAGGAACTAAAGAGCTTCTTGATGAAAGTGAAAGTGGAGAGTGAAAAAGTTGGCTTGAAGCTCAACATTCAGAAAACTAAGATCATGGCATCTGGTCCCATCACTTCATGGCAGATAGATGGGGAAACAGTGGAAACAGTGGCTGACTTTATTTTTCTGGGCTCCAAAATCACTGCAGATGGTGATTGCAGCCATGAAATTAAAAGACGCTTACTCCTTGGAAGAAAAGTTATGACCAACTTAGACAGTATATTCAAAAGCAGAGATATTATTTTGCCAACAAAGGTCTGTCTAGTCAAGGCTATGGTTTTTCCAGTGGTCATGTATGGATGTCAGAGTTGGACTATAAAGAAAGCTAAGCGCCGAAGAATTGATGGTTTGGAACTGTGGTGTTGGAGAAGACTCTTGAGAGTCCCTTGTACTGCAAGGAAATCCAACCAGTCCATCCTAAAGGAAATCAGTCCTGGGTGTTCATTGGAAGGACTTATGTTGAGGCTGAAACTCCAATACTTTGGCCACCTGATGCAGAGCTGACTCATTGGAAAAGACTCTGATGTTGGGAAAGATTGAGGGCAGGAGGATAATGGGACGACAGAGGATTAGATGGTTGGATGGCATCATGAACTCGATGGACATGGGTTTGGGTGGACTCCGGGAGTTGGTGATGGACAGGGAGGCCTGTCGTGCTGTGGTTCATGGGATCGCAAAGAGTCGGACACGACTGAGGGACTGAACTGAACTGAAGTAAGAATACATGTTGTTTTAAGCCAGTAAGTTTAGGGCAATTTGTTATAGCAGCAAGAGGAAACTAATACAACTCTCATAGTGAACTAGTATTATCCCCATTATACAGATGTGGAAACTGAGGATTAGGACCCTTAAAATGACAAAATCCCCCAGTTGACAATCAAAGATTGCAAAGTCAGATTGCAAAGTCAGATTGCAAAGTCAGTGCTGCTGACTATCATGTTTGCTGTTGCCCTGTTCGAACTTCAGGCTAACTCGTCCATGCTGCCTTTCACCATTAATGATGAAACTGTTCTTTGTTATAATCCCTGCACCCCCAGTGTCTGCCCCAGTAACGCTTGGGTATTTTGGTTTCTGCCTTTCCTAGTATGGCCAGGTATTTCCGGAACAACTTCATTAACCCCCACATTTACTCCAGAGGGATCGCCAAGCTCATTTTTTGCTGGGACTTCACTGTCACTCATGAAAGTGCAGTAAAGCTGAAACAGAAGAATCTGAGCACTGAAATAAGGGTAAGCAGAGCTAGCTTTAAACCCCTTCCCATGGCCAGTCCTCTTTCCTCCTTCAACATGCCTGTAACTTTTCTTAAAGTAATAACGTTTTATTTTTTATTCTCCACGATATTGGCAAAAAAGAAAAAAAAAACACCCTAAAACTATTTTAAATGCCCAGTGCTGGTGATGGTGTAGGGAAATGAACATTTTCACACAATGTGGTGACTTTGTTATTGACATAAGCTTGCTAAAGGGCAGTTTAACAATTTATGACAAGATGTTAAATACTTATTGACCTCACAGTTCTAGGTTTAAAATGTTATCCAGTGGTTTTTGACTCGAGGCAGATTTGCCCCAGAGACACAGACCAATGTCTGGAGGCTTTTTTGATTGTTGCTGCAGAGGAGTGTGTATTACCAGCATCTAGTGGGTAGAGGCTCAACATCCCACGGTGCACAGGACAAGCCCTCAACACAGATTTATCAACTCTGAATGACAATAGAGCTAAGGTTGACAAACCATGATCTATAGAAAAGTATTTAAGAGAAAAAAAGAGCAAGCAGAATTTATAAACTAATGGGCTTTGACAAGAGGGTTGCAGAGGGATCCTCAGCCTTATTCTTCAAGAAGGCCCTATGGCCTCAGTGTATTCTCTCAAGATCATGGTCCCAATCTCTTTCCCTCTGAGATGGAAAAGGTATTCAATGAAGCGATGGGGGGTTCTTGCCCATTAGAGATTTTCCTAGTGGTCTCCTAATCCAAGCTCATGGTGCTTTTTCCCACTCTCTCGCCTGTGGGTTTGTGTCTCTTTGAGAGCACCAAAGCCTAGGGTGGTCATCTTTGCTGACAGTGTAGGGGTTCTGCGAGTGAACTTGACTTCCTTGTGTTTACAGGAGAACCTGTCAGAAATCCTTCAGGAGAACGTCAAGTTAACATTCAATCAGCAGTTTATCCGCTTCTCTGCCCACGTGGCAGCCTGGGTTGTCTCTTCTGGAGTGGCCATCACCTGCTGTGCAGCCGTTTATTACCTGGCTGAGAACAATTTACAGGTAACCAGAGAGGCCAGAGATCCAGGGTCCAGAGCACAGAGAAGCAGGTGAAGGGACAAGATACAGGAGGGGGTGGGTGGGGTCCTGGTCACCACTCAAAACGAAGTCGTGGCCAGCAGCATCGCCACCAGGAGGAAGTTTGTTTAAAAGTGCAAAATCCTGGGTCCCTCTCTTGGTCCATGGACCCATAATCTGCATCATAAAAACATCCCCAGGGGATGTGTGCGCACAGCTCAGGGTGGAGGCTCTGGGCTAGTGGAGAGATGGGAACTTTGGCCCCAGACCTGGGATCAGGTTCTGGTGTCCTCCTTTATCATTATATCCCTAATGCCTTTTTGGCACCAATTAGACACTTAATAAATATTATGAACCAGTGGAATTTGGCTAGTGATTTACTCTTCCCATGGGCTTCCCTGGTGGCTCAGAGGGTAAAGAATCTGCTGGCAACCCAGGAGACTGAGATTTGATCCATGGGTCTGGAAGATCCCCTGGAGAAGGAAATGGCAACCCACTCCAGTATTCTTGCTTGGAGAATCCATGGATAGAGGAGCCTGGCAGGCTACAGTCCATAGGGTTGCAAAGAGTTGGACATGATTGAGTGACTAACACTTTCACTTTAGTCTTCCCAAGCCCCTAATTCCTTATCTATAAATTGGAATGCCTGTTTTGTAGGTGTGTGGTCTGGACTAGAGAAAAGTTATGTGAAGAGTTTACTTAGTACCTGGACTGTGGGTGATAAAGGAATGTTAGCTTTTTTTTTTTTTTTGATATGAACTCTGAGACTAATTAGCTGGTGGGTGGAAAAGTACTGTTTCTCTGTGATTTTCAGTTACTCTTCTGTAAATAGGGCTAATTGTAGCTGATTTTGCAGACCCCTAGAATTGTGGTACAGGTTGGTCTGATTGTGTCTCTTTCTTTATTGTCTTCTCAGTACTCTAAATATAAAACCTATCCTCCATGGCACGATTGATAGATCTTTTGTGATGTGGCCCCTGCCCATATCTTTAGTCTCAATACCCCACAACCTCCTGTATACCACACCGGCAACACTAAATGATGTGCCCCTAGTTCCCTGAACACACCAGGTTTTCCCTTATCTCTAGATGGGAAACACGCAGTTCATTCTACACTGCCACCCCTCCCCTTCATCTGGCAAACTCCTCCTTTTCTCCATGAGTGACACATCCCCCAGGAAATCTTTTCTCACCATCACCTCTCTTACTAGACTGAATTAGGTGCACCTGACTCTGTAGTCTTTCCCTGTGTGCTTGCCACATGCAGCTTTGAAAATGCTTGTTTACACATTTGCTTCTTCAAAAGAATAGCCAGGCACCTGGCCCAACTCCTGATACATAGTAGGTGCTCAACCCAGTGGAGGAGGAGCCAGCAAGAAATGGGTGTGAAATGGTACAAACCTAAGGGTTCCTATTAAGGTTTGCCCTGAAAGATGAAACTGAGTCCCAGTGCTCCAGGGCCTGGCACTGCCTACCTGGGTTGGAAGCTGTGGCAGGGCAGCTGTAAGTATAAAGATGACTTCTGACTTTCTCCTTGACTCTGAAGGTTTTCTTCACACTCACCTGAAGTGAACGAGGTAGTGAAGGAGGAGGAGAAGAATCATTCCCATTGTTTGAACATCTGTGCCAGACGGGATCAACCCTCTGCACAGCTCGAGGAGGCACGTTCATTGGCAGCTACAATTTCACACGAATGGTGCCCCCAGCTGTGTCATTTAGCCACTCTGCAACTGGACCTTTCCTTATTTGAAAGTGAAAGTGGCTCGGTTGTGTCTGACTCTTTGCAACCCCATGGACTATGCAGTCCATGGAATTCTCTAGGCCAGAATATTGGAGTGAGTAGCCTTTCCCTTCTCCAAGGGATCTTCCCAACCCAGGGATTGAATCCAGGTCACCTGCATTGCAGGTGGATTCTTTACCAGCTGAGCCACCAGAGAAGCCAAGAATACTTGAGTGGATAACCTATCCCTTCTCCAGCAGATCTTCCCAACCCAGGAATCGAACTGGGGTCTCCTGCATTGCAGGAGGATTCTTTACCAACTGAGCTACCAGGGAAGCCCCTTATGCGGTCTCACTTAATTCTTACAGTGTCTCTGTGGGTTATATGATAATCTCCCCATCAGGCAGACTAGGAAAGAGGCTCAGAGAAGCTATGCTTATAGTTCCAAAGCTTCAGCTTATAAGCACAGGGAGGTCGCAGCATTTGACCCTAAATTAATCTGGCTCTAACTGCTGCTGCTACTGCTGCTAAGTCGCTTCAGTCGTGCCCGACTCTGTGCGACCCCATAGACGGCAGCCCACCAGGCTTCCCAGTCCCTGGGATTCTCCAGGCAAGAACAGTGGAGTGGGTTGCCATTTCCTTCTCCAATGCATGAAAGTGAAAAGTGAAAAGTGAAAAGTGAGAGTGAAGTCGCTCAGTCATGTCCGACTCTATCGACCCCATGGACTGCAGCCTACCAGGCTCCTCCATCCATGGGATTTTCTAGGCAAAAGTACTGGAGTGGGGTGCCATTGCCCTCTCCGATCTGGCTCCAAAGATACTGTGAAAGTGCAAGTGGTGTTTTCAAAGCTATCCAGAGGTAAATAGAGGCAGAGTCAGGCTTCAGGGTGGGAAATGAGGGAACTTTCAGACATCAGATAAATCCATTAGAATCTCTTACTCCAAGAGGGGCGGCATAGGCTTCACTCCAGACAAATGCCAGGGTGGTGTCCCCACAAAGGCAGGGGCACCCCTCTGACCCTCATAGAAAAGAGCAGCATGGGCTAGCAGAGGCTCCCTTGCCCCTAATTCAGCACCCAAGGACAGGCAAAGCTTGGTGAAATGAACAAGGGCACGCAGGAGAGCGGAGGAGAAATTCCCTTGAGTTGTAGCTTTGGTAACTCAAGCTTTTCATCCAGCAGCCTGGAGCACATTCTCATGTTTCCAAATCTCTTGGTGAGGAAAGTAAAGTCACAGAATGGCTGTTGGGCCATAGGTCCCTGAGTCTGATAGACCTGGGTTCAAATCTGCCAATTCCTAGCTGGGGAACCCTGGGTAAGCATCTTTGCCTCTCTGAGCCTCAGGTTGTCCATCAGTTAAGTCTATGAACACCCATCTATTGGGCTATAGTGGGAATTAAAGCATCATGTGAGTAATTCTTGGCCAAGGGCAAGTGCTTGGTAAGTGGTCCTTTAATAGCTAATCAGAGGAGCTACTTCTGGGGTTTTCCCACCTTGGGGGATCTTCTGAGTCAGGCAGAGAGGGGTCCAGTGTACGGTCAGCAACTTGATTCTCTCCCTCCATCCCCCTGCAGTTCCTGGCGAACCACAGTAACCCTGGGGCAGTGCTTTTACTGCCTTTCGTCGTGTCCTGCATCAACCTGGTCGTGCCTCGCTTCTACTCCATGTTCAGGCTGGTGGAGCGCTACGAGATGCCGAGGCACGAAGTCTATACCCTCCTGATCCGGTAGGTGTGGCTGTCACTTTTCACTCCAGCCTCAATTTTCACAGAGGGAAATGGGATGGAAACTAGAAAGGGTTACACTCAAGTATCACAGTTCTGTTTTCCAGAAAGAATTTCAAGAGTAGATTATGTTTTTATGGTATGAGTTACTAGCCATAAAGTCCAAAGAGCCCCGAAGAAATACAGTAATTGGGTACATCTGCCCTTTGCTTAAAGTAATGGCTTTTCTTTCCCAGATAAACTTTCCCAGTAATGGCTTATCTTTCCCAGATAAGCTTTCCCAGTAATGGCTTATCTTGCTGCCAGCTTGAGGAGCATGGTTCTCAGTTATGAGATGTATGGGTGAGTAGGTTATGCACTGCACAGACGTTCTTGGCTAAGAAGTCACGTGGGAACTGATCATCCAGAGTTCCATGAGTCTGACTGTGAGGCTGAGTACCCACTGAATCAGCCAGGAGGAACAGGTTCATTTCTGTCATTTAACCATCCAAATGGTTGGTTGGAGGGGGAGGTTGAAGTTGAGGGGATGCTTTTGGCAATTCATTGGCTGGGAAAGGATCCCTTTTTGTGATTCCCAGAAAGGCATTGTATGTGCTGGAAGTGACCCCACAGTCTTGATAAAGTATAAAGCTACCCAAATTGTTTTCTTTATTGCTTCTTCCTGGCTAGTACCCTGACCATTTCCTGGTTATGGTGGTGTTTATAGTGATGAGGCTGAACTACCAGATTGACTTTTTTTTACTGATCAATTTCAGAGTCCTTACTTTACCATTGCCTCTGAGATCTGGCTCCTGGTCAGTTCTTCAGTTTTATTTTCTACCTCTTTCCCCTTCCTCAGTGACCCCAGCCCCCAGCCTCACTCGCCTTCTCATTGTTCACAAACTGTATGCCCACCTCAGCACCTTTGCACTGGCCATTCCTTCTTCCTGGAATAGCAAATCTATACTTCTGTTTATGCTTATAGTTTCTTCACACAAATCTTAAGCATTTCTGTTACCCTTAAATTTGTAACAAGCATATTTTAAAACACACACACACACACATATATATGAAAGTTGAAAAAGTTAAGTCACTCAGTCATGTCCGACTCTTTGCAACCCTGTGGAAAGTAGCCTACCAGGCTCCTCCGTCCATGGGATTCTCCAGGCAAGAATACTGGAGTGGGTTGCCATTTCCTTCTCCAGGGGATCTTCCCAACCCAGGGATCGAACCCAGGTCTCCCACGTTGCAGGCAGACGCTTTAACCTCTGAGCCACCAGCGAAGCGTATATATGTATATATATATATATACTTATTATTTTAGATCAGGAGTTAGCAAACAGCAGCCTGCAGGCCCAGCCTGCCTCCCATTTTCATAAATAAAGTCTCACTGGAATGCAACCATGTCCACTGGTGACATATTATCTATGACTCCTTTCCTGCTACAACTGCAGAGTTGGGACACAAACTGTATGGTTTGCCAGGCCAAAAATATTTACTGTCTGGCCCTTCACAGAAAATGTTGAATGACTTCAGGTTAATGTTTAGGGTTATGTGTATATGTATTTGATATATAGGTCCAGAGTTCATCTTTATTTGAAGAGCTATGAAACATAAGGAATAGAAGATGATGTGTGCGTGCTAAGTCACCATATTCATGTCTGATTCTTTGCAACCCTATGGACTGTAGCCCTTCGGGCTTCTCTGTCCATGGGATTCTCCAGGCAAGATTACTGGAGTGGGTTGCCACGCCTTTCCTCAAGGGCATGTAGGAAATGGCACTCCATTCCAGTATACTCTTGCCTGGAAAACTCCATGGATGGAGGAGCCTGGTGGGCTACAGCCCTTAGGGTTGCAGAGTTGGACATGACGGAGCCACTGAGCACACATAGATACAAGTATCATTTTCCTGAAGAAAAAAATTTTAGAAAGCCTTCCTTTCTACCCACACTACACCTCTGGGCGCCTCCTCTCAATGGTTAGAAACAATCAGGGTTTTTTTTTATTGAGATTAAAAAAAAATTTAAACCATTTTCAGTGCACAGTTCAGCAGCACACTGGCGTCTTTGCTCAGTGTCTGTTAAATGTATCCTACTTACAATGTCCTCCTTTTGTGAGAGAAGATAAGACGTTATTTTAGAGTAGATCTTGGGGTGGTCAACTTTTTAACTACTTCCACGTTCCCACATATTTTTTATTTTGCCTTTCGATTTGAATGTGGATTTGCATAGGCCAAGGACTCCATATTCTAACTACCTCTTCTGAGGCCTACAGGTATGGCTTTGAGGGTTTCTGACATCTGGCATCACCAAACAATCACCCCGTTGTTCTTTCCAGACCCTTTGTATCTGCTGTCTCTAAGTTCCAGGCACTTTCAGAACTACCACCACCTCTGAGGCAGTCTTCTCCCAAATTTGTTTTAAATTGGGTTTTCTCCAGTCTTCTTCACTGACCCCTTTTCATATTTTAATCTTTGCGTCCTTTATTTCTGCTTTCTATTTTCCGTAAATTCCTCTATATTTCTGGTCTGTTCATGATGACTTTTTTGTTTCCCACTGCTTTATGGATCTTTTAGCTTTTGACTTTTTTTTTTCTTTCATCATTTCAGTAGAATGTGGATGTAGAGGTGATAGGTTCAGTATGATAGGTAATAGGCTCCAATGCTCAGCGTGTCATTTTGATCTAATCACTTTATTTAATTTGCATTTTTCTGATCCCAAGAGAAATTTACTCTTTTAATATATATTAGCCCTAGGTATTGCTTCACAAAATATTCAAAATCTTCTCTATATGCAGAGAAAATAAGAAAGCTCAAAAATAGGTTTAACCTGGAGTTACACTGCAGTTAATGTATTTAAGTTCTGACACCAGTTCCAACATGTGGGTTTTCCCACACCACCAAGCCATTCTCCAATACACACAGATGGGTGTCCTACAATTTATTTCAACTCTGACACTATGTACCTGAAGGCAGTGTCAGAATCCCACAGGTAAGGCTCAGCCCCACAGGACTGCCCCCACCCTCCCTTCTGGTACCAGTCGCAAATCCACATTGTCACCTGGGCTTCTGACGGACCAACTATAGCTTGGAGGTTCCAGTGACCCCCTGCTCGAGTTTGAGAATTTGCTAGAACAGCTCACGTGACTCAGAGAAACACTTTACTTATGAGATTACTGCTTTATTATAAAAAGCTATAACTCAAGAACAGCCAGGTAGAAGAGATGTGTAGGGCAAAGTCTGTGTATGTAGAGCTTCATTGCCCTTTCTGAGATTTTCAGTCTTCCAAATACCATCCTGTCACCAAGCCAGAAGCTCACCGAACCCGCCTCCTTTTGAGTTTTTGTGGAGGCTTCATCACGTATGCATGACTAGTTAAATGGCCACTGGTTCTGTGTTTTATCTCAGTTGTGTCTGCCTCTTTGCAACCCCATGGACTGTATGTAGCCTGCCAGGCTTCTCTGTCTATGGGGATTCTCCAGACAAGAATACTGGAGTGGGTTGCCCTGCCCTCCAGGGCATCTTCCCAACCCAGGGATCGAACCCAGGTCTCCTGCATTGCAGGCAAATTCTTTACCCATTGAGCCATCAGAGAAGCCCAATAAATTCAATCTCCAGCCCCTCTCTCCTCCCTGGAGTCTGCAATAGGCATGCTGAGTTCAGATCCTCTAAATCACAGGATTGGTTGTCAAGGCAACCAGCCCCTAACCTTAGTAGACCTAGGGGCTTCCCAACAGTTACATTAATATAACAAAAGACAACTTGATAGCTCTCCTCACTTAGGATATTCCAAAGGTTTCAGGAGCTCAGTGCCAGAAAAGGACAAGAAGACCAAATGTATATTTCTTATCATAAATGACAGTATCACTGTACAGTAAGGCATTAATCCAGTAGATACTGAGAGTCTATTATAGGCTAGGCACTGGATAAGAGATTTGGGATCTAGTGTTGAAAAAGGCAAATCCTGTCTCTTCCTTCACTGTGTTGTTTTGTCTAATGGTTGGTTCTCAACCTTTAACCTGCACCAGAATTGCTGGGCCCTATACTAGAGTGTCTGATTCAGAAGATCTGGGAGAGGGCCAGAAAGTTTGCCTTTCTAACAAGATTACAGATGCTACTGCTGGTCTGCGGACCATACTTTGAAAACGACTGGTGTAGTGGTACATGGTTCTTGGCACATCAATGTTGAAGACCTCTTAGAACCAGCAGTTACTGATTTGGGCAAAGTGACTAGGTTTAAGAACTCAGGCTGTTAAATCAGGTGGTCCTTGTTTTCAACCTTTGTCACGCCCCTAAGCAATCCGTGTGATCTTGTGCAAGTTATTTCATCTCTCTGTGCTTCAGTTTCCTCATCAGTAAGACAGGCATAAAATACTATCTACCTGATGGTAGAGCTGGAATGATTAAGAGGGATGATTCGAAAAAGTGTGTAGCATGTTTTCTGTCCCTGGTGGACCTGATGAATAGTATGTATGTGTACTACCATTACAGGGAGAAGTGAAATCAGGTAGTTTGGATATGCCCAAAAGAGAGTGTATCAGTCAGAATAAATGAGGTTAAACTGTGGTAACAAACATCCCTGCAACCCCCAACCCCCACTCCAAATTCACAGTGGTTTAGAACACAAGTATTTATTTCTTGTTCACGTTGCATGCCCTGTGTGGATTGGCAGGGAAATTTTGCTTACGTTAGTCACTCAGGGATTCAGGCTGATTGTCCTTCCAGAGGGAAGATGGTGAGTCTCACTGGCATTTAAATACTCTAGTCTAGAAGTGACACAAGATAACACACATTGTTTATGTTCACAGCCCATTTGCCAGAACTAGTCATATGCGCCCGGCCCCCACCAACCACAGGGGGCTTCCTTGGTGGCTCAGAGAGTAAAGAATCTGCCTGCAACATGGGAGACCTGGGTTCAATCCCCGGGTCGGGAAGATCCCCTGGAGGAGAAAATGGCAACTCATTCCAGTGTTCTTGCCTGGAGAATCCCCATGGACGGAGGAGCCTGGCAGGCTGCAGTTCATGGGGTCGCAAAGAGTTGGGCACAACCGAGCAACTAGAAGCACATAACTACAGGGGGCAGGAATTTCCATCCTACCATGTGCCCCAAATGAAATATTAGCAAGCATCTCCCATGACTGCCATGGAAGTAATGATAGTTGTTTTCTCTTCATGTTTTAGAAATATCTTTCTGAAAATATCAATCATTGGAATTCTGTGTTACTATTGGCTCAACACTGTGGCCCTGAATAGTGAAGAGGTAAGATTTCTATGCCGTTTTGCTTTAAGCTTGGCTTTGACCATCAGGGAGGAAGTGAGTTTCTCAACAGTTTCTGCCTATGATATTAGAGTAGATACCATGTTATTTTTCCCATCCATCTGTCCATCTACTTATCCATCTATTCATCTATCCATCTATCCATCCATTCACCCTTCCATCCATCCTTGGGCTTCCTACAGAAGTAACTAACTTCAAAAACTGACCATGTCGACCTTCCTGTTTATGCCAATCTGCTAAACCTCTAGGCCACTTTCTTAATCAAGAAGATATAAATTATTTTAAAATTATTGAAAGACACCAAACCATAGAAACAGGAAGCTCAAAGAACACTGAGCAAGAAAACACCCAAAGAAAGAAGTAAATTAAATTAAAAATTTTTAAAAACTCCAACTTGGCACATCAGATAGCATTACAGAAAACTAAAAACAAGGAGTAAGCCTTAAAAAAAACTAGACTATTTTTTAAAACTTTACCTATAGAGGATAAAGAATAGGAAAATGCAGGGGGTTACTTTTCATAGTACTCAAAAATTATTTTTTGAGAGTCTAGGACAATTCTTAAGTGTTGAAATAAAAAATACACCAACCAAGATTTCCATATTTGGTTAAATTATCCCTCAAAAGTGAAAGAAAAATAAAGACCTTCTCAGAAAAACAAATACTGCGGGAAATCATTTCCAGCAGACCTTCCACAAAAGAAAAGTTTAAAGAAGTCCTATAGACAGAGAAAAAATGATATAAATCAGAAGCTTCAATATAAAGAAAAATATAAAGAAAAGAAACATGTCAGAGAAGTATACATAAAAGTAAAATGAAATTAAAAAATTTTTTTAAGATATTGATTTTTCACAAGGTTAATAAGCAAAAGGAATGGAGGCATTATTAGCCATTGACACCTCCTGCTCTTCTTGGCTAAAAAACAGGATCCAGAAGGCATAGGACAAAGTGTTAAAGGGGAGAGGTAGTGAGACAGGAAAGTCTGGGTACATGAGGAGGGCAAGCCTTAATGGAGGAAGAAGGCGCACAGAAAGAGAATAAACACTCAGAAATAAACTCAGCCTAGAGATGCATTTCTGATGAGGGTGGGTCTGCTTTTCTGGGCACTCCAAGGCTCGATCAAACTAAGCTGCCAACTCCATTCTTATGAGACCAGGGGGGCAGCAACAGATGGCAACAGCCTCCTCCCGCATCCCAACCTCTCATTTGCCTTTGCTTTCCAGTGTTGGGAAACCCTCATTGGCCAAGAAATCTACCGGCTCCTGCTGATGGATTTTGTGTTCTCTTTAGCTGATTCCTTGCTGGGGGAGTTCCTGAGAAGGTAAATATTTGTCTGTCTTGAGTAATTAGTACCTGCTGCTGTAACTGAAGCCATAGCATTGGCTGAGCAGGAAGTATGGGTCCCTTCTGTACTCTAAGTGTACATTGTCCTAAGTCTGCCTATTGTCCTTAGGAATATTGTTTTCTTCTGAAGTAACTGAAATTTCACCTTGACAGTTCTGTTGTCAAAGTTCATTTAATTCAAGTGGCCCTTTATAAGCTCCTGAGAAAGAAAGTTCTATAAATGAAACACAGAAATGGAGTCGTTTGAAATCATATCCACCATAGATCATTTTAATCTTCTAGTGTATGTATATTCTTCCAGATTTTCTGTGCATGTCCTGCTCTGTATGTGTGTGCATGTTTGCGTGCTAAGTTGCAAAACTGCTGTGGAGTTGGTACAGTGAGAATACCTTGTCATCTTTCCATGTTTGTACCTATAGATTTATCTTATTGTTTTCATTGAATTTAATTAATAAATTAATTTTTAATTTAGACCCCAAGTGTGCAGGATTGGGGCAATATCATCATTGGCCCATGTATGGTCCTCTTTTATTTATTTACTCATGTATTTTATAATAATATTATGAGCATCTCATTCCTAATAGACATTTACTTATTTCACAAGCTGCCTTAGTAATAAGATGGCATGACGTAATGCTGATTCCTTCCTCAGTGGGTTGAATGCCAAATTTCCTCACTCAGTCTACCCTAACTCACTTTTAGTTCAGTCTCTGTCCAGAGTCTGGACATAAAGGTGAGAAAGTTTTGTTGTTATTTTTTTGTCTTTTATAGCAGTTTTTTTTTTTTTTTGGCAATTCTTCTGTATGAAAAAAAAATCAAAATGGTCTCAACTTTCTTCAGAATAAATGGGGACCTAGGTTTCCTCCTTGTGGATTTAGAAAACAGAAACACCATTAACTCAATAGCTGTAACTGGAAGCTGAGAATTTTTCAGTTTATTTGGGTTCAGAGGTGCTGAGTTTAAATATAGATTTAAACTATATTAAAATAAAGGTTTAAAAGAAAGATTTAAAAGCAAAAAGTGGTATAAAGAAGATAATAGGGTAATTTAAATAATCTCATTTAAATAATACCTATTTTAGTAAACCTATTAATAATTAGTTATCTGTTTAAGTAGTAGGTGGGATAATTTAAATAATGTTCTCTAGAAATTTTTGAACCACTTTAGCAGTATCTCCATTTGAATCCTTTGTGTTAATTCCATTTTCCCTTGATTCCCTCAATTATTTCTTCTAAAACATGCTCATACTTGGAACTTTTCGAAAACTTGCAAGGGTAATCATAACTTTATTCCAAACTGGTGAAAGCTTGTTCTCCTTTGTTGATTGTGGGGAATCTTTTGAAGGAGGGAGTTCATGGTTTGTGTACTAACCTCATCATATTTTCACAGAATCATTGGGATGCGGCTTATCACAAGTCTTGGCTTACAGGAGTTTGATATTGCCAGAAATGTGTTAGAACTCATCTATGCACAAACTCTGGTGTGGTAAGTTTTGAAATTCTTGGTTTGCTCAGTGGTTCCCACCTGACTGTGAACTTGGAGTTTTGGTGGCAATGCCCAGAACCTGTTGTTTTTCAAAGCTGCACAGATGATACCAAATTCAGCCAGTCTGAGGACCATGCATTCATGTCCCAGAGTGTTCTCTTCCTTTATGAGGACTTCAGCCAAGAATTGACACGGAGCAGGGACCCCAACCTGAAGGGCAACCTGGATAAACTTGGATTGTGGGGTTGGCTCTTCTACTCATTGAGGTCACTGAACTCTGAGCCTCAGTCTCCTCATCTGTCAAATGCACATAGTAAGAGCTGCCTTCGACTTAGTGGATGATTAAGTCAGGTGATATAAGAAATCTGCTCTTCAATCTCAAATAGGCCATACAACTGTAAAGCACCTTATTTCCCAACTCTTTAAAGTTGCCCTGGGTGATTTGGCTATATGCAAATAACTCAGTAATGTCAATGAATTTATTTTTGGGGATGGTGAAGACTTTTTCTTTATGTAGCTTAGGTGGTACGTTTGCTTACTGCCAAGACGCCACTGGCAACTGGACAGTTTACAAAGTCCTTTTACCCAATGAACAGGATGCCACTGGGCAAGTTATATATAAACTCTCGCTAAACCTTCATTTTCTAATCTGTTAATGGGGGAAATAGTAGCACCTACTTTATAGACTTTTGGTGAGGATTAAATGAGAAAATGCATGCATTAAATGCTTGGCGAGTAACTGACTCAGAAAGGTTTATTATATGACTGTTGTCATCCTTTTAAGGGCTCTTTTTTAAAATTTGTAGTACAAAACACATAACCTAAAATTTACCATCTTAACCAGCCTTCCTGTTTTGTTTGGCTTGTCTATCACTGGACTGTTTTTGACTTTATATTCTCTTTTATGTTGTTTGCTTTTTATAAACTTAAATACATTTAAATGAGTCTTTATCATCATCAATGGAAAATCATGTCATTTGACTTGAAATTCCAAGTCATTTGAAAAATAAAATCAAACCCATCATAAAAAGTAAAACTCTAGCTAGATGCTGCTATTAAGGCTCTCAATCTAAAGACTACCTGTTTTTTTTTGTTTTTTTTTTAAGGAGGTTGGCAAGTGTTAGGATTTAAAGACACCAGCACCCAAGCTGATATTTTCTTCCTTTGGCCTCAGCATTGGGGAGAATTAAAGAGCGAGGGCCCTTCTCCTTTGTAACAATGCAGTTTAATGCTTGTCCTGGCAGGACGTCAGGCCTTCTCGAATGCCAGATGAGTAGGCGGAGTTCACGTCCCGCATTTGGGACACCTGGGCGAGGCCTGCCCGAAGGCCATCTGGTGGTTTAACTAATTGCCAAGTGGGTAACGTTCTCTGCAGAATCTCTTTCCTAGAACTGTGGATTCTGGATATGGTGGGGATTTGCCGGGTTTGCCATATTGGAAGCAGTCCCCCTCTGTATGAGTTTTCTAGCGCTTTGATAATAAAGTACCACAGGTACTTTAAATGGTGGCTATTTATTAAATAATAAACCGCACGAATTTATTTTCTCACAATTCCGGAGGCTTGAAATCCCAGATCAAGGTGTTGGCAGGGTTGACTTCGCCTGAGGCTCCAACCTTGGCCTGTAGATGGCGCCTTCACCCTGGACCCTCACATGTCCTCTTCCCTCTGTGTGTCAGTTAGGGCCCACAGGAGGTGAGTGACCTCATTTTACCTTAATTGTCTCTTTCAAGGCCCTATTTCCAAACACATTCTGAGGTATTGGGGTTATGACTTCAACAAATGAGTTTGGAGGGACACAGTGCAGCCTGTAACACCCTCTCCCTTCCCCCCACACCCGTCGTTAACCCATTCCCTGCACCTTCCCTCCCCACTCTCTCATAGGATTGGAACCTTCTTCTGTCCTCTGCTGCCCTTTATCCAAATGATTACTCTTTTCATCATGTTCTACGTCAAAAATGTGAGTCAGTCTGAAGTTGGAACCAATTGGCTTTGCAGTCCCATATGACCCAGTGGTGGTTGAAATTGGGTGAGGGGGTGGTGGTGCTGGGAAGGGTATCAGGGAACTGGTGTCTAGCTGGAGTCCCCTTGGCCTGCTCCTCTGGCCGCACAAGAGAGGTGATTGCATCTCTTTCTTCAGATCAGCCTGATGATGAATTTCCAGCCTCCGAGCAAAGCATGGCGGGCCTCGCAGATGATGACTTTCTTCATCTTTCTGCTTTTCTTCCCATCCTTCACTGGGGTCCTGTGCACCCTGGCCATCACCATCTGGAGGTAGGAGATGGCAGCCTTGGAGGAGCGGGTGTTTTAAAATGTAGGTTTTTATCATTCTTCAGATATTGTGAGACCAACGGATCGGAAGGCCACTGCCACTGAAAAAATAATTGGTCAAGAAGCAACAGTTAGAACCAGACACGGAACAATGAACTGGTTCAAAATTGGGAAAGGAGTCCATCAAGGCTGTATATTGTTACCTTGTTTGTTTAACTTATATGCAGAGTACATCATGTGAAATGCTGGACTAGATGAATCACAAGCTGGAATCTTAGCCATCTTATTTAAAAGTGTATAGTTCAGTAGAGTTAAATATATTCACATTGTTTAGCTACAGACTTCTGGAACTTCTTCATCTTATGAAATTGAAAGTCTATACTTGCCAAACTCTGTAATTTTCCCTCTCCCCTCCTCTGTCCTCCCAGCACTTTCTACTTTGTTTCAATGATTTGGACTACTTTAGATATGTCGTGCAGAGTACATCATGAGAAACGCTGGGCTGGATGAAGCACAAGCTGGAATCAAGATTGCCAGGAGAAATATCAATAACTTCAGATAGGCAGATGACACCACCCTTATGGCAGAAAGAGAAGAACTAAAGAGCCGAAAGAGGAGAGTGAAAAAGTTGGCTTAAAACTCAGCATTCAGAAAATTAAGATCATGGCATCTGGTCCCATCACTTCATGGCAAATAGATGGGGAAACAATGGAAACAGTGACAGATTTTATTTTCTGGGCTCCAAAATCACTGCAGTTGGTAACTGCAGCCATGAATTAGAAGATAGTTGCTCCTGGAAAGAAAAGCTATGACCAACCTAGACAGCAAATTAAAAAGCAGAGATATTACATTGTGACAAAAGTCCATGTAGTCAAAGCTATGATTTTTCCAGTAGTCATCTATGGATGTGGGAGTTGGACCATAAAGAATGCTGAACACTGAGGAATTGATGATTTTGAACTGTGTTCCTGGAGAAGACTCTTGAGAGTCCCTTGGACAGCCTCTCTCTTTCTGCCATTAGGGTGGTGTCATCTGCATACCAAGTCCCCTTGGTAGCCAACAGATGCTATGATCTAGGGATTAATACATCCCAGTTTGGTCACCACCTGACAGGTGCCCAGTCTTGACTGGCACAGCCCCCTCACTTCCTCCAGGTCATGCAGGTTCCCAGCTGGGGAGAATCCAGGTCTCCACACAGAGAACAGAACATCCTCTAATGAACTGAAAGGTCCGTCTGGTCAGGCTTCTTCTTACCCCTCCAACCTCACTTTCACTTTCTTGATGAGAGCTATAACCAACCTCAGTTCAGTCCAGTTCAGTCGCTCAGTCGTGTCCAACTCTTTGTGACCCCACGGACTGCAGCACATGAGGCTTCCCTGTCCATCACCAACTTTCAGAGCTTGCTCAAACTCATGTCCATCAGGTCGGTGATGCCATCCAACCATCCTCTGTCATCCCTTTCTCCTCCTGCCTTCAATCTTTCCCAGCATTGAGGTCTTTACCAATGAGTCAGTTCTTCCCATCAGGTGGCCAAAGTATTGGAGTTTCAGCTTCAACTTCAGTCCTTCCAATGAATATTCAGGACTGATTTCCTTTAGGATTGACTGGTTTGATCTCCTTGCTGTCCAAGGGACTCTCAAGAGTCTTCTCCAACACCACAGTTCAAAAGCATCAATTTTTCAGTACTCAGCTTTCTTTATAGTCCAGTTCTTACATTCATACGTGACTACTGGAAAACCCATAGCTTTGACTAGATGGACCTTTGTTGGTAAAGTAATGTCTCTGCTTTTTATTATGCTGTCTAGTTTTGTCATAGCTTTTCTTCCAAAGAGCAAGCGTCTTTTAATTTCACGGCTGCAGTCATCATCTGCAGTGATTATGGAGCCCCCCCCCCCCAAAATAAAGTCTCTCACTGTTTCCATTGTTTAGACAGCAAACAATGAGTCCCTTGGACTGGAAGGAGATCCAACCAGTCAATCCTAAAGGAAATCAGTCCTGAATATTCATTGGACGGACTGATGCTGGAGCTGAATCTCCAATACTTTGGCCACCTGATGCGAAGAACTGATTCATTGGTAAAGACCTTGATGCTGGGAAAGATTGAAGGCAGGAGGAGAAGGGGACGACAGAGGATGTGATGGTTGGATGGCATTACCGACCTGATGGATATGAGTATGAGCAAGCTCTGGGAGTTGGTGAAGGACAGGGAAGCCTGGTGTGCTGCAGTCCATGGGGTTGCAAAAAGTTAGACATGACTGAGCGACCAAACTGACTGAGTGCACAGCAAAGAGTCAAACCAGTCAATCCTAAAGGAAATCAACTCTGAATATTCATTGGAAGGACTGATGCTTAAGCAGAAGCTCCAATATTTTGGCCACCTGATGTGAAGAGCCGACTCATTGGAAAAGACCCTGATGCTGAGAAAGATTTAAGGCAGGAGGAGAAAGGGATGACAGAGGATGAGATGGTTGGATGGCATCACCGACTCAATGGACATGAATTTGAGCAAACTCCAGGAGATAATGAAGGACAGGGAAGCCTGGCGTGCTGCAGTCCATGGGGTTGCAAGGAATCGGGTGTGGCCAAGCCACTGAACAACAGCAACAATAAATACAGATCCCAAAGGAGGGGACCTGTCCCACCATGGGGGCCACGTGGGGAGGAGGCACCGGCATCTGTCAGAGGCAGAGAGAGAGAGTAGTAAATGTGGGCAGAAGTCTTTACTGTGGTTTCAGTGGGAGGAGAAGGCAAGGCAGGGTCAGCAGGCTTAGGAGGGGCAAATGTGAATAATCTCATTGGGCTCTGGGGTGTAGGGGCCATCTGGGGTAGTCTGGTACCTGGCACTGGTGGTGGGGGCAGAGGAACAATGGCCCAGAGTGTGAAAGCTTGAGAGAGGAGGTGGGGTGGGATGTGGGGTGGGTGTTGGTTTGCATATGAAAGACGTGCTTTGTAGGCTAGCCCTGGGAAAGGCAGTCTCTCTAGCATCAGTAAGGCCCCAGATGTTACAGATCAGAATAAAAAGACATGCTTCATTCAGTGTTTAGCCCAAGTTCCCTTGGTAACCAACAGATGCTATCACCAAGGGAGGAATACATCTGAGTTTGGTCACCACCTGTCAGGTGCCCCATCTTGACTGGCACAGGCCCCTCACTTCCTCCAGGTCCTGCACGTTCCCAGCTGGGGAGAAGCCTGGTCTCCGCACAGAGAACAGAACTTCCTCTAATGAACTGAAAGGCCCCATCTGGTCAGGCTCCCTTTCACCCCTGCAACCTCACTTCCCATGGCTCCATCCTTCCCCAGTCTCTCAGTCTGTTCAGGGTCATCTGTTTGAAGTGCTCTCCCTGCTCTCTTTGCTTGACCTCTCCTCTCTCAGCTCAAAAGTCGTGTTGAAGATCTGCCCTTCGTGACCATCCCCATCTTCTGTGCATTCCCTTCTCCTCCCTTTCTCTCTCAGGGTGGTTTCCTTTCTTCATTTCCTAGTTCACGCCAGAAATGCCTTTGAATCTTTGTTTAGTTGTACCCTCACTGCTTGACCATCTTTCCCATTAGAACCTGGGAGGCAGGTATCATGTCTGTCCTGTTTACTGTGGGCTCGCCAGGGCTTAGTATCTAGCACAGTCCCCACTACTGATCTCGAGGAGACAGCAGTGAGTGGTGGCTTGAAGCAGGATCGTAGTTCCCTGCCCAGGAATTGAACCTGGGTAGCCTGGGTGAAAAGCAGGAATCTTAGCTGCTAGACCAGGAAGGGCTAGAAGCTAGAAGCAAAATTTCCCTGGCTCTTACCATGCTTGAAAGCAAGAGTGTTTTAAGGAGGCAAAAACTGTAAAACTACAGTTTTTTTCCCCTACAAAAAAAAAACTGTACAAAGTTTATTATTAGAGATGCAGTACAGTAAGTGGGTGAGCACACAGAGAAACAATTTTTTTTAATTTAAGACAAAGGCAAGACAGAGATACACACATGGAGAGAAAGGGTGTGAGCTTCCTCCAGTAAAGAGGATAAATCATTTATCTAGGGCATTTTTTCTGGGTCTTTGTTTACCTTTGGCCAATATCTTGTTTTTCCACAAAATACCTGCCCTGGAAACTTTCTCCAACATGCATGCTCACCTTTTAGCCAAGATGGATTCTAGCACAGAGGTGTGTGGGAGGCTTGGCATCACCTATTATAGGGTGGTGCCCCCTCCTTTTTAACCCCAAGGAGCCTTCTACAGATGTGTAGTTGGGGAGGTCTTCTTGACCTCAAGAATGAGAAAATGTGGTCTCTTTATCTTTTATCTGGGCAAGACTCAGCTCCTCTCTCCCTCTGCCATTGCGGGTGTGCTGTCACTTCAGTCGTGTCCGACTCTTTTGGGATCCCACGGACTGTAGCCCGCCAGGCTTCTCTGTCCATGGGGATTCTCCAGGTGAGAGTACTGGAGTTGGGTTGCCATTTTCTTTTCCAGCCCTTACCATTACTGTTCTCTCAAGTGTCCACTGGAGACAAAGTCCAGCTATTTACCCTGTTCCTGTGGTTATTTCTACCTGGATGTGTAAACAGAAGGCTGAGTGTAAATGTCTCACCTGGAGCCCATCTATGTCTTGCCTCGAGAAATATAAACAGGAGGCTAGTTGTAAATGTCTGGTCTGGAGCCCATCTATCTCCTGCCTCAGTTACAAGTTCAGTGGGCCTTTGTCAAATGAATGAGCAAATGAATGAGCAAATGAATGCACAAGGAAGTTGACTTTTTAGAATACTTGCAGAACTGGAACTTGGCAGCTTCAGGGCAGGCTCCTCAGTTGCAAGATGTTCTCAGTTGTCTCACCGCGTTGGCTCTTTTCTCTCTTCCTATTCAGTTCTTGGTGCCTTCTAGTTTCTGCTTGTTCACAACTGACTTCATGTGGCCATTATTACAGCTCTAGCTTCCCTAGATTACAGCCTCCCCTCTTTGTATTTCCTAGTTCAAGTTCCTAAGGAAGAGAGTCCTATCGCCCCAGTTCATTTCTTTGTGCCAGGACACAGCTAAGGTCACAACCTGGTCTTTGGATTGGATCAAGTTGGATCCAAGTTGGATTAGATCAGTTGGATCAAGTGATCCTGCTGTCCAAAAGCTGGTCCTCAGAATACAGGTCATGAGTACAAAACACACCAGCTGGGCCTGTGAGTGAAAGGGTTTCCTTTGGAAGGGGATATGGATGGAGCAGGCAAGGATCACTGGTTCCAGGTTAAGAGCCCAGAAAGGACTGGGCTAGTCTAGAAAAACTATACCTGAGTCTGGCGCTAGAGATGTTTCCCTGTCCCTTGTTTTATCAGATTGAAACCTTCAGCTGACTGTGGTCCGTTTCGAGGTCTGTCCTTCTTCATTGAGTCCATCTACAGGTGGATCAACACCCTGAATCAAACGCCCAGCTACCTGTGGGTTGTTTGGATCTACCAGAACCTCATCGGGAGCGTGCACTTCTTCTTCATCCTCACCCTCATTGTCTTGTAAGTGGTGTTCTTCGGAAGACTAGAGGGGGAAATACCAACTCAACTCAGCATGCGGGCGGCTAGGCTTGGGAGGGGCGGGTGTTCGGTGGGAAGGCGAAGACTGCAGCACGGCTCAGTGTTCTGCGTCATCCCAACTCTGCTCTTGAATTTTTCTAGGAGTTATTTAATATCTTGTCCTTTTTGGGGGGTCTGTTTATGAATAAAGGAACACCTGCTCTGCTCCCTCTTAAGATTTAACATGAAAACAAAAAGAAAAAAACTGGGTGTGAGAATGCTTAGGGAAATTACTATGTGATTCTTTTTGAGGTTGTGACTATCTTAAAGTGGATTGGGCATTATTGATATATGGGTTAGTGTACTTTCATTTTCAAACTTTAAAATGATTTCTAACTTCTTATGAAAAAGCGGAAGATCTGCCAAGACTGGACTCCTTTTCCTGCAGGAACAGTAGGTCTGCTGACGGCTGCTCCTCTTTAGACCGAGAAGGCAATGGCACCCCACTCCAGTACTCTTGCCTGGAGAATCCCAGGGACGGGGGAGCCTGGTGGGCTGCCGTCTATGGGGTCGCACAGAGTTGGACACGACTGAAGTGACTTAGCAGCAGCAGCAGCTCCTCTTTAGAAGCCAAATTCTGATGGCTGAGCTTGTCCGTCCTCACACAGAGACACAACTCAACAGCACAGCCTAGTGGAGCCAGCTGATGCCAATTGTTGAGTGACCCCTGGATTTTACAGGTGGAAGTGCTAAGACTTGCAGAGACAGGGATAGTTCCCATGCTGTAGAGTCTATTTATTGTAGAGGAGGCTGGAACCTGGGTCTCCTAGCTCTTGGTCATGCTCTCCCTCCCAACACTGGTTTGCCTTTGGCCTCCTTACTTAAAACCGGAAGTTCTTCTGTCTTGCTCTTCCAAACTTCTAATTCCCTGGGGAGCTTGTGAGAAATGCAAACTCTCAGCCCTACCCTGACCTATTGCATCTGCTTTTTAACAAAATCCCAGTAAGTCTATATCACACGGAAGTTTGAATAGCACTGTCCATATTCCCAAACTCTGGCTACACATTAGAAGCATATACACTGAAAAAATACTGCTCGGGAGTTCCCTGGTAGCCTAGTGGTAGGGATTTTGGGTTTTCACTGCTGTGCCCAGGTTCAGTCCCAGCTCTGAGAACTGAAATCCCACAAGCCAAGAGGCCAAAAAATAAATAAATAAAATAAGTTAAAAATACTGTTAAGGACTTCCCTGGTGGTCCAATGGTTGGGAATCTGCCTGCTAATTCAGGAGACACAGCTTTGATCCCTGGTCTGGGAAGATTCCAAATGCCTTGGGGCAACTAAGCCTGTGTACCACAACTACTGAAATTCGTACTCTGCAACAAGAGAAGCCGTTGCAATAAGCTTGTGCACCGAAACTAGAGAGAAAGCCTTGTGCCGCAACCAAGACCTAACGCAGCCAAAAATAAATAAATGTGTTGTTGTTTGTTGTTTGGTCCCTAAGTTGTGTCTGACTCTTTTGTGACCCAGGGGACGGTAGCCCATCAGGTTTCTCCGTCCATGGGATTTCCCAGGCAAGAATACTGGAGTGGGTTGCAATTTCCTTCCCCAGGCGATTGTCTGGATCCAGGGATTGAACCAGGTCTCCTGCTTGACCAGCAGATTCTTTACCACTGAGCCACCAGGGGAGCCCCCAAATAAATAAATAATAATAAAAATACTGTTAAATGTTTTCAGCACAGAAAAAGAAATAATAATCATGTGACATGAGGGAGTGTTAGCTAACACCATGATAGTAATCATATTGCAATATATAAAGGTGTCAAATCAACACCTTAAGCGTACTCAATGTTGTATATCAATTCTATCTCAATTTAAAAAATTAAAGTAAAACTAGATTGGGGTAAAATTTGCATAACTATATGAAGTAACTAAAACTCATTGAATTACACTCAAAATGAGTACATTTTGTAGTATGTCAACCATGCCTCAACAAAGCTATAAAAAGAAGAAAAGATACTGATGCCTGCCCTCGTGCTCAAAAAAGCTCGATTAATTGATCTGAGGAGGGGCCACGGCAGGAGTCTTTTCTCCACTTCTCAGGTGATTTATGTGTAGAATCCTGAGGACTATTGCTATAATGAAGTTAACCTCTAAGTCACTCAGATACAATTTTGCAGGAACACTGGCTGGGCCAACATCCATCTGTACGCAAATATACGCATTCCTATGTACCCAATTGAAATTAGGAGCCTGCAAAGCATTGGAGAGAGCGTCTGCCATTCTTTCTTTCCTGAAAAGCATTGGAGAGAGCGTCTGCCATTCTTTCTTTTCTTCTCTTCCAGAATCATCACTTACCTTTACTGGCAGATCACAGAGGGAAGGAAGATTATGATAAGACTGCTCCATGAACAGATCATTAATGTAAGTCCCATTGGACCCCTTTTTTACCCTCCCCACCTTTAACATTCTGTAATGAAAATTTTCAAACATCATCCAATCTAGAGTATAGTAGAATGAACCTTCCCACCACCCAGCCCTGACCACCATCAACATTTGTGCACTCTTATGTCCTCTACACTGTCCCTTTGCTGTAAATCTCTGGGTTATTTTCAAGCAAATCCTGGCCTTTATATCATTTTATCTATAGACTCTTTCATATTCTTTTAAAAAACATAACCACAGTACCAATCATCACACCTAAAAAAATTAATAATACCTTACTATCATCTTATAGTCAGTCAAAGGCCAGATTTCCCCAGCTGTCCAGTTAATGTCTTTTTACAGCAGGATTACTCAAGTAAAAAATCTGGAAAAGTGTCACATGTTGCATTTGGTTGATGTGTCTTTACCGTTTCTTTCAATCTCTAACTGTTCACACCTCCTTCTTCTCTTGCCACTTATTGTTGAAGAAACCAGGTCATTTGTCCTGCAGTAGTTCCCTCCTTCTGGATATATCTGAGTTTCAACTCTGCAGTGGTGTTTAATAGGTTTTTTTTTTTTTATTTCCTGTAAATGAATGGTGAAATTCAAAGACCTGATTAAGTCCAGATTAAATTTTTTAGCCAGAATAATTCTGGCTTTAAGTCAATATTTCTCATGGGATTATCTCATAACATAAAATGTCTGATCGTCTTCTTTTTTGTATCTGAAGAACGATCAGTGGGTCCATGCTTGGTCAGCTAACCTATCCATCATAAAGCTTCCCAGCAGTCTTTCAGCTAATGGATTTAGCAGCCTTTGATGAGTATAGTCCATAGGGTTGCAAAGAGTCAGACACGACTGAAGTGACTCAGCATGCCCGCACGCCTTTTTATTCATTGTCCATTTATTTCATTAGGGATTGCAAAATAGTGGTACTCTAATTCTAGAATTTCTTCTGCATTTATTAGCTGGAATTCTTCTATAAAAGAAGAATTTTTGCTCATCAACTGTTAGAGCACCTTCAAATACCTTCAGGAGAGGAAAGATGAGGTTAAATACATGACTCCCTTTATTTACCTGTTTTCCAAATGATGATTCAGTCCTCCAGTGTATTCGTTTGCTAGGGCTGCAAAGCAAGTACCATAAATGTGGCAGCTTAAAACAACAGAGATGTATTGCCTCACAGTTCTGGAGGCCGGAAGTCCAAAGCCAAGTTGTCAGCAGGGTTGCTTCCTTCCAAAGCTCAGAGCAAGAGTCTCCTCCCTACCTCTCTCATTTTTTCTGGTGGCTGCTGACTAACCTTTGCGTTTCTTGGCATAACTTCATAACTCCCATCTCTGCCTTCATCTTCACAGGGTCTCTTTCTCTCTTTGTCTGTTTCTCCTTCTCGCCTAAGAACTTCTCACTGAATTTAAGGTTCATCCTCATCCACGATGATCTCATATAAAAAAAAACCTTTAATTTAATTACATCTGCAAAGACTCTATTTCCAATAAAACTATATTCACAGGTGGTGGGGTTTGAATAAGAATAACTTAAACATATCTTTTAAAAGGAAGACACTATTCAACTCACTAAACCTAGAACCTCCAAATATGGCCAATGAGAAGTTATTATGAATTAATAGATTTAAGTATGTGTTGGCATCTTTCAATTGTAACCATTTGTTTATGCTTAAAATAGTCTCATCCTTTGCTAGAAGAAATCCTTTTGAATTAGCTCCTCAGTTCTTTTGACATGATCCCAGGAGTCTTGGGTTGCTTCCTTGTTCTCTGGAAAGATAAGATGGTCTGGACTCATCTTGTTCATTTCCTGTCCCAGAATAGAAATTAGGCATTTCTTCAAGGAGTCCTGATCAAATGGTATTTAGAGATCAAAGTCTGGACACGGAGAGATGGTCATTGCTACTGGGCTAGTTCCCTTTTCTTCTAAATACCAATGTAACTGTGAGCACTTATGTCTGAAAATATGAGGAAGAAGCAGGACACTATAGGAGTCTATCTGCTTGAATCTTTGGGGCTTCAGATTACTTGAGTTGGCACATTTCATGTTGTAAAGAAAGAGTATTGGTTAGTTGTTGATGTTGGCCAGTCGCTAAGTTGTGTCCCACTCCTGGCAACCCCATGAACTGCAGCATACTAGGCTTCCCTGTCTTTCACTATCTCCTGAAGTTTGCTCAAATTCTTGTCTATTGACTCACTGATGCTATCTAACCATCTCATCCTCTGCTGCTCTCTTCTCCTTTTGTCTTCAATCTTTCCCAGCATCAGGGTCTTTTCCAATGAGTTGGCTCTTCATATCAGGTGGCCAAAGTATTGGAGCTTAAACTTCAGCATCAGTCCTTCCAATGAATATTCAGGGTTGATTTTCCTTTAGGACTGGCTGGTTTGCAAGAAGACTTGTGGTCCAAGGGACTCTCAAGGGTCTTCTCCAACACCACAATTTGAAAGCATCAATTCTTAGGGGCTCAGCCTTCTTCATGGTCCAACTCTCACATCCATACATGACTAGTGGAAAAACCATGGCTTTGACTGTATGGACCTTTGTTGGCAAAATGATGTATCTGCTCTTTAATATGCTGTCTAAGTTTGTCATGGGGCTTCTCAGGTGGCTCTAGTGGTAAAGAACCTGCCTGCCAATACAGGAGAGTCATAAGAGATTGAGGTTTGATCCCTGGGTCAGGAAGATCCCCTGGAGGAGGGCATGGAAACCCACTCCAGTGATCTTGCCTGGAGAATCCCATGGACAGAGGAGCCTGGTGGGATATGGTTCATGGATCAGAGTCAGTCACAACTGAGCCTGCACACATGCTAGATTTGTCGTTCCTTTCCTTCCAAGAAGCAAGTGTCTTTTAATTTCATGGATGCACCCAACATCCACGGTCATTTTGGAGCCCAAGAAAATGAAATCTGTCACTGTTTCCACTTTTTCACCTTCTATTTGCCATGAAGTGATGGGAACCAGATGCCATGATCTTAGTATTTTTGATGGGTTAGTTAGCTAAGCTCTTTCCCACCTATCCCCAGAAGCATTACCCATAGTTTTCTGATGCAACATTGAATGTTTGGGGCAAGTCTTATGATGATTTCAATGTGGGAGGGATTTGATGTTAAAGCTTTCTGTTGTAAGAGTAGTGTCAGGTAAACTCAGGAGTTACTGGGATGACATCATTTCAGGAAGGCACCATAGACATCATGCAGATCTGCCTGCCTGGGAGTCTTGCCCGGAATGTGGGCCACAAAGATGGGGTTGCTGTCTCTAAAAGAACTCAAAGAGACTGGGAATAGGCTCAGGAACAGTCATTTCAAAACTCCTGGTTCCTTGTTAAAATTGCAAATTCTTATTACCCTTCCTTCCTCCAAGCAATAGAGGCAACAGATAACATTTTGTTGAGCACTTATTGATGCCTGGCATTGTGCTAAGTGATGAACAAAGATTCTTATTTAATTTTTACTACTCACTTTATAGCACATTCATTTCTTTAACCTCTATTTTTAAATTAAGGAAATGGATGCTTATAGAGTGAAGCAACCTGCCCAAAGTCACAGGGCTAGTAATAGTGGGATTTGAATCAGGCAGCTCCAAAGTTTATGCTCTCAGCTACAGTGCAACTTTGCCTCCTGAGTCAAAATTCTGTTGGGCAAAGCCTATGAGTTTGTAGTCTTGCAATCTCTCCAGGTAATTCTAATTCACACTTGAGTAAGAAAACAGTTGCTACAGACCAGAGATTTTCAAACAAGTTGGCCACATCCAAGACAGCTGGGGAACTTATTAAAAGTACCAATTACCATGGACAGCTCTTTCTTACAGAAGAATTCAATTACTAAATGTAGAAAGAATAAGGGAAATAGAAGGCCATTATAAACCAAATATCACAGTAATAATTGTTGCAAGCAAGATCCACGGGTGGATGCTAAAATGAGTGGGTGAAAGTTTAGGAAGAAACAAGGGCATGGAAAATGGGATTGACCTAGACTGGACAGACCATGAGGTGAGTGCTAGCTCATCTCAGCACTCTCTTATCTGTAATAGACTCATAGGAAAGTGATTCCCCCTCCTGGGGAAGGCATACCCCATTCCTTTGTTCTCTTTCCCAATTCAGGAATTATTTGTCAGGGTCTACTTCGTTAACACAGATAACTTAAAATTTTTTTTAATATATTTATTTATTTTTGGCTGTGCTGGGTCTTCACTGATGTGTGGGATTTTCTCTAGTTGCCCGGAGCAGGGGCTGCTCTCTTGCTGCTGTGTACGGGCTTCTCATTGCGGTGGGTTCTCTTTTTGTGACTCCCAGTGAAAGGCTGTTGCTGAACCATGAAAGATGCCAGGATTCTTGGCCTCTGGAGGAGAATTCAATCTGGGGCCAGAGATGAGGCTTTATCACTCAGACCTTTTGTGTAATAAAGTTTCATTCAAGTATAAAAGGGATAGAGAAAGCTTCTGACATAGACATCAGAAGGGGGCAGAAAGACTGCCCCCTCGCTAATGTTAGCAATGGAGTTATATATATTTTTAATTACTTATTACAGTGAATCAAAAGAATGGAGGTTGTAAAGACCTTACTAGCTGCTGCTGCTGCTGCTGCTAAGTTGCTTCAGTTGTGTCCGACTCTGTGCGACCCCATAGACGGCAGCCCACGAGGCTCCCCCATCCCTGGGATTCTCCAGGCGAGAACACTGGAGTGGGTTGCCATTTCCTTCTCCAATGCATGAAAGTGAAAAGTGAAAGTGAAGACGCTCAGTCGTATCCAAATCTGGTCCCACTCCCATAATTGACATTTTAAGAAAACAGGATTAGCAAGGTTTTTTCCAGAGACCATCCTCAAGCAGGATACATTATTGTTATATAATCCTAAGGAATGTGGAGGAAAAAAAGTTTGTCCTTTCTTCCTCCTTGAGAATTCCAGACCCCTCTCTCCTTGGGGACCGCTGGACTTCTTATCAACCTGCCTAGGAACTGACTCTCTCACCAGGCTCTAGAGCACAGGCGCAATAGTTGTGGTGCGTGGGCTTAGTTGCTCCATGGCACGTGGGATATTCCCGGATCGAGGATCGAACCTGCGTTTCATGCATTGGCAGGTGGATTCTTTATCACTGAGCCACCAGGGATGCCCTAACACAGATAACTTTGACAAATAAAATATATTTGATATTCTTCACTGCAGAGCTATAAGCTTTGACATTCTCAGTGGAAGGACAGGGCAGACCCAGGCAATGCTGGGTGCCCAGAGAGTGCTCCAGGGCAAAGGGCATGCCAAGAGGAGGGATACTATAAACCGTTTGTCCTGGGCCGTCTGACAATGGTGTGTAGGTTGCTTCTCGCAGCAGACTAGAGAAAGCTACTACTCAGCCTGCTAGGATAATTGCTTTAGAGGAGAATATTACAGTTTAGGAAGGCTATGGGGGTTAATTTGGTTTTGCTGTGAGATATTTCTTTTCTCTCATCAATAGTAAACATGGCAGCAGTCTCCAGCCTCCACAGGGTCCAGGACCCTGTGCTGTGTGCTGTGCTTAGATGCTCAGTCATGTCTGACTCTTTGTGACCCCATGGACTGTAGCCCGCCAGGCTCCCTTGTCCATGTGGCTTCTCTAGGCAAGAATCCTGGAGTGGGTTGCCGTGTCCTCCTCCAGGGGATCTTCCCAACCTAGGGATCGAACCCAGGTCTCCCACATTGCAGGTGGATTCTTTACCATTTGAGCCACCGGGGAAGCCCAAGAACACTGGAGTGGGTAGCCTATCCCTGCTCCAGGGAATCTTCCCAAGATTGAACTGGGGTCTCCTGCACTGCAGGCAGATTCTTTACCAGCTGAGCTCCCAGGGAAGCCCGTCCAGGACCCTACCTGCCTAAAAGTCAACATTTCCACCATTTGCTTCTCAACCCCACACCATCATCCATTCTTCATATTTTTGTTTTTGTTTTCCTTCTTGGCAGGAGGGCAAAGACAAAATGTTCCTGATAGATAAGTTGATCAAGCTGCAAGGTATGGAAAAGAGAGCAAACCCCACCTTATTTACGCTGGAAAGAAGAGATTTGGAGGTGAGGCTGCAGGCTGCCTTGGGATCCCTGTGACACGGATGTGCCCTCCTGTGAAAAGTGCATCAGGAGCTAGAATCACATCTGGGCCCTTCACTTTCTGTGTTTTAACATTTCTTTACTTTTATTTAAAAATACAGTATGCATTCACCATATTCTATGCCTGGCCATGTTCTAGGTAATGTAATATCATGGTAATATCGTGGCAACACAGTAAGGCCCTTCCCTCCTGGAGCTTGCATACATCTTCCTATTACCCAGCCATACAGAAGTGTGTCCCACTGGGATGAAAAATGCCTTGAAACTTCACCCCACTAGGTTATTGCTTCAGTGTATAGTCTTCCAGATCTTTCCCCCAGGCATCTGCATGCATCCATACATCTACTAACATTCTTGTTTATTTATTTATTACAAAAATGGGCTATATTTTATACATAACTTCCCCTCTCCCTGCTTAAAACTGTATCTCAAACATTCTTTCAGTTTGTATATACTTGGACATTTGGGTTGCTCCCAGTTTTTTTTTTAATACTAAAGACAATGTGTAATGAAACTTTTTTGTTATAGTTTTTGTACGTGAGTGTTTTATCTGCCTCAGGCATATGCATGATAATGTTAATAGATATTGCCATATCATGCTCTTAAAAAGGTTTCGCAAATTTTATTCTTACCAAAAGGGTTTGAGAGATCCCTAGAACCCTGCTCTAGTACCAAAGCCTGCACTGACTTCACTGGTATCCTAGAAAATGTGGATAAACAGTAAACCCATGTTAATTCAAATGCTACTGCTTTTGGAAGTTATGATCTTGTCCAAAGAGACTGCCAGGTTGTTTATTGTCTGTGCAGATTAATACCACCAGCACAATACGGGTAAGGGACTTAGAGGCCCAGCTCAAAATTCTATCACCGCAGGGACCATGAATATACCTTTGCAGCCACAGGTCCTAATATATTACCCGGTGTGTTGTAAATGTTCAGTAAATATCTGTGAAATGAAAGATTAAATGAATGGAATCACTGTCCATAAAAAATAGAACATGTTTGATATTTTTGTGACTGAATCTTGACCTTAATCTGTCACCTCTTAATTTTAAAATGGTGGGGCTCGCAAGTCTTATCACCTATGCAGCAGGATCTGAGGTCAACACAATTTTCTAGTGATGAGATTTCTTGTTTTCTTCTTTTTTAGCAATGGGGCCCTCAGCGTGTCAGGCAACATGATGCTCCTCGAGGTGAGTACCTGACTGGCACTGATGAAGGTCTGATTCATCCAGATGATAGATCCCAAGACAGAGGGTCAAAACTACTTCTAGATTAAGTCATCCAATTGTAAGAACTGACCCAAACTGGCTTCAGCAAAAACTTGAGAATACTTCTTGCCTTAGGCATAGCCAGAAGCACGGACTCACAGGATGTCACAAGACCTGGTTTCCTTCTGTTCAGTTCTCCATGTTATTTCCTTTCTCAAATGATCTCTTGATATTACAAGACAACTTTATTAGCTTCTTGTATCTTTGCAGATTCAAGTCTAGTGGTCAGGAGACCCAGAATTCTCTTTATGTTTCATTTGATCTGAATGGGTGATATACTCATCCATGAATCAGTTGCTGTGATCAAGATACTATGATGACTTCATTGGCCAGATCTGAGTCACAGGCCTCATCTTTAGGTATAGGCGGTACAACATAGAGACCACAGGGACTGAGAGAATGGATAAAGGTAGTTTTCCAAAGAAAACCTGTGACTGATGCCAGAACAGGAATGAATATTGGGGAGGAAATGGACAAACAAATAAACCCACTCATCTTTTTGGAATAGCGTTTCTGATATCTCCGATGGTGGGAATTCAAGGGGCAAAGTTGAAGAAACTTAGAAGGAGGAAGCAGGGAAAGCCTGAGAAGCTGTGGGATCTTGAAAGCCACTTTGGTCTTTCCAGTGGAGATATGGGCCAGTGTGCATCTGTGCTAACATCTCTTCTCTTGTATCAAACCCAGACCTGAGATTCAGGCAATCATTTCAAGAAGATAATCCAAAGGCCTGATAATTATCGTGGCACCCAGACGCCAACCAAAGAAGGGAAGAAGATAAAGATGGAGCATCTTCCTCCGTGCCACCTGGGCCTTTAGGTGCTTCCCAGATGGGGAATTCAAACCTTTAGCCAGAAGTGGAAACTGACTACAGTGGAAATACTGAAGTAAAATTGGGCATTCCCTGTTGGGTTTTTTATACCTGAATTGCTGATTTTTCCAGACAAAATATTTTAGATTTTCCAATAAAGACAGTTGTAGTATTTGAACTAGTTCACAAAAACCTGGGAAGAGTTACAGTTTCTCTTTAAGAGCTATGTAATGAATTCTTGGTCCTTAGAAATCTCCCCTCCCAGTACTCCCAGACCTGGCAAAGGTTTGGAGACTGGTGCTAAGACAAGAGGTCCAGCCTGAATAAAAATGTGATCCTCAGTCAAGGATGTGAAGCCTCTAAATTGTGGAACCTGCATTTTTTCATGACTTGGAACTAAAAATAACCCCATGTTACCCCAAAGTGAAAGACAACCAGAGGTCTCATCTATGAACTTTGTTGCGTATTGAGTACATGAGTCTTTCAGATTGGACTGGGGTGGGGATGTGTGGACAGGGATTCTGTCCCTGTGAGGTTTTATACATGATCATCAGAGTCTTAGGTTGAACCAAACATGAAATCAGTGGTGATGTGTGGAATATATGTGTATGTGTATGTGTGTACATATGAATGCATATTCATTGGAAGGACTGATGCTGAAGCTGAAACTCCAAAGCTTTGGTCACCTGATGCAAAGAACTGACTCATTGGAAAAGACCCTGATGCTGGGAAAGATTGAAGGCAGGAGAAGGGGGTGACAGAGGATGAGATGATTGGATGGCATCACTGAGTTGATGGACATGAGTTTGAGTAAGCTCTGGGAGTTGGTGATGGACAGGGAAGCCTGGCATGCTGCAGTCCATGGGGTAGCAGAGTCAGACATGCTTGAGCAACTGAACTGAATTGAACTGAATGAATGCATATACATATGAAGCATTCTTTTGCATATGCCAAATAATTCACAAGGCATGTGAACTTTACCTAAAACTGAAGGGCCCAGGAGAAAAGAGCAATTACCAAATTACTCCAGAGGAAAAATCTCTTGAGTGATCACTGTCATGAAATCCAAATGGAACTGAATTTAGAAAAAATTTAAGATGAATTTGAAATAAAACATCCAGTCAGTGCTCAATCATTGGTTCACATCATTGACTTATTTGTTCAGTAAGTCATTCATGAGTTTAATTAAGCTCTTTTAGTATCATCTTTGCTAGTGGTTGCTGGAAGTGTTCATTCATTTGTTCCACAAGGATGTGCCAAGTGGTGGTGAACAAGATGCTGCACAAGTCAAGACACAGTCTCCACCCTCACATGCTTATTGTCTAGCAGATCACTTTAATTTTAATTAATTAAACAATAATTATAGCAGGTGTCATGAAGGAGAAGCCCAGGGAATTATGGGAGACAACCTGTCCATGGGGTCAGTGAAGGCAGTCTGTGGAATTGATATTTGAAGGGATTTTCCCTCTATATGTTATCCTAATGCTGCTTGTGCCTCTTTCGCTTTTACACTGAAATGTGAACTCCCTCGGAAGCATCATTTTTGCTTACTTCCCATATGCTCAGGGCTTGTATCGGAACTTCTCCATCCACCTCTTGTCTCCACTTCAGTGTGGCCCCACTTCTCCTGGAAATTCAAGCCCGGGAGTGTTGTGTGTGCAGGTCTCACACATGGAGTTGAGTGTGCAATATCCTCACACCCATGGTCTCGAGATACATTTGGGGGATACATGAGTTCGCTAGGGCTGCCATAACCTGTACCACAGACTGAAGGCTTCAACAACACACGTTCATTTTTTTCCACAGTTCCAGAGGCTGGAAGTCTAAGATCAAGGCGTCCACAGTTGGTGTCCACAGTTTGGGTTTCCCGCTGAGGCCTCTCCCCTTGGCCTGTAGATGGCCACCTTCTTGCTCTGTCCTCATGTGGTCTTTCCTCTGTGTGCACACATCCTGGTGCCTTTGGGTCCCAATTTCCTTTTCTTATAAGGACACCAGTCAGATGGGATGAGGACCCACCTTGATGGCTTCACTTTAACTAACTCACACGTTTAAAGGATTTCTCTCCAAATGTGGTTCATTCTGAGGCACTGGAGGTTAGGTCTTCACATATGAATTTTGCATCAACACAGTTCAGCCCCCCTGGGGCAACTTGCCCCTGCCAGGCAGGAATTCTCATCAGGCAGCTGGGCTCTCAATGCTGGCTGAGGTCAGGGTCACACAGGGAGCTGGCTGTTCCAATAGCCGGGCCCAGGCCTTGTGCCAGACCAGCTCAGTCAGGCATCAGTGTGTGCTGTGCTAAGTCGCTCAGTCATATCCGACTCTGTGTGACCCTATGGGCTGTAGCCTGCCAGACTCCTCTGCCATAGGATTCTCCAGGCAAGAATACTGGAGAGGGTTGTCATGCCCTCCTCCAGGGGATGGTCCCCATTTTTCCCTTAAAGCTCTCCAGATGGTGTCAGTGGGAACCCAGGGCTGAGAACAACTGAGCTAGGATCTAGAGTAGTTCTTTCTGAACTTGACTGACCATAGAAGTCACCTGAGGCACCTATTAAACATTTAAACAGTGAACTTAGAATATTGCATCAAATATTTCTGGGACCATTGCCCATCTTCCTCTTTCAAAACTTGTCTTAATTAGCTCAAAACGATCAAAGTAACATATGCTTTCCAAGAGTTACCTGAAAGCTGGATAATCCCTGAGGTTTTAAGTATTCAAAAAAGATTGTCTGTCTTGAATTTCTACAGGTTCTGATCCTTCAAATGTCCACAGTGAATCACCCAATTCATTTTTTTACAAGGCAATGAGATGACTTTGTGTGAAGTTCAATTATAAGGATTAAAAAAATCATGACTGACATGTTTTTATAATCTTTGAATTGAGGACAGGTGGTAAGAATTAAACTCATAAATAGGAATTGTCTCAATAGGTAGCACTTGATGGTACCTCCTTAAATTCCCACAGTGTGAACTTTTTCATAGTATTTATGTATCTGATCAGGGCTTCCCTGGTGTCTCAGATGGTAAAGAATCTGTCTGCAATGCAGGAGATCCTGGTTTGATCCCTGGGTCAGAAAGATCCCATGGAGAAGGAAATGGGAACTCACTCCAGTACTCTTGCCAGGAAAATCCCGTGGACAGAGGAGCCTGGTGAGCTACAATCCATGGGGTCGAAAAGAGTCAGACATGACTGAGCAACTGAGACACACATGTGTCTGATCGACAGTGAGACATGGACCACTGGGAGGAGCTCAGGTGTGGAGCAGAGCGGGGCCGTCTATTTCCTTCATGACTGCACCTGGTAACACCTTACACCTGTGTGGTGGTCTGATCCATCCACTGCTTTCCCCATTTCAATCACCCAGGGATCTTGTTATACAGCAGATTCTAGGGAATCCCCTGGTGGTCCCTAGGGACTCGGTGGGGACTTGGCATTCTCACTGCAGGGCCATAGGTTCTGTCCTTGGTTGGAAAAGTAAGATCCCACATGCCTTGCAGTGTGGCAAAAAAAAAAAAAAGCAGATTCTAATCTGTGAGTTCAGGGATGAGGCCCAAGAGCCTGCATTTCTATCTAGTGCTGTGGGTCTGAGGTCTACACCCTGAGTATGGTTTTATGGCTCCTCCATACTTTAAAAACTTTTTTCTTTGTAACAACAGTATTATACTGTTGACACATTTCTCAAAACACATTAACATTTTTTCCCTCATTCAAATCTTTTAACATTATTGCTATAGGACAATTGGTACAAGTTTTATAATCTCCATTTGACAGATGGAAACTTAGGCGCACACAGGTTCAGTGATTTTTCTGACGTCTCATAGCAGGTTACTGGCAGAATTGAGCACTTTGTTTTCTTTGGCCCAGTGGTCCACAGACTTCAGCAAAGATCATAACCAACTGGAGAACTTGTTAAAACACATACTGTGAGCCTGACCCAGAGTTTCAGGTTCTAATTGAATGGGCTCTAAGAATTTGCATTTCTAGCAAGTTTCCCTTTAGGCTGATGTTGAATAACTGTCTCCATGATATTGTGATTTATACGAAATGTATAAATATATATCATCTGAATGACCAATATATATACTTGGTCATTCAGATGACCAAAATTTGTCTCATGTCCATATAATCAAAGCTATGGTTTTTCCAGTAGTCTAGCCATGTATGGACGTGAGTTGCACCATCAAGAAGGCTGAGTACTGAAGAATTAATGTTTTTGAACTGTGGTGCTGGATAAGACTTTTGAGAGTCCCTTGGACAGCAAGGAGATCAAACCAGTAAATCCTAAAGGAAATCAACCCTGAATATATATTGGAAGGACAGATGCTGAAGCTGAAACTCCAATACTTTGGTCACTTTATTTGAAGAGCTCACTCATTGGAAAAGACTCTGATGCTGGGAAAGATTGAGGGCAGGAGGAGAAGGGGACAACAGAAGATGAGATGGTTGGATAGCATCACTAGCTCAAATGGACATGAGTTTGAGCAAACTCTGAGAGATAGTGAAGGACAGGGAAGCCTGGCATGCTGCAGTTCTAGCGTCATGAAGAATCGGACATGACTTAGCGACTGAATGAACAACAACATTTGGCCTTTGTCTATAGTTTCTGGCTTCAGTCTCCCCAAACTCTTGGAATCTCCTGAGCACTGAGTAATAATATCTTTTTGCTCTGTGAATGAGGTGACTTTTGGAAAGCACCTATGGTTGGGGTTCAGTTGGTCAATGGAGCCAACCACATGATTAGAGAGTTGGAATTTTCACTCCTGACCCCCTTGATTGCTGGGGAGGGGAGAGGAGCTTGAGGTTGAATCAACTGCATTGGCCAGTGATTTAGTCAAACATTGGGCTTCCCAGGTGGCTCAGCAGTAAAGAATCCGCCTGCAGTGCAGGAGACGCGGGTTTGATCCTGGGCTGGGAAGATCCCCTGGACGAGGTCATAATAACCCACTCCAGTATTCTTGTCTGGAGAATCCCATGGACAGAGAAGCCTTGCAGGCTACGGTCCATAGGGTTGCAGAGTCAAACACGACTGAAGGAGCTGAGCATGCACACATGCAGCTATGTTATGAGCTTGTCTTAGAAACCCAAAAGGATAGCTTTTTGGCCTTCTTTTCGGAGAGCTTCCATGTGAGGGAAACAGAACACTTCTGTGTGCCCCCATGCCTGGCCCCAAGCTCTGCGAGGACAGAAGCTCTTTTGTGGAGGACTTTGCCGGATGTAGCTCTTCATCTGTATCCTTTAACATCCTTTCATAATAAATCCGTGATCTAATGAGTAAGCAAGTTTTCCTGATCATGTGAACCATTCTAGCAAATTAATCAAACCCAAGGAGGGGATCCTGGGAAGGCCTCATTATAGCCAGTCAGTCAGAAGTGCAGGTAACAACCTATGCTTGCAACTGGTGTCTGAAGTGGATGGAGGGTGGTCTTCTGGGACTGAGCCCTTTACCTGTGGAATCTGATTCTGTCTCTGGGTAGACTGTGTCAGAACTGAGTTGAATTCTGGAGGATCCTGCCTGCGACTGAAAACTGTTGCTGATGTGGGAAACTCTCCACACACGTAACACATTGGAGTTGGGTCCAGGAACCCTTTTCAGTCTCAGAGGACAGCATTCTTTGGGAACCCTCTGTCCAGCTGATAACCATCCTCTTAACACCTGGTTTCTGCTGTTAGCATTTGAGAATGAAGTTAGATAAAGGAACACACAGGGTCATTAATCTTCAGTATTTTTGATCAAAGAAATCAAATAACTTTGACCCACAAGTGGGACAGTGGTAAAGAATCCACCTGCCAAACAGGAGATGCAGGCGGGGCATGGCAGCCCACTCCAGTATTCTTGCCTGGGAAAACCCATGGACAGAGGAGCCTGGAGGGCTAGTCCTTGGGGTTGCAAAAGAACCATGACATGACAACTTAGCAACTCAACGATACATCACTCCATGCTAAAAGCTTGAGTGAACTTAACTTCCACCCTTCTTTGTCCTCAAAGCTGTGGTTAATTGTCCTATTGAAGCATTAGTCCCACTTTAGGAAACAATGTTATTTAGAAATTCATGTCTAATAAAGAGTATTTATGACTTAGTGAAATTCTTGTCAAGATGACTGAAGACACTAATTTCCAAATAAGAAAATGAATAGTTTTATGAAATAAGCAGTGTTTCTCAAGTCTTTTGAAGTAACCCTTCTATGTTATCTGTCTCCAGCATCCAAGGCAGTCCAATGAACAGCAGGGGGTGTGATTTTTATCCCTACTGATTTTCTTGGAAAGTGCGATATTTTGATGGCTCATTGTCAACCCTGATGAATCATTACACTCCCAAATCTTTACCTAACTCTAGCCCTGTTTCCAGTTTCCTAAAGGAAGTTTCCACTTGGGACATTCCACAAACCATTCAACTTTTATTGTCTACTGCGATAGGCACTGTTGGAGTGCTGGGAATGTTTCTCATGATTGAACTCTTGCTAAGAGTCAGACAGGATGATAAACCTGGGTTTAGAGTGGGGGCTCTGGAATTATATAATCTGAGCCCAAATCCTTTTTCTAGTACTGTTGCATGACTCTAAGCAAGTTACTTAACTTCCTGCACAACAGGATTGTAATGGTACTGACCTCATGGTGTTCTAATAGACACACAGAAAGGATCTGAAATAGTGTCTAGTAGATGGTAAGTCAATAAATCGCAGTCATCAGCACTTTACTTGCACTCTTTAATCACACCTACTCCCTGGCACAGTACTAATACTGCCCCTATTTTAGAGATGAAATTAAAGACACTAGCTATGTAACTTGCAGAGGTCATATACCCAGTGACTAGAAACTCAGATTTATCTGAGGCCAAATCCTTTTGTTAACCCCTTTACTAAGCTTTCCAAACTTAACACCTTTCTTCATCAGAATTCTCCATTCTTCAAGGCCCATGAACACCTTAAGTGGGCCTGAAGTGCAATACGGATTCGAGCCAAAGTCAAGACAGGAATCTTTGACTCTCAAAGGGTCTTCACACCACAGAAGCGATGCTGTGAACCCTGTACTGCCCCAAGATAATTCCTTCCCTGTCAGTTGCTGTGTGGTCTCTGCAGGTAGGCCAAAGGGGAAATTCAGCCCACAGATGTCTTCTTTGGCCCCCTTCTCGTCACTCCAGTCATAACTTGGCATGTGGATCATGCAGCTTAGATATGTTCCAGTCATTGGATCTTTGTTATTTTAAAATTCAAGAAAAATCATTTGTAAACATCCCAAGTGTGATTTACTGCCCTCCTGCCAACACCAACTATAGCAATCATCAGTCTGCTTCTCACCATCTAGCTGTGTGGGCTGATGGCCTTGCTGCTGCATGCGTGAGGCTGGGGACCCATTAGGATTCAGGAGGCAAGTCATGACGAAGCTGTGGGCCTGTGATCAAGGCTGATGGAGCTGAAAGGGGGGTGGAGTGAGGGACGGAGGTAGAGAGAGAACTTTGCAATTTTCACTCAACTTCATTTTAAATATTGCTACTTAAGTTCACAATGTGACGCCTGGGAGCTCTATGTTATAAAGGTAGACAGAGTGACTAGTTCTCTGAACTGACTGACCTGGATTTGAATAGCAGTTACACCAAGGAATGTGAGATCTGGGTAAGTGCCTCAGTTTTTTAACTTCGTAGTGCCTCAATTTCCTTATCAGTAAAAAGAGGTTAATCTCTCTTAAGATTTTTGTGAAGGCTAATTAAAATAATGCACATTAAACCACTAAAATTACTCACAAATAATAAGCAAGGAATTTTATCATGAGATCAGGCTCTACGTCACCAGCTGTCATTTCTGGGACCCTTCCCTTCCACAGATTTTACTTTTCTCATCTGTAAAATGAGGCTAAGCCTAGATGTTCCTGAAGTTTCTTCAAGTTCTGTCTGAACAGCTGTTGTAGAGTAGCTTGAAAGGGTACAACTCTGCCCCCTAGTGGTTTGAAGCTCTTATTTCTAGATACCATCAACAATCCCTCAGACTGGTGTCAAGACTTCCCTACCATTTTCATTTTCTTCCCTATCATTTGGCTTCCCTTGTCTCAGGCAGTAAAGAATCTACCTGCAATGCAGGAGACCTGGGTTTGATTCCTGGGTTTGGAAGATTCCCTAGAGAAGGAAATGGCAACCCACTCCAGGATTCTTGCCGGGAGCATCCCACGGACAGAGGAGCCATAGGGTTCCAAGAGTCTGAGAAGACTCAGCAACTGAACAACAATGTCTCATCAGCAGCCCTGGTCACTGGACTGACAATAGCAGCTCCCCTAAATTTTCCAGGTCAGGATATGATGCTTGGTACACGGTTTTCCCTTAGTGCTCCTTTTAATGATTTTATTAGTATGGTCACAAGTTTGATGTCTACAGTACATTGATAATGTAGCTAGATACAAACATCTTAAATAAGCAAATTACATAAGTGTGTCAAGTTTTAAAATGTCTACTCCGAGTGATCATGCATTTCCCATGCATTTGCATCTGCACCCCCAAATTGCACAATACAATCTGTGCTTATCTTCACTGGGTCTTGAAGTGTGCCTCCTCTAAGTCAGGGCAGGAGTGTTGTGCCTTTTGCAGACCCAGACTTTGAAGAGCATCACTTTTGAACTCAGGCATTCCATGGAGCACGGTGGCTACACTGGGTTTTGCTTTGGTTCAGGTGAAAACCCAGTTACGACTATTGCTTATGGGAGCCACCCGATCCCTCAAGGGCTTGGGCTTGTTGATATCCCTGTGTGAGGCCCACAGACAGTTTCTGTAACTGTGTTTCCTCCCTGCGGGGGAAGTCTAGAATTCAGGTGTGCAGTCTTCCAACATGCTGTCAGTGATATAGCTGGAACCAAGATGAGATTCGTAGTAACTTTTTTCATCAAAAGTATTAACAGTCCAAGCAACAACCTGAATGCCTTTAGCTGACCACTTCTTCACATAGTCCCTGGAGAAAGAGGAAAAATCAACCATTAGAATAATGCCAACTGTCTCAGAAATCTCTAATGGTCTCTAAGTATGATGTTCACGGAGGACTAACAGCACCCAGGAGCCTCTTAACCGGCCTCTGCAGCCAGACTGTTCCAAGCCCAGCATGAGCGCCTCCCCAACACTGCCGCAGCTTTAAACACTTCAGCGACCTCCTAAAAACAATTCCTTGCGGCCACGCGCCCCTACTAGAGGCTGTAAGCAGTGGCCTAGCCCCACCTGTTTCTTTGGCCTCATCTTACGCCACATTCCCTCTTTCTTTTCTGTGTGTGAACTGATTTTTCATACAATTCCTTGCAAACAACAGGCTCTTTCCTGTCACAACACTTTGGCATGTGTTTTCCTCTGACTTGGATCTCGACCCCTACCCTCCTCAATTCCCTTCAGATCTTAGCTTAGTTGTTTAGCTGTTACTTCCGTAGGGATGTTTTCCCTGACTCCTTTCCTAGGAGAAATTGAACAGTATACATGTACTCGTTTCTCCTATATAGCATTTATCTTAGCCGTAATTTAATATTTATTGGGTCGCTTTTTGATTAGCATCTCTCTTTTCCTCTTGACTATAAACTCCATGAGGGCAGGCCATGGCTTCCTTTTTTTCACCACAGCCATCATCAGCTTCTTAATACAGGACCTTGTAATACCATAGGCATACACCAAATATCTACTGAACTGAATGCATGCATGCCTGAAATAATATAAAACTTAAAAACTATAACCACCTGAAATACACAGCCATAAAATTGCCAAAACAGATTCAGAGAATGCTGACAGTTTAGGGAATGGCAAGTTTCTCAGAAGCAATGAAGTGGAGCCTGTAGGAAAGCTAGGAGATGAGGCAGGCGCCCACAAGACGTCTTCCCTGGATCCTGTGTTGGTTTTTAAAGGCAGCCAATCACAAGGAAATACAATTTCTCTGTTTCTGTTGTCAGAGTTTGACACTACTTCTTTAAAATGCGCTAAAAAACAAGAATAATTGATCAGTATCTTTTGGAGACAGTGAAATAGGCCTGAACTCTTTCCACCTAAGCAGCTATTAGCATTCCAAATTAATAAAGGCATGGCTTGCTCTGTGGGTGGGAACCAATGCAGGTGTCCACTGTTAATCCTCCAAGAAGAACATTCAGGAAATGTGTCAGGAGAAGATAAAATCTTCCAACTTACGGGGATATAAAGTCCTTTTGTGCGAGGAAAGCTGAAACTCCACACAGGTACCACAAGATATTATGCATACTCCAATCGAGCAAAATGTCCAAGGCCACAAACATGGACTGTTTCCAGAAAGATTCAAAGCGTGGTTTCCCATCTCCTGTGTGGCTAAGGCTCCAGGGTCTATGAATTAAAGCCGTTACTACATTCTGATCTGTTTGTCTCATCTGAAAAGAAATTTGGGGAAAGAAAGCCATCATCACATCTTAACTCTAATACCTCTCATTTACTCTTTAGATTTAGCCAATGTACTCATTCTGAACGAGGAGGTCACGGGTGGTATGCTGCCCCCATGTCTACTAAATACTCTATCATACATCCTTTGAGAAAATAATGTGTGAGATGTAAAGACGTAAATATACAATATAGACAAGAACACTTCCTCCACAATCCTAAAAGAATTGCAATCCTATCTTTAAAATGAGAACATTACAATTTCAGGGTCAAATTTTAACAATGTCACAAAGAGTAACTTTTAATCGGATATGGATTTAAATTATGGCTAGAGATAATCAGAATGCAATTAGGATGAAACCATGACCATGTCAAGATGGGCTGGTTAGTTTTTGATCCTTTTTAGAGAAAATGGCTAAAAAAAGGTGTGGGGTTGGGGAAACTGGCTGAGAGAAGAGAAAAGAGAGCAGTGGGGAAAGGGATGAAGACAAAGCAATGGGATGCAGTAGAATTCTTTAGTCTGTGCTCTATGCTGCTCTGGAAAACGTATCACACATTTTAAAGGTCTGCGGTTAAGGAAGTTTGGGAAACGCCGATTCAAATGTCTGAAAGCCCCATTACACTATTCATCTCAATGACACTATATCTCAGTAGGCGCCACCCTTACTGTAAAATTTTAAATATATGCTATGTTGGCCATTGTTGAGGAACCAACTCTTTGTTTTGGAAACTGGTGAACAAAGGGCAAAATTAAGCATTTATTTGCTACTGAGTAGCTAAATCATAGATGAGAGTGCCTTTCTACAGAAGAATTCTACCTAGCTAATGTGCTTAGTTGCTCAGCCGTGTCTGACTCTTTACGACCCTGTGGACTGTATGTAGCCTGCCAGGTTCCTCTGTCCATGGGGATTCTCCAGGCAAGAATACTGAAGTGGGCTGCCATGCCCTCCTCCAGGGGAATCTTCACAATCCAGGGACTGAACCCAGGTCTTCCACATTGCAGGCGCCACCAGGGAAGCCCATGAATACTGGAGTGGGTAGTCTATCCATTCTCCAGGGTATCTTCCCGACACAGGAATCGAACGGGGGTCTCCTGCATTGCAGGCAGATTCTTTACCAGCTGAGCTAACAGGGAAGCCCCTAATCTAGCTATACATGAAGAATATATGACAGACTTAAAATACTGATATTTTACAACTGCTAGTAAATTGCCAGAACTGGCCACTGGCATCAACAGCAGCTGCTGACAACACAAGTCAGTAAGACATTATGTACCTCCTGATGGAAAAAGACCCTCACTTAAGAAATTACCTTGCCAAGAATAATTAAACCTAATCTGATTTATAGCCATCACTATCAACTTAAAGGAAATATACAGAGGAGACAATGTGTTCAATTGTATCATGGCATAATTAGCAAAATTCAGACTTTGGTAAATAAACTCTACAAAACAGTCTGGTTTCTGCAATAAATATATCATGGGGGCGGGGGGGATAAAATTTACAGGTTTTAAGATTTAAATTCTAACATGAAGTTCTTATTTGGGTCCTGATTCAAATTAATAATCTGTAAAAAAACAAAACAAAATAAAAAACTATGATATTTGTGAGACAAATGAAAATTTATACATTGGGTATCTGATGATCTTAAGTACTTCCTGTTAATGGTTTTAGATGGGATAATGATATTGTGATTATGTTTTTTAAAGATATTTAATACAATTTTTATGGATGAAATGTCTGGAATCTGCTTCCAAATAACACTGGGGATAAATGGGATTATGGATGAAACAAGGATTATTATTAAGGGAGGGCTCGCTCTACCATCTACATATTTCAAATTAAGGCATCTTTTAAATTGTCTAAGTAATTGACTTACACACACACACACACACAGAAGTCGCTCAGTCGAGACCGACTCTTTGCGACCCCATGGATTGTAGCCCACCAGGCTCCTCGGTCCATGGGATTTTCCAGGCATGAATACTGGAGTGGGTTGCCATTTCCTTCTCCATATAAACATAAAAGGAGGAGCTAAAAAGGAATCAAGGTACCTTAAAATGGGGTCCAAGTACCCTCCCCTTCCCAAATTTTTGTTACTTTAAAAGAGGGGTTTCTTTAATTGATTCAGTTCACTTTAATAGGCATCTATCTTATACTTATTTAGTCCACTGCTATTATCACCACCAACTAACAAAATATAACATACAACAAAAACCCAGAATTTTACCTTATAGATAACTTCTGGCAAGAAAGAGCAGACGATACTATTATTGTATAGTTTAGGAAATTCCATATATACTTTTTTTAGAGCATCAGTAGCCTGTAAAACAGAGAGATTCATGTATTTAAAATCTATTACAATGTAGTCCCAGCCAGTAGCTACTGTATTATTAAGTACAACTCTATTAACTACATCAGAAGTTTACTAATATATGGGGATGTTCAAAGGAGTATTGGTAGGTTGCATTATCCACTAGGATGCATTTTAAACTCATACCAGCAGATAAGTAAGCAGCTGGGGTACTGCTGCTTTACTATTTTGTTGAGAGGCTCACCTCCTTCTGTCATACTTTGGAAAACTATGGCAGACTACAGGCCAGTGGAGGCTGCAAGCAAAATTTTAAAAGTCTTTTCCTTATATCCCAGTTTAGCCACTAGGAAAGGTCCTTTTATTCCTACAACTCTATCACTCTCTGCCTTTCCTGGCTGAAGCAGGAGTCAACCAATCTGGGAACTAGAAAGGATAGATTTTCTCAGTCCACAGAGAGAGGAAACGTCTGAGAGGAAATGTCACCCATCACCAGCATGGAGGGAGAAGCAATGGGACAGGGAGAAACTGGGGAGAGCTGGAAGTCTTCCAACTCTTCCCAGGATGAGCAGAAGTTTCTTTTTGTAGCAGTCCAGCTACTAAATGACAAGAAATCACACAAGTAAAATACTGGCATTGTGTAACCTTTATTGAATTAAGAGATCTGGCCATGGAACAACCGTAGCAGCTAACAACAGAGGTGTCCAGATGTTAAGTGGACTGTAATGTTGTTACATCGTAATTGTTGAAATACCCCTAAGTTTTGGAAAATCACATTTAACCTATAACCAAATATAAGCAATGAAATGCAATAAAAAAATAAGAAAGAAATTATTCATGTCATGCTTCCCCTCACTAATACCACAAAGTGCTAGAGAGTTGAGGTCATTTTCAACCAACACGCACTGTGTGTGATGTTTCATCTAGATTCTTTATCTAATTCTCATAATGACCTTACATGGTCATTTCTTATGTTGTTCCCTCTTTGCCCACCAGGAAATTGAACCCGATCAAGGTTAACATTACACTGTAGGAAGCGACAGTTTAGTCATATCTCCATCGCCCGTGATCTCGCTCCTGCACTGCATCTCCAACTGGCTGCTGACACCTGTTGCTTTATATTCCCGTCTTGGTGAATCAGATCACTATGTTCTATCCAAAGCTGCCCAAACCATCTATGAACACCCAGCCAGAAAGCTCAAATGGCAATACCTGGATTAAAAGACAAAATTTCTTCTCCTCCCTCATCTTAGTCTAAGAAAATAAGCAAGAAGGTCAGTACACTGTGGGTGAAACGTAGGGCCTATCAGGGTTTCCAAACGTGGGCCATATCATCAATAAAACCTAAGGTGCCCATTAAAAATAATACATGTTCCTTGAGCCCACAACCTGAGCCATTTTTAGGATTTAATCTCTGAGTGGGATGGCCTAGGAATTTGTATTTTCAACATGTATTCCTGGTGATTCGGATGCAGACTGACTGAAAAACCTAGATATAGAGAACCATCAGTTTACCAAAATAATAAATTAGCCAGAGCACCCTTCTCCTCTTTCTTCAAAAATGGGAGTTTATTGTACTTAAGTTAGAAGTTTATATTTCAGGTTTTAACAATTATTTTCAATTTTAAACAAAAATTGTTTTCAACATTTTTTATTTTTAATAAAAGTTGGTATCATTAGAACTCTCCAGGATTTTACAGGCAAGGATAATGGAGTAGGTTGCCATTTCCTTCTCCAGGGGATCTTCCTGACCCAGTGATCAAACCTGTGTCTCCTGCTTTGGCAGGTGGATTCTTTACCACTGAGCCACCTGGGAAGCCCCTAGGTGGTCGTAACTGATCATAATCATCACTGGGGGAAAATACCCCAGAATAAATGCAGAAAAATGTATTTGTCCTTGAAAAGTTAAGAGAACAAACATAATATGAACCATATTTTCCCACTGATTTCCACTGCAATAATGTGTTTTTATGTATAAAAGTATATGTTCTAAAAGTTATGCAAATCTCATTTGAAATGTAATATCATATTTAAAAAAATTATAGTAAATAAGTACAACTATTCAAGTCACAGAATAAAAAACTGTATGTAAGGGGGACTTCCCTGGTGGTCCAGAGGTTAAGACCGCCTGTCAATGCAGGGGACATAGTCCACCATCTTCCCTGGCCCAAGAAGATCCCACAGGCTACTGAGCAACTAAGCCTGTGCACCTAGAACCTGTGCTCTGCAGCGAGAGAAGCCACTGCAATGAGAAGTCCGAGTACCGCAATGAAGAGTAGCCCCTGCTCGCTGCACCTAGAGAAAGCCTGTACGCAGTAACGAAGACCGAGTACAGCCAATTAAAAAAAAAAAAAACTATACATAAGGGACAGAAATCATACAAAAGGGGCAAATCTTTGTAGAAGATAAATATCCTCTTAGCTATCAGAAGCTTTAAATACAGGAGCTTTCTTTAAATTCAGTCCACAGCTCTCTATCTAAGACTCTTATTAGCCAGATCCAACTGGTCTCGTGTTCAACTTCTGAAATTCTTTTTATGAGGTTACTGCTAAGTTGCTTCAGTCGTGTCTGACTCTGTGCGACCCCGTAGATGGCAGCCCACCAGGCTCCCCCGTCCCTGGGATTCTCCAGGCAAGAACACTGGAGTGGGTTGCCATTTCCTTCTCCAATACATGAAAGTGAAAAGTGCAAGTGAAGTCGCTCAGTCGTGTCCGACCCTTAGCGACCCCATGGACTGCAGCCTACCAGGCTCCTCCATCCATGGTATTTTCCAGGCAAGAGTACTGGAGTGGGGTGCCATTGCCTTCTTACCTCTTTACTATTTATTTAATATCTTTGGTGAATGTTTTATCCAAGTAAGAGAAACCTGACTCTTCCAATTCATGCTAGTTGTTGAGTATGAGGAATTAAACAGTTCCATCAAAGTTTAAAAAGTTAAAAGATTCCATACTTTACTGCTTCCTTGAAGATGTGGATTTTTGCTTTGTAAACTTGCATTACGCAAATAGAATTTGTAAAAATAATTTAAGAAGAAAATATAAATAAGAAAATATACAATTAATTTTCAAACAGACTAGCAAATAAAGAGGTATTTTCAAAAGAGAAGCCTATGGAATAAACTGTACCTTATATGCATGGCCCTTGACATCAAAGAAGATTGTGAGGTTATGGTTTAGGCACTCTGCAACGGCTTCTCTTAGGGTAGGGATCTTTTCATTAGGGAAATCATTCCTACAAGAGAGGGTAAAGGAATAGTACAATGTAGGAAAAAAGAAAAGATAAAAATTAAATGAAACAGACATCTGACAAATGTCTCCCAACCAAAGGAAGAGTGTTTTCACCAACTTCCTTTCTCTAACCACCCCAAAGTCCAAGGACAATTTACGATATCTTAAACCAAATTAAAGATATGCTAGGCCAAAGATCAGCAACAATAAAAATCATTCACTTTTCAGGCATTCACTGGATTTGTAATTAGTAACTTTAAAGGTCAGAGTATATGCCATCTTTGGAGAACTCAGACTTAATTTTAAGATTGTGACTTCCCCAATAGAGTCTTAGGCAGGAGAAATTCCTAGCAATACATATACATGTGTTAACTGTATTGTTGTACATTTAAGTGCAACTTTAAAAAATAATTTTCTAATACATAATTCTTAAAAGAAAAGGAAATTAAGTGCCTGACACACAAGAAACCAGCTTTTCTCACATAATGAAATTTCAGTCTACATGATTTAACGTATGCTAATTCAACCACATTATTCCAGCGTTAAGATCTTGGTTTTAAAAAAGATAAAGATAACTTATCTAAGCATTTTTGCTTTAAGTGTTGACTTTGAACTTTACATCTTAATAGCTGCTGCTGCTGCTGCTAAGTTGCTTCAGTCATGTCCGACTCTGTGCCACCCCAGAGACGGCAGCCCACCAGGCTCCCCCGTCCCTGGGATTTTCCAGGCAAAAACACTAGAGTGGGTTGCCATTTCCTTCTCCAATGCATGAAAGGGAGAAGTGAAAGTGAAGTTGCTCAGTCGTGTCCGACTCTTAGCGACCCCACGGACTGCAGCCCACCAGGCTCCTCTGTCCATGGGATTTTCCAGGCAAGAGTACTGGAGTGGGTGCCACTGCCTTCTCCACATCTTAATAGCTACAGCACTGTAATATGGAAACCAGCCTTTCCCTCCCCTTTGGCAGAGCAATCAAGTAACTGTACTAGTAGACAGCAATTTCAGCAGCCCTGACTCAGAACTTTCAAATGTTATCTCCTTTCTAAAGTATGGCTTCCTTTGGCTGACTTTTCCTTTCAGTTCCAAGGAAAACAAAGTCCAAGCCATCTTGTGGGGAGGACTATAACTTAATCACTGGGTCAAATAAATTGACCAGAGAACTGATATAACATGAATTACAGTAAGAACACATTTTTCAGTATTACAAAGACAAGAGGAGAGGGATTTAAATAGTCACATTACAAAGTATATTATCCAGTATACCAATTCCAAGGTTTTTATATAGCTGTTAATGGTGGGATGGGCATGGGTTCTGTGGTCATATACGTTTGAGAAACACTAAATTAAAGGTAAGAATTGACTGACAGGGATACACTGACAGATGTATCCCTAAGGGAAACATCTAAAGTATTTGATCTTATTTGATCATAGAACCCTTTTCTTCTGGAACATCTTACAGAACTAGCTCTGATATACATACATACACACACACATATATAAATTTATGACAGTACAAAGTAATTGCCATGTTAGAGTATTGTCTTGAGAACAATTCTGAATCAAATCTGGCCTCAGTGGGAAAAGATGAATAACATCTTATTTCTGTTGTTCCTGGCACGTGCCTGTTACTTGGGAAACCTGTATATAGTAGAAAATAAAACATAACAAAACAACGCTTCCTGGAGCAGAATCAGAAGCTGCCAGTGTCTTTATGTGATCTCCAACACAAGCTGAAAGATATGTTTAGGCGACAGTACACCACTTACCTTAATCTGTGATTTGCTGCAGGATTAAGCTTCCTAATTTGTTCAAATGTCAAATCACACAATCGACCGGTGCCGTCAGTCGTCCTATCTACTGTGCTATCGTGCATTAAGACAGGAATCCCGTCAGCAGTAAACTCAAGGTCCAGTTCCACGCCTGCTGCTCCGTTCTTAGCTGCCTTAACAAAAACACCGATGATTTTACTGTCAAGTGGCCACAGGCGTCATTTTGCAATCTAAGCACTCAAGATGACCGTCAGGGCTGGCTGTCCCTTCCTAGACCAAATAGCAACCCAACCTGTTTTTTTCATGGATGTTAACCTTACTTCAATACAAGTAAGGTTAGGTGGCGCTAGTGGTAAAGAACCCGGCTGTCAAGGCAGGAGACTTAAAGACCAGTCTGGGTCAGGAAGATCCCCTGTAGGAGGGTATGGCAACCCACTCCGGTATTCTACCCAAAGGCTCTCAAGGACAGAGGAGCCTGGCGGGCTACAGTCCATGGGTCACACAGAGTCGGACACGACTTAATGACTTAGTACGGCACAGCACACGTTAAAAATGTCAATGTAAGTAATCCATAAAAACTTTGACTTCCCCACTTTTCTCATACTCAGACTGGCAAATGGGGAGAGTTTTGGAATTTGTTTTCTCTGCTTGCTTTAACTATATGGGCCATTAATGGCTTACAATTACAAATATTTAGTCAAATTTCACTGTTTACCCACACTCTCTGGTATAGACTCTCTGATGATTCCTCTGTGTTTGTTGATTAGTTGGCTACTGCTTTTTTCTTGGTCCATCCTCTAGAGCAGAAACACCTAGCCTGCTTCTAGGAGACACTACATTTGTTAATGTGAGCAGCACTGGCTGTTGGCCAACAAGTTGGTGAGCCCAATAAGGCACAGAAGAATTTATCTAAAAATAGAACACGAACATAAAGTTTGAGGGGCCACGCTCCTCTGAGACGCACTGTCCAACATTTGCTTCCTTGGCTTCTTTGAGACAATGAAGATATGAAATGTTCAGTATGATGAAGACCTTAAAGTTAAAATAAATTTCTGTAACTATGCAAAAACATGGAGTAACTTTTTTTAATTAGGCAAAAAAGACTAAATGGATATTAAAATTTTGCCATATTTGCTTCAACCTCTTCTGCCCTAAAACAATAATACGTATTATTTTTAGTCACTATTCTAACTGCTTTAAATGTATTAACTCATTTGCTCATCACAACCCTTTAGAAGGTACTATTAACACGTTATTTAACTTATACACAGAGTACATCAATGCGCAGTGCTGGACTGGATGAAGCACAAACAGGAATCAAGACCGCCGGGAGAAGCATCAGTAACCTCAGATATGCGATGACACCCTTATGGCATTAACTGAAGATGAACTAAAGAACCTCTTGATGAAAGTGAAAGAGGAGAGTGAAAAAGCTGGCTTAAAACTCAACATTCAAGAAACTAAGATCATGGCATCCGGTCCCATCACTTCATGGCAAAGACGGGGAAACAATGGAAACAGTGACGGACTTTACTTTCTTGGGCTTCAAAATCACTGCAGATGGTGACTGCAGCCATGAAATTAAAAGATGCTTGCTCCTTGGAAGAAAAGCTATGACAAACCTAGACAGCATATTAAAAAGCAGAGACATTACTATGCTGACAAAGGTCCGTATAGTCAAAGCTATGGTTTTTCCAGTAGCCATGTATGGATATGAGAGTTGGACCATAAAGAAAGCTAAGCGCTGAAGAAGTGATGCTTTTGAACTGTGGTGTTGGAGAAAACTCTTGAGAGTCCCTCGGACTGCAAGGAGATCCAACCAGTCAATCCTAAAGGAAATCAACCCTGAATATTCACTGGAAGGATTGATGCTGAAGCTGAAACTTCAATACCTTAGCCACCTGATGCAAAGAACTGACCAACTGGAAAAGACCCTGATGCTGGGAAAGACTGAACGCAGGAGGAGAAGGGGACGACAGAGGATGAGATGGTTGGAGACCATCACTTGGTGGACATGAGTTTGCACAAGCTCTGGGAATTGCTAATGGACAAGGAAGCGTGGCGTGCTGCAATCCGTGGGGTCGCAAAGAGTCAGACACGACTGAGCAACTGAACTGATCAATAGGCTCATTTTCAGATGAGGAAAACTGACAGATATTAAGAAACTTGCTCTGGGTTACACAAACAAGGATGTGGTAGAGGCTGCACTTTCTTTCTTTTGAAAAAATATTTATTTACTTATTTGACTCCACCAGGTCTTAGGTGTGGCACATGGAATCTTCATCTTCACTGTGGCAATGTTAACTCTTAGCTGTGAGGCATGTGGGATCTAGTTTCCTGACCAAGGATTGAACCTGAGCCCCTTGAATTGGGAGCATGGAATCTTAGCCACTGGACTACCAGCAAAGTCCCGAGGCTACACTCTTAACCACATGACCTTACTATCACACTACAGATACAACTAGGCAACCCACTCAAGTACTCTCGCCTGGAAAATCCCATGGACAGAGGAGCCTGGTAGCTACAGTCCATGGGGTCACAAAGAGTCGGACACGACTGAGTGACTTCACTTTCACAGCTAAATTTCTACCCTCTTTTTCTCAAAAGGTAACTGCCAAGTGGATGTGCATTATTTCCATATCAATCCCTTATAGGTCTTTATATATTTACTACACACTTAAGTATAAATAAAAATATATGGCACTGCAGTAGTGCATAGTAGACATTCAATAAATATTAGCTATGGTTATGATGTTCTTTTTAATGACTATAGTTGTAATACAGTCAAATTTATTATGTCCTTTATAGGTGGAGATTTGTCTATTTTACTTAAATCCTTTCTTACTTAACCTCACTTATAAAGATAAATAACTGTTTTTTTTTTTAGGCTTCAAAGGTTGATTTTCACATATATTACTAAGTTTTCCCACTCTAAAAATTCCAATCCCAACACTAACTGGCTATGTCATCTAATTACTTACATTACTCTGGCCTGTTTCATCATTTTCATGATGATGCCTTTCTAAGGATCTTAAGAGTTGTTCTGAGAATTTAGAAATAATGCATGTAAATAACCAAGTTTGGTGCCTGGCTCAGAGACAGCACTCGATAAAAGCTATTATGACTAGAAAAACACTTATGCCTCAGCGAAAAAGTCATTATTTAAGATGTAATGCTTCAGTTCAGTTCAGTTCAGTCGCTCAGTCGTGTCTGACTCTTTGCGACCCCAAGAATCACAGCATGCCAGGCCTCCCTGTCCATCACCAACTCCCGGAGTTCACTCAAACTCATGTCCATTGAGTCAGTGATGCCATCCAGACATCTCATCCTCTGTCATCCCCTTTTCCTCCTGCCCCCAATTCCTCCCAGCATCAGAGTCTTTTCCAATGAGTCAGCTCTTCACATCAGGTGGCCAAAGTACTGGAGTTTCGCTTTAGCATCATTCCTTCCAAAGAAATCTCAAGGCTGATTTCCTTTAGAATGGACTGGTTGGATCTCCCTGCAGTCCAAGGGACTCTCAAGAGTCTTCTCCAACACCACAGTTCAAAATTCTTCTGCGCTCAGCTTTCTTCACAGTCCAACTCTCACATCCACACATGACCACTGGAAAAACCATAGCCTTGACTAGACGGACCTTTGTTAGCAAAGTAATGTCTCTGCTTTTCAATATGCTATCTAGGTTGGTCATAACTTTCCTTCCAAGGAGTAAGCGTCTTTTAATTTCATGGCTGCAGTCACCATCTGCAGTGATTTTGGAGCCCCCCAAAATAAAGTCTGACACTGTTTCCACTGTTTCCCCACCAACTGTACACTAATTAAAGGTACATCTTTTTATAAAAGTGTACCTTTTCTAAGTTAAAGATATTTATTATGCACTGGTAAATCAACACTGGTTACATATTTTATAACATAAAACAAGAACACATTTCCAGTATTCACAGTGCATCTCTCTCACTGTAACACAAATGTTAACCTCATTCTTTGAGGCTAGTAATTAGGTTCAATTATACTTTTATTCATTATGGGCATTTTTATTTGGCTACCACACAAAAAATAACAATGGTGAGAGACTAGTACAGTGTAGTATAGTAACTGATAAATAACCATATAATACAAATTCTTGTATTTTAGCAATAACAATTAATAATAGAATAGTATAGCACAGTATAGTAACAGAAATCAGATCAATGATTGCCTTAGGGCAGAGGCAGGAGTCGAGGTTGACTCCAAAGAGAACACATATGGACATTCTAGGGTGATGGAAATGAACCAAAGTGGTGCCTGCCCAGCTATATGTTTATCAGAAGTCATAGAAGTGTATACTGAAATATACCTTTAATTGTATATAAATTATGCTTCGACCAAACTGACTTTAAAGTATCTGCTTTAATAAAGTCATTGTATCTATTTATTGACCATGCTGTGCAGCTTGTGGGATCTTAGTTCCCCAACGTCCTGTGTTGGAAGCCTGAAGTCTTAACCACTGGACTGCCAAGGAAGTTCCAGTCATCAATATTCATATGGCTTTTGAGATACTATTCACATACCATAAAATTAATCCATTTAAAGTATACAATTCAATTTTTTAAAGCATATTTGCAATTGTGCCACCATCACCACAATGAATTTCCAAACTTCCTCATCACCCCTGCTAAAAAATAAACCATACCCATTAGCAGTCAGTCCCTACTTCCCTCTCCAACCCTCCCAGTCCCTGGCAACTACTAATCTACTTCTCTCTCTGTGGCTTTGCCTACTCTAGACATTTTCTAAATATAGAATTCTAAAATATGCAATATTCTGTGACTAGGTTCTTATACTTAGCATACTGTTTTCAAGGTTCATTAATGTTATAAGTGTATGAGGACTTCATTCCTTTTCCCTGTGAAACAATATTCCATTGTGTGGATACAGCACATTTTATTCACCCTTTCATCAGCTGATGGACATTTCTGTTGTTTCCATTTTTTTGCTATTATGAATAATGCTGTGAACATTTTTTGTGTGTGTGAACATTCTTGTATGTAAAAATGTACGCACATTTTTACACGGTGCATGTTTTCAACTCTTTTGAATATATACCTAGGAGTGGGACCGCTGCTTCATATGGTAATTCTATACTTAACTTTCTGAGGAACTGCCAGACTAGTTTCCCATCATCAGTGTATGAAGGTTCCAACTTCTCCATAATCTTGTCAATACTTCTAGTCTTTTTGCTTATACCTGTCCTAGTGGGTATGACAGGGAAAGGTACACCCAACTAAATGCAGAGTTCCAGAGAATAGCAAGGAGACACAAGAAGGCATTCTTCCATGAACGATGCAAAGAAAGACAGGAAAACAACAGAAGGGGAAACACCAGAGATTTCTTCAAGAAAACTGGAAAAATCCAAGGAGTATTTCATCCAAAGATGGGCACAATAAAGGACAGAAACAGTCAAGACCTAACAGAAGCAGATGAGACCAAGAAGAAATGGAAAGAATACAAAGAAGAACTGTACAAAAAAGATCGTAATGACCCAGATAACCACCATGGTGTGGTCACTCACCCAGAGCCACACATACTGGAGCATGAAGTCAAGCGGGCCTGAGGAAGCACTGCTGCCAATAAAGCTAGTGGAGGTGATGGGATTCCAGCAGAGCTATTTAAAATCCTAAAAGATGGGAGTGGCAGCTGTGAGGCACTGGAGCGACTTTAAGATGTCACAGCACCCCCAGTACCGGAGCTCCAAGTTCCGCCACATCTTTGGCAAACCAGCCAACAAGAACTGCTACGACTCTGTGCCCATCACCCACAGCGTCCCAGACAATCATTTCTGTGCTGTGAACCCCAATTTCATTGCAGTCGTGACTGAGTGTACTGGTGGGGGTGCCTTCCTCGTCATCCCCTTGCACCGGACAGGAAAGTTGGACCCTGACTACCTGAAGGTCTGCGGGCACAGAGGGAATGTCTTAGATGTCAGATGGAATCCTTTCAATGATTTTGAGATCACCTCCTGTTCTGAAGATGCCACGACTAAAATCTGGGGCATCTCCAAATGGCTGCTGACCAAGAACCTCACAGCCTTCAGGAAGGAGCTGGTGGGCCATGCCTGCAGAGAGGGCCTGGTGGAGTGGCACCCCATGGCTGCCAACATCCTCTTCAGCTCTGGCTACGACTACAAGATGATGGTCTGGAACCTGGATTCAAAGAAGTCTGTAATCATGAGCCCCATGAAGACAATTAACTGTCACCAAGACGTGATCCTCTCCATGTCCTTCAACACTAATGGCAGCCTGCTGGCCACTGCCTATAAAGACAGCAAGATTCGGGTTCAGGACCCCCGAGCAGGGGCCATCCTCCACGAAGCCAACTATAAAGGGCACCGGGCCAACAAAGTGCTCTTTCTGGGGAACCTGAAGAAGCTGCTGTCCACAGGCACATCCCGAGGGAATAACCGGCAGATGGCCTGATGGGACCAGGACGACCTCTCTGTGCCTGTCACAGAAGAGGACCTCGACGGCTCCTCGGCCGCGCTGTTTCCCTTCTATGACGCGGACACCAACATGCTCTAGGTGGTGGGTAAGGGAGAGAGAAACATCCGCTACTATGAGATCAGTGCCAACAAACCTCACCTGAACTACCCAATGGAATACCACTCCATAACCCACAGAAGGGGGTCGGGGTTGTGCCAAAGAGAGGTCTCGACGTGTCCTCCTGTGAGATCTTCCGTTTCTACAAGCTGATCACAACCAAAAGCCTCATCGAGCCCGGATCCATGATTGTATGCAGGCAGTCAGAATCCTACCAAGAGGACATCTACCCGCCTACGGCCAGTGCCCAGCCCTCTCTGACAGCCCAGGAGTGGCTCAGCGGGATGAATAGAACCCGTCCTGATGTCCCTTAGGCCTGGTGCAGAGCTGATGAGCCCACAGCCTCTGCCCTCAGAGAGACCCCTCTCTGTCCCCATGGCCCCCACCTCGCCTCTGCAACCAGACAGAAAGGCTGGTTGCAGAGGATGGCCGGAGGCCCTTCTCCCTGCTAGAGGAGAAGGTGCCAAGGTGGGCGGCAGAACACACACTGGAGAAGAAAACCTGGCTCACAGATGGCTTTGACATCTTCGAATGCCCCCCACCAGAGACAGAGAACGGGCTGCTGCAGATATTCTATTGGCTTTAAGATGAGATCCAAAGGCTCTGGAAGCTGCTGACACAGGACAAGGTCCAGGCCAAACAGCTGGAACTGGAGATCAGAAACTTGTGGGTGAGCTCACAGAGGCTCTGAGCAGAGTCCTCTGCCCTCCTCACCCTCAGGGACACCAATTGGTTCCATGGGGAGGTCCAGAACCAAACCACAGGTCCTCTGAGAACACCTACTGTTTCTATAATTTTTTACTAGAAATGAAACTCTTGGTCACTGAAAGATTCCAGTGGGACCTGCTGCTGATTTTCCATTTGCCTTCTTGAAACAATGGTGTCTGAACTGACTCTTTTTAGATGATACCTGGTAGCTCAGATGGTAAAGCGTCTGCTTACAATGTGGAAGACCCAGGTTCAATCCCTGGGTTTGGAAGATCTGCTGGAGAAGGAAATGGCAACCCACTCCAGTACTCTTGCCTGGAAAATCCCATGGACAGAGGAATGTGGTAGGCTACAGTCCATGGGGTCACAAAGAATCGGACACGACTGAGCAACGTCACTCACTCACTCACTGCCTTCGGTTTACTTGTTTTGAATGGTCCACGATAACTTCTGAAGGGGAAGACAATACTGTAGAAAGTTAGAGCTGGAAGGACCTAGGAGGTGAAGCCGCCTCTGGTTTTCAAGTTGTGGTTCACAGCAAGGCGGGGTGGGGAAGGTTAAGCCAGGAGGGCTGTTTTGTAATATTGGCTTCTATGAATACATAATTCTGCTACTACAAATTAGAAGTTTGCAAAGCAAATAAATAAATAAATAATCCTAAAAGATGATGCTATTAAAGTGCTGCACTCAATATGTTAGCAAATTTGGAAAACCCAGTAGTGGCCACAGGACAGGAAAAGGTCAGTTTTCAATCCAATTCCAAAGAAAGGCAAAGCCAAAGAATGTTCAAATTACCCTACAATTGCACTCATTTCACATGCTAGCAAGATTATGCTTAAAATCTTTCAAGCTAGGCTTCAGCAGTATGTGGACAGAGAACTTCCAGATATACACTCCGGATTTAGAAAACGCAGAGGAACCAGAAGTCAAGTTGCTGACATCCGCTGGGTCACTGAAAAAGCAAGGGAGTTCCAAAAAAACATCTACTCTTGCTTCACTGACTACACTCAAGCCTTTGACTGTGTGGATCACAGCAAACTGGAAAATTCTTGAAGAGACGGGAATACCAGACCACCTTACCTGCCCCCTGAGAATTCTGTATGCAGGTCAGGAAGCAACAGTTAGAACTGGACATGGAACAACAAACTGGTTCCAAATAGGGAAAGGAGTACATCAAGGCTGTATATTGTACAGCCTTATTATTTAACTTATTTAAATAATATATAACTTATTTAACTTATTTATAAATAACTTATTTAACTTATTTATAAATAAGTTATTATTTATAAATAAGTTTAAATAACATATAACTTATTTAACTTATATGCAGAGTATGTAAGTTAAATCATGAGAAATGCTGGGCTGGAAGAAGCACAAGCTGGAATCAAGATTGCTGGGAGAAATATCAATAACCTTGGATATGCAGAAGACACCACTCTAATGGCAGAAAGCGAAGAGGAACTAAAGAGCCTCTTGATGAAAGTGAAAGGGGAGAGTGAAAAGTCTGGCTTAAAACTCAGTATTAAAAAAACTAAGATCATGGCATCAGGTCCCATCACTTCATGACAAATAGAAGGGGAAAAAGTGGAAGCAGCGACAAATTTCCTCTTCTTGAGCTCTAAAATCACTGCGGATGGTGACTGTAGACAGGAAGTTAGAAGACGATTGCTTCTTGGCAAGAAAGCTATGACAGACCCAGACAGTGTGTTAATAAAAAGCAAAGGCATCACTTTGCCAACAAAGGTCCGTATAGTCAAGGCTATGGTCTTTCCAGGAGTCACGTATGGATGCGAGAGCTGGGTCATAAAGAAGGCAGAGCACCGAAGATGCTTTCGAACTGTGGTGCTGGAGAAGACACTTGAGAGTCCCTTGGACAGCAAGGAGATCAAACCAGTTGATCTTAAAGGAAATCAACCCTGAATACTCACTGGAAGGAGATACTGAAGCTGAAACTCCAGTATTTTGGTCATCTGACACGAACAGCTGACTCACTGAAAAAGACCCTGATGCTGGCAAAGACTGATGGCAGAAGGAAGAGAGGGCAACAGGGGATGAGATGGTTGGATGGCATCACCGATTCAATGGCCATCTCCAGATGGTGAGGGACAGAGAAGCCTGGTATGCTGCAGTCCATGGGGCCACAAAGAGTTGGACATGACTTGGCGACTGAACGACAACAAAGGGTGTGTGAAGTAGTATTTCACTGTGGTTTTGATTTGCATTTTTCTGATGGCTGACTCTGTTGATTATCTTTTTTGATGGGCTACTTGTACACCACAATTCTTCCAACAAATGTCAATATTTATCGAGTGCCTACTACGTATCAGGCACTGTTCTAGGTAGTGAGATTGGTGAGCAATGAAAAAAAGGAACATGGATCTTACATTTTAGTGGGGAGAAAGAGATTATCAACATGTTACATGTCCTATGGTAGTGATAAAAGTTTGAAGAAGAAAATGGAGGGTAATGTGAGAGTTAAGGCAGGCAGGAGTCACTAGACAAGACAATCAGGGAAGGCCTGTTTAATATGGTATCTGAGAACAAGACAGAAAGCCCAGAGATAAACCCACACACCTATAGGCATCTTATCTTTGACAAAGGAGGCGAGAACATACAATGGGGCAAAGACAGTCTCTTCAATAAGTGGTACTGGGAAAACTAGACAGCTACATGCAAAAGAATGAAACTAGATAAATCAAAATGGATTAAAGACCTAAATGTATGATCAGAGACTATAAAACTCACAGGCAAAACATTCTATGACATAAATAACAGCAGGATCTTCTATGATCCACCTTCTATAGTAATGGAAATAAAAACAGAAATAAACAGGTGGGACCTAGTGAAACTTAAAAGCTTTTACACAGCAAAGGAAACTATAAACAAGGTGAAAAGACAATCCTCAGAATGAGAAAAAATAACAGCAAATGAAACAACTGACAAAGGATTAATTTGCAAAACAGACAAGCAGCTCATGCAACTCAATACCAGAAAAACAACCCAATCAAAAACGGGCAAAGGCCCTAAACAGACATTTCTCCAGAGAAGACGAACTGCTGGCAATTAAACACAAGAAAAGATGCTGAACATCACTCACTATTAGAGAAATGCAAATCAAAACTACAATGAGACATCACCTTCCATGTTCAGAATGGCCATCATCAAAAAAATCTACAAACAATAAATGCTGGAGAGGGTGTGGAGATAAGGGAACTCTCTTGCACTATTGGTGGGAAATGTAAACTGATTACAGCCAAAATGGAAGACAGCATGGAGATTCCTTAAAAAACTAGGAATAAAACTACTATATGACCCAATTATCCCACTACTGGGCCTATTCCCTGAGAAAACCATAACTGAAAAAAATACATGTACCCCAAACTTCACTGCAGTACTATTTACTAGGAGTACTAGGACACAGAAGCAACCTAGATGTCCACTGACAGATGAACGGATAAAGAAGCTGTGGTAGATATATACAATGGACTACTGCTAAGCCAGAAAAGAAATGATGTGAGTCAGTGCTAATGAGGTGGATGAACCTAGAGCCTGTTATACAAAATGAAGCTGTTACAGAAACTGTGGTGGCGGAAAGAGACAAGTGGCACTTGGAGATGAAGAAGAGGGTTTATTCAGCACCAGTGCGGGCTCAGCAGTCACCTCTAAACTCCCCCCACCCCCGCCTGCTCCCCTGTTCCCCCCAACCCTGGGCTCCACCCCAGGCAGAAGCAATGGGCAAGCAAGATTACAGAAGTAGAGGTGGTGAGTGGTGAGCAAAAGCTGTTTAAGCAAGATAACAGGCAGAAGGCAGAAAGTTGTTATTCTCGATGGGGGTTGGTATTCCAGTTGAGGGTTCCCACCTCAAACCAAGTCAGAAAGAGAAAAGCAAATATCATATATTAATATATATATATATGTGGAAACTAGAAAAATGGTACAGATGAACCTATTTGCAGGGCAGCAATGGAGATGCAGACACAGAGAAGAGACTTATGGACACTCTGGGTAGTTGGGGAAAGGAAGAGGGTGGGATGAATGGAGAGAGTAGCATGGAAATATATACACTCCCATATGTAAAATCGATAGCCAATGGGAATTTGCTGTATGACTCTGGAACTCCAACCAGGGCTCTGTGACAACCTAGAGGGGTGGGATGGGATGGGAGGTGGGAGGGATGTTCAAGAGGGAGGGGACATGTGTATACCTATGGTTGATTCATGTTGATGTATGGCAGAAACTCACACAATATTGTAAAGCAATTATCCTTCAATTAAAAATAGATAAATTAAAAAAAAAAAGAATATGACATCTGAGCTGAGACTTTAGTGATAAAAGTCAACAATACAAAGATCCAGGAAAAGTTTTCTAAGTAAAAGAAATAGCGAGTATGATACAAACACCACAAGGTAGAAAGGAGCCACAAAGTACCGACTGCCTACAGGGATCTGTTCCTCTTCTTCTTCCCTGCTATTACCAATCCCTCCTCGGGTGTGTGTGCGCGCGTGTGGGAGACAGAAAGACTGACAGAGAGTGACTGACTTCTGGAAAGACTTATGCAAGAGGGAGTGCAGTCTTTTCTTGAGGTCAGATGGTGATCCATAAGAATATGAGGCCTGGGGTTACAATGGTCACCTGGCAACTATCAATACAATGAGGGCTATCAATATAGTACAAATATGCTACAGGTGGCAGAGCAGACAGAGCTAGAAACTGAGTCCTCCACAATCACAAACTGCACAGCTGAATAAACCATCCTAGAAGTTCTCTCTCCCAGACGTACCTCTTATGGAATAAAGTCCGCTTATTGTTTGAAATATTTGAAGTTAGACTTTCTATTGCATGAAGCTAAAAGCATCATTAATAAACACCCAAGGTAGTTTAACCAGAAAGGTCCGAAATAGAAAGTTGTTTTGATTTTACCTAAGTGCAATAGAAAGACAACTGGAGGGTTTCCAAAACTGGCAGGATTTAACTTGAATTATACTTTTAAAGCTTCACTCTGGTCCCTCTGTGGAGACTCAACTGCAGGTTTAATTTCATGCTTCAGTCACTGGTTGTAATTGTGAATCTTTCTGGAATGCATTTATTTCACCTCTCTCAAGTTTCTCCTTCTCTAGCTATTCTATAACCTACCAGAAATTCTACCACTGTCAAAATGTCTTCCCTGAATTTTTACATATTGGAATGTTTAATATAAATTATGAGCTGCAAACAAGCACAGGGAGGAAGAACAGGACAAAAAACAACCCTGAAGGGAATAAACTACATACTTCTTTTGAAGTCAAGAGGGATGTCTTCTGCAGTCTGTAGTAGCTGTCTTCAGCAGCTAAATTCTATCGCGGCTAAACTGTTCACTGACAATGACCTCAAGCTAAGTGACATCTCATTTCCTCTTAAACCAGGAATCAGCTTGGAACAATGTTATTTAATTATAATTACATAAAGACATGTTCAACCTAAACACATAAGGTATGAATGGAATTTAGCTGTAATTCCCTTGCAACACAACAGGATATGACACCCTATCCATGTATGTGTATTTTGCATACACATATTTCCACATTTAATATGGTTTATATTTAGTTGACATGTTCCTGGCCAAACCATGACATCCATTGGTAAATACTTATGAATACCTTCTGTGCTCAACTAACACTGAGTTATACTTTAAGGCATGGACATGAACTTGGGCAAACTCCGGGAGATGGTGAGGGACAGGGAAGCCTAGTGTGCTGTAGTCCATGGGGTTGTGAAGAGTCAGCTATGACTTGGTGACTGAACAACAACATACTTTAAGGCAATTTACATAAAGGTAAGTTGAAATGAAAGCCTGTAACAATTAATTTTTTTTCTATAGTAATTATTCCTTTTCATGACAATTTTATCTGTGTAGTTATGTTACTTCATCCAACCTTTCAGTTTGTTTAGAATGAGAAATACATCCTTCACCATCTTTAGACTTATTTTTGAAATTTATTTCAATTGGAGAATAATTACTTTACAATATTGTGATGGTTTTTGCCATACATTAGCATGAACTGGCCACAGGTACACATGTGTCCCCTCCCTGCTGAACGCCCATCCCACCTCACTCCCCACCTCATCCTTACAGGTTGTTAGAGCTCTGGCTTTGGGTTCCCTGCATCATACATCAACCTCCCACTGGCCTTCTATTTCACATATGGCAATGTATATGTTTCAATGCTATTTTCTCAAATCATCCACCTTCTCCTTCTCCTTCTCCCACTGTGTCCCAAAATCTGTTCTTTCTTTCTTTATTTTTAATTATTTTTGCTTGTTTTTTTTTTTTATTGTTTTAGTTTGTTATGTTTTTATACTTATTTTTAAGCAGAATGCTGAAAGAGCTGCTCTGTCTCCCTTCTGTCACAAAGAACTAAAGGCAAAGAAGCATAAAAGACACAACTTGGTTTATAAACAGATGCCCTTCACCAAATTAAAACTGCCTTCTGACCCTCTTCCTTCTTCAGACTTAAAACTTTTTACCTTTACTCTGTCTTTAGATTCTTGGCCCAAAGAGCTAACATTTGTGGAATCTTATCTTGGGCCGAGCACTTTATGTCGACTACTTTACTGAATCACAACTGATTAGGCGGATATTAACATCATTCCCACTTGACAAATGAGGAAACTAAGGTCAGAGCTAGGATCAGAGTTAGGCAAGGTATGCTATGCTTGCTACATCCTACCCGTGACTCTGACTGGGACACAGAGCACTTAAGCAACTCGCTCACCACACAAAACTGTCTGTCCCCTAGCTGGACAAAGAAAGGTCAGTCCAAATTCAACATCCTGGAACATGGATATTCTAATCTACAACAAAGAGCACTGGGGCTTGGAATCAGAAGGTGATACCACGCAGGGCCCTGTGGAGCTCGTGGGCACAAAGACTTATCTGAGTCCCCCCACTTCTTGTAATCCAGGAAACAGCTTTCAGTCTGCCTCCGTGACCTTCCCTGAGTTCCAAAGGGCAGATTCAAGCAGTTGTTAATCAGGGAAGGGAGTGGATGTGAGACCAGGGGTAAACAGTCAAGAGAAGTCTTGGGGCAAGGTCCTGTTTCCCTATCAACAGATAAATACAGCAGTATCTTTGAGCTATTTACAGGTACTGAAACCCCCTCCAGGTGGGAGCATTTATGATTAATGACAGTATGCTGCCCAGAAGCATGTAGACCCCAGACCAGTTGGACCTGAAGGTTGAAGATGTTGACTCCCACTTACCTCACCACCAACCCATCAGAAGAATGTCCACGAGCTGATCATGCCCTCTTTGAACAATTACTATAAAACTTCTCACTATCTTCCCAAAGTGGGGACACATGGTTTTGAGGGCATTAGCCCACTATGGCTCCCTTTCTCTTTCTACTTCACCCAAAACTCTGCCTCTGAGATTTCACTTGGCACCGGTGTATAGAGAAGCTGAGCTAACAGAATCAAAGGCTGAATTCGAGAAAGAGCTGTGTGTGTTTGAGCCAGTTTTCCTGACTCAATGTTAAAATGTTTCAGAGAAACAAGAGGATCAGATATATTTTCACAGATGCAATAGTGCCTAGACAACTGCAAAGCTCTCTTACTAAGCAAGCTATCATTATGATGAAGTCTGGAGACTGCCAAGAGAAAAGGAGAGGCAGAAATCATCAGGTGTCCTGCTGCCAGGGTTGTCTGACCATGGGGATCCTGATAAGGAGACGACCTGGATACTTTGGAGGACAAATAAAGACAGCCCCTGTGAAAGTGATCCACTTAGAATATATAAGCTAACCACTGACCAAGACTCTCCTTAACCAGGCCAGATTTCCTGCTTCATTCACACACCAGCCTCTGTTTAGCCCCTTGAAGTTAGGCCATATACTATTCTGTTCCCTAAGGATCCCAACATCATTCCCACCTCAGTACCTTTGCACTTGCTGTTTCCATTTCCTGGAGCACTTTTCCCCCAGATTCATGGGTGGCTCTTCATAATTACAGTTTCAGTTCAAAGGTCACTTTCCAACAGGATTTCTGTCTACAGTAGCCTGACTTCTCCATCTAGTCATTCCTTATTGCGCTAGCCTACTTCTTCATTGCACTCATTGCTCTCTTAAAAGTACCTCATTTATGTACTTACTTGTTTAAGGCCTGTCTCCCCTACTCCAACGCCAAGCTCTGTGAAAGCAGGGACCCCTTCTGTCTTGTTCATGACCATCCTCAGTACCTGGCATATAGCAAATACACAGGTATTTGCAGTGTTCCATAAATACTTGGAAGTCCGGAGATTTTCCGGCATTCAGAAGGATTGATGGCCACTTGAACGTATTCTTTGTGGACGAATGGGGAATGGTAAGACCATCATGAAGAGGCTGGGGAACCTTCGGAAAGGCAGGCAAAAAGTCCAAGCTCCCAGGAGGGGCGCAGGGGAGGGAGGCGTGGGGGACTCACCTGCCGAATGGCCGCCAGCGTGTTCTCGGGAGCGTCGTGGCTGCCTCCCCGGTGGGCGATAGCGGAAACGCGGTCCCGGGGCTTGAGCACCTGCATAGCCCTGCGGGAGGGCACTGGCTCAAAGCTGAAGAGGCGCAACAGGAGGTAGAGGCTGCCAGTGAAGAGGCAGGCATTGAAGGGACTGCGCGTTAGCAGCAGCAGCACCAGCAGCAGGAAGGAGAAGGGGCCCATGAGGCCCCCCTGTTCCTCCCACAGCCACATGCCGGCGCCCGCACCGGCACAGATGGGAGGCCCGGACCCGCCGGGCTCCCAGGACAGGAGAACGAGAAACTAAGACGAGAGCCCAAAGCGCCGGCTGCAGCCAGCACCCTTTGAGTGGACCAGCGCCGCACAATGGCGGCGGCCGCTACTTCCGGAGAAGGACACCGAGGCCCAGCCAATCAGGGCCGAGGATATCCAGAGCTCTGGGCGGAGCCGCTGCCAAGGCAACGGAGGCGAGCTCAGTCTCCCGGCTGGCATTCCAAAGTGGCTTGGGGTTAATCTGCAGTCCGGACTTTTATCAAGGCTTTCAAACTCTAGAAAGAAGGGGAGGGATATAAGAGCAGTCTTAAGGTCGTAAGATTAGAAAAGATCTTAATGACTCCATTTTGCCATCAAGGGACCTGCCCAGGGTTCCTTTGAAGGGGCACGACGCTTAGACTATTAGTTTAAGATATGCAAACACCGGGGCTTCCCTTGTGACTCAGCTGGTAAAGAATCCGCCTGCAATGCGGGAGACCTGGGTTCCATCCCTAAGTTGGGAAGAGCCCCTGGAGAAGGGAAAGGCTACCCACTCTGGCCTTGGAGAATTCCATGGACTGCATAGTCCATGGGGTCGCAAAGAGCCAGACACGACTGAGTGACTTTCACTTCACTTCATGCAAACACCAGTCCAGATGCTCAGGGCAACAGCAAGTGAACAGGACCGGCAGGGTCCTTGCTCTCAATGGTGCTTACATTCTCGTGGGGGAAAATAATAGAGTGTACAGCTAACATTTATAGAGCACATAACCATGTTATATGTTCCATTCCTGCAAGTGCTTTATGTATTATTTATTCTCACAACAGCTTCAGTTGTGTATTTTCTCTGGAGACTGAATTCAGTCGACTTTAGAAGGATGTTTCAGATTCAAAGGGAATAAAAGAACATGGCAAAGTAAACTACTGCAAAGTTGCATTCATTTCATATGCCCGTAAGGTTATGCTCAAAATCCTTCAAGTTAGGCTTCAGCAGTACGTGAACTGAGAACTTCCAGATATACAAACTGGGCTTAGAAAAGGCAGAGGAACCAGAGAGCAAATTGTCAACATCTGTTGGATCATAGAGAAAGCAAGGCAATTCCAGAAAACCATGTACTTCTGCTTCATTGACTATGCTAAATCCTTTGTGTGGATCACAATAAGCTGTGGAAAATTCTTAAAAGAGGTGGGAATACCAGAAAATCTTACCTGTCCTTTGAGAAACTTGTATGCAGGCCAAAAAACAACAGTTAAAACTGGACATAGGACAACGGACTGGTTCCAAATTGGGAAAGGAGTACATCAAGGCTGTATACTGTCACCCTTATTTAACTTATATGTAAAGTATATCACGCAAAATGCCAGGCTGGATGAATCGCAAGCTGGGATCAAGATTACCAGGAGAAACATCAACAACCTTCAGATCAGATCAGATCAGTCGCTCAGTCATGTCTGACTCTTTGTGACCCCATGAATCGCAGCACGCCAGGCCTCCCTGTCCATCACTAACTCCCGGAGTTCACTCAGACTCATGTCCATCGAGTCAGTGATAACATCCAGCCATCTCATCCTCTGTCATCCCCTTCTCCTCTTGCCCCCAATCCCTCCCAGCATCAGAGTCTTTTCCAATGAGTCAACTCTTCTCATGAGGTGGCCGAAGTACTGGAGTTTCAGCTTTAGCATCATTCCTTCCAAAGAAATCCCAGGGCTGATCTGTAGAATGGACTGGTTGGATCTCCTTGCAGTCCGAGGGACTCTCAAGAGTCTTCTCCAACACCACAGTTCAAAAGCATCAATTCTTCGGCACTCAGCTTTCTTTATAGTCCAACTCTCACATCCATACATGACCACAGGAAAAACCATAGCCTTGACTAGACGGACCTTTGTTGGCAAAGTAATGTCTCTGCTTTTGAATATGCTATCTAGGTTGGTCATAACTTTCCTTCCAAGGAGTAAGTGTCTTTTAATTTCATGGCTGCAATCACCATCTGCAGTGATTTTGGAGCCCCCAAAAATAAAGTCTGACACTGTTTCCACTGTTTCCCCATCTATTTCCCATGAAGTGATGGGACCGGATGCCATGATCTTCGTTTTCTGAATAGATATGCAGATGATACCACTCTAATGGCAGAAAAAGAGCCTCTTAAGAGAGTAAAAAGGGAAAGTAAAAAATGCCGGGAGCCGGCATATTGCATATTGAGTGCATATTGCATATTGAGTGCAGCACTTTTCAGGATCTGGAATAGCTCAACTGGAATTCTATCACTGCCGGTAGCCAGCGTGAGGAACTCCGCCCATGACAAAGGTCATGAGGAAGGAGGCTCGGCATACGCAAAGGCGGGATCGAGCTTCAGGAGTCCCCCTGGAAATTCTCAAGCATATATCCCCAAAACCAGAGTCTGCCTACTTTCTGCTTTGTGTTTTCACCTACACCTCTGACTTTACGGGGGGCTGTCCCCCACTACCTCTCTGAAAAAAATTAGCTTACAGCTCCAGTTAATAATTCCTGGGTGTGACAGTGTTTAACCTACAAACTCCTTTGGAAATCCTCCAGCCTACCTGAATAGGTTTTTCCGGCCACATGTGATTGTTCAGAGCCTCCCAACTGTGAGAGGCAGGAGATGTTCTAAACTGTCTAAACACAGATTCTTTTGAGTAGTTAAAAGATTGATTAGAAATTGTATTGGTGAAGGGATTTTCACTTGTTGGGCCAATGTGTGCTGCTAAGTTTCCATATCCCTTACCTGCTGTGTCCCTGGCAGTGTATTGATTAATATAATTGGTGTAAGTAGTATCTTTAATGTTTGTAACCTGGGACCCTTGAGTTAATTCTTTTTCTTGTTATAGCCCACCACACCTTTGCGCTGTAGGAATGCAACTTTATCTAATGCTTTTGGAGGGTGGCTCCTGACCAATCACCTTTAGAGAAAAATACGTTTTCTGAAGAAAAGGTCTTAAAATGTTAACAGGCCTCCGGGCCAGAAGATGATGCAAATCACCTAAGCTTTTGCATATGATAAGTTTGCAGGAAGAAAGCCTGGTTTGCTGCAAGACTCTACCCCTTCCCCCATTATCCTCTATGCATAACTTAAGGTATAAAAACTACTTTGGAAAATAAAGTGCGGGCCTTGTTCACCGAAACTTGGTCTCACCATGTCGTTCTTTCTCTTACCTTCTGGCTGAATTATTCAGCCTCTTTTCTCCACTGAATTTCCTCACTGAGCTATCCTTATTTCAGCCTCTTTTCTTCACTGAATTTTACTGAGCTATCCTCATTCTATTACTCTTTATATCCTTAATTAACGTTTAATTAAGCAATTGTTTCCGGATCTTCGCCTACGCCATCTCTCCTTCGAATACCCTGGATCAGCCGGGGCTGGTCCCCGGCGAAAAAGGTTGGCTTAAAACTCAACATTGTAAAAACTAAGATCACGGCATCTGGTCCCATTCAGTTCAGTTCAGTCTCTCAGTCGTGTCCGACTCTTTGAGACCCCATGAATCGCAGCACGCCAGGCCTCCCTGTCCATCACCAACTCCCATTACTTGAAATCAAATAGAAGGAGAAAAAGTAAAAACTGCGGCAGATTTTTGTTTTCTTGGGCTCCAAAATCACTGCACATGGTGACTGCAGCCATGAAATTAAAAGATTCTTGCTCCTTGGAAGGAAAATTATGACAAACCTGGACAGTATATTAAAAAGCAGAGGCATCACTTTGCCGACAAAGTTCTCAATAGTCAAAGCTATGGTTTTTCCATAGTCGTGTACAGAAGTGAGAGTTTCTTCTCACAAAGAAGATTGAGTGCTGAAGAGCTGATGCTTTCAAACTGTGGTGCTGGCAAAGACTCTTGAGAGTGTCTTGGACAGCAAGGAGCTCAAACCAGTCAATCCAAAAGGAAATCAAGCCTGAATATTCATTGGAAGGACTGATGCTGAAGCTGAAACTCCAATTTTTGGCCACCTGATGCAAACAGCTGACTCACTGGAAAAGTCTTTGATGCTGGGAAAGACTAGGCAAAAGGAGAAGGGGGCAGCAGAAGATGAGATGGTTAGATATGCATCACCAATTCAATGAACATGAATTTGAGCAAACTCTGGGAGATGGTGGACAGAGGATCCTGGTGTGCTGCAGTTCATGGGGCTGCAAAGAGTTGGGCAGGATTCAAGGACTGAACAATAACGAAACTGTAAAGCAGGTATAATCAGATTATAAAGCTGGAAGGGATTTCAATAACACCTTCCTTTGATAGACGAGGAAACTGAGGCCAGGAAAAGTGAAATGAAATGAGCTGATAATGGCAGAGTCAGGACTAACATCATGCTGCCCAGTTTTATGCCATGAAATTTTTACTGCTACTCCTCCTAACCGTACTTCTTCTCCTGCTAACTGCTAAGTCACTTCAGTCGTGTCCGACTCTGTGTGACCCCATAGATGGCAGCCCACCAGGCTCTGCCGTCCCTGGGATTCTCCAGGCAAGAACACTGGAGTGGGTTGCCATTTCCTTCTCCAATGCATGAAAGTGAAAAGTCAAGGTGAAGTCGCTCAGTCGTGTCCGACTCTGTGGGACCCCATGGACTGCAGCCTCCCAGGCTCCTCCGTCCATGGGAGTTTCCAGGCAAGAGTACTGGAGTGGGGTGCCATTGCCTTCTCCAACTTCTTTTCCTACTAAGGTCTGATGATGGGGCTTCTGTACAAGGAACTGCAAGAATTATCTCAAGTATTCCTTACAAGTACTCTTGTGATAGGCACGTTTAAATCTTTTATACATGAGAAAATTGGCATGGGAAAGTGGGTAAAGAGAGGCAGATGGTAAGGCCAATTTAGGAAAGGGGCTAGCTGCTAAATCATATTTTGAAAATGCCAACAAAAATTGGCAGTTGCCTTTGCCTCTGTAAGGATTAAATTATTAGCCACTGAAGCCACTGACCTTCAACACATCCTGAAAGGAGTTCAGGGTGGAGATCAGGAATAAGGCACTTTGTGCTCCGGGAAAAACTAGGTATTTTCAGATTTTATGAGCCCAATTCTTACATCTACTCCTATCTAGAAAAGCAGTAAGATCATTAATGTTGACATCAGCTCCTCGTGACCAGCTGGAAGCCTCTGGCAAAACGTGTGCTTGACTTCACGTATCCCTTTTCGCTAAAATCGTATGTAATACTGACCTCTCCCTGCCTCTCTGGGGGCAGTTTCTCAGAACTATCTGAATTGCTGTCGTCTCCTGAGTAATAGTCCTCATTTTTGTCCCAAATAAAACTTAACCTACAACTCTCATGGTTTTTTTTTAAGTTGACAGAAAACTGGCAATATGTTTGGACAGAGAACTTTGGCAAAACATTCTGAGCTTTTCCTGCCATTCTGAACCTGCTGCCTTCCTTTCTTGGAGGTATTTTCCCTGTGATTTGCAAGAGTAGGGAAGTGTTGAAGCTTAAAATTGTGGCATCTAGGATTCAATCATTTTTTTATTTTAGAGAGAAAAAAATTTTAGTGCCTACTGTATGTATTCCAAGGATTGTACAGAAAGAAGTTATCTCTTTACAAATAAGTGAAAAATAGCAGCTTCAAGGAACATTTCTCGAGGCTTCAGTTCCTAAGGAAATAAAATTTGAAAGCTGTCAGTGAGGACTACGCTTCCCGGCGTGCACCGCGCCTCCCATAGGAAAAACGCCTTCTATCGCTGGGCGGGGACGCGTACCCAGGGGCGCACAGCAGCTCGGGGATTGTAGTTTTCTGAAGGCCCAACCGGTCCAATGGACCCGGAAGCAGCCACCGGAAGTTCCGGCCCTAAGTCCGGAGGTGGGGGTGCGGCTGCGGCGGCGGCGGTGGCGGCGGCGGTTGCCAGGAGCCCGCGTTGCCGCCAGAGTACCGTAATATGGCGGGGAGGAGGAGGAGAAGGCGGCGGCGAACGGAGCTGTTTTCAGTCAGTACCAATTGAGCAGTTTGCTTCCTACCAAGGCCAGGAGCTAGGGGAGGAAATCTGCCGGGGCCGTGGGAGAACAGGTGTGTGCCTGAGAGTGGGCTTGACTCAGCGGGTCTCGGCTGCGAGGCCGCAGGGCGGGCTGAATTGGCGCGCTGAGGAGCTGAAAGGAACCCGAGCGCAGGGGCTTCCGGACCTCGAGCCCCCGGAAAGACTCAGGCTGTGTGGAGGCGGGTGCCCCGGGGGCCGGCGGCTTCGGTCGCGGAGGTGATGTTCAGATGCTGGCACCGCCTGGTGGGTCCTCGGGATGGAGCTTTATCAGAGGAGCTGGGGAAGGTGGGCTTGGGGCGCTGGGGAGACGGCAGAGGGTCCCCAGTAAATAAAATCGGACCAGAACTGGGGAACCATCTCCTGTTGATAGAACTGGTTGGGCCATTTTTTTTTTTTTCCCTGGCAAGGGGAGCGTCCCAGGGTGTGCACTGGCCATTTCTGAATGCCAGTTATCACCAGCTAAAGGGCCTAGGCGCATTCTTCACCCTACGTTTGTGACTCTCTGGGGGCATAAGCAGAAGGATAAAAAAGCAAATTATCTTTATTGGCCCTCATGCTACTAGGTGGTTTCCACCCTTTGCTTCTACCTGGTTATAACCCCAGTTCCCTGCTCCTAGTTTAAGCAAATGGCAGGCGCCTAGAGTTTGACTTAATGGGGAGGGGTATAAACGCAGCAAAATGAGGAAGCTGAGGTCCCCCTTTCCACGTTTTTTAAAAAAATTTAGTTTTTAATTGAAGGATAATTGCTTTACAGAATTTTGTTGTTTTCTGTCAAACCTCAACATGAATCAGCCATAGGTATACATATGTCCCCTCCCTCTTCAACCCCCACGTTTTTAAGTTCAATTTGAATCTTATCAGAAACCAACTGCCCTCTAGGAATTCATAAACTAGTGGAAAAAAAATAGTCTTCATCATTCTCTTCCTAATGAAAGTTGCTCCCATTCGTTGCTTTCTGCATGTCCTACTAATGAATCCACACAGAATCTCGTCAAAGCGATACTATGATTATACCTATTTTACAGGAAACTGAGGCATAGAGATGGTAAGTGAATTGCCAAGAACATACAGCTCGTGTGTGCCTGAAAAAGAAAGCTTCCCCGTTTTTTTGCCCCTTTGAAAAGACTGATGGGTAAACAAGTAGCTAGGATGTGTAAACAGGACATGTTCTGTGTTCTTTTAACATTCCCTTCAGTGACATTTCTGATGGAGCACTGATGAGCAGGTAGCAGAGTTGTAAGTCTATGGGGTTTGCAAAGAGGCTCATTTGGAGAAGGATCCGAGTTTAAATGGAGAAGACAGGTCATGTCTGAACTTGATGCAGCCAACAAATTATTAATTAAAGTGGACCAGTAATGCCTAGTGATAAAGTATGGGGCAGTAGGTTTGTGGTTGCAGTGGCCTTGTAATCAATGCTCCCTTAAAATAAAACCCTGTTGACAGAGGTAATTGTGGCATGAGAAACGGAGTTCCCTGTTGCTTAATAGTATAGGATTCCGGCTCTCAATTTTTGAATGGTTGCTTTGCAGTTTAGAGGTACCATTTTCTCTGGGAATAGGGTCATCTATGAAACTCCCATTCTCTAAATTCCATTCTTCCTTGCTAGCTTCTTTGCAGTATAGTCCACTGTCTTCTTTTTTCTGATTTACTTTATTGTTTGAGCTAACTATTCTGTTTATTCAATATTTTTATGAAGTGCCTCCTGTGTACAGACTTTGTCCTATGTAATGGGGATTCAGTGGTGAGCAAGACTGAGAAGGTACCTGTGCTTATGGAGATTACATTTTGGTGGAGGAAGACAGACAAAACCCAAGGAAATAAACAAGATAATTTCAGATAGGGGTAAGTGCTATGAAAGTTGGGAAACAGCAGGATAGTGTGATAGTGAATGACGCAGGGTTCATGCTGTAGGGTCACTTGGTTATTTTCATCATCATGGTATTAGACTTGTATTTGGATGTTTAATGCATTATTATAGGCCATGTCATGCGGTAATAAAAATATATTGCTGTATGACTGCAGTGTGTATGGCAAACATATACTGTTTAAGGGATGTGAATTTAACTTTCTGTAGCAATGGGGCATATTTATATGATGTTGAAAGAAATATAAAGCTATTACCATAAAGATATTTTATTTCCTTAAATTTCCCAGACCTTCCATGCTTTGCTTGTATATCCATTGGAAGTATATTACATTCATTGTATGAATAATCTATTTTTGTTTCTTGTAATGCTGGATGCGTGGGTTGTGTTAAAAATTCTTTTGAAGTCTTTTAGTAGAGAGGGGATCATTTAACTTGCTCATATCTTAGCTTCTGCCTATTCTAATTTTTAATATATAATATGGGTTGAAGCCTAGACTAAATGAGGCCTGCTTTGGTTATCATGCAGTAAGCTGTTTTGTATTTTATTTTCTTGTTTTATGAATTTAAGTTTGCAAGATAATCTCATTTATACGCTAGAGAACCATTTCTTTGAAATTAAGCTCAATTTGCATAAATGAATATAGAAATAATTAGAATTGATGGGATGATAGGAAGAAGTTTTGCTGTTAATAAGACTACCAGTTTGTCAAAACTAGCAATAGATCTTATTTTCTCATAATGTAATCATAATTTCATATATGATTTTCCTTCATTTCCATTTGTGCTATTGTTTGTTCCGGATACGTTATAGTACTAAATTTTTAAGTGCCTTGAGGCTTAGGGCAGTATCATATTGTATCTTATTTCATCTTTGCATATCCCACGTCATGAATTGAATTTCACTTCCCTCTCTTTTTTTTGTTGTTAATTGTTTAAAAATGAACACTTAAAGGAATATTATCGTATTAGTTTTTCAGTTTTCACAATTCATATCTTTGTTGGTTATGAGTCCAGTGATAGCTCTCTTTCCCTTTCCCTTGCTTATTTAGGAAACAATGCCAGACATAATACTGTGAAAACAGGCAATCAAATATTTAACACATGCTGGATGAATGAATTGTTAGCTAATCCTTCCTGGTTACCTTATATTTTCATAGCCACCATCACAGTTTTCCAGAAATTGTGAAATCACTGGACTGATTGTTGTAAGTAGTTTGGTGATGGTTCCATTTTTCAACTATAAAGTAGAATTAATATGAGGGCCAATAGATTCTGTTTTTCACTTCTGATTTGGCCAGTTATCATGGAGTCAAATTATATTCTTAAAGATATGCAAGTGATAGACTGGACTTTGTGGTAGAAGAATTTTTGAAAGTAAATATCTTTCTTATTTATCTAGCCCCCACCCCCCTTTTTTGTTTTGCTAAGGATTCCTACCTTTGTATTATATAGTTTTTCCTGTGATGTATAGATAAGTCCTGCTGAAGAAAAGATAATATTGTTTTAAAGTCTAAAGTTAGTTAGGTTGCATAGCGTTTCTTTTCAGAAGGTTTCATTGCTGAATTTTTTGTGCCTTTCTAAATTAATCACATTTAAAGATTGACTATATACAAATCTTCAGAAATATTTAGTACATGAAGCCAGGCTTAATTGGGCAGGGTCTTGAGGTCTTTTTTGTGCCCAAGAATTAGCTCCTGATCAGGAAAACAATTCTGGGAAGCCCAGTTCTAGAAATTGTGAATTCTAGAAATATTTCAGTGCCCTACAGATTTGCCAAATAAACTAAGATCAGCACATTAAAAATGGCTTTTTTCCCCTGCTGTAGTGTGATTGTGGGAAGATGGAGGAGTATGAGAAGTTTTGTGAGAAAAGTCTCTCCAGAATCCAAGAAGCATCATTATCCACAGAGAGCTTTCTACCTGTCCAGTCTGAAAGCATCTCACTTATTCGCTTCCATGGAGTGGCTGTGCTTTCTCCACTGGTAAATGTTCTTTGATTTTAAATAATTTTTTTTTTTTAATCGTGAATCAGTAGGGTTGTTTACAGAAAAATAAAGGCTTATAAATATCTAAAAGATGCCTAACCCTTTTCAAAAGGAGAGACATGTTCACAGAAAAATAAATGAAAGGCTTATAAATACCTAAAAGATGCTTAACCCTTTTCAAAAGGAGAGGCATAGCTTTTTTTTTTTTTTTGAGTTCTGATATATGGCATCCATTTAGAACTCACACCAATACAGAACATTTTCATCACCACAGAAAGATCTCACATCTTTCATCCCAGTTATCAACCCCAACCATGGTTCAGATTTCTTTCACTGTAGATAGTTTTACCTGTTGCACACATCTTTAATCATTCTGGTTCAGAACTTCCTGAATTTATGATATTTTTACATTTAAGAGAAGTAATTACATATTTATGATGTTTTTCAGCTTAATATTGAGAAAAGAAAGGAAATGCAACAAGAAAAGCAGAAAGCACTTGATGTTGAAGCAAGAAGGCAGGTTAATAGGAAGAAAGCTTTACTGTCTCGTGTCCAAGAGATTCTTGAAAATGTTCAGGTGTGTAATATAAGCTCTTTTAAATTATAATTAAGAAATCATGAGGTAAGCATTGATGATATTTTTCAGAAATATATTTGCTTTAGTGGTTAATTACCAATATGCAGTTGTGTTTGAGAAGCTTCGTAATTTGCAATATTCCATTTCAGTTACTCTAAAGAAAATTCATTTGCTTGTTAGTGATGCTCAGTACTTGAATCAGAGGGTATTTAGACAGTGGACCCACACACTGAGTATAGTTGCTTATTGTCTGTGTCTTATGACTCTAAAAACATTGAATTCTCAGTGACAAAATGATAGAATTGGCCATTGTAGTTTACCTCTGAACTAATCAGTCTATTGACTCAGTGATCTTATTCTCATTCTCTGCTAAAGTAAATAACAGCTTCCAATATTTTTGGTGAAAATTCTGATCTTAGATATACAAATGCAATTTAAATTACATAACAGAATTTTCTTGATGCATTTTAGATATAAATTGAAACTATTTAAACCACACATCTTTACCTTTTGCAGTTACTTTAGATTTGTATAAACAATTGGTTTTAAGTTCTGGATCGTTTCATACTAAGAAGAAAAACTGAGTAATTTAAATAATTTCTGCCATATGTAGCACTGTTTTTCTGGTTACATCTTTTAATTCTTTTATAATCTTAGAGGTTTGTGGTTCATGTAATTCATGCTAGATGATATTTCCCACTAACTCTACCTTCCTTTCGCTGTGGGTAGTTGATCTTAATTTGTAAAGTATAATTACTCCTCATATTGAATTTAAAAACTATAATGAGTAGCACAACAAGGGTGGGTTTTTGATTTATTACATATTTCCTATTTTTGGAACAAAACTAGCATATTATTCTTGGTCCATTGAGGGAACAATTCAAATATATTACTAATGGGATTATCGTTGAGTTTAAAAACTTTCTCTGCATGTACAATATAGAGTAATGAATTAATTATGCAGTTAGAGAAATTTTATCTTACACAAGAAGCTTTCTAAGGTCTGTTTTACCTGTAAAATCTGTGATTTTGTGGTAGATTGTTTTTGTTGTTGTTATTTAAATTGTATAATCAAAGGCTTATATTAGTGATGTATAAAAAGGATGGGTGCTGAATATCACAGATGTGTAATGTTTAGCTATTTTGAGGAAATAATTTTACTTAAACCTGTGAACACGTGTCCTGAGTATGTATTCCTTTTATTTTATTTCAGTTGTGAAGTTGTAAGTATATCTCATTGTATTGTTTATTGCAGAGTACCTGGAAACAATTGCATGTCTTGGGATTTGTAAGCTAAAATAGGAGTGCCATGTTGTCTGAGAAAAAAAAAAACACAAAACAGCTTAAAAATCTTTTAAAATTCAGGATTCTGGAGTCTGTATTCATAAGATAATATGGTGATGATTTTTGCCAGTTTCATGTATGCTTGTATAATCTTTAGAATTATGCTCCGGGAGTTGGTGATGGACAGGGAAGCCTAGTGTGCTGCAGTCCATGGGGTTGCAAAGAGTTGGACCCAACTGAGCCAAATGAACTGAATCTTTAGAAAACATCCTAGTTGACTTTTTACTTAAAAATAATAGATCCAAAATGTAATTTTATTTTTTTTTTCTGTTGAATCTTGTGTATACAATTGTTCTCTTTAAGTTTTTTTTTTTATTAAGTTTTTAACTTTGCTTGTTCAAAAACTCATTCGCAGGCAGTTGTTTTAAGTAGTCATCAGTTAATCAAATTGGAATTTGCTTTAATGTATTGAGTTTTAAGTTTTTATTTTTCAAGTATTAAACTGCATAGCTGAGCTATCATTTACCACAAATTTGTCTCAACATACAGAGGGTTTTAGTTAAAATTGGGAGCAAGCATATGGGAGGCAAGAGTCTTGGTACTGGATTAATGTTGCTTAATCAATATCCTGGGCAAGTTAGTCTTTCTTAAAGAGGAATCATTTAAGTAAGGAATTTAATTACTTGCTATTTATCTTACACATTGTTATCCTTAGATGATAGTTCTCATAGGAGAAGCAGTTGGTGATGTTAATAACATATAACCAGAAGAAAGTTATGGAAAATACTTCTATTCCAAGATTAAATTGCACACTGGTATATGAATATATATGTGTGTGTGTATAGATGTGTACATACGTTCATAATTTTATTAGATTATTTAGATGTTACTTTTTCTTATAATCTTTTAATAAATAGTCCAGCATGACCAGTAGATGCTTTTTATAGTAATTTGTGCTCCATATGATACAGAATACCATGGAAAATGTCATCTGAGCTTTTGTTTGTGTTTTTAAATATTAGAATTCTGAATCTTCAGTTTCAGTTTTGCTTTAGAAAACAATGAAATCAAAGGCTTTTTGTGTAGTGATGAAATGTTAATTTTTATATTTCCTTTTTCAGGTTAGAAAAGCACCTGATGCCAGTGATTTTCATCAGTGGGAGACTGAAACAGTTTACTCTAATTCAGAAGTCAGAAACTTGAATGTTCCTGCTACACTTCCAAATATCTTGCCAAGCCCTACTGAACACTCTACTTTAGCAGAGTTTGAAAAGATAACTGGAATTTTGCCATTGAATAATGAGGATCGATTTAAATCTAATAGAATAGACTTAGCTAGGGACTCGGAAGAATTGAGTTATCTGAAGCAATGTGATAGTTCAAATATTAGCCAGGCAGAAAATGAAGCTTCTTTAAAGACTTCCTCAACAGCAGCACAGGAGACACTTACTTCTGATGTTCTCTTTCCAACAAATGAAGAACAAGATCCATCACTTTTGGAGGAAGTTACTCCGGATCCCTACATAATGAGTCTTCAGAACCTGATGAAAAAGTCAAAGGAATATATAGAAAGGGAGCAGTCTAGACGCAGTCTGAGAAGTAGTGTAAAGAGGAGTGTTAATGAGAGTCATTCAGACAAAGAAAATGATGCTGTTAAAGTGACTGACAATGGAAAGGAGAAGTCCCCGTTGATAGGCAAACACTGTGGTTCAGTTATTCCTGACAAACCAAGCCTTAATAAATCAAATGTTCTTCTCCAAGGTGCTTTCACTCAAGCAAGCAGCATGAATACATCTGTTTTAGGTAACTTTTCTAAAGTGGACATATCTATACGAACTGGCCATACCACTGTTTTAGAGACTGATTCTAATTTCCAAGGCATTCCCACTTTTGTTACTGAAAATAATGTTATCAAAAGTCTTACTGGTTCATATGCCAAAATACCTAGCCCAGAGCCAAGCCTAAGTCCTAAAATGCATCGAAGGCGTTCTAGGCCATCATCAGCATGTCATATACTTATAAATAACCCAATAAATGCTTCAGAATTAAGTCCTAAAGGGAAAGAACAGGCAGTAGAGTTAGTTGTTCAAGAAACTGATGAAAAAACAAATGTACCTGAAACTGTGCCAAAGTTACCAGTTTGTTCAAGTAAGGTTTATGTCAGCAAAAATACAGAAGCCATACAGGAAATGGTTTTAGGTAAATCAAATCAGGTATGTCAACCTTCAGGTAATCAATTAGAAAATAAAGTTATTCATGGACTTGCTATCATGGAAGGTCAGTTAATATCTGATGCGAGAGGACCGCACAGAGTGGACAGTACATGTACTGCAGGGGAAAGATTGCATGAGCCATATGCCACCAGAGAGTGTGTTCTGAGTCAAAACTTTGGTAGTGTGAGTGGAGTCAAGTCAACCAATGTGTTAGAGAAAAACTCCTGCAACTTACAGATGGAACTGAATAAGTCTTACGATGTAAAAAACCCATCTCCTTTACTGATGCAGAACCAGAATACCAGACAGCAGATGGATACCCCTACAGTGTCCTGTGGAAAAGAACAATTTTTGGATAACAGTTTTGGGAAAGTTAAACGGAGACTTGATTTAGATATTGATAATTTGCAAAAAGAAAACTACCCTTATGTTGTAACAACTGGAATAGCTGAACAGGAGAGGCAACATTTGCCAGAAAAAAGATATTCTAAAGGATCTGTCTACATCAAGAATAAGATGTTAGAAAGTAGTTCCAAAGGTAAGAAGGCTTTGAAGTGTTTAATATCTGCCAAACAGATGGCATCTTTAATACTTTTAATTGACAATATGCAGAATAATAATAATTGTCTTCACCTGTTCAGGTTACTTTCATTTATCAGAGAGCATAATTAGCTACAGTGTATTACCACTTGATAGGCTTTCTTAAAGGATTTTCTTATTTAAATTATAAATCTTTCATAGTCCATTTAGTATTAATAGAGAATATTGTTAATGACTGAAGGAAAAAGTTCTTGCATGAAGCATCATTCATAGTTTTAATCCATTGTATTGCTGTTATGTCTTCCTTTATTTTCACCAATATTCCTTCCAGTATTTTCACCAGTTTGCCCTTTGATTTGTAATGAGATGCTTATGCAGTTGGCCCTTTGAAAAGTGAAAGTGTAGTTGCTCAGTCGTCTCTGATCTTCGTGACCCCATATGGACTGTATCCCACCAGGCTCCTCTGATCATGGAATTCTCTAGGCAAGAATACTGGAGTGGATTGCCATTTCCTTCTCCAGGGGATCTTCCTGACCTGGTGATTGAACTTGGGTCTCCCGTCTTGCAGGCAGATTGTTTACTGTCTGAGCCACAAGTTGGCCCTTCAGTAAACACTTTAACATCAAATTATTAGAGAAAATAGCACTGATAAGGTTCGGTATATTTAGTAGTGAAAATTATTTCAAAATTTCTGTTGCATCTAGTGTTATATTAACAGCAACTTGTTAAAACAAGTCTTATTACACCTTACTTTGTTGTTATGATTCATAATTCTTCATTACTGATAGTAAAGACTTATAAATCAAGTAAATTAACTTTTTAGACACAGACATTTTAACTAATGTGATATATAGCCTCCTGAAAAAAAACTATATTCTGTAAAATTGCACACTAAAAATAACAAAGTTTATCAGAAAAATAGAGTTGGATTGGGGCAGATCCTTTAATGCATGTGCAGCTTTATCAGAACTCTAATAAAGAAAACAGTTGATACTTGAGAAGCTGGCTTGGCTTCTCTAAATAGATGACACAACAGGCTAAGGCTGTCTTGGTGAATACCAAAAGTACAGGGACTAACTAAGTGGCAATTTTGGCATAAGAGGAAGGCCATGTGTGGGAGATCAGGCTGGTCATGGAGGCAGCTGGGTTGTTGTGGTGGTGGGCATGGTAGGCAGCACAGTGTGCTGAGAGCTGCCCATAGCTTGGCTGTCTACCTTGGGACACCTCCCAAAGAGGGAGCCCCTGGACAGGCGCTCATTTATAAGTTTTTAAGGTAGAGCTGAACAGACTCCTGCTATTGGCTGAGTGGTTAAGTGGAGAGCCTTTTTCCTTTCTTGCTGAGAGTTAACTATTCTACTGCTTTTCCAGCTCCCCCTGTCAACCTATAAAAAATTGCCCATGTACAAATGCCAATTGTTACAGCTGAATAAAATGGATTTAGGAACAAATTATTGGAATACTACAGGAGTAAGACAAATATAATTATTTTCAATGAAAATCATTGTGTATTTGAAAAGAAGGATTCTTTGAATTTAGGGGAATTACAGTGGATCCCTGAATATCTGTACTACGTCTGTGTAATACTTGGTATTTCAACATTTCAGAGTATCTCACCACTTTCTGTTCAGTAAGTTGCATAGTCATACTGATTTAATATATTTTTTAGTAATTATATGGAATTTTAGTATTTAATCTTTTTTGGAACTTTATACTGAGTAGCTTTACACTATCAAAGCATTTATTTAAAAGAAAAAGCACAGGCTAAGCTATAATACTAGAGACCCTGGAAAAGGACAAGAGTGAAGAGAATAAATGGAGGTGAGGTGCACACGAGAACCACATCTTGAAGTTCATTGGAGTAAGGAGAGTCTGGATGGAACATACAGTCTTGTCTCCATCAGTTCAGATCATGAAGGGATCTGTTGAATAATTGGGTGAGGGTGATAAGATACAGACCTTTAGTAACCTGAAATGAAAGGAGAACAAAAGAGAATGTGGTTCAGAATGGTGATCTGGCTGTATCTTGATTGTACTATATTGGATCCAGGAATATTCTCTGGTTAGAAGCGTAATTTAAATTGATGGTATAAATCATCAGATATTACTAAATTTTCTAAATTTGAGGGGACATGTTTTTTTTCCAGAAGGCGAGGAGATACTAAAAAGCAAGATACTAGCTTTTGAAGAAATGCGGAAGAGACTAGAAGAACAGCATGCCCAGCAGTTATCACTACTCATAGCTGAGCAGGAAAGGGAACAGGAAAGACTGCAAAAGGTGAGGAATTAAAATGTAGAGATATAGGGCTGGTGAGTGGAATTTTGGTCATGTAGAGGATATTTGTAATTGTTACTTATGTGTATCTTACTCTAAGGGGGTCATTGATTTTGTTACATGGATGGTATTTTTATTGCCAAAGTATGAGTTACAATATTTAGATGCTTATCTAAAAGTAAATGCATAGTTTATCAAAAGGATACTTAATTGAATCCTTGATTCAAAATTTTTAATATTTTAAAAGGTATTTTATAAGTAGATGCTGAAATATGCCTTCTGTAAGGGTGTATTAGAAGAGGAAGGACACTTGTTTTAAGATTATTACATTTTAGAATCAGTTAAACAAATTGTCAATTTTATTTGAGGGAGGAAAACCTAAAGTAGTAATTTGCTGATAATCATACATACTTTTAGCTAAGCCTAAAATGATACTCTTTGGAGGTGTAATTAAACAAAAGAGCCTACCACATTGTAATAAACTTAATCTGCAGGACATAGAAGAACAGGAGAAAATGTTAAAAGAGAAGACAATAATTACAGCAGAAGCCTCTGAATTGGACATTAGCAATGCTGTGGACTTTGGATGGAGAAAGATAAGTGACTCTGGTTTACTAGACACAGTGCTGTCTCAAGTGGACTCACTCCATACTTCGAATTCAAATAGTTCTGGTAAATATTAAAAAATCATTTAACATTTAAGAAAATTATCTTATACTAAGATATTTTGTTTGGCACACTTTAAAATTGTACCTCCTTTCTATTAGTCATCGCATGTCCAACCCGCTGCTATTTGCCAGCTGCTTACTAATTGATGAAAAATGAAATGATAGCAGCAAAGACCAGTGAGCAGGTGTTCATGAAGAAAAGCCGCCTTAGCAAGGAAAATATCAGGAAATTTGACTCAGAGCCCAGTCTTTGTTCACTCATGCAGCAGGTGATATTCTTCAAGGGAAAACTCAGTTTGCTATCTCCTGGGTGATGTTGAATTACATCTCATTTCCCAGCCCCAATAAGAGCTTATCTTCAATTATCCTGAAATGGCTCTTTGTGTTGAAAAGACCCATCTGGTGTATAAGCTTGAAGTCCATAAATATTTTAAGTCTTCATGTGGATCAGTTTCAGAGGAGTTGTTATTCTTAATGAGTGTCATGTTTATTTGGATGTTCTGTGTATTCTAATTGTTTTGACATCAAATACAATACTATGTGTATGTTTCTCAAGGTTTCACAAGTTCTGCCCTACAACATAGCTTTGCTTCTGCAAATGAAGTACCATTCTACCTCTGGGGATCATCAAGTAGTGGCTTGACCAAACTCTCAGTAACAAGGCCTTTTGGAAGGGCCAAAACTAAGTGGTCTCAGGTGGGCAAACTTGATATATGCATGCATGTCTGTCTGTCTTTTTAATTTTATTTTGTTTTTGGCTGTACCATATGGCATGTGGGATCTGGCATGCAGGATCTTGTTTCCCTGACCAGGGATTGAACCCAGGCCCCCTGCAGTGGAGGCACAGAATATTAACCACTGGACTGCCAGGGAAGTCCCTAATCTACCTTTTTTAAAGAGCTACATTATCTTAGGTTCTACAAGTGAACCATAAATATTTTGTGATACATCAGAAGCTTAGCTTTTATTAGATATTAAACAACACAGCAAACACACATAGAAGAATTTCATATGTACAAACTATTCATTGTAATAGATAAGAAAACAGTCTTGAGTATAATGTTCAGGTTATTAAATTGTTGTGTCTATACTATTTCTAGGTTTTCAGTCCAGAAGTACAAGCAAAATTGAACAAAGTAACTGCAGTGGCAAAAGGATTCCTTACTCGTAGGCTTATGCAGACAGATAAGCTGAAACAACTTCGACAAACTGTGAAAGTAAGAGGATTGTGTACATTGTATTGCATTTCCATCTCAGTTTCTATCAGTGTTCTGACACGGTTGACAATTGAGTTCAGTACTTAGGCAGATCAAATACTTTCAGTCCCTTTTAAGGCTTAAATTTTAGAAATTGATTAATCTCATTCAGATAATTTTTAAAAATAGGTGAATGAAGTAGGTTGTGCATTTTTTGTCTCACTTTAAAGAGAGTGCTGTTTGACTTCTGATGTAATAGTTTTATTTGCATACTTATATTTGTTTTGACTGAAAAAAAGAACACGAACTCCAGTGATCATGAAATCTTCCTAGAAAAATGAAGGAGCATTTCTTTTTTCAGGATACTATGGAATTTATAAGAAGTTTTCAGTCAGAAGCACCTTTAAAGAGAGGAGTTGTTTCAGCACAAGATGCTTCTCTTCAGGAAAGAGTGTTAGCTCAGGTAATGCATGTGTCCTCAAGGCTCTTAGGAGATGGAAATGTTTTATTTCTCTCCCTTGATTGAACCACTGAAAGTAGGTTTCAGTTAAAACTTGAACCTTTTTCTTTAAGAGTACATAATATTACTGACGTCTAACCTCATCTTTTTTAAATTGGTATAATATTTTCTTCTTTTGAACTTAGTTGCGAGCTGCCCTGTATGGCATTCATGACATATTCTTTGTAATGGATGCAGCTGAAAGAATGTCTATTCTACATCATGATCGAGAAGTTCGCAAAGAGAAAATGCTCAGGCAAATGGTATGTTTCATGGGTTTTAAATTAGTGAATGATGAAAAACACATTGCTTTCCTTTACACTCAGAAGATACTTCTCATAGCAAATATGTGGGTTTTCCTCCCACACCAGATCTCTGACACCAGCTGGGTGTCCTATGATTCAGTTCAGTTCTGATACCATCTACCTGGTGTCAGTGTCAGATGCTACAAGATAGGGAGACATTCATATAAGACTGCGCCCCTCTTGAGATGCCAATCTCAGGTTCCATGTTGTATTTCTGACCAATTGGCTATAAATTGGGGTTCCCATGAACACTTTCTCTACTCTGGTTTGAAGATTTTTCTAGAATGGCTTACAGAACACAGGGAAACCTTTGCTTACATTTAATGGTTTATTATATAATAAAGGATACAGTAACAGAGATGAAGAGCCAGAAGGAGAAATGCACAGGGTGCGGGGTGGAAGGGTCTTGAGAGCAGGAGCTTCCATCCTGTGGAGGCTGTGCGCCACCTTCTCAGCATAGGGACGTGTATTTTGGGTTTTTATGGAGGGTTCATCATGAAGGCATGATTGATTATTGACTCAATTTCTAGCCTCAGTCCTGCCCCAGATGATAGGGGGTGAGACTGAAAGTTCTAAGGCTGTAATCATGTTGGTGTTTCTGGTGACTAGCCCTTATCCAGAGACCCTCAGGTTTGTCTTATTAGAACAGAAGGTGCTTTGGGAAATTCCCTGGCAACCCAGTGGTTAGGGCTTGGTGCTTTTACTGTCAGATCCCAGGTTTGAAAAAAAGAAAAAAAAGAGGATGCTTCTGTCACCCAGGAAATTCCAAAAGATATAGGAGCTCTGTGTCAAGAACCAAAGTCCAAGATTGAGCATTAGGAAAAAAGATGATCCTGTCACTCAGGATATTTGATTACAAGAGTTTTAGGAGCTTTGTGTCAGGAACTGGGTTCAAAGACCAAATATTAATAGGAACTAGGGGTATATTTATTTATCTGTCTATAATTACTTCACAATGAGGTTCTTCTGGGTTTGGAGTAATTGATACTAAATATCATTCTTTATTGATTTTAGCACCCTTCCTACAATTCTTAAAACAGAGTTGTCAGGATTACCAAAAATAGTTAAATCTGTAGACAAATTGAAAAGAAACTGGTAAAAGGATTATATACTGTTTTGTGATTAGGTTTTTGAATTAAGCATGGCATGCTGCTTGGATGACTCATTAAAAAACTATTGACTGTTCTTGATTAAATATCCTTGAAACTATCATGTGCATAGTTCCTCTTTTATAAATGAGAATTAGAAAACAGGCTCCAAATTAATTTGAAATACAGTTGCTCCTTGAACAATGTGGGGGTTTAGGGGTGGCCCACTGGCAAAAATCTGAGTATAACTTTTGACTTCCCAACAACTTAACTACTTAATAGCCTACTGTTGATCAGAAGCCTCACCAATAGCATGAACAATCAACATGTATTTTGTATATTATATGTCTTATATACTGTATCCTTACAGTAAAATAAGCTAAAGAAAATAATAAAGAGAACATATATTTACCATACTGTACTGTATCAATACCATAAATTTATGTTGTTTGTTTACAAGATGAATCCTGTCTTGCAGTACCTACAGCAGTATTGTCTTTTATGATACAAAACACTGAAGATGCTCTATGTATTACTAACATTAGACATAAAAAATGAAAAGATAACATGTAACATGAAGAAGAAATTCATGTTTATTTACAGGTATAATGATTCATGCGTTGATAATGAAGAGACAGCAATATGTTTGATTTCTGGGAGCCTAGTATAAGCACTGTGATTACTTCATAGTAGACTGGCCTGTGCACTAAATAATGTGCTGCTGTGCTGTGCTAAGTCGCTTCAGTTGTGTCCGACTCTTTGCGACCCCATGGACTATAATCTACCAGGCTTCTCTGTCCATGGGAGTCTCCAGGCAAGAATACTAGAGTGGGTTGTCTTTGCTGTCTTCCAGGGGATCTTCTCAACCCAGGGATCAAACCTGAGTCTTTTATGTCTCCTGCAGTGGCAAGTAGGTTCTTTACCACTAGCACCACCTGGGAAGCCCACACTAAAGAATAAATCGTTATAATTATGACCTACAGTGTTACAGCTATGTTCATAATACAGTATTGGGAACTGTTAGCCTTTTTCTTTTTTAACACCATTTACCTGTTATGATATGCTGCAGTTGAAAGAGAAGAGAGCAGGAGGGAGGGATAAAGAGAGAGAGGCTGGCATATTATATGGTAATGTAACTTTGAAAGCAAAGTTATAAAACAGAAAATAAACATTGATTTTATGTGAAATAGTCACACCTTATGCTTATAAGGATAGACCAGTAGATACATATATTTTATGCATTAATGACATACTTAATTTTTTTGGGCATTTCTAGGTTATACAGTTCATCTTTGAGTTTTTAAAAATTATCACAAATCTCAAAAAAATTTCCAGTACATTTGTTGAAAAAATTCTGGATATATGTCACCTGGGCAGTTTAAACCTGTGTTGTTCAAGGGTCAGCTGTATATCAGAGTGTTGGAAATCTGTGGTTTGAATCAGTGATCTTAGTGGGGTTGGCAAAAGAGAAACAAGCCAAATTTATATTATTGGGAAAAATAATTTTAATTAATTTTGAAAAATCAGATTGTTTCAATTGTAAAGACTAGGTTAAAGTTCAAAATGTTAATAAGAGAAATCTTTCCATACAATTTGAGATCATCCTATACTATAATACAGTGGTATTACTGATACCACTAGAGCTTCATGTTACTTTTGTCTTAAAGGATAAAATGAAAAGTCCACGAGTGGCTCTTTCAGCTGCAACACAGAAGTCTCTTGATAGGAAGAAGTACATGAAGTAAGTTTTTCATGCCTTGTCACATTCTAATTTCATTATTATCAGGCCAATTGATTTTAAGCATCTGTTGGTTTGTATTTTCAAATTAGAAATAAAGAACAATTGACTCTTCTTCAACTAGGGTGATAGAAGTTCCCTTGTATAGAGAGTTTTATTAAAATCAGGTGGGAAAATCTGGTTTTATCTGTAGATAAATGTATTAATAAAGTATGTCAACGTCAGCTTGTATAATTGATAGCTAGTCAAATAATCTTAAAAATACTTAATCCTTATGTTCAATGTTAATTTTATCTTTTAAATACATTCTTTTTCAAATATTCTAAAGACTTCATAGTGGGAAAAACTTAATGCAAAGAATATTCTGAAACTATCCTATTAAAACTCTTCTTTCTTAAAATTTGTCTTTAATATGCTTATTATAGGTCTTCCAGTAGTATACTGACTTTGAAATGATTTGTTTCTGTCATCCTGTATCACATTTGTAATCATGTATTTTCTCCCTTTCTAAAAACATTATTTGTATGTCCTTATTTTTATATTGTGTTAGGGCTGCAGAAATGGGAATGCCAAGTAAGAAATTTCTGGTTAAGCAAAATCCTTCTGAAACAAGGTGAGAAAAATCACAGTCTCACTGAGAGACTATTTTTTAACTATTAAGGAGAAGAAAATTTTATAAATCCCAAGCTTTTTATTAGCTTTGTTCTCCTTTACATCAGTAAATCTCTCCCTGTTGAGTTGGAGGCTGAGAGGATCAGAATCCACAGTAATACCTGATCATGTGCAATGTCATGTGTCAGACCAGATGTTCCTGGAGCTTTCTGTAGGACATAGAAATTTGAGCCCCATATGTCTTTGAGTTCAGTTTGCAGTCTCAGGGATCTTGGATATTTACTTTAAAACCTTAGAAGGTTAAACTTAATTGTGACCTGTTTTGTGCTCTTTGTGTTTTATTTCTCAGATGTTTGAAAGGAAAAATTGGCTTTTGTAAAGTACACAAATAAATTATCTAAAAGCACAGGGTTAATACTTATGTTAGATATCTCCTGATAAAAAAACCAAGGTTTGGCCTCTTGGTGAGCATTTAGGCACCATATTAATATGCTTTAATCACTTCGTTTTCCTTTGTGGTAAAGTATAGGCCAGATCATTGCATAGTTGACTTCTTCCTCACTGTTTCTTTCATCTATTGAAAGATAATAGGAGAAAAACTGAATTTATCCTGTTGATTAATTTTTATTTACTTTGTCAACAGAGTCCTTCAGCCAAATCAAGGACAGAATGCACCTGTTCATAGGCTACTGAGTAGACAAGGGTAAGAATTCAACACACATGGGTATTTAAAAATATTCAAATCGAGATTAGATCTGAGAGGGAAAAATAACGTAGTGCTTTTTATGTAAAAGATAATTATTTTAAAATATGGTCTTTTTATAGCATTAGGAAGAGCTTTTAATGTTTTGTTCAAAGATAACCCTTTGGTATACTGTTGTGTATTATATTTTAATTATCATCTTTTGTTGGTGTGTTTTTACTTTTCATTTCATACCATTTTGCTCATTAAATATTGTAAACATCCATATAGTACGTTCAGCATCACCAAAGTGATTCTCCAACAAAGCATAAGCTATAGTTTAGTGGTTATTGTCTCCTGCTGAAGCAAAAGTATAGTTTTCTTACTGTGCGCATGCATGAGACTTAAATTCTCTTCAAGCTTATTTGTGCTTTGAACAGTTGATGCAGTATGGTTGCTTTTTTTGAATGTTGAACATTTAGAACTTAATGCAAGTGACTTATTAATTTTTTTATATTCAATTAGAACCCCTAAGACATCAGTGAAGGGGGTTGTGCAAAATAGACAGAAGTCTTCACAGAGCAGAGTGCCTAGCAGAGCGCCTGTTTCAGGTGTGTAACCAATTCCTGAAACCTGTTCGATAGAAAGACGTGCACAAGCTGCCCCGTAACGCAGGCCATACCAGGGGGATGCGGTGTCTTTCCTTGCCACCATGATTTTGGCATATTCACAGTCGTTCCTACTGGTGAGCATTTGTATTAGTATCTTATGGCAGCAGGAGGTCTGAGTAAAATGGTGGTTCAGTGTAAATTCCATGAAGATACTATGTATTTTTTAATTTGAAAAATTTGTAGAATTATACACACTTAATTCAGAAGAGTTTTTATAAATGAGTAAAATATAATGATCTATCCAAATCTGTGCATGTCTATTCAGTTTTGGGGCAGTGCATCCCCCAGGAATATTTGTATCTGCACATAAGGGGAAGAATTTTTCCCTCTGACTACAGGGTCACATGTGAATATGCCAAGTGCGAGGGGGTAAGGGCTTAATCTTTTGCTCAATAAGAAGCTTGAGCTAAATGTCTTTATATTCATTACTTGAGAATTATTTAAGGATTAAACAAAAAAATGTGTTTTGAAATCCTATTTATGGTGGCAGAAAGACAAATTCGTTGTTGAGCTAATGCAAAACCTTTAAGCTAATGTTTTAATATTTTTAGCTACCTTTGTTAAGACACTATGATAAGCTCACCAAAAATTATGTGATCCATTAAAAATACTTTCAAACTGTTTTGCTTTAACTAGACTGCTTTCTAAACTTTTAAAAGAAATCTAATCACCAGGCAAGGAAAATTAAATCTTTAACAGTTCTAATCTTCCTCTTAATATATTTTAGAGCTTTTATTGCTAAGTGATTTCCTCCAAATTAGGAGGGAACAAGCAACAAATTTTTTCATGTTATTCACATAAGTTCAAAGAAGGAACAAGATATTGATCACAACTTTGAATTGATTGCTCACCTTTTGCATGTATAATAGTTTAATTCATAATGTTGAATATGTAGATAATTTAAAAGGTCATCTTTTGGAATTCACTGCGAGTGACAGTCAATGGAGCTGTTTTAAAGGGATTAGAGAGTTGAAAATCCTGCTTATTCCAGAGGTTGATCAGTTTGTTTGAAAGATAACCATTTGGACCAAACACCAGATCTGTTGCTTGTGAAGTTTTGTGAAATTTTAAGACATTTTCAGTTTTTTATCATGTTAGCATTAAATAATTTGATAAATCTAGCTAGTTGGCAAGTTATTGAAGAATAAGTTTTGTTTTGCTTAGTATTATCTATTCCCACAGTGACTACTTTCCATATTCTTTTCTCATGCATTTCATCTCCACTATTTGTCACTTGTGAACCTATAAGAAAAATAGCAACTACTGTTTTCTTTTCAGTAATACGCAACAGTATAAGGGATGAAAAGAAAGTCATTGCAGTTAATGTGTACAATGAAGTTCAGTACTTAGAACTATTGTGGTTTAAGTGCATTGCAACATAATTATTAATAAAAATATACTTAACCCTTAATTATACATGTTCATTCAAACATGTATAATTAATATGTATCTAACAAGTACAAAAATTCTTTCCTATTTTTTCCTAAAGATTTATTTATACAAGAGTGCATATTTAGACAATTGAAAAAGACTAAAGAATTTTATCCTTTTAAAATTTCTGTTATGACTGACTAAAATTCTGTGAATCTCAACACAGGGATCCGTAGTTGCTTTTGAAAAGACTATTCTGTCTTCCTTAAATTTTTAATGGCCTGGATTATGTTTCAAAGAAATTTGAAATTATGCATTGATTTTACCTACATTACATGTTCTAATAAAAGAACATACCTTTTATTAAGCATTTTACAGAAAGTTCAGTTTTGTTAGACTATCAATCTCTCAGCTTGAAGTAGAGTTCTGAGGTGTTTGAACTGCAGTTTGCTGCAAAGCAGTTAAAGTTGTTTATAGTTTTTACAAACTAAATTGCAATCTCTGATCTCACATATTTTAAGACATATTGTTTTATGTCTTGTGCTTTAGAGTTTACAGTGAAATTCAAAAACTGATTAGCGTAGGAGACAGTAATGCAAAATGGTTAAATAAAATAATGAATCAGATGGAATTGGGTTCTCAGAGTTTCTACTTCTTATTCTGTTGTTTATACAAGTGACTGGTACCCTTAAAATAGTATAACAATTTTGACCTCATGATTATTTTACATAAGGATTAAATATGTTAATGTATTTTGCTTAGTTCAGTGTCTGGTACATAGTGAGCAGTCATTAAATGGTGTCATTATAGAAAAACCGACACTGAGAAATAATATTAGTTTTGCTCTGTTTCCAGGAGTATATGCAGGAAAAATCCAAAGAAAGCGGCCAAATGTTGCGACAATTTAAGAAGACAACATTCATTAGGATAAAAACGGGGGGAAAGGTTAGGATTCATATTATTTTTCCTGCTCATGATTTTTTATTTAACTCTGGCCTCTGTTTACACAGGCAAAGTGATGTCAAAGGGCTGAGAAATCATCTGGATATTTTGGTCTCTTTCTAACCACCTCCCCCCACCCCCCCACCCCCCCCACCTCAAATTTTCCTCTTAGTATCAGTTTTTTGTTGTTGTTCAGGCACAAAGTTGCGTCTGGCTCCTTGAGACCCTATGGAATATACCCCCCAGGCTTCCCTGTCCTTCACTGTCTCCTGGAGTTTGCTCAAATTCATGTCCATTGAGTCAGTGATGCCATCCAACCATCTTACCCTTTGTCTCCTCCTCCTGCCCTCAGTCTTTTCCCACATCAGGGTCTTTTCCAATGAGTCTGCTCTTCAGTTTTGGGTGAAGACAAATTAGTGCTTAGTAACTGACTCATTTTTGTCCTTAACCTGTAGAAGTTTATTTTATTACTCAGGTGTCTGTTGAGAACCTTTTTGTAAACTCAAAGGACATTTGGGTTTATTTCTATAAAATATTGAAAAGGTGTGATAAATTCTAAATAAGTTCTGAAATACAAAGTTCATTCATCTTAGCACACTATTTGATAAATTAGATACTGTTCTGTTTAAGAGGAAATTATTGCAGAAGAATGTTTTTCTTTTGTTTTATTACTGCAAAAACTGATTAATCTCTCATATTCTTGGATTTATGATGTAGTCTCATAGGATAACACACTTGCCTGCCTATTGTGGTCTACCTAAAATGTACCACAGAAGTAGCTGGGTGTCATCATTTTGGTCACAAGTGTACATTCTTCTCAAAAACTAGTTGTCTTACAGAAATGTTAGGCTTAATGTATGTTACCCCAGTAATATCAGAAACATTTCTACTAAACTATGAAATCTGTTGAGGGTAACAAATTTGGGGAAGATAGCACAATCTTGAATGTAGTAGTGCTTAGGAATGAATGCATTATTAAATCTATTTCTGTAAAATAGAATAACATGTTGCATGCAGTTACATTTTCTATTTAGTCTGTTTATTTCTTCATACTCTGCTTTTTTTTTTAGCATGCTTGATTTAGGAGAGGAATAAAGGGCTATCTAATATGATAAATTCAGGTTTTCAAATGGGATGATAATACTCTAGTTGAAAGGCTGCATTACATGAGACACTTATATTTAAGGTTTTTCATCACTAACATATTCATTTAAAATATAAACCAAAAAAGGTTACCAAGGGAACATGACTTTATAAAAAGAATATCGTTGTTAATTTATCAAGCTATTTCCAAAAGGGCTTTGTGCTTCTCACGTAAAATTGGGAACATTTATGTGTGCATTTAATCTTTCTGACTTGAATATTAAAAAGATACTGGTATTTTGAAAATGCAGACTGTATGTATTCTTAGTATTCTCTTAAGGATTTTGAGATAAGGATGGTTTTCTTCGATTTTCCACTCCTTTTAAAATTTAACTTTTCCATCCAACTGTAGACAGAAAATTGTAATCTACTCTGGGTGTAAACTTGATTTTCTTTATTGAAATGTATCATTTATTTAAGGAGTGAATCAGAAAATTAGAAATAGAACACAGTCAAAAACGTCTGAATTACCAATTTATATTTTTGGGCAAAGTATATCAAAATGATCTTAATATGATAAATTGTGCTTTATCATTCTGAAAACTCAGGATACAGATTACTTATTATCATTGTGGGTCTTTCCAGTATGAAAGATAGATGCTAAATGTTTTGTGTACAGTAATGCAGATTGGCTATAACAAATAGTGTGTTTCAGAGAAAGTTAAAACTAGTTTTGGATTGAGGATGCAGAACTTGAGTTTTTTTTTTAAGGGTAAAGCTTGCATGTTTTACGAATTTTTTAATGTTCACAGCTTTTTCTCATAAAAGTGCCAGACATTGTTTTGTGCTTTTAATGTGCTTTTTATTTATATATATTATTTTTATTATTTTTACTTTGAGTGGAATGTCCATTAATGTAAATTATATTTATTTTTATACTTTAATTTTCACTAGTTTTGCTTCTAGGCAAAAGGAAAAATAAATTTTTCATTGTAAAAGAAATTTGGTGTGATTTTTTTTTTTTTTTTATTACCAAAGAAAGGACTTTTGAAAAGTATGTGACCAAGACATTAATACTTTAATACGATGATTTTTTACAAGACCCATGAAAAATATGTCGCACTGTTTAATATGTAACCTGTAACAGTGCTTAGCCCAGCATCTGATTTTACATGAATTGGACTTCTCAGAGGGCAGAAGTTTACTGGAGCTGGAAATGTCTTCAGCTGGAGCTGAGCCAGTGGGAAAGAACGCTAAGGTTGAAGCTCACATCAAGCTGCTAATTTTGCAGTGTTAAGACTCCAGCTCCTGATGCTGCCTGACTGTCTAATGTGAGGATAATCCAATGGTCCTTGTTTTTACCTCTTATTGAGGAGATACTGTGATAACCTGCATGGCAGTGTGAGAAGAGCCCCTCCCTTTTCCTATGGCTACCCTTTATTGTTTATTTCATATATTGGGAATAATGAGATGGCTGGGAACTCTTTATTATTCATATTGAGCTGAAAACAAGGATCAATTTTGGAGATGAAGATCTTTTTTTTGTTAGGTGTCACTGTCCCATGAACAACCACACACAACTCCCCTTCTTTCCCTGAAATGAAGAGTAGTAGTTATAAAAAAAAAAAAAGTGAAGTTGGAAAGGTATTCCTAACAGACCATAGTGAGCATACATATAGGTTTAAAAATAATTTTGAAAAACAAAGGAGACTTTCAGTCATGGAATACAGCAAATCAGATTGGGATATGGTACAGTGGTGTCACATTGGTTAGGTTTTAAAAACAGGTCTGAGAACAAATGGTTAGGTTTTAAAAACAGCTCTGAGAACAAACACATTTAACCAAAGTTATACTTAACAGTAAAATAATACCTTTTCATTTGTTTAATCTGTTTTTCGTCAGTTTCTTGAGGTGGTACATAGTGTAGCCACCAGAACTATGGTTTTGCCTCTCACCTACAGTGGGAAAAACCTCTCATTCACATTTTACATAACAGCCTGTTTCAGGATTACTTCCATTATTTGTGTAACACACTTGATAAAACAGGGTTAAGATTCAGTGATTGAATATGCTAAGGAGCAAATGATGTTGGTCTGCTCTACTGCCTCCTGAGTTATATGCTGCCCCTCTCAGCCCCCCACCCCACAACTTACAGTCCTTTCTGTATCGAGAGACCAGCAGCAGGGCTATGTGGGGACTTGTTAGAAATGTAGAAGCCAAGGCACTGCTCCAGACCTGAATTAGAACCTGCATTTAACAAGATGCCCAGGTGAATCTGTGCAATTCAAATGGGAGAAGCTCTGCTTTATGATACACTGCATAGTCTGCTGCCATGAAAAGTAAAGCTCTGAAGACAGGAAGGTCACAGAAGGTACAATAAGATTTTTTAGCCTCCAAGTGAGTGATGTACTGCTTAACTGAGTGCTGATCGTTTATTTGCTGGGCATTTTATAATCGTTTCCCTTCACCTCGGTCAGAATTATCATAATTTCAAATATGAAGAAACTAGGACTCGGCGTGGTAAACAACATATTCCGTTAGAGTGTTAGGGGTATGTTCTATTGTGTTTTCCTGAGGAGGTTTTTGAGAATGTAGTTTTCTGACCTCTTTATGTCAGAAAAGGACAAAAACTTGAAAAGGGAAAGTGAGGATCTGTTGCTGCCTTGTGATTAACCAACTGTTAACCAACAGTCTCCCCCATTAGATCTCTGTTAGATTAAACTAGTAGTCAGGTTTGGAGTCAGGTCAAATCCCAGTTGGGGCACTTAGTAACCATACTAGGTCATTCAATCAGTTCAGTTACTCAGTCATGTCTGACTCTTTGGGACCCCGTGGACTGCAGCACTCCAGGATTCCCTGTCCATCACCAACTCCCAGAGCTTGCTCAAACTCATGTTCATCGAGTCGGTGATGCCATCCAAACATCTCATCTGTCATCCCCTTCTCCTCCTGCCTTCAATCTTTCCCAGCATCAGGGTCTTTTCCAGTGACTCAGTTCTTCCCATCAGGTGGCCAAAGGATTGGAGCTTCAGCATCAGTCCTTCCAATGAATATTCAGGGTTGATTTCCTTTAGGTTTGACTGGTTTGATCTTGCTGTCCAAAGGACCGACTCTCAAGAGTCTTCTCCAACACCACAGTTCAAAAGCATCAATTCTGTGCTCAGCTTTATGGTCCAAATCTCACATCCATACATGACTACTGGAAAAACCATAGCTTTGCATATATGGACATTTGCCAGCAAAGTAATGTCTGTAATATGCTGTCTAGGTTTGTCATAGCTTTTCTTCAAAGGAGCGTCTTCTAATTTCATGGTTCAGTCACCATCTGCAGTGATTTTGGAGCCCAAGAAAATAGTCTCTCACTGTTTCCATTTTTTCCCCATATATTTGCTGAGAAGTGATGGGACCAGGTGATAATGGTGTTTATTTCAGAGGTTTCAGTTCAGTTGCTCAGTCATGTCCAACTCTTTGTGACCCCATGAATCGCAGCATGCCAGGCCTCCCTGTCCATCACCAACTCCCGGAGTTCACCCAAACTCATGGCAGCCCTTAGAGACGCACGTTATTATTCCTGGGAGGGAGCAGAATATCGGAAGTGCCTAACTTTTTTGGTGCACGGAGCGGGGCGTGGTTGGCTGGCAGAGGGGGCGTGGCTTAGCCAGCCAAATAGAATTAGCTTCAAAAGCCAGCCTAGGGGCATCTTCCCATCCTCTGCTGGGGTTACCATCTTCCCTCAGTTGTTGGTCAGTCGCTCAGTCATGTCTGACTCTTGGCGACCCCACTGACTGCAGCATGCCAGGCTCCCCTGTCCTCCACAAACTTATGTCCATTGAATCCCTGATGCCATCCAACCATCTAGTCCTCTCTTTTGTCCCTTTCCCAGTTCAGTTCAGTCGCTCAGTCGTGTCCGACTCTTTGCGACCCCATGAATCGCAGTACGCCAGGCCTCCCTGTCCATCACCAACTCCCGGAGTTCACTCAGACTCACGTCCATCGAGTCAGTGATGCCATCCAGCCATCTCATCCTCTGTCGTCCCCTTCTCCTCCTGCCCCCAATCCCTCCCAGCATCAGAGTCTTTTCCAATGAGTCAACTCTTCGCATGAGGTGGCCAAAGTACTGGAATTTCAGCTTTAGCATCATTCCTTCCAAAGAAATCCCAGGGCTGATCTCCTTCAGAATGGACTGGTTGGATCTCCTTGCAGTCCAAGGGACTCTCAAGAGTGTTCTCCAATACCACAGTTCAAAAGCATCAATTCTTCGGCGCTCAGCTTTCTTCACAGTCCAACTCTCACATCCATACATGACCACAGGAAAAACCATAGCCTTGACTAGACGGACCTTTGTTGGCAAAGTAATGTTTCTGCTTTTCAATATGCTATCTAGGTGGGTCACAACTTTTCTTCCAAGGAGTAAGCGTCTTTTAATTTCATGGCTGCAGTCACCATCTGCAGTAGGCGTCTGGATTCTTCACCGCCTCCAGAGGGCGCTGCGGACCAGACGTTCACCTGCCACGAAAGTCCCCACTGACGTCAGCGCAACTTCGGCGGCCCCGGCGCGTCAAGAGTGAGCCCGCCCCTCGCAAACATGGCGGCTGGGAGGGGCGGGGTCTGAGAGGGTGAATTGGGCGGGCGGTTTCAGACCCACCGGTCATGTGACTGGGAAGATGGCCGCCTTTCCCTGGTAAGGAAGAAGCGGCGAGTGGGCTTTAGGGAGGTAATGGCCTTGGTTGTCTTTCGGACTCTTGTTTCTGGGTGTGTGTCTCCGCGAGGGAGTGTATGAACTGTTCTCCGTTGGGTTTGGTGAAGTCTCCCACCCAGTCTCCGGGTGGGGCGGCTATCCGGATTCAGAGGACATTCATAATGCCGGACCGGTGGGGTCCTGGTCCTCTCCTCCTATCGCCCTCCCCGCTCCTTTCTCCATTCGTTTTCTTAAAAAAAAACTCAAGTTCCCCGGCTTCCGCTTTCCCAGAAGTTGCCGTGGGTTCTGGGGGCGCGGATGCAGAGAATGGTGGACTCAGCTCTGGTCTGGACAACTCGGAGGGCCTGGCTGTGTTCTGAATGACTGGCTTCTTGTACAGGAGACTTGCCATTCACCCGATTCTGTGCAGGGCTCTCTCCCTGCACCGGGCGGGTGCAGAACTCGGGGATACAGAACCCTTAGATATACTCCTTGGATTCAAGGAGCTGCTGTTTAGCGGAGCAGATACGCAGAATAGAAGAATGACCAAAGAAGGCTTTGGGATGAGGCACACCTGACGGCTTGGGGAAGGCTTGAGAGAGGAAGAGTCATAGATTTGAGTTTTGCAGGATGAGTAGGAGTTCATCGAGAAGGAGCTGTGGGCGTGTGCGTAGGCTAATGAGTCCGTAGGGGCCGTTCTGGCTGGAGTAGCTAGGAGAAATTGGCGCTTCAGCAGTAGCTGAAGCCTTATGGCTCCTCTCTTTGTAAAGTGATATATGTATATAGTTTAGTCACTAAGTGTCAACAACTAGTTCCTAGGACAGTTATGTGAAGAACTGGAGCAAGTTGTGATAGTGGTGCAATCACATGGGCACGTGAGCTCTCCTCTACGTCTCAGAAAGGGAAATTACTTTCTAATCTTTCTCTGCAAGTTATGGGAAGTGGTTTACGTTAAATGAGCGAGTAAGTGAACAAATGAAAAAATACACAGCCCTGGACCTTAGAAATAATCAGATACATACTTCTGGTTTGTATTTCCTTCACCTGGATAACTCTTTAAAGAGTCTTCCTTCAAAGGCTTGGTACACTAAATTAGAATTAGATGACAGTGAGTCCTTATACGTCCTGCCCTGAGTTTTCTTTGACCTGGTCACGCAAAAGTCCTTTTAGGGAATTCAGTTCAGTTCAGTCGCTCAGTCGTGTCCGACTCTTTGCGACCCCATGAATCGCAGCACGCCAGGCCTCCCTGTCCATCACCAACTCCCGGAGTTCACTCAGACTCACGTCCATCGAGTCAGTGATGCCATCCAGCCATCTCATCCTCTGTCGTCCCCTTCTCCTCCTGCCCCCAATCCCTCCCAGCATCAGAGTCTTTTTCCAATGAGTCAACTCTTCGCATGAGGTGGCCAAAGTACTGGAGTTTCAGCTTTAGCATTATTCCTTCCAAAGAAATCCCAGGGCTGATCTCCTTCAGAATGGACTGGTTGGATCTCCTTGCAGTCCAAGGGACTCTCAAGAGTCTTCTCCAATACCACAGTTGAAAAGCATCAATTCTTCGGCGCTCAGCTTTCTTCACAGTCCAACTCTCACATCCATACATGACCACAGGAAAAACCATAGCCTTGACTAGAGGGACCTTTGTTGGCAAAGTAAGGTCTCTGCTTTTCAATATGCTATCTAGGTTGGTCAAAGCTTTTCTTATTACTAAGACTTAAATGCCATAACATATGGCTTCAGTGAACTTAGTTGGCTGGAGTTTTGTAATTAGAAGTTCTAGGAAGATGCTGTTTAATTTCAGAGCATTTTTACCTTTGGTAGATTTTACGTTGGGGCTTCCCAGGTGGCTCAGTGGTAAAGAATCTGCTGCCAATGCAAGAGTTCGATCCCTGGGTCAGGAAGATCCCCTGGAGAGGGAAATAGCAACCCATTCCAGTATTCTTCATTAGAACTGACTCAAATACATGCCTTTTTATACCTAATATTCCATTGTATATATGTACCACAACTTCCTTTTCCATTCATCTGCCAGTGGACATCTGTGTTGCTTCCATGTCCTAGCTACTGTAGTTAGTCTGCAATGAACATCGGGATACATGTGTCTTTTTCAGTTCTGGTTTCCTCAGGGTGTATGCCCAGTAGTGGGATTGCTGTGTCATATGGTAGATTTATCAGTCCTGTGATCTTAATCATTATTGTCAGCTGGTCCTTTAGCCTAGGTCGTGGGCTGAGGTTCTTGGGTTGTGCGGCTCCTGAATTCTGCTGTGTTGTCATGGGTCTCCCCAGAATACCTCTTTTTACCCACACTTTTTGTTACCACTGACTTCACTTATGAGATGTCCAGTGCACTGTGGATGGCATTTCCCGTTCAATGCTGTGGTCATAGCACTGTTAAAAATACTGTTCTTTGGAGTCAGAATTTTTACATCATTTTAAGACTGTTAGGGAAGGGGAGTACATTGTAATTGGGGGATAAAAAGCTGTGTGGCCAGATTATGTCATTAGCAATTTAAAAATCACTTGAGAATTAAAAAGCAGTTAGTTGGAGCTTCTGTGATCTTTCAGTGTTGAAGAATCCACCTGCCAGTGCAGGAAACATGGGTTCAATCCCCGATTCAGGAGGATCCCACATAGCTTGGAGCAACTAAGCCTGTGCGCCACACAACTGTTGAGCCTGTGCTCTAGAGCCCGGGAGCTGCAACTGCTGAGCCCACAACTACCCAAGCCCGCGACACGAGAAGCCACCACATTGAGAAGCCTGAGCACCAAAACTAGAGAGTAACCCCTGCTTGCTGCAACTAGGGAAAAGCCAGAGCAGCAGCAAAGACCCAGCACAGCCAAAAATAAATAATTAAATAAAATTATTAAAAAAAAAAGGAGTTAGTGGATTTTACTGTTTCCAGTATAAGGAGATTCATTTAGTAACTGGTAATAGGATTTATATGCATTCATGTCATTCATTGTAAATAATTTAAAAACAGGGCAGTGTTAATCTTTAATGTGCATTTAAATCACTTGGGCATTTTGGTGAAATACAGACCCTGATTCTGTAGGTCGGGATATTTTAACACTCCCCAGTGAAGCCCTTGCTGATGATCTGTGGGCCGTACTTGGAGTAGCCAGAGGTCTGACCAAGCTCAGAGTGGAGATATGAAATGTTGGCCTTTTTTCTGCGGCAGTGCCAAGGAACCTGACTAACTTTTTGCATTGCTGGGAGCTGGGATTTGGGGGGATTTTAACAGTTTATCAGGTGCATTCACAGGAAGAAGAAAAGCAAGGCTTTTTGAGAAAATGCCCACTAGAGGTCACTGTGAGCCTTATCAAAGGCCTAGGCTTTGGAGAAAACGCTTTTGTAGGAAATGGCAACCCACTCCAGTATTCTTGCCTGGAAAATTCCGTGAACAGAGGCGCCTGGTGGGCTGCAGTCCATGTGGCAACAAAGAGTCACACACGACTAAGTGCACATGCACGCATGCGCGCACACACACACAGAAGGAACTGAGAGCAAAGCTGAGGACATGATGGAAGTAACAGAAGATGTGATTGAAAAATCAAAATAGCAACTTGACATGGACTTTCAGGAAGGGTAAATGTTTCTTTTCCTTTTTTTTTTTTTAAAGATTTTGTTTTCATCAGAAGCAGTATTTTTTCCCTGAAAGAATCCTTCCCTCAAGCTTAAAAAAAAAATCATTTCAAAGCTCAATCCTTAAAATGACAATTGCTTTTTCAGATTCTCAAGGTGACCTGTGGATGATCTATAGAACTGCTGAATCCTAGAGGCAGGCTGCCTCAATATGCATCTGTCTTTGTCACATGCTCACCTGTCCCAAGTTAACCAACAGCATCAGCTTCTCCATCTGAGAAATGGACGTAATCATAGTGCCTACCTCATAAAGTTGATTAAATGTGGTTCAGTTCAGTCGCTCAGTCGTGTCCGATTCTTTGTGACCCCATGAACTGCAGCACGCCAGGCCTGCCTGTCCGTCACCAACTCCCGGAGTCCACCCAAACCCATTTCCATCAAGTCGGTGATGCCATCCAGCCATCTCATCCTCTGTCGTCCCCTTCTCCTCCTGCCCTCAGTCTTTCCCAGCATCAGGGTCTTTTCCAGTGAGTCAGCTCTTCGCATCAGGTGGCCAAAGTATTAAATGTGGTAACAGAGGTTAAGGGCCTTGGCCTGCATCCTGATGTATAGTGTCAGGGAGGGGAAATCCCCCTCTGCCACCACTCTCTTGATTTCTTGTGGCTGCACTAATAAAACTGACACAAGATAAATCAATGGGAGAAAAGTTTTAATTTATGTGTCTTGGAGGTCTCATAGAAATGAGACCTAAGAAGTGGTCACGATAGGCAGCTCTTATAGTTTTTTAGACAAAGAAACTATAAACTTGTGAGGAATTGACAGAACAAAGAAAGTTAGGCTTTCAGTCAGTTCAGTTCAGTCGCTCAGTCTTGTCAGACTCTTTGTGACCCCATGGACTGCAGCATGCCAGGCATCCCTGTCCATCACCAACTCCTGGAGCCTACTCAAATGCATTTCCATTGCGTCGGTGATGCCATCCAACCATCTCATCCTCTGTTGTCCCCTTCTCTTCCTGCCTTCAGTCTTTACCAGACTCAGGGTCTTTTCCAATGAGTTGGTTCTTCTCATCAGGTGGCCAAAATATTGGACTTTAAGCTTCAGCATCAGTCCTTCCAATGAATATTCAGTACTGATTTCCTTTAGGATTGACTGGTTGGATCTCCTTGCAGTCCAAGGGACTCTCAAGGGTCTTCTCCAACACCACAGTTCAGAAGCATTAATTCTTCAGCACTCAGCTTTCTTTATAGTCCAACTCTGATTTCCATACATGACTACTGGAAAAAACCATAGCCTTGACTAGATGGACCTTTGTTGGCAAAGTAATGTCTCTGCTTTTTAATATGCTGTCTAGGTTGGTCACAGCTTTTCTTCCAAGGAGCAAGCGTCTTTTAATTTCATGGCTGCAGTCACCATCTGCAGTGATTTTGCAGCCCAGGAAAATAAAGTCTGTCACTGTTTCCATTGTTTCCCCGTCTATTTGCCATGAAGTGATGGGACCAGATGCCATGATCTTCATTTTCTGAATGTTGAGTTTTAAGCCAACTTTTTCACTCTCCTCTTTCACTCTCATCAAGAGGCTCTTTAGTTCTTCGCTTTCTGCCATAAGGGTGATGTCATCTGCGCATCTGAGGTTATTGATATTTCTCCTGGCAATCTTGACTCCAGCTTGTGCTTCATCCAGCCCAGCATTTCACATGATGTACACTGCATAGAAGTTAAATAAGTAGGGTAACAATATATAGCCTTGATGTACTCCTTTCTCGATTTGGAACCAGTCTGTTGTTTTATGTCCAGTTCTAACTGTTGCTTCTTGAACTGAATATAGATTTCTCAGGAGGCAGGTCAGGTCATCTGGTATTCCCATCTCTTGAAGAATTTTCCACAGTTTGTTGTGATCCACAGAGTCAAAGGCTTTGGCGTCATCAGTAAAGCAGAAGTAGATGTTTTTCTGGAACTGTCTTGCTTTTTCGATGATCCAGCGGATGTTGGCAATTTGATCTCTGGTTCCTCTGCCTTTTCTAAATCCAGCTTGAATATTGGAAGTTCATGGTTCACGTACTGTTGAAGCCTGGCTTGGAGAATTTTGAACAATGCTTTGCTAGCATGTGAGATGAGTGCAGTTGTGCGGTAGTTTGAGAATTCTTTGTCATTGCCTTTCTTTGGGATTAGAATGAAAACTAACCTTTTCCAGGCCTGTGGCCACTGCTGAGTTTTCCAAATTTGCTGACATGTTGCGTGCGGCACTTTCACAGCATCATCTTTTAGGATTTGAAGTAGCTCAACTGGAAATTCATCACCTCCACTAGCTTTGTAGTGACTAAGGGTCACTTGACTTCGCATTCCAGGATGTCTGGCTCTAGGTGAGTGATCATACCATCGTGATTATCTTGGTTGTGAAGATCTTTTTTGTACAGTTCTTCTGTGTATTCTTGCCACCTCTTCTTAATATCTTCTGCTTCTGTTAGGTCCATACCATTTCTCTCCTTTATTGTGCTCATCTTTGCATGAAATATTCCCTTGATATCTTTAATTTTCTTGAAGAGATCTCTAGTCTTTCCTAGTTAGGAAGGAAGAAAGATTAGTTCTCTAGTCTTTCCAAGTTAGGCTTTGGGTGCTTAATTAGTGAAGAATCTAAACAGCAGACCTGTGGTAGTAAAGAGATAATGAGGTTCATTTTATACACTGGAGAAGGGGACGACAGAGGATGAGATGGCTGGATGGCATCACTGACTCGATGGACATGAGTCTGAGTGAACTCTGGGATTTGGTGATGGACAGGGAGGCCTGGTGTGCTGCGATTCATGGGGCAACGAAGAGTTGGACACAACTGAGCAACTGAACTGAACTGAACTGGCCCTGAATTCCCTGTCTCTGATGACAAGGGTGTCCTTCTACCTTCAGATTCAGGGAGAGCACTTCTCACATGGGAGACTTATTTCCTGCTTTCAGGAAGACAGGAGGGTCAAACTGTCCCTTTTTATATCATCTTTTTCTTAAGTAACTGTAATTCAAAATAATCAATATGCCATATTTTGGGGTGGCCTACTGTGGGCCCCAACATTAATAAGCACATAATAAATGAGAACAGATATTTAGTTGTATATCACATCATCTTGTTGTTTTGACTTTGTGCTTTTTGCAGCTGTTGATTTGCTAATAATTATTATAGAGGTGAAAAACACATTTGCAGTTAAATTTCAGGTCAGATTATATTTCTACTCATTCAATTAGCTTTGCAGAATTCTACTGATAAAGTTAAGAGTGATCTGAAAGGAGGAAAAGTATAATTTGATTTTTAAAACTCCATTAGGGCTGTTGATGACTAGTCTTCCAATTTATTCTTCAGGGTTTTGTTTGTTTTATTAATCAAGACTTGGTTGGTGGCATATTAAAAGGAGCTTGGAAGACTATTTCAGCAATGAATTCATCTGCAGTATTTTTGGAAGATGAAGGCAGTATATGATTAGTAAATGTGACCCAAAGGAACTAGGCAGTATATTGTGGTAGGAGTTTTCGTTTAAAAACAAAAACAAGCAGAGGCTGGTCTGTATTGTTCACTAGTTTTTCTCCTTTCCTACACCCAAAGTGAAATTTATTTGGAAAGGGATAGAAGTGAAATGACATGGGGTTTCATTTCTTTGGTACTGTGTTAGATTTCTGGGTTGGTGGGGCTTACTAAGTAAAGCCAGTTAACTGCTGACTAGATTTGGGGTTCATACAAATATTAATAAAGTTAAGAAGCTGCGAATGGGGGTGGGTTTGAGGGGGGAGGGATGAATTCAAGGCATTTGGAGGCCAAGGAAACAAAGAGGCCGGCTTCCTGTGCTGTGACAATTTTCTGAGTTTTTAAGTAGTATCTCTTCTGCCTTTTATGTTCTAGTTGTCATGCATTCTTACTCTGTGTATACTGTAAACACCATAAGAAGTTATTTTTTGTAGTTGATTTAGTTTTACCTGTACCTTGATCTTTTGTGCTCTTTTGTACATATTGCATATATGCATTGTTGTTGTTGTTCAGAAGCTCAGCCGTGTGCAACTCTTTGTGACCCCATGAACTGTAGCACACCAGCCCTCCCTGTCCATCACCAACTCCTGGAGCTTGCTTAAACTCATGTCCATCAAGTCAGTGATGCCATCCAACCATCTCATCCTCTCTTGTCCCCTTTCTCCTCCTGCCTTTAATCTGTCCCAGCATCAGGGTCTTTTCCAGTTAGTCGGTTCTTCGCATTAGGTGGCCAAAGTATTGGAGCTTCAGCTTCAGCATCAGTCCTTCTGATGAATATTCAGGACCGATTCATTTTATATATATATACATATATATATATATATATATATATATATATATATAAACACATATACATGTGTATCAGATATGCAGATAACACCACCCTTATGGCAGAAAGAGAAGAGAAACTAAAGAGCTTCTTGAAAGTGAAAGAGGAGAGAGAAAAAGCTGGCTTAAAACTCAACATTCAGTAAACTAAGATAATGGTATCCAGTCCCATCACTTCATGGCAAATAAATGGGGAAACAGGGGAAACAGTGACAGACTTTATTTTCTTGGGCTGCAAAATCACTGCAGATGGTGGTTGCAGCTATGAAATTAAAAGATGTGCACTTCTTGGAAGAAAAGCTATGACCAACCTAGACAGCATATTAAAAAGCAGAGATATTACTTGGCCAACAAAGGTCTGTCTAGTCAAAGCTATGGTTTTTCTAGTAGTCATGTATGGATGCAGTCCATGGGGTCACAAAGAGTCGGACATGACTCAGTGACTGAACTGAACTGAAATACATATTGTTGCTAAGTCACTTCAGTCGTGTCCGACTCTGTGCGACCCCATGGATGGCAGCCCACCAGGCTCCTCCATCCCTGGGATTCTCCAGGCAAGAACACTGGAGTGGGTTGCCATTTCCTTCTCCAATGCATGAAAGTGAAAAATGAAAGTGAAGTCTCTCAGTTGTGTCCGACTCTGTGGGACCCCATGGACTGCAGCCTACGAGGCTCCTCCATCCATGGGATTTGCCAGGCAGGAGTACTGGAGTGGGGTGCCATTTCCTTCTCCAGAAATACATACACACATGCATATTTTTTGCTTTCAGCTGGGATAATTTTCCTTCTACTTTCAGCATTTAAAAAAAAATGTGTGGTTCTGCTACTGCTGCTTTTCTCCCTTTTCTTTGACGGGAAACTTCTTTGTTTTGCTATAATGTTTGCAAGATAGTTTAACTAGGTCTAAAATTCTTGGTTAGCAATTATTTTCTTTCAGTACTGTAATACTCCAGTATCCCTTTTCTGGATCCTTGTTCTGGATCCTTATTCTGGATCTCATTTTATGCAGAGATAATAATCTTAGTGTTGTCCTTTGGTAATAACGTATCTTTATTTCTCTTAAGAAAGTCTCATTTTAGTTTTTAGCCATTTTACTATGAAGGCCCTAAGTATGGTTGTTTTTTGTTTCGTTTTTATACTCGTCTTGCTTGGGGCACAAGTGTTTCTTGAATCTCAGAATTGATGTCTTTAGTTTGGGAATATTATCTGTTCAAATGCTGCTTCTGCCTGTTCTTTCTCTCTCCTTCAAGATTCAGATATGTGTGTTAGGCGTTTCTTCGTGTCATTTTCGTCTTTTCCACTCTTCTGTGCTTTTCATGTTTTCTCCTTTCCGTGCCTCAATGTGAATAATCTCTCCCCCTTTATTTTTCTTTTCACTAATCCCTTCACTTGTTGGTTCTCCACCAGACTGATGAAACTGTCTGCTCTTCATCTATTTGGCCTCTTCCTCTTGCTCCATACAGCTTAACTGGTGACTACTTTGAAGGGAAACCAGGACCAAATCTCTCACTTCTCAGCCTTCCCTTTTCTTCAGAAGCTCTTCCATTAAGCCCTGGCTGTCTCCATAGCCCTGAACCCCAGTTTCTGTCTCCAGCCTTGTGAGTTTTCCTTAAAGCTCTTTGGCTGCTCTGCCTCCTAGCAGCCGCCCTCTGCCTGGCTTCAGCCTCACGTCCCATGTCAAGAATCAACAGTGCCCAGCCAGAGATAGCCAGCAAGAAGTTGGCTTCACCTCACTGAGCTTCCCTTTGTTCTGGTGTCTGGCCTCATGGGTTTTGTTTGCCTTGGCAGCTCTTTATACCTTCAAACCATTAAAAAATTAAAAAAAATTTACCATTACTTACTGGTCTTGGTAGAAATACTGTTCCACTGTCAATTGTCTCATCAAAAACAATTTTTTTTTTTTAGCAAAAAGTTTTTAATATGTATGCATCTCCAACTAAATTGGTTTCTGGGTTTTGCTGTTTACCAGGCATTCCAGGAATAGGAACTACAAGGCTGAGTTTGCGTCATGCCGATTGGAGGCTGTACCGCTGGAGTTTGGGGACTATCACCCACTGAAACCAATAACGGTAAGTTTTGTCAAGGGTCCCCCTGTGACATTCCTATTCCATAAAATTACAGACAGCGTTCCTGGTTCTTTCTCATTTTGTCAGCGGTAGCTGATTTTGGATTTTTAAATCTACCAGTTTGTTCTCTGCCCCATTTTTTGTGGAGGTTTCACCCACCATCATTTTGATTCCCTTTGTCATGTTAGTGAGGTGGTCACGAGTGTGGGATGCCTTTGTTCCTGATTTGGAGGCTCCTATTTAAGTATTGAGGTCACTGTAATTACTGTTACCTCCATTGTACGGGTGTACCATATTTTGTTTATCCAGTCACCCAGTAACTGACGTTTTTGACTATTTGTACTTTTTGCTTTTTAAAAAAACAGTTCATTTATTTAGTTTTTGGTTGCACTGAGTCTTCGTTGCTTTGTGCCAGCTTTCTCTGGTTGTGGTGAGTGGGGGCTGCTCTAGTTTTGGCGCACAGGCTTCTTATTGCAGTGGTTTCTCTTCTTGTGGGGCACAGGCTCTCGGTGCACAGGCTTCAGTAGTTACAGCGTGTTGGCTTCAGAAGTTGCAGCACATTGGCTCAGTACTTTTGGTCCACAGGCTTTGGTGGTCTGCGGCGTGTGGAATCTTCCCGGAGCAGGGATTGAACCCACGTCCCCTGCATTGGATTCTTATCCACTGTACTACCAGGGAAGTTTCTGTTTATAGTTTTTTATTATTATGAATAATGCTGCTGTAAACATTCATTATGTCTTAATTTCTTTCAGGCAGGTTTATGGGAGAGATCAGAAAGTTGTAAAAGTTTTGATTCCTCCTGCTCTTAGTTTTCTAGCGATAAGTTGTTTATTTATTTCACTAAATGAAGCTAGGGTGCCAGTAGGGGTTTTGAGGCAAGGAATATGGTTAGGCTTCATATTCTAAGGGAAGTGGGAAAGAGAGCAGACCAAGGGCTTGTAAAAGGAATGTTAAGTGGCATACAGATGCCTGCTGAAATTGGAGACCCTTGGATCTTTATGGTTGTGAGATATTCTTAGATGCACTAGCTGCCTGGTGGAAGAAGCAGAGAAGTCTCTGAGCTCAGAGAACAGATTTGGTCAGAGTGAGAGTGTGAGAGCTGGAAGCGAAGGAAATTGTGATCAGAATATTATATTGTTGTTAAGATTCTGACAGGGTACAGTTTTGGGGTTGAAAATGTTGTGAATTTGTCATATGGACATTATTTAACTGAGGCTTCTTTTTGCAGAGTCGCAAAGAGTAGGATAAAGCATGGAAAATTAGATAAATGTCCAGAGCAAAAATAAGGCAGGTAGTAAAGGAAATAACCACATGTCATTGGCAAGGCAGATCAGTCAGTCAGAGGCCAAGTCAGGCAACAGAAACGATAGAAGATTTTTGAACAGAGAAATTTAAAGAATTGTTAATTAGTAAAAGATAGTTAATTACTATAAAGGATGAAACAGGGCTAAAGCAGGAGTTGGCATTATTACAGCCAGTAGCCCAGTTTTGTAAATAAAGTTTTATTGGAACACAGCCATGATCATTCATTTATATATTATCTGTTTTCATGCAGAGTTGAATTTGGACAGATTGTTTGGCCCACAAAGCCTAAAATATTTGCCTTATAACAGTGCCAGCCTTGTTGTAAGAGGCCCAAAAGTACCAGGTACAAAGATGCAGACATCAACTCCAGGTTGAGGAACAGTGGCTAGTGAAGGAACTTTGAGGACTTATGATAGAGCCTCTCCCCCAACCCCAGGCTGAAATTCAGCATCGTTGAAGAGGGTATGGCTGTCACAGGAACACGCAGGTTGCCTATGTCAAAGAAACTTGATAGAGCTGTCAGATGGGAAGAGCGTGGCCTGAGGGTACAGCTGGAACTGGTCTTTGAGGACCACTGGGCTTCTATACTGAATTTTAAAATGGAGGACTGGAACCCTGATGAGAATATCTTCCTGCTGCTGTTGCCTTTGAGTGCCCTCTATTCACGAAATCTAACACTGTGCTAGCTGGCACGGAGGAATGTTTGTAAGGTCTAGTTCTAGTATCACAACGTACAGCAAAGGGTGGATTTGGAACTGATACACAATAAATTGATAACTGGTGCATAAAAATGATGAACAGTATAGGAGAATGGCATGAGCCTCAAAGGTTTTTGCGTGAAAGTGGAAGGATAAAAGAAAGCAGAAACATAAGTAAGTAAAAATGGGGAGCTTCAGGATCTGAGGACTACAAGGTAATTAGGTGTTTGAGAAAATGAGGTGGTTTCATTTAAGCATAAACATAAGAGAAAGAATATTTGGTTTATGGTAGCTAAGCCTCAAAGGTGAAAAATTTAAAAATTTTAATGGATTGTACAGTACTGAATTTCAGCCCTTCCTTGCAGTACTTGGCGTTTAAGTTTGGTGTAATACTTGATGAATTAATTAATTATATAAACACTTGCCAGGTGATGCTAGTGGTAAAGAACCGGCCTGCCAACGCAGGAGACGTTAGAGGTGTGGGTCAAACCCTGGGTCGTGAGATCCCTGGAAGAGGGCATGGCAACCGGCTCCGGTATTCTTGCCTGGAGAATCCCCTGGCAGGCTACAGTCCATAGGGTCACAGAGTGGGACGTGACTGAAGTGACTTAGCACAAACACTAATTACTAATATGGAGTGCTGTCTTAAATAGCATCTTAGTCTATTTGTGAGTTTATTTAAAAAACAAAACAAAAAGCAGGCAAGAGATATAGATGGTCCCTCTTGGGTTAGCACTTTTTTTATTAGCAAGTAATAGATGCCGTGTGGTTGTCATCTTGGGTGGGATGAGGTTGACAGATGCCAGTGGATACTAAGGACGTTAAGTTTCTGAATGACAGAGAACCTGAAAACGTGGGCGTGATTCCATAAAGCAGGCGATCATAAGACTGAGCTTCAACCTCACAGGGCCCTCAAATCCCCATGGGCTTATGTGGCTGCAGCTGACCCACCAGTGAGTTGGTTCCAATCTCAGGAGCTCAAACCCAGCAGCAAGGAGAGTCTTCTCTGCGGTTTCTGTGTGCTCAGTTGGGATACATGTCCTTCCCCGAATCAACCCTGGTGACTGGGGTGTAGAATATGCTGGTTGATTGGGTTGGGGCTCGTGCCCACCATGGGAACCGGGAGTCCACTCCACCAGGCCTGTAAGAGCTGAGAGTCAGTTAGGGCTACTTTCATTTCCAAAGAAAATCGAGACTGTTGAGCCTGGGAGATGGGGGAATGGATGCCAGGCAGGCAGGAACTACAGACACGCCCCAGTGGAGGCACTTCACCCGACTCCCCGCAGTTAGACCACAGGGTTAGGGCAGGGCCTTCAGTCAAGCAGCCCTAGCTTCAGACTCCAGCAGCAAATTTGGGGGTCCCTTGGCCACCCACACTTCTGATCAACTGGCTCCAAATCCATGGTTTCTGGAGATCTCCCTTTTTTTTATGAGTCAACTTTTCATTTCCCTGACCAATACTTCCAGTTGTGTCTCTGATGCTGTGTTTAAAATCTTTAGAGTCCCTCAAAACAGCATTCAGGCTTCCTGTATCCAGAGACAGGGACCCAGAGGCAAAAATGGTTGGGCTCCAGGCTGTTTTCAGGTGGGACAGTGGCAGACATTCCTGTGCAAGTCTGTGTCAGCTTTTAACTGAAATGCCTTTAAGTTCTCCATCCCGAAAGTCTTCTGTGGCATCTGTGACAGAAATACACCATCCTCATATACACAGCTCCGTGGGGGTGGGGGCAAGGTGGGGGCATTACATCAGTACCAGCCAGACTTCTTATTCAGCTGGAAACTGGACTTCTGGTTCAATTTAATAACAAGAAGATGTGCAAAACTGTGGTGAGTATCCTGGCTCTTCCTCGAGCTAGAGCTCAGTGTGAATGGAAGCACTACCCACGATAAACGTGAATTAGGCTCTATTAAAAAAAATAAAAATAAAGTTGCTGCTGTCTCTGTGAGTACTTCTAAAAATCCAGGGATGCCACATCTCATTCCTCATCCAGATGTGGCCAGTTCCTCAGGCAAAGCTACATGGGAAGCATAAAAACCTTTTGTTAACTTTTGAGGGATATAGATTTTTTTTTTTTTTAAATTTACTTATTTAGTTAGCCGTACTGGGTCTTAGTTTCGGCATATGGGATCTTTTATCTTTAGTTGCAGCATGTGGAATCTAGTTCCCTGACCAGGGATCGAACCCCAGGCCCCCGGCATTGGAAGCATGGAGACCTCACCACTGGACCACCCGGGAAGTCCCTATAGGAAGGATTTTTTATTCCCCCAACCAACAAAAATTATGTATCCACACACACACTCAGACACATACATATCCATATTTAAGGAAGGTTTTCTTCCATGAGTTCAGGACTCCAGAATCTGGCCTCCCCCAGGCCGAGAGACACTGCCTATTAACTGCACAGATCCGATAAACTAACGTACTGTATGTGGCTCCTCACAACTGAGAGGGCAGGGGCAAAGAGAGTGGCTACTTCTGGGGGATTTGCTTTTTGTCTGAAATCCAGTCTGCTCAGCAACACTCCAGGGTCTGGGAGAGGTTCTGTGGGTGTGAGATGGTAGATGACCTGATGGTCCCAGCCCACTGTGATTGGGTACCAAGTAGCATCTCTCACAAAGTCTCTGTGGACTTGGCTTCTAAACACTCTGGAAAGGCCTCAGTCCATAGCGAGTGAGCAGTGCTCACTGACAAAAGCTAGGAAGGAGAACCGAGTGGGGAGAACACCAGCCCAGTGACACCCTGGGAGTGCGCAGCTAGCTGAGGGCACAGCTCGCACTCTTGGTGTCTGCAAGGGAGACAGTCCCATTCTCAGCACCGAAGACAACTTCGTTCTGCTGAGGAGGCCCAGCCAGCGAGGTAGGAAGGTAGCCAGAGGCACTGCAGTCCTTCTGTGGTGCTGGCTTGAGACAGCCGGTATCCTGCAGTAAAATTCCATTGTCCTCACCACCTGGAAGAATCCTTGTGGGGAGAGGCAGCAGCGCAGGTGACCTGCCCAGAGTGAGCTCGGAATGAATTCAAAACTTTGATGCAGAAGTCTTCTACTGCGGACTTTTCTGCTGTGTGCTAGAACTCAGGTCACTGACTGTAGACACAGTGTCATCGTGCTCACACTTGCAGAACTTGCTGACAACAAGTGTCTCCTTCTCATCCAGCTCCTCCAGTTCAACAGTGCCTGAATCAGAAGCCACTAGGATACCCCTGTCCTGTACCCAAGTGAGGCCAGCCTCCCTGGCCTCCGTTTGGGGGTTTGAGGGTGAGGTTTCCTTCCTCATCTCCACAATTCCAACTCCAACCTAGAGTCAGACTGGATGCCCATTGGAGATTCAGCTCTGTGACCCCCGTGTCCCTCAGGTTTGATAATTTTCTAGAACAACTCACAGAACTGAGACAAGTGCAGTACTTACGCTTACAGTTTTGTTATAAAAGATGCACATGAGGACTAACCAAATATAGGGCAAGGTCTGGCAGGGTCCCAAACACAGAGCTTCCGTGCCTTCTGCCTGTGCAGTCAGGGTGCATCACCTCCCAGCACATCATCTATTTGACTGGAAGCTCCACTGAGCTTTGGTGTCCAAACTTTCTGTTGGGGTTTTGTTTACATAGGCATGATTGGCTGATTCCTTGGCCGCATGATCGAACTTTATCTCCAGCTTCCCCCAGCCTCCACTGGGGTGGGGCTTGGGAGTCTACATAAGCCACCAGGTGCAATGGATGCTGCTTGTCCAGAGACCACACTTTTGAGTAAGAAGGCCCCATGAAAAATCAGTTATATCATCACCTCCTAATCTACAGAGGCCCCGTCTCTCCCTTCCTAATCCTAGCTTCTCAGCTTCTCTTCCTCAACAGCTGGGATTCTGAGTCATGTCAGCTTTTCATGAAAAATAAGGGTCTCTGCTGCAAAGGAATGGTCAGTTCATAATGAAACAAGGGAAAACCCATTTGAGTATCTCATTGGGAGAAGTCATAGGAGACTTCCATTTTACCTCCCCAATTTTTCTCCACAGGTCACAGAGTCAAAGACAAAGAAAGTGAGCCGGAAGGGAAGCACTTCTTCCACATCCTCTTCATCCTCCAGCTCCGTGGTGGACCCGCTGAGCAGCGTCCTGGATGGGACTGACCCCCTCTCCATGTTTGCAGCCTCTGCTGACCCTGCAACCCTGGCGGCTGCCATGGTAACGCTGTCAGCTGGATGGGTCCTGTGGGTGCCAGGATGGGGGTTTTCATTCAACAAGTAATGCGCAGCAGAGTCTGATGGCACTGCTGCTGAGAGGCCGGAGTAGATCCTGGAAACTACTGCAACTGCTTTTTTTTTTAAAGTGTTTAAAATTCTTCATTTCACTCTTTTTATGTTCTTTCCTTTGGATTTTATGTAATTATATGAGTAATTCACTAATTTTTCATTTAAAAAATCAAATATTATCAGTGAAGTCAACCCATCCTCACTCTGTTCTCCACTCTGGAGGTCAGCAGTATTACCAGTGTAAATGCATATCATTAAACTTTTTGTTTGCATTTTCATAGATATTTATGACAGTAGTTTCTGAGCATTTACATACATACTCATATATAAATAATAGCCACAACAGTAATAACAGTATCGGCTAACAGCATGGCTGGAGTTTTACAGTAAATTCCAAGTTTAGTTCCCATGCTGCCTTGTGCAAGAGGTATTATAAGCCTCATTTAAAGAGGACCACACAGAGGAACAAATAAGTTAAGTCACATCCAAGCTAGAATTCAAGTCCTGGCCTGACTTCACCATCACTCTTTGCTGGCATTGCATACATCTGTTTACTTTCTTTTTCTTTTTTAACATATATATATATTTTTTTAACTTGACCACATGTCTTGGAGAACTTTCTATATTAGTACTTATAGAACAACTTTCTTATTTTGAATCCGGCATTGTATCATAAGGAGCAGGACATGCTTTAATTTGCCACGATGGACACGTCAACTGTGCATGTGGTATTTGGTGGTACAGGCAGTGGTGCATTGGTCCTTGAACGGACGTAGATCTTGGTGCCCACGCACAAGGGTTTCTATAGGGTAACTTGTTAGGAGTTCATTACTGGGTTAAGGCAATGTGTGTATAAGATTTTGATGGCTACTGCCAGATTGTTCTCCAGAAAGGGCTTACCAGTTTACACTTTCATTAGCATAGCAGTATTTTGGAGTGCCTGTCCCCTGTATCCTTGCCAACTAGGATTATTATGAGTCATTGAAAACCTTGTTTTTAAATCTTTGGCCACACCTTGTGGCATGCGGAACTTCCCTGACCAGGGATCGAACCTGCACCTTCTGCCATGGAAATGTGGAGTCTTAACCCCTGGACCACCTGCAAAGTCCTAAATCTTGCCATTCTGATTGTTGAAAAATAATCTCTTTTACTTTGCCTTTCCTTCATTCTTAATGAGTTTGAGCATCTGTTGATAGGTTTGTTGGCCTTTTGTGGTGAATTAACTTGAAAATTTTTTATCATAGTAAACCTTTAGATATATCTATTATCAGTTCAGTTTAGTTGCTCAGTCGTGTCCGACTCCTTGTGACCCCATGAACTGCAGCACGCCAGGCTTCCCTGTCCTACACCAACTCTCTTGCTCAAACTCATGTCTATCGAGTCAGGGATGCCATCCAATCATCTTATCCTCTGTGGTCCCCTTCTCCTTCTGCTTTCAATCTTTCCTAGCATCAGGGCCTTCAAATGAGTCAATTCTTCCCATCATGTAGTCAAAGTATTGAAGTTTCAGCTTCAGCATCAGTACTTCCAATGAATATTTGGGACTGATTTCCTTTAGGATTGACTGGTTGGATCTCCTTGCAGTCCAAGGGACTCTCAAGAGTCTTCTCCAACACCACAGTTCAAAAGCATCAATTCTTCGGCGCTCAGCTTTCTTCACAGTCCAACTCTCACATCCATACATGACTACTGGAAAAACCATAGCTTTGACTATAGGGACCTTTGTTGACAAAGTAATGTCTCTGCTTTTTCATATGCTGTCTAGCTTAATCATAGCTTTTCTTCCAAGGAGCAAGCTCTTTTTTAATTTGATGACTGCAGTCACCGTCTGTAGTGATTTTGGAGCCCCCCCAAAATAAAAGTCTCTCACTCTTTCCATTGTTTCCCCATCTGTTTGACATGAAGTGATGGGACCAGATGCCACTATCTTAATTTTCTTAATGCTGAGTTTTAAGCCAACTTTTTGACTTTCCTATTTCACTTTCATCAAGAGACTGTTTAGTTCTTCTTTGCTTTCTGCCGTCAGGGTGGTGTCATCTATGTATGAGGTTATTGATATTTCTCCCAGCAGTCTTGATTCTAGCTTGTGCTTCATCCAGCCTGGCATTTCACATGATGTACTCTGCATATAAGTCACATTAGCAGGGTGACAATATACAGCCTTGACATACTCCTTTCCCAATTTGAAACCAGTCTGTTATTCCATGTCCAGTTCTAACAATTGCTTCTTGACCTGCATACAGATTTCTCAAGAGGCAGGTCAAGTGGTCTGGTATTCCCATCTCTTTCAGAATTTTCCACAATTTGTTGTTATCCACACATTCAAAGGCTTTGGCATAGTCAGTAAAGCAAAAGTAGATGTTTTTCTGGAACTCTTGCTTTTTCAACGATCCAACAGATATTGGCAATTTGATCTCTGGTTCCTCTGCCTTTTCTAAATCCAGCTTGAGCATTTGGACATTCACTGTTCACATATTTTTGAAGCCTGACTTGAAGAATTTTGAGCACTACTTTGCTAGCGTGTGAGATGAGTGCAATTGTGTGGTAGTTTGAGCACTCTTTGGCATTGCCCTTCTTTGGGATTGAAATGAACACTGACCTTTTCCAGTCCTGTGGCTACCTTTGAGTTTTCCACATTTGCTGGCATATTGAGTGTAGCACTTTCACAGCATCATCTTTTAGGATGTGAAATAGTTCAACTGGAATTCTATCACCTCCACTAGCTTTGTTCATTGTGATGTTTCCTAAGGCCCACTTGACTTCACACTCCAGGATGTCTGGCTCTAGGTGGATGATCACACTGTTGTGATTATCTGGGTCACGAAGATCTGTTTTGTCTAGTTTTTCTGTGTACTCTTGCCACCTCTTCTAATATCTTCTGCCTCTTTTAGGTCCATAACCATTTCTGTCCTTTATTATGCCCATCTTTGCATGAAATATTCCCTTGGTATTTCTAATTTTCTTGAAGCGATCTCTAGTCTTTCCCATTCTATTGTTTTCCTATATTTGCATTGATCACTGAGGAAGACTTTCTTATCTCTCCTTGCTACTCTTTGGAACTTTGCATTCAAATGGGTATATCTTTCCTTTTCTCCTTCACCTTTCTCTTCTTTTCTCAGCTATATGTAAGGCTTCCTCACAAATAAGGAGGTCTCCTCCTTGTAAGGCTCAGAGGGTAAAGTGTCTGCCTGCAATGTGGGAGACCCAGGTTCGATCCCTGGGTTGGGAAGATCCCCTGGAGAAGGAAATGGCAGCCCACTCCAGTACTCTTGCCTGGAAAATCCCATGGACGGAAGAGCCTGGTAGGCTAGTCCATGGGGTCGCAAAGAGTTGGACACGACTGAGTGACTTCACTTTCACTTTCTTTCCTCCTTGTAAGGATCTATTATATTCTACAGTAAAGGACTATCTGCCTTCTGTTCGTGCCTTTTTTTTTTTTTTTTTAACCTTGTTGAGGCATAATTGACAAATAAAATTGAAATGTATTTAATATAGCCAATGTGATGGTTTGATACACATATACATTGTGAAAACATTCCGTACATTGAGTTAACTTGTCTATCACCTCACATATTTACCCTTTGGTTTTTTTATGAGAACATTTAAGTTCTACTGTCTTAGCAAATTTCAGTTATCCAATACTGTTATCAACTATTATCACCATGGTTACTTATACTTTTTAAGACAATTGCTACTGAAGAGATTGTCTTGCCTTTCCTTAGGACAGCTCCAGAAAGAAACGTGACAGGGATGATAACTCCATTGTAGGATCAGATTTTGAGCCTTGGGCCAGCAAACGAGGAGAAATCCTTGCCCGGTACACTACCACGGAAAAGCTCTCTATTGTAAGTACCAGTACACTTTTCTCCCAGTGTCTACTTCAGATGTAGTAGTCATTTCTTTTTGTTACTATGATTCTATGCCTGATTCCAGCATATAGGTTCCCAGTCCTCTGCCCCTGACCCTGCCAGCAATTCTTCAGTACAGCTCAGTGTCCTGTAAATCAACTCAATTGTGATCCTGGAGAAGGCAATGGATCCCACAGGTTAAGGGCTCAGTCCCACATCAGACTCCAGTCAAAAATCCATGTTGTTACTCTGCTTCTGACCAACTAGCTATAAATCAGAGGTTCCCATGACCACCCTTTGGGTTCACTTATTATTAATTCCCTAATGATTCAGATGGTAAAGTATCTGTCCAATCCCTGGGTTGGGAAGATCCCCTGGAGAAGGGAATGGCAACCCACTCCAGTTTTCTTGCCTGGAGAATTCCATGGACAGAGGAGCCTAGTTGGGCTAAAGTCCCTGGAGTTGCAAAGAGTTGGACACAACTGAGCATCTAACACTTTGGGCTTCCCTGAAGGCTCAGTGGGTAAAGAATCTACCTGCAGTGCAGAAGATACAGGAGTGGTGGGTTTGATCCCTTGGTTGGGAAGATCCCCTGGAGGAGGGAAATGCCAATGCATTCTTGTATTCTTGCCTGAAAAATCCCATGGACAAGAAGAGCCTGGTGGGCTACTGTCCAAAGGGTCGCAAAGACCCAGACACAAGGACTAACCACACAATAATTTGTTAGAATGTCTCACAGAACTGAGAAATCGGTTGATTCACTAGATTACTGGTTTATTACTAGGAATATTAAAGGATATGAGCCAATAAGCAGACGAGGAGATAACCTAGAGTGAGGTCCTGAACAAAGGAGCATCTGTTCACATGGAGTTTGGGGTGCAGCATGGCAGCATGTGGGTGTGTTCTGGTTCACCAACCTGGAAGCTCTCTGAACCCCATCTTTCTGGGTTTCTATGGAGGCTTCATTACATAGGAGGATTTGTTAAGTTGTTGGCCACTGGTAATTGCCCCTAGTCCCTCTCTCCTTTTGGGAAATCAGGGAGGTGGGACTGAAAGGTTGCTTCCCTGATAAACAGCCCTCATCTTTTGGTGCTGCAATAAACCCACCTCATTAACATAACAAAAGACTCCTGGATTGTTCTCATCTAGGAAATTCCAAGGATTAGGAGTTTTGTGCCGGGTATCTAGACAAAGACTAAGCATGTGTTTCTTATTATAAGTCACAGTATTCTTATTATAAATTATCTCTCTTCATAACTCGTCTGGTTATTGGTTCATATCTTTTAATATCCTTAATAATAAACCAGTAATCTAGTGAGTCAACTGATTTCTCAGTTCTGTGAGCCGTTCTAACAAATTAATTTCTTTTTTTTTGCCTAGTTTCTTTTTCTTTTTGCCTAGTTTCTTTTTCAGTTGGTATGTCAGTATTAGTTAGGAAAAACATGTTGATTGGTTGCTCAAAAAATGTGTTAAGAATTAGGTATCAGACACAGTTCAGAAAAAGAATTGGAGTCACACAGTCCCATCTCGGGGGGAGGTGAGAGTTATGAAGGGTGGAGAGAGCCATCCTGAAGGTTAACTTCTTACTGTTCTTCAGAGAGTCCCACTGGTGGATTTTCTGCCAGGGCCAGAAGTTCACTGTTTCTTTAGATGATGGCCACTGGGTCAAGTTGTTGGCTCGTGACCGGAGTTTACCCCGTACTCTGCAAGTTGCTCAACTGGGGTAAGCAGGTTAATGCTTACGTACTTGAGGACTAGATTGTAACTTAAGCCTTCCCTAAGGCTTCATCTCTCTCCACACTGGAAAGATGCCTGCAGGCTGGTGGTCCAGGGCTGTGTGGCACCTCTGAAGTCATTAGGAACCCGACTCTTTCTGTCTTGCTGCTCTGTCTTGTTCAGTGTCACCTCATGTCCAAATTGTTAGACAGTGGAAGGGAAGAAGTGGGATGCACCCTCTCACATTCAGGAACACTTCCTGAGTTCACTCAACACGTCCAGTTACATTTGTCTTGAAGGTCGTCATGGGCTGTTCACAGTGCATCCATCAGAAATTGGGTCTGTGAGCAGGGAGGAAGGGGTGAACTCAGCAGCTAGGACGGTTCAAGTCCCTTCTTCCAGAGTCTGTACTTGTTAAAAAGAATGTGGCAGAATTGCTGGTCTATTTAAAATTTTTTCTTACTGTTTTCTGATAGCATTGAGTTAATGTAGAGCCATGATTCTTAACCAGGTGACATGTGGCAATGTCTGGAGACATTTTGGTTGTCATAGCCATGGCGTGCTACTGGTATCTATGTGGAGAAAACAGAGATCATGCTAAATATCCTGCAGTGCGCAGGACAGCCCCCCCACAACAGTTTTCCACCCATTAGCGTCAGTATTGCCAAGGTTATGAAACCTTGATTTATTAGAGTGTGCTGAAGGCTGTCACGTGCCACCATCGTTCTCAAAATCTTGCTCTTTGTTGTCTCGCTTTGAGAGTCTTGAATTGACTAGAAATTTGAATCTCTAGTAGTTTCTAGTGAGCAGTATTTTCTTCCTTTGAATGAATATTTCTGTTTTTCATTTGGATAAGTAAATGGTTTTATCACATAATGATGACTCCTGTGGAATAATTGTTTTTTTGTTTTTTTGCCTCTGCAGAATCTTTTTATGGGATCTGAAAAAGGTAAGTTTTTGATGTTGTTACTGTTTTGGTGGAGAATTCTCCCATTACCTTTGAAATAGCTTTCCAAAGAAAAAAAGTTAGTAGTATCCAATCCTGATGTTTAATTCAGTTCAAGCTATTATTTCCTAGATTATATATAAAGCAGTAGAATTGAAATACATACTTAGATGATGAATGAAAGAAAAAAAGACCAAAGAGGCTACTACTAGGAGTAAAACAGAAACCTTGATTTTGGGATTACAGAGCGGTAGTCACCCCTCTTGTATGCCTCCTCACTGGCTGGGGAATGGTTGAAATTCTCCTTTTTAGAGATTCTTTCCTTTGCTTTACATCTTTATCCCTTTTGAAAACACAGATCCACCAATAAGGGGAATCACACATTCAGTTTTACCAGCCACTGGTCCCTAAACACAGCAGTTCTCAATTTATTCTGCCAGGAGACATTGTCTGGACCAGAGCATCTCATACTAGCTTTGCAGCAGGGTCATCTGGGGATAAATATATATTTATATATATATATATAAATAAAATATATATATAAATATATATTTATATTTCATGCAAATATAGACCACTGGGTCCTACTCTGCTTATCAAAGTAATCTTGCAGAATGGATCCCAGGAATTCCATTTCTGAAGCTCCTGGGTGATTCTGAAGCCACTGACTTAGCTTCTATATCGCTGGGGCGCAGAGGAGCACAGGCGTGCTGTATTGCAAATTGCTGGTATGGCAGCTACAACTCTGTGTGTTCTCTGCAGATTGAAACAGCACATTAGAAATCAAGAGAGTGGGGGCACCTTTGTTATAGGCGTAACTTTGACCCCAAACCATTAAAAAAGTAAATCATAGCATTGCATATCTACCAGTTTGGAGAGCTCAAAAAGTGACCCTATCACTAGCTGATGAGAATGTAGAGCAACAGGAACTGTCATGTGGTGCTGCTGGGAGTATAAAATGGCACAGCCACTGTGTGAAGCGCTTTCGTATTATCTGTTAAAATTGAAGATGGCCCAGCCTTTTTCCTTAGCGGTTCCACTATTAGAATATACCCTAGATCAGAAAGTGGCAAACTGTATCCTCAAGGCCACATCTGGCCCAAATCTGGTTTAATTTTGTAAATTATGTTTTATCGGAACAAAGCCATGCCAGCTTGTGTGCACACTGTCTGTGGCTGCTTTTGTACTCTGATATCATAGTTGAGAAGTTGGGGCAGAGACTGCATGGCTCACAAAACCTAAAATACTTATATATGGCCTTCGAGAGAATGCATTTTTTCAACTCTGCCCAAGTCCATGTTTCTTAAAGTGTGGTCAGTGATATCACCTGGGAGCTCATTAGATATGCAGAGTCACAGGCCCTGCTGGACCTGCTAAAAATCAGAACCTGCATGTTAACACATTCTTAAGTGATTATTGTAAAAGCTTGAGCCGCACTGCCCTGAGGAAATGCATGCATATAGGAACCAGGAGACACGCACAGAAGTGTTCATAGCGGTGTTGTTCACAGTAGCCCCAAACAGGATACAACCCAAACATCTGTTGATGGTAAAATAAGAAATAATTTGTGATGTATTCACACCATGGAAAATACTAAGCAGCAATGAAAATGCATTAGCTGCAGTTCTGTGCAACGACGTGGGTAAACTTCATGAACTAAAGTTAGCAGTGAGTGAAAGAAGCAAGAGAATATACTATCTGGGTGGTGGCCGCAAAGGTTTTATGTTGTTATTGTTCAGTCACTAAGTTGTGTCCAACTCTTTGCCACCCTATGAACTGCAGCACACTAGGCTTAACCTGTCCTTTGCTATCTCCTGGACTTGGCTCAAACTCATGTCCACTGAGTTAGTGATGCCATGCAACCGTCTCATCCTCTGTCGCCCTCTTCTCTTACCCTCAATCTCTCCCAGTATCAGGATCATTTCCAATGAGTCAGTTCTTTGCATCAGGTGGCCAAAGTATTGGAGCTTCAGCTTCAGTGTCAGTCCTCCCAATGAAGGGTTGATTTCCTTTAGGACTGACTGGTTTGAACTCCTTGCTGTCCAAGGGACTCTTTACAAAGGGTGTATGATGGTCCGCTAAAATGTACATATATGCACGTTCTGTGACATATTTCAAAATGAAGGGGAAAGTAGAAACCAGGTCAAAAAATCAAATTATTTGGAATCTTAGTAGTTGTTAGTAATTGAATAATTGTACCATGCTCTCAGCTGATCCCAGCAAATCTGTGCTTTAACACCAGAGCTACGAAACCAATGCCTTAAAAGAGTAAACTTTAGTTCCTGAGAGTGAGTTCGGTAGGCAGGAGCAAGCGGGCCTCTGGTCTAGAACAGAAACCCCCTTAAGATGGAGAAAGGGTTCTGAAATAGAAGGCTCCGGAGGACAACAGGCTGCTGGGCAGAGAGCCCCGCCCTGTGACTGGCCTATGGCCTGGGGTCCTTTCCTTCTCCTCCCTCCAGTCCCTGCTGATGAGAATCGTTCGTTGTGTTGATGGACGAGGAAGGGCGGCTCACAAGTCCTGTTTGCTTGAAGAGAGGGCTTTGAAGCCCTAGTGTTTCCACTTCTGGACAGTGGGATTGTTGTTCTGTTAATTGTTAGTATAACAATTCTACACTGTGAGTAAAGCCTGAGAGGGCCTTTTGTTTGAGGAAAACAACTAAATGATGGATTCTTGGCATCCTTATCTGGACTGCCTTTCTTTAGGAATAAACAAATGATTTAGTGAAAAGTTTGTAAATATCAAATGTCATGGAACCCTTTTGAGGTTGGCCCGCTGCGTTCCCACGAACAGCTCCTGGGCAGAAATGTTTCTAATGAAACTTGGGTTTCGTAAGGATGTTGCTTTCAAAATCTCAGGGAGTTGTCTGTAATAAAATTGTTCTCCAGCCTGTTTATTCATGATGAAGCGTAGAGTGACCGATGCATTCTTTTGGGGGTATTGGTGACAGAGGAAAGCCACCTGTGTGACATAAATCCGTTCCGTCTAGGCAAAGCTGGGACCGCCACATCTGCAATGTCAGAGAAGGTTCGAACCAGGCTGGAGGAGCTGGATGACTTCGAGGAGGTGAGCGAGTCATTTGCTGAATCCCAGGAGCAGTGATGCTACCGGTGCTTCTGCCAAGCGAAGTCAATCTTGGTGGCTGCTCTCTGATTAATCCTCGAGCTGCGCATTGTGTTCAGGCCTCCTGAGGCACTAACCAATCTGGGGAAAGATGCCAGCGGTGTGGTTGGCTGAGCTTGCAGGAGTCTGCCTCGAGCTGGTTTTCCAAAGGCATCCTTCTCACTGTGATACTTGAGCAAACCCGGGGCATCTGGGGACGGAGGTTAACTGGGGAAGCCGACTGGAACCATCTCCTGGGAAGCCGCCTTGCGTAGTGTGGCATGGTCATGCCTGCTGCAGAGGCTGCTCGTAGCTGCTCTGCTGCTGGAATCTTTCATTAGCCTGCCCGTGCTTTTAAAGAACACGACTCCTTTGCCAACTCATAAAAATTAGTAAATTTAACGTATGAATCTAGATTTCTGGATTCTCTTAAATTCCACCTAACTGTGGGCTCACAGTCTCATGTTTAACGTGGATGTGCACCATCCAGATTGCGTAGTTCTCCCTGGCAGAGTTCACTCATAAACATTTCTAGCCTGGTTCCTGGGGAGGGGTGAGACTGGTAGGTAAGAGGGGAAACTCTGGAGCCAGACCTTGGGTTTGAATCCTGGCTCTACTATTTGGTAATTCTGTAATTTGGGACAAGGTGCTTAAGAACTTGAGCTCTGTGCCTCAGTTTACTAATCTATAAGGTGGAGGTGCTACCTAGTATCTGCCTCTTAGAGTGAATACAGAGGATTACATGAGTTAATGCATGTGAAGTGCTTAGACCAGCACCTAGCACATTCTACATGCTTTGCAAGTGTTAGCTGATGTCACTACCATTCTGAGTCTAGAGGCCTTAGCTTGACTGCTTATTAACAAGGTAGCCTCAGGCATTCATCTTACTGTTCTCATTTCCTCATCTGTAAAATGGAGATAATACAGTTGTGTGGGCTGAATGGGAATGCCTTGAAATTGCAAAGGTCCATGTAATAGCTGCTTCCCTGGTGGCTCAGATGGTAAAGCATCTGCCTGCAATGCAAGAGACCTGGGTTCAATCCCTAGGTTGGGAAGATCTCCTGGAGAAGGCAATGGCCACCCACTCCAGTATTCTTGCATGGAAAATCCATGGACAGAGGAACCTGATAGGTTACAGTCCATGGGGTCGCAAAGAGGTGGACACGACTGAGCAACTTCACTTTCACTTTTTCTTTCCATGTAATAGCAGTTGCCATTGCTCTGTTCTATATTTTGCCTCTCGTTTCTGGGTCCTTCTAGCCCTGAGACCAGAGTTGTTAGCTGCTCATCAGAGTCTCATAGTCCAATATTTTTATTTCTCATTTCAGTAATGACGTTTTGAACTAGGGTGCCGGAGAGCCCCAGTCTGCATGTCACCAGCCAGCCTTGGCTGGTAGGGAAATGCCAAGGGTTTTATCAAAGCTCTGTTGTCTGTTGAGTAACTGAAACTCACTTGAACTGGTTTATGTGGAAAATAAGGACTGTATTGAAGGGTACACTGCAAGGGCACACAGGCCTGGAGGCAGGAACTGAAAAACTGTCCGGAACCCTGGCAGCTGTCTGCTGTCTCTCTTGGTTCTGTGTAGCTTCCAGATTTTCCTAGTTCTCCTTTTTTTGTTTTTGTCTTTGTTTTTCTGCAGACTGGTTACCTGGCTTCTCCCTGCTCACAGCAGCAGATGGCATGGCTTCCAGGTTAACATGGCATATTTGCCAGGACAAGGCAAGGTTGAAAACAAATGAACCCCAATGTCTCAGTGGCTTAATAAAGGTTTATTTCTTCTCGCATTACTCATCCAGTGTAGGTGACAGGCATACCACCATCTCATGGTGCTGCCATCTCAACAGATGGTTCCAGGGTTGTCAACAGCAGAACTGGAGATGGGGGTCACTTCTCATTGCCTCAGCCCAGAAGGGACACGTGCAGCTCGGTTCACCACCCGTTTGTCCAAACTAGTCATGTGGCTCCTCCTATACCAAAGGGGCAGGGAGAATCCTGTCTCATTGTTCAAGTGACCAGTTGGGATCAGTTCACATTTCCTGAACCTCCTACTTGTATTTCTTTAATAAAGAGTTGTTCCACCAATCCCACTCCTGGGCATGTATCTGGAGAAAACTCTTAATTCGAAAAGATACATACACCCCAGCGTTCATAGCAACACTATTTACAATATCGAAGACATGCAAGCAGTGTCCACCAACAGATCAATGGATAAAGAAAATGAGGTACATATACACAATGGCGTACTACTCAGCCATAAAAAGAATTAAATAACCATATGCAGCAGCATGGATGGACCGAGAGATTATCGTACTAAGTGAAGTAAGTCAGGCAGAAAAAGATAAATATCATATGATACCACCTATACGTGGAATCTAAAATATACAAATGAACTTATTTGCAAAACAAAAACCAGCTCTAGACTTAGAAAAAACATTTTTTTTCCCCTTATGGTTACCAAAGGGAAAAGGGTGGGGGGATAAATTAGGAGTTTAGGATTAGCAGATACAAACTACTATATGTAACATAGAGAAACAACGAGGACTTACTGTACAGCACAGTAAGCAACTATACTCAGTATCTTATAATACACTGTAATGGAAAAGAATATGAAGAAGAATATATATACATACGTGATATAACTGCATCACTTTACTGTACACCAGAAATGAACTCCATGTTGTAAAGCAGACGTGATGACCACCACACTACAGAACCCTTGCCAGAAATGAACTCAATATTGTAAGTTAACTATACTTCAATTGAAAAAAAAAAAAAGAGTTTTTCACTTTGGATTCCAGGGAACATTCATATAAAAAGGATTTGGTTCCCTGTCTCCTCATGTGGGTTGTTAGCATGACTTTCACTCCTGTGAACTGTGTAATCAGCATCTTAACAATAAGCCAACGATTAATAAGCATGTACTGTGTGCCAGTGGTGCTGGTCTTTACATATGTTATTATTTCATCCCAGTGATGACCTCACCCGCTTCTGCCATGGGTTTTTGCTCAGAGTCAGCTCTCTGTCCTGAATGCACTCTTCTTGGTCTAGTTAATACCCCTCCATGGCCTAGTTAATACCTGCACCCCACTGAGAATTTGTTTCAAGCATCACTTGCTCCAGGAAACCATTCTTGACCACCAGTCTAGACTAAGGTGAACCTTTTCCTCAACATTTGTGTATCCCTGAAATTGAGCTGTCTCTCTCAACTGGTGGATGTCCACCATCAGCATTTTTTCCTCCTTAGTGATACATAAAACAGTTGTGCTTCTTACAGTGGACACCTCAGATTTAGGTACACTGTGATATGTATCTTCGTAGAATTGGTTTCCCTGAATATTTGTCTCTGTATTAGGGTCCATCTTGTCCTCTGTACCTTAAACTCTGTTAGTCCTGAAGTAATGTCTTTTTGCACAACTTTGTATCTGGGACATCTAGTATACCATACTTGCCTAGCGCAAAACATGCCCCATTAACTATGTGTTGAGTAAAGGTAAGTCCTGTTATCACTGTTCACAAAAGAGACTTAGAGAGGAAAGCAGCTGATCTTGAGTCATATGGCTAGAATGTGACTGAGCTGGGAGTGGGCTCAGGTCTGACTTACGTTCCAGGCCAGTCTCCCAATCATTGCCCTCTGCCCATCTTTGCAGAAAACTCAAAGAACTTCTTTGATCACAAGACAGAACTGTCGATCTTGCTTGGGATATGAGGACAACCTACAGATCAAAACTAATATCATGGGGGTCGGGAGTCCAAAATTTTTTTCTTCTGTACATGTACCTTTCTACTTTCTGCCCACAGGGATCCCAAAAGGAGCTGTTGAATTTGACTCAACAGGATTATGTGAACCGCATAGAGGAGCTCAACCAGTCGTTGAAGGACGCCTGGGCCTCGGACCAGAAAGTGAAGGCTCTAAAAATAGTCATCCAGGTCAGGTTGAGTGATTTTTTTTTTTTTTCCCCTCCAGAATTTCCTTTGTAAAACTCCTTTGTGGATAATTAGGGTTTTCAAAGGCCTGCCTTCAGGGTCTTACCCTAATTTTTTCACCTGTTCCATTTTCACCTACCTCCTGTGAAAGTCCATGATTATGAGTCCGTGTTTTTTAAGAGATGGCTAATCCCAGGGCCACCATGTGCAGCTGTATAGATTATGCACAGTGTAATTCCAGGAAATTTCACCCTAGATTACAGAATTACTGATGTCCCCCTAGGGTTGTGCAGTTTGTTGGCCCTGTTATAGCCCCTGACATATTTATGATCTGTATAGACTAAAGATTGAGCAACTAACTGTGTTTTGGGTTTTCTTAACCAGATTTTCTTTGTATCTTTGGGACCAATGGTTGTATGTTCCTGATGTATGCATTTTGGGGTCATGTTCTGTATGATGATGTGGCATAGACAATGTGTTTATAGTGTCAAAGGTGCATTTGCTGAGTCCTGTTTGTTGATCCATGAGAAGCTTTGGATTACAAGAGCAAGTTCTGTAGGGAAAACAGCTTATCCTGTCTCTTGAATCATAAAAACACCCTGTCTTGGCAAAACATGTCCAGAAGTACACTATACAAGGACTGATGTATGCGTTATGATTTTCAGAGCAGAGGTGACAGAATTGCTGAACAGCCATTTTAGTTCAGAAGTACTAGCTCTCATTCTTGTTTATTGTCATGGGAATGTGACATTTGTTTTCTTGCCTTTTTTTCTGAAGGAGGGTTAGGAGAGCCTGAGAGTCTTTACACTGGGTACTTGAAAGTGTTTAGGATGACACTTTGTGTGGCTGCTGCTGCTGCTAAGTCGCTTCAGTCGTGTCCGACTCTGTGCAACCCCATAGACGGCAGCCCACCAGGCTCCCCCGTCCCTGCGATTCTCCAGGCAAGAACGCTGGAGTGGGTTGCCATTTCCTTCTCCAATGCATGAAAGTGAAAAGTGGAAGTGAAGTCGCTCAGTCGTGTCCGACTCCCAGCGACCCCATGGACTGCACCCTACCAGGCTCCTCCGTCCATGGGATTTTCCAGGCAAGAATACTGGAGTGGGGTGCCATTGCCTTCTCCACTTTGTGTGGCAGGTACTGTTTATTTTAGTGTTCATGATAGAGGCAAACCCAAGCCCATTTCCCTTCCATCACAGTTGTTGACAAAGTAAATATCTGAAGGTTTCTCTCATCTTGGAGGCACTTGATGGAAGTTGCTTGCTGAGGGACTCAAGTGAGAAAATAGCTAAACTAACAAGAGCTTCTTCAAAATGTTTTCATTGGCAGCATCTCTCCATAGAGTTTTGTAGCACAGAACTGTGACTTCTAAGAGATTTACATCTGGAGATTTGATTCATGCGTATCCAAAGAAAAGAACCATAAAAGTGTTTAATTAACTCCACATCTGGTTAATAGGAATTATTTGACTTTCAGTACTTTAAAGGCTACCTTCTTTATCCAAAAAAGCTGGTGAAGGCGCAGAGTATGGAGAAAGGAAGCGCAGTTCCCTTTATTTGCTCTGTAGTAAGATTTTATTTTGTTTTGTTTTTTCAGCTTTATTGAGATAATTTACATGTCCTAAAACCCACCATTGTAAATGTACGATTCAGTAAGTTTTAGTGAGCTTACAGAGTTGCACAGCTGCTCCACAGTCCAGTTTTAGAACATTTTCCTAGCTACTGCCACTTTCCGCTCCAGAAAAACCACTGATCTGCTTTCTGAGTCTGTAAATTTACCTTTCCTGGACATTTCATATACGTGGGGTCATTCTTTTGCCTCTGGCTTCTTTCACTTACCATGTTTTTGATGTCCATCCATGTTGTTACATCAGCACTTTTTTTTTCCTGCAGGGTAGTATTCCACCGCAGGCATAACCACATTTTTCTTATCTATTAGTAAGTTGGTGGCCATTTAGATCATCTTCACTCTGACCGTGATGAATAATGCTGCTGGTCACAGTTGCATACAAGTCTTCGTATGGACATATATTTTCATTTTTCTTGAATAGATTCCTAAGAATGGAATTGCTAAATAATATGGTAAGTTTATGTTTACCTTTTTGAGGAATGGCCAGTTTGCTTTCCAAAATAGCTGCAGCATTTGCATTCCCACCAGCAGTGTACGAGGATTCCAGTTCCTCTGTATCTTCTCCATCACCCGTTTCATTGTCTGTCTTTTTGGTTATAGCCATCTGATTGGGTGTGAAGAGGTATCTCATGCCATTTTAATTTGCATATCCCACCTGACTAATGATGTTGAGCATCTTTTCATGTTTATTGGTCATTTTTATATCTTCTTTTAGTGAACTGTCCATTCAAGACTTGCCCATTTAAAAAGTCATTTCGTTTATCTTCTTTCTCGAGTTGTAACAATTTTTTATCCTTGATATAAATTCTTTATCAAATACATGAGGTACATGTATTTTTCTCCTAGTCTGTGGCTTGTCTTTTCATTTTCATAATGTTATCTTTTAAAATGTGGAAGTTTTTAATTTTAATAAAGTTCAGTTTGTCAGTTTTCTCCTTTTTGGCCCATGCTTTTAGAGTTGTATCCAAGAACTGTTTGCATAACCCAGGGTCATGAGAATTTCTTCCTATTTTTTCTACTGAGTTTTATAGTTTTAGCTCTTACATCTAGGTTTATGGTCCATTTTGAATTATTATTTTGTATGTATGGTGTGAGTCTCTAAATTTATTAATTTTTTTTTGCTTTTGGATATCCAGTTGTCTCAGCAGTATTTGCTGAAAAGACTTTTTCCTGTTGACTTATCTTGGCATCATTGTTAAGTCAGTTGGCCATAAATGTAAGGGTTTATTTCTGAACTCTCAATTCTATTCCATAGGTCTCTAAGTGTGTCCTTAAGCCAGTACCACCTGTCTTGATCTATAGCTAGTTTTAAGTTTTGGAACTAGGTAGTATAAGTCTTTTAACTTCTTTTTCAAAATTGTTTTGGCTCTTCTGGGTCTTTTGTGTATCCATGTGAATTTTAGGGTCAATTTCTACCAAAAAAACAAAACCAAAAAACCTTCTGAGATTTTGATAGGGATTGTGCTGACCCTATAGATCAGATGGAGAGGTCTGCCATTTCCTTCTCCAGGAGAATTCATCTACTGGTGCATGAATTATGTATCATTCATTCTGTTGATGAGTTTCCAGTTCTTTCCTTTTCTTTTTCCTTTTTCATTATTATGAACCATGTGAACACTAGTCAGGTCAGCTGGTGGCCATATAAAGTGTTTCTCTAATGAAGGCCCATACCTAAAAGTAGAATAGCTCAGGTGTGTGGTGTGTGCCTCGTCCACTTTGCCAGATGATGCCAAGTTATGTTCTGCAGTAGCTGTGCTAGCCTGCACCGTAGTGGCAGAGTGTGAGAGTCTGCTGTTCGGCAGCCTACCAACATTTGGTATGAGCAGACTTGCTATTTTAATTGTTTCAATTTAGGAGGTAATAAAATCATATTTTATTGTGATTTTAATTTGCAATTCCCTGATTGTAATAAGATTGAGCATCTCTTCAAATGTTTATTGGCCACTGGAGTTTCTTTTTCTGTAAGATGCCTTTTGTTGATGCCTTTTGCTCATTTTTCCATTATGTTATTTGTATCTTTCTTACTGATTTTTAGGATTTAAAAAATATATGTTCTAGGCGATAATTGTCCTCTGATTAGTCTGCTTCCTTCCTTCTTTGCTCCCATCCATCCATCCATATAGTCATGGTTTTTTAGTACTCAATCATAGGTTATCTTTTAATTTATTCATTTGCTTTGGTTTAAATTTTTGTTTTTTTAATTACAACTTAGTTTTTGAAATTGTTAGTTTCTTTCTAGAATATCATTAATTGGCAACAAATGAAAAACATTCCTTTAGTATTTTTTCTGCAGTGTTGATAAATTCGATAGCAAGTATTTCAGGCAGGTAATTGACCAGTCAGTTGCTCAGGAAATGTTTATAACAATGGTTCTCAACCTTGGCTGCACATTAGAATCACTTGGGAGCTTTAAGAAATCCTGTTTTCCAAGCTGAACACTGGAGCTGCTCGATCAGAATCCCAGGCACTGTTATTTCACAGAGTTCCCCAGGTTATTCTGAAGCTGAGAACCCCTGGTTTGTAGAGCGCTTATTCCATTCAGAGGGTAGTACAGATTGTGGATTTCACGAGCCCAGTGTCACGGGCTTGTGTTAGTGCAGCACCTGGAGCCCTTGTTTAAAATGCTGATTCCCTGGTGCCTCCATGGGTGGTTTTGATCAGTAGGTTTGGAGAGGAGCAGGAACTCTGTTTTTAATACATACCACGGGGTGCATGATTTTTATTAGTTTAGGAAACTGCAGCAAAGCTTTAAAAAAATAGCTGTGGAATCTTCAAAATAGTGACTTCAGTTTATAACATTATATGACTTTAACTTTGGATTAAAAAAACCTTACATTCTGTGACACCAGCTGGGGAGACAAATCAATGCAGTGTTGGGAATCGCCAGCTGTGTTTAATTTGAAATCTGTTTGAATTCTCTCTCCCTCCCTCCTCCCCACGGACAGTGACTCATCTCTGAGGGGCTCTGGTCGAAACTCAGGAGATGTCACATCGCTAGGAACCAAGCGCTGTGTACTGTAAACAATCTCTAAGATTCAGAGCTGTTTGTTTTCTCCAAGCCCTGAAGTCTCATGGGGTAATTGTTTAAGTTGGAGCTCTCATAAAGGGCATGTGAAAAACACAAAGCAAGGTGTCAGGAAATGGAGTTCTGTGTAGATACAAATGCCACGCTTGGTGTTGATGCCATTGTTTTCACAGCTTACGTTCCCCTCACCTCCAACCCCCAAGTAACATTTGGGCTATGAGAGGTTGCTTCACAAATTGGACACGTTATTTACTTTTAATTAGATAATGCTAAAGAGAAACTTGATAAATCTAATAATTTAGATATTGGGTAACAAAGCCAAACTGAAAACACATGCCAGTCTACCTCTTGATGAACTTTCTAGCCATTCACTGCACGTTGAAAGTGCATACATATGAAAGGACTCTTTCTAAATGTCCAAATAGTCTTGGTTTTTACGTGACATTTTTTATCTCTGATAAACTATGGCAAGGTTATCTAGTTACTTATCCAGAGTTTTGAATCTGTCAAGACTTCAGGGTATCACTTTGCATTCTTCAAAGTAGAGATAGATTTTTGTTTTTGATTATACGAGATGACTTCATCTGGGGTGTTTGGGGCCACGTTGTGTGGCTGTAATCTGTTTTGAGTCCTGAACGTGTCAATGGCCTTCTGGCGTAGGTGATGCTGGAGGGATTGAGCAATTTCCTGCAAACCCAAAATGTTCCTGGTGTTGCAGAGCACAGTTCCAGAGAAACATGTAACTCTTTGAAACTTGTCAAGTTTCCTTTTAGAAGGAAATTTAAGAGTGAGTATAAATAATAGATGCTAGTTAAGAAGCCCTGGAGAACCTATGGGGTCATTTCATAGAAAAGAACATTTAAGAATCAAGACCATTCTGAAATAAACCAGAGGAGGCCATACTGAAAAGATGGAGTCACCTGCAAGGATGCTGGCTGACTTTCCTGGTGACTACATACTGATCCTAGTTCAGACCCTCTGGATAAGATTCCTGAGTTGTGGCTTTTCTGGAGGCAGATGATGGTGCCATTCCTTAAGAGGCTCTGTTAGGAGCAGAGTCGATTCCCTTTGTCAAAAGCACAGTGGTGTTTCTTGTAATTATACCTCCAGAGATTAGCACCAGGCCTGGCCCATGGTAAAAACCTGTGCTTGTCTGTAGAAATCCTTTCCTTTCCAGGCTTGGAGTGTTTCAACCCGGTCAGACATGACAGAGTGACTTTTCCCTTCTCTTTTTCTAGTGCTCAAAGCTTCTTTCGGACACAAGTGTTATTCAGTTCTACCCAAGCAAATTTGTCCTTATCACTGATATACTCGATACATTTGGTAAGTACTAGTTTTATTCATCTTAAATCTAAGAAGTAGTTTGTTTTGCCAGAAGTTGGATGGTCGAGTTGCTTTAAAATACGTTCTGTTGTGGTTTCGTTTTTGAGGTAAGTCACGAAGGAAGTCAAAACCCTCACCCTTAGCCTTGCTCACCTGCTCATTAATAAGAGTGCTGTTTTTGAAAGAATTTTATTTTTTTAACTTAATTTTTATTGGCGTATAGCTGCTTCATAACATTGTGCTTGTTTCTGCTGTGCGGCAAAGCAAATTAGCTACACATATACATGTATCCACTCTTTCCCAGATTGCCTTCCTATTTAAGTCACCACAGAGCAGTGAGTAGAGGCCCTGTGCTACACGGCGGGTTCTCTTTAGCTGTCTGTTTTATATATAGGTGTGTGTGTGTGCATGTGCACATGTGTGTGCTCACGCTCTCATTTGCTCAATTGTGTCTGACTCCTTGTGACCCCGTGGACAGACTGTAGCTCGCCCGGCTTCTCTGCTCAGGTCATTTCCCAGGCAAGAATACTGGAGTGGGTTGCCATTTCCTCCTCCAGAAAGAATTTTACATTACTTGTTTCCCGCCTTCTGATAGGCTAGTAAGGTGAGTGAGCGAAGTGAGGCAGGCTGGGGAGCACACGTCCTATCTAGGCCTTGATCCGTTGCCAGCCAGCTCATGGCATCTGGAACCCACTTTGTTCAGAACTCAGCCCGGCATCTCTTCCCAGCCCTTCCCCACCCATGCTGGGTTTCTGTCCTAGGGAATGGCAGTACCATGCACCCTGTTGCCCACTCTGGAAATCTGAGCATCTTCTCACCATGCCCCACGTACAGTCCATCACCAGGTTCTTCTCTTCAGCCTCCTCAGTTTCTCCCCAGAAGACAGTTTCTGTCTTCTCTGTTGAAACCTTAGTCTAAGCCTCCAGTCTTTGTCCCGTGGATGATGGCTGCAGCTCCTATGAGGTCTTCCTGCATCATTGTGGCTGCCCCTTGTCACATGCTCAACCCCTCAAGCCAAATGATCTTTGGGAGCCCAGCAGAGAGATCTAGATGGAAGAGATTAATTAACCAGGAGTCCCTTGGAGAAACAGGAGGTCTCCATGCTGCTTGTGATGGTCAGTGGCCAAGACATCATGCCATTAGCAGTTTGCCCAGACCAGGCAGCCTGTGGGTTGTATGTGACGTTCAGCAGTGGGGTGCCCTGCAAGAACTAGGAGACAGTCTCCTTCTGAGAACTGAATGCAGAGGAGGTTGGCACATAACGTTAGCTGCCTTGCCAGTCGGCTCCCAACCTGGCAAGTCTAGCCTGTAACCCATTGAAAGGTCAAATGTGTTAGGAAACAAAATGTCATTCAGAGTGACCATATATTTCTGCATAGGAGACCAAAGGCCTGAGTGTATTAACTGGAACAAGTGATAGAGAAACTAACTCATACTAGTCTTGGAGAAGGGAGGGTATTTATTGGCTTATGTTGAAACGTCCAGGGGTCATTTCTGGCTTCAGGTACAGCTGGATTCAAGAACTCAACCAATATCTTCAGAACTGTGTCTTTTTCTAGTACTTTTTCTTGGGTTGACTTCATTCTCAAGCTCCACAAGGTGTCCCCAGCTTCTATCAGCTTTGCTGCTAGTAGTCCCAGGAGAAGGAAGGGAATTCTAGCCATACTTTCCAGCAGAAGTCTTGGAATTCATTTCATTGATTTGGCTTGGATCACTCGTCAGTCCCTGAGCCAGTTATGGGCTCTGGAGGAGGGAATATGCAGATAATCCAGAGCTGGGATACCCCAAAGAAGAAAGGTTGATGCTCTTTCCAGGAGAAAAGGGAATAGGAGCTAACTGAGGCAGAAAGAGACATCTAGGATCTCTGGGTTCAGATGATCTGGGGAGGTGGTGTCGGGCGCTCTGCTAGGCGCTGAGGATGTCAGCAAATAGGAAACAAAAATCCAGGCCTTTGTGGGCTGTGCCACAAAGAGGAGATTCACAGAATACATAAGTAAACCTGATTGTATATTAGATGAGGACTGGTGCTATGGAGGGAAAAAAAAACCCAAATCAGAGCAGTGGGTGGCGGTGGGCTGCACTTTTAAATAGGGTGGTTGGAGGAGGCCTCGCTGAGAAGTTGATGTGTGAGCAATTACTTGAAGTACATGAGAGATGAACCACATGCTGGCAACGTGGGGCCAGTTAGGACCAAGGAATAGCCAGTGCAAAGGCCCTGGGGTAGGAGCAGTCCTGGCAGGTTTGGAGAACTGAGGCCAGGGTGCTGCAGGTGGTGTGGAGTGGTAGTGAGTGGGGATGGGGACATGGCCAGAAACCTGATGGGCCATGTAGGCCTTTGAGACAACTTGGGCTTTGACCTGGAGGATGTGAGGAGCCACTGAGGTGTTACGTAGAGTAAGTGGAAGTTCTGGTTTAATTTTTAATATGCTTCCTCTGACTGCTGTGTTGAGACTAGATTGTAGGGCAAGGGCGGGGCAAGGGGCCCAGTTGTGAGTCCAATGCAACATTTCAGGTAAAAAATGAGGGTGGCAGGGACCTGGGGAGGCAGTGGGGATGGAGGGGGGAGTGATCCAGAACACACAGACGCTTTAGGCTCTCAGAATAGACATCAATTACACACCCCTTGGGCCTCAGCTTGTCCTCATGCCCAGCTTGCCTTCAGGGAGCTAGGGTGTGAGTCAGCCAGAGAGGCTGGTGGCTGTGTCTGTTTCTCCTGATGGTTCTGTTCTCATGGTGAATTGACACATTGACCTTCTGGTTTCCCTCTCCAGCCTCCTGCAAGTCTTTTTTGCCTGAGTCAGCATCCCTGGGTGAGACTAGTTCCAAGAGGCTGATGAGCCCGCAAACCTGGCCAGATCCAGACATTAACCCTGTGAGAATTTGGGGCAGTCATTCTGTCAGCCTCTGTGGTGGCAGCCCAGCCCCACACCTCAGCCAGCAGGACTGAGGTATGGTGTAGATGCCTGCTGTCCTTCCTGTATTCTAGGAATTAGCTGGGCTGGCGGTTGAGAATAACAGTGAGAAATCCTCAGCAAATTTGGGCCTGACTGTTTTAGGTTCTTTAGTGATATTCAGTCACACTGTCTTTGTAACAGCTCTATGAGGTAGGGTCTATGATTATCCCAGAGAAGGCAGTGGCACCCCACTCCAGTACTCTTGCCTGGAAAATCCCATGGATGGAAGAGCCTGGTAGGCTGCAGTCCATGGGGCCGTGAAGAGTCAGACACGACTGAAGCGACTTAGCAGCAGCAGCTATAATTATCCTCACTTCACAGATGAGGAGGTTGAGGCACAAGGAAGTAAAGCAGCTCATCCACTTCCCCAGGGTAATGAGTGGCAGAGCTGGGGCTCAAATTGAGTTCTCTCTGAGCAGTCAGAGCACCTGCTTTCTTGCTCTCCAGTTCAGTTCAATCACTCAGTCATGTCCGACTCTTTGCTACCCCATGAATCACAGCACGCCAGGCCTCCCTGTCCATCACCAACTCCCGGAGTCCACCCAAACCCATATCCCTCACTTGGCTTATGGAGGAAATTCTCTCTGTGAAAACTACAAGTGGGTGTAGCTTTGACCCAGCAACTCACCTCTGGGAATTCATCCCAGCAACCCGAGTGACGGACCAGAGGGGACCAGTTAAACAGAAGATGACACGTCTGTGCACTGCAGCTCTAGGAGCCTCTGAGAAGGAGTGAAGCCGTGCTGTGTTCCGGTGTGGAAAGTACCCAGGTTATGTCATTGGGTGAAAAACTCAAGATGCAGAACAGCTGTGAGAGTATGTTCCATTTTGTGTAAGAAAGAAGGGAAAGTTAGAACACTTGCTTGTTGTCACTTGTGTTTGCCTGAAGAAACATTAGGAGGATACTCAAGAAACTAGTAAAAGTGCCTCTCCGCACCCCAGCCCCCCCAAACGAGGGTGGTCCAGGCAGTGAACATCATTCGGTGCCTCCCGTAGCCTTTTTGAATTTGGAACGGTGGGCATGTTTCACCTATTCAAAGGATTCCCAGAGGCAACCTTGTCTGGATCTGTTGTGAATAGCTTTCCTCAGGCCTGCGAGGCAGCCTGCGTGTTCAGGGGCTGGAGGATACTGTGTTAACACTTTGGGGCTAGAAAGCCACTCTCACCTTTTACAAAGGGGGCGGGACTGGCCTTGCTTGAGTGGCAGCTCGGAGTGCTGAGGTCCACTGTGCATGTGTCACTGTTACCCTTGGCTCCACAGGAACACGTGCTGCTGTTGGGGGGCAGGTGGTTTGTGGTGGTGGACGAGGCTGACGGAGCGCAGGAGCATCTAGCTGGGCGGGGATGCGGAACACCGCCCTGGGCGTCTGCAGCGCACAGGTGTGGCGGTGCTTTTGCTGGGACTTCCCTGGAGGCAGTGAGCGCCGAGCTGGGAGCTGGGAGCTGGGCTCTGGCATCTCTCTGCCTGCATTCCTTGCCTCTCCTCCAGGGTGGTGTGAACCTGAGCCTTGATCTCTTCACTTGTGGAATGGGAAGTGGAACTTCCCATTGTGAAGTTCCCACAACTTCACTTGTGAAACGTAGACTTTGCCTCTGGGAACTTCTGGGGAGAATTTTAATTGGGAGAATGTGCAGGAAACACATGATGTCTGTCCCTCTCTAGGAACTGGCAGGGTCAGTGTCAAAGTAAGGTGCTCAGAAAATGTTAACTGTTGTCCCTTGTTGTTACTGATCTCTTGTATTTCAGTGTCCTTGGTTTATAAGAAAGTGAATCAAGAAAGGAAAGGAATCTAGGATCAGGTGTTATTTCTCAAAATAGTTGTCCACTAACTTAACAGTGATGTTGAAGCTGAAACTCCAATACTTTGGCCACCTGATGTGAAGAGTTGACTCATTTGAAAAGACCCTTGATGCTGGGAAGGATTGAGGGCAGGAGGAGAAGGGGACGACAGAGGATAAGATGGTTGGATGGCATCACCGACTCGATGGACATGAGTTTGGGTAAACTCTGGGAGTTGGTGGACAGGGAGGCCTGGCCTGCTGTGGTTCATGGGATCGCAAAGAGCTGGACACGACTGAGCGACTGAACTGGACTGAAGTTAACGAAGGGAAATAAATGTTCACCAATCTCTTTGGGCCAAAAATGGTTTAATAGTTAAAGGCCCCTTAGAATATGAAGATGAAATACAAAAAGTCTTTTTTAAAAAAAAAAGGCCGGTTTTGGAGAGATGGTAAGCTTTTCGTGGAGGAGTAAAGGCATTGGGTTCTCTGAAGTTGGGTCCACACACCTGAGGAGGTGTGAGAAGTCACACAGCGCCCAGCGTGGCCTGCTGTGCTGTGCGCATACAGTCCCAGTGCTTGGAGTTCTGTGCTTATCTCAGGAGGCCTCTCTCCACATCAGGTGTGGCTGCCTTGGAGAGCCTGTGACTGCCGGTAACCAAATGCTTCCTGCCAGGAGGTCAAAGGCAGATAGCTTTGAGAACTGGGGCTCGATCCCTGAGGCTTCCTAGGAACTTCTAAATTGAATCCATGGTTTGGGGCCGTGGTTCTTATCTTCAGTTACATGCCTGGAGAGCTTTAAGAACACTTCCAGTGGCCAAGCTGTGCCCCAGACCATTTACATTAGAACCTCTGAGGACAGATTCCACACGAGCATATTTTCAAGTGCCTCAGGGGCTTCCCTCGTGGCTTAGTGGTAAAGAATCCACCTGCAGTGCAGAAGATCGGGAGACCTGGGTTCTATCCCTGGGTTGGGAAGATCCCCTGGAGAAGGAAATGGCAACCCACTCCAGTATTCTTATCTGAAGAATTCCATGGACAGAGGAGCCTGGTAGGCTGCAGTCCATGGGCTTACAAAGAGTTGGACAACTAAGTGGCTAACACTCTCACTTTCAGCCTATCAGATATGCCTGCTAGTATTGGAGAGTCTCCTGTGGAGACCTCGGAGGAGGTGGCTCACCTTGGGGATGGGTACTGGCCGCTGCAGTCCTGGAAGGTGCCCCTTGGCGTAAGCCCTCTTGGAGGTCGCCATTGACCCCACCATAGAGCCTGTAGATCCCAGGCTCTGCTTGTTTCTTTTTGAAGTATAACTGACCTGTGTTAGTTCCTGTTACATAACACAGTGATTTCAAAATGATCACCACAATAAGTCATTAGTATTTGTCATGATATAAAGATAATACGTAGTTATTGACTATATTCCCCATAACTACATTTCATACCCATGAGTCATTTATCTCTCTCACTGTTTCATTCCTTCCCCTCCTCCCTGGCAACCACGTTTGTTCTTTGTATCTATTACTCTGTTACTTTTTAAATTTCTTTTTAGATTTCACATATAAGTGAAATCATATAAGTGAAAGACAGTATTTGTCTTTCTCTGTCTGACTTACTTTGCCTGGCATAAGTGAAGGATCACTTTTCTGCCTCTTCACAGAAAGTGTTAAGTTCAAAAGAATCATGGCTTAAAAATTTGGTCCACTAGGTGGCAGCATACTCTCACAAGTTGAAGCTCATCCTGGCGCTGTCTCCATCTCTGTCCCTAATTAAGAAATGTTAATTTAGTGTTTGCACCTGAAGGGCATGATGCTGACACCATATGTCCTTTTCTCCCCAGGGAAGCTGGTGTACGAGCGCATCTTTTCCATGTGTGTGGATAACCGCAGTGTCTTACCAGGTAACGTCATAGCTGTTCCAGCGGGTTTCATTCTGCCCTGAAGTCAGGGTTAGAAGGTTTATATCAAGTTAGGATTTATTGAGACCTGAAATTTTTTGTGTGTTGAAAGTTAAAGAAACACTCTTACTGATCATCTCAGTCTTTGAAAAGCAGATTTTTCCAACAGCCAGCTAGGGATTTGAGCAAGTAATTTGAATCTGCAAGAATGAAAAGGTCCTATGATTAGATTCAACTGAACTTTTATACCAACTTAAATTTCTCTGGTGCTTGACATTTTAATATTTTTCCTGTATATCTTTCCTAAGAAGCAAATTGCTTTATAGAGCTAATTTTATATTAAAGAACAATATCAAATAAATCAATAATAACAGATGCTTTGCATCTACAGTATATGCCCAAGTGATGTTTGCATTAAATTTATTGCTGCTCAATTTGAACTCTCAGGAGGTTATAATGGGACAATGAGATCACAAATTTATTTTGTCACATAAATGAAAGATGACAGTGAGGCTAATATGGAACTCGCAGCAACAGCATCCATTCTCTCTTACTCCTCCTTCTGAGTTCCTAGCACTGCTGGGAGGAAGTGCGCTCATCTGTTCAAGTTAGAACAACAGGCTGTCTTCACTTTCATCCCACCTCCTCCTGCTCCTGCTTCCCTGGAGGATGAAGAGATGGCATCGGACAGACCTGTAATTTGACTTTTCTTTTTGTCTGTTCATCTGTCTTGTCTTGTCTTTCGGGTTTTCTTTTTTTGTCTTTCTCTCTCTGTGTCTCTTTCTCTTTTGCTGTTTCTTTCATTGTCTCTTTTTTCTCTCTTCTCTTTCTGTTTCTGTCTTTTCCTTCCTTCCATCATCTGTATTGTTAAAACTAGTTAATATGCACATTTCTCAGAAAGCAAGACAGAACTCTACAGACCTTTAGGGCTAGAAAAGCTCTTTGGAATCACTGCATCTCATTTTAGGGGGGCCCACCCAGTGGGAAAGAGCCAGGAACTTGGCACAGTCCTGCCACCAGCAAGTGAGAGCCTGGCTCTAAGTGCTGGACCTGCACCATCCATTATGCTGGCCACTTGGTCCCATGAGGCTCTTGTGCACTAGAGATTGGCCAGTCCAAACTGAGATATGCTGTGAGTAAAAAAAAAAAAAAAATGTTGGATTTCAGAGGCTTAATGCAAATAAGAGACCATGAAATATCTCACTGATTTTTAAGTTTACATGTTTACATATAGAAATGATATTTAGATGAATTAGATTAAATGAAGTATATTTTAAAATTACACGTTTTTGTTTTAGCTCTTTGAATGGGGCTCACATGGTATTTCCATTGAATAGCACTGTACTCCACCCTCCCCTCCACCACATTCCCACCTGCAGTGGTTTTTAACAGCTCCTCACACATTCTACGGAGAAGGCAATGGCACCCCACTTCAGTACTCTTGCCTGGAAAATCCCATGGACGGAGGAGCCTGGTAGGCTGCAGTCCATGGGGTCGCTAAGAGTTGGACACAACTAGGCGACTTCACTTTCACTTTTCACTTTCATGCATTGGAGAAGGAAATGGCAACCCACTCCAGTGTTCTTGCCTGGAGAATCCCAGGGACGGGGGAGCCTGGTGGGCTGCCGTCTATGGGGTCGCACAGAGTCGGACACGACTGAAGCGACTTAGCAGCAGCAGCACACATTCTAGGCTTCTCAGGACTGGGAGGCAGGGGCCAGCCTGATGGAAAGGCCTTCTCTGTCAGCTTAAGGATTTGGCAAATTTGGTGCATTTATTTTACACTTGCCAGTGTTTCTTCCACGTGCTATATCAGCAGCGGTAAACTCTCAGCCCGCAGGCAGAATTAAACCCAGTTAGGTGTTTTCTTTGGCTACCAGAGTATTTTTTAAAATGCTATTTGGTATAGTTTCTACTTCCTCCTATTGTTGTATACCTAACTATTGTTTATATCACCTGCCTGGCCCCTAGGGGCATTTATGTTCATACCTCCTGCAATAATTTTCCTTCCTGTCAGTTTTCACTAACTATACCAACAACATTTTAGGGCTAGTTAAGGAAAAACTGGGCTTCCCAGGTGGCTCTAGTGGTAAAAAACCTGCCTGCCCATACAAGGGACGTAAGAGATGCAGGTTCGAGCCCTGGGTTGGGAAGATCCTCTGGAGGAGGGCATGGCAACCCACGCCAGTATTCTTGCCTGGAAAGTCTCATGGACAGAGGGCCTGGTGGGTCCATAGGGTTCCAAAGAGTCCAGTACAACTAAAGCAACTTAGTATGAATGAATGCAAGGAAAAATTACTAATAGCTTTCTCCCTACTTGAACTATAAAACTATAAGTTCAAAATAAAAGGCTATTTTCATATTCACTTTTAGTGCTTGTCTAAATGTGCTAATTAGCATGTTTATTACTAAATTCTTGCTTTCCCAAATACTTGCTGTTTTTTAACCTTGAATTAGGCTTTTGTTTTCTTGAAAAGAATTTCATTTCTCCCCTTTCAGTTAAAATCTTTATCTGCATGTATCTTCTGTTTCCTAGAACCTGAAAAGGAGAGGGGCAAACTTTTCTCAAAAATGTATTTAATCTTGGGGATGACTCTTAACAATATTTATAAAGAAAACTTACGAAATCTACTTTGCAGAATTCTGCCTAAAGAAATTATGTGTAGAGAGAAGTCTGGTGGCATGTGTGCTGATTCTTTCCATTTGAATCAAGTTCAGACTGTGATCTTAGTATTTGAGCCCTTTACCTTCAGGAGCTTTAACTGAAGCATAGCTCTTACCGGTTTGGAAAGATACTGATGTCCTTTGGGTTCACAGAAAGTACATGTTGCTAGATATGGTAATTTTCCCCCAACATTTCTTCATCCAGCATATGAGGGAAGAGAGCTTGTACTCTAAGTGGTAAAACAATTTCATTTCCATCTTGGGATGAGTGACTTGGGTTTCTTGTGTTGTGGTTCTCCTCATTAGCCATGGGCATTCCTGTCTTTGGCTTTCCCTGTGGCTGATATAGCCGCCTCTGGATAAGCAGTGTCCTTAGCTGACCTGGCCTTTCAGGTCATCATATTAAGATGACGTGGCACCCCTATGAGCCCTGTTACGTAAAAAGATGTCTCACTGCCATGGTCGAGACTTGACAAATGGAAGAGAACCAGACTCACTGGTCTCCTCCCTTCTCTTAAAATATCCACAGAAGTTCAGGGTTGAAAAAAGGAGCCCATAAAGGAAAAATAAGTGGGAACTGGAAGAAAATGTCTCAGCTCTTCTTTACATTGAAGCTTCTTCTGAATTAATTTCCAGATTCTAAATTCATTTTCCATGTAGCAGCCCAGGCGCTGAAGTGTAATTGATGTCATGTCATTCCTTTGCTCAGAGCTCTTCAGGCAGCTTCCGTCACACTTAGAAGAACGCCCAGACTCCTCGCCAAGGCTGCAGCCCCTCCTAACCTGGCTACTTCTCCCTTTCCTCTCGCATCTCTTTGGCTCACTTTCTTGTTCTTTGACCAGACCCACTGGAATGTAAGCTTCATGAGGGCAGGGTCTCTCTTATGTGCTGTGCTCTCTTATCTTCTAATTGGTTCCTGAGACGTTCGTCGTGAGCAGACGAAGTAATGAAATGTACTGTTGAGCTTGCTATAACATTTTTTTCTTCCCATTTCATTTATTTACTTTTTTCTGTAAGATTTTAAAGTCCTGTATGACATAATCCTTTTCCTAAATGATCTCTTGAACTGGAAGGAAAATATAAAGCCTTTGTATTGCATATGTGGATTATTGCATAGCTGGCTGTTGGTGTGTACACGCAGAACAACTTGCCTTGGTGTGATGTCCCACTTTCCCTGGCAGCCAGATTCCGTGTCATCCCACCCTTTGTTGCACCTCCGTTCCCTCAGCTGGAAAGCAAAAGTTTTCAGTAGATGACCTCAGAGACTTATTTTTGCTTTTGGATCTCAAGTCACATGATTCAGTCACATTAAGGGAAATTAACCTCACCCCTCCTCTGTTTTCCAAAAGGCAAGACTGACAAATGAATTTAAGAATAGCCCTTATCTTTTCCTATCTAGATCTCTTGGAACTTGAAAAAAAGTTACTTTTAAGTACATGGATTCAGGCCAGGAGAGGAAAAATGGTAATTTCCCTTCTCTTAGAAAATGGCAAGTGAATAGTTCTCCAATGAATGAAGCATGCCAGAACATCCAAAAATAGATAAATACTTGAGATTGCAGTTCTGAAATATCTGCAGTTGTGATTACTGACTGTTCTCTGCTAGTGAAGTACCTAGAATTTTATTTTTTGCTGATTCCGTAGATATTTTAATCACTTTAATGGTGTACCACCAAGTAGCAGAAAGTAGAACCAGGGATGAAAAATGACTCACTGAGCAACATGATGAGGGCAACAGGCTAACATTCGTTTCTTATGTTCTATAGTAATCAGTTTCTCCCTTTTTGGTTGAATCATAAAAGTGTAAAGCACACCGAGGGGTGGGATCAGGCTCCAGTTTGTGCAGAAATCATTTAAATGTGAGAGTTCAAGAGTAGCCTTCTTGGTGTTGAATAGTTTTTTTGTTTGTTTTCATTTTTCCGTATTCTTATCCATTTCTTACTAAGACGTATGTCATTGATTGGGCTTGGTCATCAGTTCCAGAAAACACAAAATCACAGTAAAGAGAATCACAGCTGGCAGGCAGCCTGTGGTGCCAGCCGTCTTGATTTCTCTTGCTCTTGTGGTTCAAGATGGTTATGGAGGTTCCGGCCTTTGTATCTGCATTCTTGCCAGCGGGAAGGAAGAAGAAATGAAGATCACGCCCCTTCCCTTGGAGCTGATTCCTTGCGCTCCTGTGTATGTCCTGGGACCTGAACTTGGTCACATGGCCACACTGAGCTGCAAGGATGGCTGTTTGCCCAGCAGAAAATGAGAGTCTTATTATTAAAGAAGAAGAGAGCAGATAGTAGGGGAAAGTAGCATTTTTGTCACAAGGTGACTCAAGTCTTCAAGTGGTATGGCAGCCTAACTCTGATTTCTCACCTCAGGGTCTTGACTTACCATACACGTCAGGTCCATGTGATGGACCATCGCATTTCATGTTACAGTTGCAGATTCCTCAAGCATCTGGAATTCTCAGCAGTATCTCTGTAGTTACTGGTGGGTACACCAAGAGCCTCTGGATTAAATTAAGGGCAGTGGCTAAGAATATAGGCTGTGGAGCCAGACTGCCTGAGTTGAATTCTAGCTCTTACGTCTACTTGCAGCGTGCCCTGGGCAAGTCCCTAAACTTGGCAGTGCCTCACTCTCTGTGTCTGTGAAAGAGGACCGTATGAGTACATGACTTGGAGGGCTTTTGTGGGGACCGAGTGAGCTGATGTCTGTAAAGCGCTCTGAGTGGCGCCTGGCCCTTAGAAAGCCTCTGTGTGTCCGCTCTCATCGTCACTGGTTGTTTCCTAATAATGATATTTGCAAGGAAAGCCATGGAAGGACTGGGCGCCCCACCCTTCTGCTGCACTGTAACTGTTTTTTGTCCCAGGACTCAGAGCAGCTGTAACAGATCCCAAGAATTAGGAAGGCTGATGGGTATTATTTTTGTTTTACAGATCACTTCTCTCCAGAGAATGTAAATGACACAGCCAAAGAAACATGCTTAAATTGGTTTTTCAAGATTGCTTCCATCAGGGAACTCATTCCAAGATTGTATCCTTTTTTTCTGTCTGATGATTTTAAAGATAGGCTGCAAGAGTTGCACTGTTAATAGAGGCGGTGTGAGGGGCTGCCCTGAGATTCCTGTTGAAAATGGGATCCTGTCAGGGTTGCTCTCCTGGAAGCACAGCACCAGCCACAATGTCCAAGAAGCCCTTGGATCTGGCTCTCTCCAGTTCTCTGGAGAGAGAGACTTTGACTGTGGTGCTGTGTACCAGGCTTTTGTTTCCCTGAAGAACATTCCCACATTAATTTTCTTAATTAAAATGCTTTGGGGTTTTTTTTGTGTATGTTTTCTCTGGTCCCAAGACCTTGAAAAAAGCAGGGTCCAGCTTCTCTGCACAAACACCAGTGTTGAAGAACAGACAGTCCAGCTTATACACAAAAGGAATCTTAGTTCTCTAAGTTTCATCCTTTCCCCATAAAGCTTCAGTTGGAAGTGCTCAAAACCCAGTTTAAATTTCAGCACATAAACATAAATCAGCGTATAACGTTTTCCAAATTTTATTTTAAATAAGAATAAAATCTTGAAAACCAAATGTAGAACCCACAAGCCACTCACTGATTGAATTCTTTGGATTGTCAAGAGCTGTCGTGGCCCCTCTCCTGAAGACACACCTAGCTCTCTGCGTGAACAGTTAGGCTTTTCCCCGTGGGGAACAGGCAGTCTGGAAAATGTCTTCCTTAACGGAATGTTTCTGTAGCTACGTGGAAGCTTCCATCCTGAAGTGTAACAAGTTCCTCTCCAAAACGTAAGGCTCTTCTTAAATGTCCAGAGCCATACATTTCCAAAAAATTTCTCTCTCGCACACGCCCTTGTGAATGGCGCTGCAGTAGCAGCTATCATTCTTTGACTGCTTAGTGTGTAGCAGATCTGGTGCTAAGCACCTTCCGTCCATTTTCTCATTTAATCCAAATGAAAACTTAATGAAGTAGATATCACTTTTTAATCTCCGTTTTACGGAGAAGAAAACTCAAGCTGGGAGAGGTTGGTTGATTAGTTCATGGAAGATCAACTGGATTTGACATCCTAGCTCTGCTGTTACTGGCTGTGTGGTCCAGAGAAACTTATTTAGCATCTCTGACCCCCAGTCTCCTCCGTGTGCAAGCCCTGTGAAGGGGTCTGTGAGCGTTCATTGAGCTGTACACACCAGACTGGGAGCGGCACCCACGAGCCCTCATTCAGTGTCTTTGTGGCTGCTGTCCAAGATGATGAAGAGGTCAGAGATGTCAGAAGGCAAAGCCCTTACCCCTGAGCCCCCTGCTACTCTGGGTCACCTCGGACGTTGTTTTGAGAGTAGTTTTGCGGAGCCAGGAGAAACCAGATCCGCTTTCTGAGTGGCGTTGGAAACCATCTAGATAACTCCTCAGAGCCACGGGCTGACTTGTGCTCTGAGTTGGATTTAAAATGTGTACCAAGTGTGTTTGATCGAGGTCTGGTGATGCCTGGGGGAGTTTTCGTTCACCAGCTGGGGGAGAATAAGGCTTGGGACAGAGGGAAGTCCCATGTGGCTGGAAGAATAAGGAAGTCACAGTTCACTTTGAGGGGGATGCTGGGGTCAGGCGTTAAGAATGGGTGGAGCACGGGGCAGTAAATCCATGCCAAAGGGATATAGATAACAGCCGAAATATTGAGAAGGGTGAGGAGTGACCTAGTGACCTGTCAATGGACGATAACTGGGGATGGGACAAAAATAGTTAAATTAGTAAAAGTGACCTCAAACAGGAAAAAAGTAAAGATTAGACTCCAGCACTGAAAAGATGGTAGAGATGAAAGAAACCATTCAAAAAAATGAATAATGGCAAGAGAGAAAGACTTGGTACATGGCCTTAGAAAACATCAACTTTGACCTTGGTTTGTTTCTGAAACCTGATTTTGCCCCCCTACCTTTAGGAAGTCGAAACGTAGACTTTTGGGTGTAAATGCTGCTGTCTTTTCATCTCTCGCAGGGGGATTTCAGAGTGTCTGCCGCGGCTGACGTGCATGGTCCGGGGCATCGGGGACCCACTGGTGTCAGTGTATGCCAGGGCCTACCTATGCAGGGTGAGACCACCACATCCTGCCTCCTCCAGCGTTTGTGCTTCTCCCTCCCCGCCACCTCATGAGTCACTGGACGAAGGACTTCATTAGCTGCTAATTTTAGAGCACAGCTTGTCCACAGAAAGCAGGGCTGTAGGATTTCTGTTTAAAATTAATTTCTAAGTAGACCCACTTACCCGTAACTCTAATTAGGGTCATCATCTCACAAATGAACTGGGTTTCAGAACTAATTGTTTCTCTCTTCTTGCTGGGAAGGAGGCTCCCAAGGCCTTTCGGGTGATAGGTTAACTTCTCATTGACTCAAAATGTGCTTTCCCTTTGTCTTTGAATTTGATTCTTTTATCAGATTTGTGGTCTCTGTGTTAAAGAGCTGGCTCAGAGTGCGAGTTGGTGAGGGCTGTCTGGCAGGGAGAGGCACTCCTGGTGATGGCAGGCATCAGGGTCTGTGTTGCCTGGCCTTGGAGGGCTGCTCTGATGGGTTCAGATTGTGGATCACTCAGCCTTTTTCTCCTCAAAGCACCGTGAAGCTCCTGCTTAAAACTGCTACTACTACTACTATTACTAAGTCACTTCAGTTGTGTCCGACTCTGTGCGACCCCATAGACGGCAGCTCACCAGGCTCCTCCGTCCCTGGGATTCTCCAGGCAAGAACACTGGAGTTGCCATTTCCTTCTCCAATGCATGAAAGTGAAAAGTGAAAGTGAAGTCACTCAGTTGTGTCTGACTCAGCAACCCCATGGACTGCAGCCTACCAGGCTCCTACATCCATGGGATTTTCCAGGCAAGAGTACTGGAGTGGGGTGCCATTGCCTTCTCCACTTAAAACTACTAAGTTTTCATTTATGAAAAATGCACCCTGTGGAGACTTTACAGTCATTTTTCTTCAACTCACCTGGGGCCATTGCCTCTGTCAGCTTTCATGGGAGTCCCCCTTACTGGTTCCTTGGGCATCGTTTACCTTCAGAGGGGTTATTTCCCCTATTCTGTAGGGTCCTGGACCTGTAGGGTCCAGACTTCTTGAAGACAAAGCTACTCTTAGAGACATATCTCTCCCCTACTGTGAAAGTGAAAGTCGTTCAGTCATGTCCGACTCTTTGCGACCCCATGGACTATATAGTCCATGGAGTTCTCCAGGCCACAATACTGGAGTGGGTAGCCATTCCCTTCTCCAGGGGATCTTCCCAATCCAGGGATCAAACCTAGGTCTCCCACATTGCGGGTGAATTCTTTATCAGCTGAGCCACTAGGGAAGCCCAAGAATGCTGGAGTGGGTAGCCTATCCCTTCTCCAGGGGATCTTCCTGACGCAGAAATCGAACCAGGGTCTCCTGCATCGCTGGTGGGTTCTTTACCAGCTGAGCTACTAGTGATCATCAGTACTATGAAATTAGAAGGTGAGGACTGCAGCCTTTGATCAGCTTCTTTTACCTGACATCTAGCATATGATAGAAGCCCTGTGGTCTCCAGCATCTCAAAGAAATCAAAATCATTTCCCTCAGAGTGAGAAGCAGACATCCTTAGGAAGAACACTTTTTATAGGTCTATTCCCTAATAAAGGAGAAAAGAAAAAAAAAAGAAAAAGCTTTCCAATTAAGGGCACCTGCTCCCTTGTAGTAACTGAGGCCAAAATATTTATGCATTGCCATCTGCTTGAAACTGGCATAGATTTTTCATAGAAGAATATCAGATATATTTCCTCCAGCTTCAACTCTGTAGTATCATGAAGTTTGAATGCTCCTCCCTTGTCAAAGTTTGCTAAGGGCCTAAGCTTCAACTCCAGTATCACGAAGTTTGAATGCTCCTCCCTTGTCAAAGTTTGCTGAGGGCCTTTGTGTGCAAAATTGGACTGGATCCTGTGGGGTGGGGTGGGGAGGATGTAAAGATAGCCTTGTTTGTGTATTTGTGCTCAATGGCAACCTACTCCAGTACTCTTGCCTGGAAAATCCCATGGATGGAGGAGCCTGGTAGGCTGCAGTCCATGGGGTCGCTAAGGGTCGGGCACGTCTGAGCGACTTCACTTTCACGCATTGGAGAAGGAAATGGCAACCCACTCCAGTGTTCTTGCCTGGAGAATCCCAGGGACAGGGGAGCCTGGTGGTCTATGGGGTCGCACAGAGTCGGACACGACTGAAGCGACTTAGCAGCAGCAGCCTTTCCTCTTATAGCATTCTTTGAACTTACCTTCACATCAGTAATAAAGACCCAGAATCTTAGTGTGTCTAATGACACACAATTATTATATAGAAATCAGAAAGTGAGGGGAAAATTCATTCCCTGCAAACCTCCTCAGTTTTAAAGTTTGAAGGAAGGTACACAAGCTGGTGAAAGATGATATTTGTTGCGTATAAAGTGCCTCACCTGTTGGCTCAAATGGTAAAGAAGCAGCCTGCAATGCAGGAGAAATTGGGTTTGATCCCTGAGTTGAGATGATTCCTGGGAGAAGGGAATGGCAACCCACTCCAGTATTCTTGCCTGGAGAATCCCATGGACAGAAGAGCCCGGCAGGCTACAGTCCATGGGATCGCAAAAGAGTTGGACAGGGCTGAGTTACTAACGCTTTCGTTCACTTTCACATTCAAAGTACCTTTGCATGGCAGATGCAGCTCTATAGCTCAGTGGCAATGAGGAGAGATTATAGACATACCCCAGGAAAGCTGGGTGAGATGTCCTGTATCTGAAATCAATTGTGCCAATTCAGGCAGAGCACCCTTTCCTCTGGTTGGGTAGTTACTGAAAATCTTTTGATATAAAAAGAATAAGAGACAGTGTGCATTAGTAAGGACTCTTTCAATTCCAAATGGCAAAACCCCAGTTCATAGTACTCTGAAACAAAGGTGGAGATTTGTTGGCGCTCGCATCTGAGGAGCCTGGGGTAGTCCCGGCATGGCAGACGCAGGGACCCTGAGCTGTGTCGGGAGCTGTCTCCTTCCTTGTGGCTCAGCTCTGCTCTCCTCTGGGTGACTTAAGTCTGCAGCTTTCTCTTTCCATATGGTGGAAAGTCTTCCAGCCTCTCAACTTAGGAACCTCAGTGACAAGATTATCTTTTCGCCAGTGGTTCTAGCCAGTTTCTGGGCAGAATCTCATGGAACCACCTTGGGTCCTTAGTCCGTACATATGCCAGTTGCCTGCTGACTGAGCCTGGGTCATGCACCCACCCTGGCAACCCAGGGTTGGCTGGGTCCAGCTGCCGCAAACCTCTTTATCTGAGAGGTAGGTTTGAGTCCCCAAAGAGAAATCCACTTTGCTGATTCCAGAGACAGAGAGAATGAGTGCCAGGGAGGCAGAAACAACAGATGGGTATCGTGAGTAACTACCCTTGCTACTCTAGGTAGAAATTTTTTCGACCTGAGCAGATTTCCAAGCTGCTCATTTGGTTTTATGGAAAGAGATAAACAAAACACAAAGGCAGTGAGTAGGCAGGGCGTGGGGGGTGCTCAGAGCTGTTTATTAAGGGAAAGTATGATTAACTCCTCTTCTAAGTCACAGCCCCTTCAATTCATCTCCACTGCTCGTCCACTGGGCCTTTCTTTGCTGTCGCCTAACAGGTAATTATTGCTTTTTCTACGGAATGATTAGTAGAAGGAAACAATAGAATCAGAACACAGTAAAAAATGGATCTGACAGTTGTTGTTAATATTTTTTTAAATCCCTGTACTTGTCCTTGGAAGCATCTCCAACAGCTCTAGAGAGCTGCCCCTGGAATTTACCGCCCCAGTGGATCTTGCATAATTTCCCTCAGAGGAATTCCTTACAGACATCTAAAAACCACCATTATCGTTAATCTTCATGACTTCTGGGTAGCTGTGGGGGGAGGTGAGTGGTGGATATCTGTCTTCCTTGGAAGAAACCAGGTCCCAGAAAGCAACTCCTCTTACAAAGTTGTTTCTGTGCTAAAGCAGCTGTGTGGAATTGAGGTGCATTTGAGGAACTCAGTTTAAGGAACCTTATGATGCTTTGTTTTAAATCCATGTAGTCCCTGCCATATTTGTGACCTGTACTCTTCCATCCGACTCTGGAGCCCTGGCCACCTACTCTGTGATTAGCAAATTGTTTTCTAATAAATATTCTGAAAATATTACATATCTTTTTAAAACAATGAGTGAAGGAGTCGATGGATTATAGTTTTGTTAGGCTTCATGCTTGTGTAATAAAAAATTTGCTTAAAATACATCAAAATTTATGTCTGCTTCCCTGACTGCCCAGCAAAGAATGAATCCGTATATTTTAACAATGCCACAGTGAAGTCTCAGCTGACTCTCTTACATACCAGAATCTTTTTGCTTCATTTAATAAGTACAGCAATGTGTGTGTGTATCATTTTGTAGAGAGGAAAAGAATGTCGTATACACTGTCTTGAGAGTACATTTCTCCTTAGTGCTGTATTGATTTGTTCCCTTGGTCATCTGTTCAGAAATACTTTCATTACCTTTGGGAAACTGCGAAGATGATTACTGCAAATATTGCCCTTTTTTTCATTAAAAATAGCTCCTGTGGTTTTTCTTATAAAAGCAAGATATGCTTGTTGAATAAGAAAATAAACAAAAAGACTGAAAGTTAACTTTCTGGACCTCTCTATGCTTATATCTACCTATATGTATATTTTTAATTTACAAAAATGCATCACACTGTATATGTTATTTGCAACCTGGTTTTCCACCGTCAAGGTTATTTCATTTTGTTTGGCTACAGGTGGGCATGGAAGTGGCTCCACATCTCAAAGAAAGCCTAAATAAGAACTTTTTTGATTTTCTCCTCACATTCAAACAGGTAAGAGAATATTATCAGAAGAGCCAATTGATGTGATAGTTACATGATCACAGATTCGTAAAACCCAGTTGGTTTTCCAAGTCGAGATTGCCTTAAAGCTCTTTAGATGTGTAAACCCTACAAAATTACACTCGTGTCTGTTACAGACAATTAAAATGTGTTGATTGTACTGAAGAAGCAAAGAGGATTAATATGCATGTGTTAATAAGAAACGTCTCCGGTTGATCAGACTTTCTTCTTCGTGTCTGCTGGGTCCATTTTATCAGGTTGCCTCTCTTCACAGCACACATTCCCAGAACAGCTCAGCCTGGTGACATGGGAAACTGTGTGAGTTTTTTTCTAGTTTAAAAAAACCTGAGAAACCAAGCAGTTTCTCTCGGGGCCATTCAGGTGCTTGCAGATACGCTCACATGTTCTTTGTTCTGTGACTTCCCTTCCTTTTCTGAGTGTTTATTTGGTCTCCTATAGATTCACGGGGATACGGTCCAGAACCAGCTGGTGCTCCAGGGCGTGGAGCTTCCGTCCTACCTCCCCTTGTACTCGCCTGCCATGGACTGGGTCTTCCAGTGTGTTTCCTACCACGCCCCCGAGGTAACTGCCCTGGGCTTCAGTGTGAAGTTCACTCCCCTCTTCTGCGTCGTAAGGACCCTGACACCTGAGTGCCCGGTAACGCCATCATCAGGGCCCTTTCATGGCGATTCACTGTGGGGTCTGGTTCCGTGCTCAGCCCTTGTCCTGCACCGTGTGTATCCTAAGTGGTGGTTTGGGCTGCTGTTCACGCCTGAGCCCTGGGCTCAGGGAGCCTGAGTCTGAATCGCAGCTCTGTCGCTTGCAGCTGTTGTTACTAAAGCAGAGCTCAAGTCACTTGTCCCTAACTGCACAGCTTTTTTTCTTTATCAGTGAAATGGGAGCAGTAGTAATTCCTGTCTTCTGGTCTTTTGCGTGGATCAAACATGACGGTCCACGTACGGTGCTTGGGTGAGGAGGGCCCCACACACGGTGCTTGAATGTTTGTTGTGTCATTGGGATTGCAAATGTGGTTTTTATATCTGCACGAGAGGACCAGGAAAGAGATAAGACAAAGTGTCACTGGAGGGCAGAGTTTGGATTGTTTTAACTTATTTTTCTTGCCAAATCTGTTTTTTAACTTTTCAGCAAGTATAATGCCTTGCTTATATTTTAATTTTTGCAAATCCTAAAGTATGAGGAGAAAAATAGGGCCATCTTGTATTCACGTAAAAAATAGGTGAATTTTTTATCAAGTAAATTGATTTTAAATAAAATCAGTTTAATAGAAGATTCTTTGAAAACGTGTGGCCATTCTCTCTGATTATAAGGGTAGTCTCAGCCACCACATGCTTGCCCAGGCTCCCAGGAAGAAAAACCAATGACTTGACTGATTCAGCTTAATGACTGAAACCCATGAGCAAAACTGATGCATTTGAAAATAAGAACACTTATTCTTTTTCTCCTTAAAGAACAGCAAAATTGGATTAAAAACAAAAAGTACATGTCATAAGGCGTTCTTCCTTTATTTTAAGTGGCAGTAATCTCAGAGGATGGCAGAAGCTGGGAATAGAGCTTTCCTGGGGAGTAAAACTCTAGGAAATCATTATTGCACCAGAAGAAGTGATTAAAAAAATTAGGTCACCTGAATAATAACAAACTCTGATTCTTGGGGCATTTAAACAAGGAACTTACAGTGTCTCATAAAAAAAAAATCATTTTCAAAATGTGGAAGAATTAATGTCAGTGTGGAGGGTGGTGTTGAAAAGGTGTGTGACAAAGTGATACCTAAAAAGCTCTTTGACGGTGGCTGGGATGTGTCCCCCAGGGAGTTGGAGATATGTGTGTCTTTAAGGGGCCACACCTCTAGAATGTAGGCATTTGTCTGCAGCTGTTAGTAACACCCAGGACAGGCAAGTGAGAGGGCAAGGGAGAATCATCTAGATGAGAGAGGGGAGAAATGCCTCGAGCTGCAAATACCTGACATACGAAATTTCATACTGAAATCCCCAGTTCCCTCCCTCCCCAAATCAGGGAATGATTATTCAAAAATGGTTCTTGTTGTTGTTTAAAGATAAGATTCCCCCCGCCCCCACCATTTATACAGTTAAAATTAAGTAAAAAAATCTTTATGCCCCCAGTTTTAGGAACACTTTGCAGAGAAAAGCAACTGTTTCATAAAACATGCTTTGTGCAATGAAAACAAATCCCTGTAAGCTTGCCATTTTCAGCAGCTTGTTGTCTGGGTCTGGTACGGAATCCTGTAATGCAGCTGTGTGATGCAGGTTGTCACAGTTGAAGGAAAGAAGAGGAAGGTGGTAGAGGCTGGGGCAGGTAGTGAGGTAGAACTGAGTTCAGATTGTGACTGTGTTGCCTTGGGCTGCTTGACCTCTTTGTGCCTCAGTTTCATCAGCAGTAAAATGGGGCTAATGAATGGACCCTTCCTCAAAGGGCTCTCATGAGATGACTGTAATAGTGCACGTCAGCACGTGACCAAGAGCTGGTGTGAAAGGCAGCAGGCAGATGGGGGTGGTCATCATCGTTATCTTTGGTCTTAACAGGAGATGGGGCCTGGACTGATTTGAAGGCCAGGAGATGAGTCAGGGCAGTAAGGAGGGGTTGAGGGACGAGACCTGTATAGACCGACAGGCAAGAGGCATAGTTAGGAGACGAGCATGACTGGAGAAGAGTGAGGAACTAGGCCGCCTGGGAGTGGCCCAGGCTGCAGAGGCTGTTGATCATTGTGTCATGGAGACCAGGCAGCTCTTAAAGATTTTTGATCAGGGAGATGATTTGAAAAAAGTGGTGCTTGAAGATCAGACTGGCAGAAGCATACCAGATGGATTAGAAGAGTACCAGTTGGCAGCCATGGAAAAAACAAGAGGCAGAATGGATAGGAGAGGATTTTCATAACCAGAAAACATTGTTTAATAAGTACATATTCATTGGAAAGACTTTGGAAAAGATAGGTTAAAAGGAGAAAAAGAGCCGCCTAAAATTCTGTCACGAGTAACTGGCCATTGTTAACAGTCTGGTGCATTTTCTTTTTAATGCTTCTCTCTCCACTTTCACTCTTGCTCTGTTATTACAATTGTGTTTTGCACATGAGAAATTTTTCCCGTATGCCTTTATGATGCTTTCCCCTCACTTAACATTATAACAAATGCACTTTGTTAGAGTTTTGTGACCTTTTGGGTAGAGAGTAGAAGGCAGTGTTGGTTGGCTGTGAAGAAACGGAGCATGGAGTTGGGTCAGAGATGCTGCTGAGCTTGGAGCCCGTAACACAACTGCCTCTTTCTGAGGCTCCCTCTGCGCTGCGCCCCACAGGCAGCCCTGGGTTTGCAGCACTGTGCTGTGTTGCTCTGTGCAGACAGTTCCTTTTTTCCACCTCTGCATTAAGCAAGTCTGTTGGTGCCATTTTTCCGACAGCATTTGCTCACTTCATGTCTCTGTGTCATTGTGGTAATTCTCACAACATTTCAGACTTTTTCGTTTTATTTGTTATGGTGATCAATGATCAGTGATCTTTAATGTTACTGTTGCAAAAAAAAATTACGACTCACTGAAGGTTCAGATGATGGTTATCATTTTTTAGCAATAAAGTGTTTTTTAATTATGGGGTGTGTGTGTGTATATATATATATATATATATATATATACACACTTATTTTTAGACATAATGCCATTGCACATTTAATAGTGTACAGAATAGTATAAAGCATAGTTTTCATATATACTGAGAAACCAAAAACCTTGTGTGACTTGCTTTATTGGGATATTTACTTCCTTGCAGTGGTCTGGAACAGAACCTGCAATACCTCTGAGGTCTGCCCGTGTTAGGTACTTCACTTGTGTCCGTGGCTCAGTTGTTCAGTCGTGTCTGACTCTTTGCGCCCCCATGGACTGTAGCCCTCCAAGTGCCTCTGTCAATGGGATTTTTCAGGCAAGAATACTAGAGTGGGTTGCCATTTCCTCCTCTAGGTGATCGTCCTAACCCAGGGATTGAACCTGAGTCCCCTGCATCTCTTGCACTGCAGATGGATTCTTTACTGTTGAGCCATTGGGGAAGCCCAGTTACTTTACTTGGCTGTGTTACTTCACTTTCAAAGCTTCCCCAAGCTAGGTGTTGCTGTTATTGCCATTTACAGATGAGGCACCTGAGGCTTAGAAACTTGTTACAGTCACACAGTTAGAAGGAAGCCGTGTAGCCATTTTCAGAGTGACTCTGAAACCAGCAGATTTGTTTGCTTGACTACTTTGCTTTAGACTTTCATTCTAGGTCTCTCCTGTTAACTGCTATACTGCCAAAGTGAGACTTAAACAAATTGACCCATGGACTGCTGTTCCAGTGGTCTTACTATTAATATAAGTACAGTTCAGTTCAGTCGCTCAGTCGTGTCTGATTCTTTGTGACCCCATGGACTGCAGCACGCCAGGCTTCCCTGTCCTTCACCAACTCCTGGAGCTTGCTCAAACTCATGTCCATCGAGTCAGTAATACCATTTAACCATCTCATCCTCTGTCGTCCCCTTCTCATCCTGCCTTTGATCTTTCCCAGGATCAGGGTCTTTTCCAATGAGTCAGTTTTTCGTGTCAGGTGGCCAGAGTATTGCAGTTTCAACGTCAGCATCAGTCCTTCCAATGAATATTCAGGACTGATTTCTGTAGGATTGAGTGGTTTGATCTCCTTGCAGTCCAAGGGACTCTCAAGAATCTTCTTCAGCACCACAGTTCAAACATCAGTTCTTCAGGTCTCAGTTTTCTTTGTAGTCCAACTCTCTCATCCATACATGACTACTGGAAAAACCATATCTTTGACTAAATGGACCTGTGTCGGCAAAGTAATGTCTCTGCTTTTTAATATGCTGTCCAGGTTGGTCATAGCTTTCCTTCCAAGGAGTAAGCGTCCTTTAATTTCATGGCTGCAGTCACCATCTGCAGTGATTTTGGAGCCCAAGAAAATAAAGTCTGTCACTGTTTCCTTTGTTTCCCCATCTATTTGCCATGAAGTGATGGGACCAAATGACAGGATCTTAGTTTTCTGAATGTTGAGCTTTAAGCCAACTTTTTCACTCTCCTCTTTCACTGTCATCAAGAGGCTCTTTAGTCCCTCTTCACTTTCTGCCATAAAGGTGGTGTCATCTGCGTATCTGAAGTTATTGATATTTCTCTCAGCAATCTTGATTCAAGCTTGTGCTTTATCCAGCCAGCATTTTGCATGATGTACTTTGCATATAAGTTAAACAAACAGGGTGACAATATACAGCCTTGACATACTCCTTTCCTGATTTGGAACCAGTCTGTTATTCCCTGTCTGGTTCTAATTGTTTTTTCTTGACCTGCATATAGATTTCTCAGGAGGCAGGTAAGGTGGTCTGGTATTCCCATCTCTTTCAGAATATTCCACAATTTGTTGTGATCTATACAATTGCACTCATCTCACACGCTAGTAAAGTAATGTTCAAAATTCTCCAAGCCAGGCTTCAGCAATACGTGAACCGTGAACTTCCTCATGTTCAAGCTGGTTTTAGAAAAGGCAGAGGAACCAGAGATCAAATTGCCAACATCCATAGGATCATTGAAAAAGCAAGAGAGTTCAGAAAAACATCTATTTCTGCTTTATGGACTATGCCAAAGCCTTTGACTGTGTGGATCACAATAAACTGTGGAAAATTCTGAGAGAGATGGGAATACCAGACCACCTAACCTGCCTCTTGAGAAACCTATATGCTGGTCCGGAAGCAACAGTTAGAACTGGACATGGAACAACAGACTGGTTCCAAATAGGAAAAGGAGTCCATCAAGGCTGTATATTGTCACCCTGTTTATTTAACTTCTATGCAGAGTACATCATGAGAAATGCTGGGCTGGAAGAAGCACAAGCTGGAATCAAGATTGCCGGGAGAAATATCAATAACCTCAGCTATGCGGATGACACCACCCTTATGGCAGAAAGTGAAGAGGAACTAAAAAGCCTCTTGATGAGAGTGAAAGAGGAGAGTGAAAAAGTTGGCTTAAAGCTCAGTATTCAGAAAATGAAGATCATGGCATCTGGTCCCATCACTTCATGGCAAATAGATAGGGAAACAGTGGAAGCAGTGTCAGACTTTATTTTTCAGGGCTCCAAAATCACTGCAGATGGTGACTGCAGCTATGAAATTAAAAGACGCTTACTCCTTGGAAGAAAAGTTATGACCAACCTAGACAGCATATTGAAAAGCAGAGACCTTACTTTGCCAACAAAAGTCCGTCTAGTCAAGGCTATGGTTTTTCCAGTAGTCATGTATGGATGCGAGAGTTGGACTGTGAAGAAAGCTGAGTGCCGAAGAATTGATGCTTTTGAACTGTGGTGTTGGAGAAGACTCTTGAGATTCCCTTGGACTGCAAGGAGATCCAACCAGTCCATTCTGAAGGAGATCAGTCCTGGGTGTTCTTTGGAAGGAATGATGCTAAAGCTGAAACTCCAGTACTTTGGCCACCTCATGCGAAGAGTTGACTCATTGGAAAAGACTCTGATGCTGGGAGGGATTGGGGGCAGGAGGAAAAGGGGACGACAGAGGATGAGATGGCTGGATGGCATCACTGACTCGATGGACATGAGTTTGAGTAGACTCCAGGAGTTGGTGATGGACAGGGAGGCCTGGCGTGCTGTGATTCATGGGGTCGCAAAGAGTGGGACACGACTGAGTGACTGAACTGAACTGAACTGAACACAGTCAAAGGCTTTGGTATAGTCAGTAAAGCAGAAGTAGATGTTTTTCTGAAACTCTCTTGCTTTTTCTGTTGTCCAACGGATGTTGGCAATTTGATCTCTGGTTCCTCTGCCTTTTCTAAATTCAGCTTGAACATCTGGAAGTTCACGGCTCACGTGCTGTTGAAGCCTGGCTTGGAGAATTTTGAGTGTTACTTTGCTAGCATGTGAGAAGAGTGCAGTTGTGTGGTAGTTTGAAGATTTTTGGCATTGCCCTTCTTTGGGATTAGAATGAAAACTGACCTCTTCCAGTCCTGTGGCCACTGCTGAGTTTTCCACATTTACTGGCATATTGAGTGCAGCACGTTCACAGCATCATCTTCTAGGATTTGAAATAGCTCAACTGGAATTCCATCACCTCCACTAGCTTTGTTTGTAGTGATGCTTCCTAAGGCCCACTTGACTTCACACTCCAGATGTCTGGCTCTAGGTGAATGATCACACCATCATGGTTATCTGGGTCATGAAGATCTTTTTTGTACAGTTCTTTTGTATATTCTTGCCACCTCTTCTTAATATCTTCTGCTTCTGTTAGATCCATACCATTTCTGTCCTTTAAGTGCTCATCTTTGCATTTAATGTTCCCTTGGTATCTCTAAATTTCTTGTAGAGATCTCTAGTCTTTCCCATTCTATTGTTTCCCTTTATTTCTTTACAATGATCACTGAGGAAGTCTCTCTTATCTCTCTTTGCTATTCTTTGGAATTCTGCATTCAGATGGGTCTATCTTTCCTTTTCTCCATTGCTTTTCACTTCTCTTTTCTCGGCTATTTGTAAGGCCTGCTCAGTCAACCATTTTGCCTTTTTCCATTTCTTTTTCTTGAGGATGGTCTTGATCACTGCCTCCTGTACAATGTCATGAACCTCCATCCATAGTTCTTCAGGCATTCTGTCTATCAGATCTAATCCTTTGAATCTATTTGTCACTTCCACTGTATAAAGCATCTGCCTGCAACGCATGAGACCTGGGTTCTATCCCTGGGTCAGGAAGATCCCCTGGAGAAGGAAATGGCAACCCACTCTAGTACTCTTGCCTGGAAAACCCCATGGACAGAGAAACTTGGTAGACTACAGTCCATGGGATCGCAAAGAGTTGGACATGACTGAGCAACTTCACTTTCACTGTATAATCATAAGGGATTTGATTTAGGTCATACCTGAATGGTCTAGTGGTTTTCTCCACTTTCTTCAATATAAGTCTGAGTTTGGCAATAAGGAGTTCATGATCTGAGCCGCAGTCAGGTCCCGGTCTTGTTTTTGCTGACTGTATGGAGCTTCTCCATCTTTGGCTGCAAAGAATATAATCAATCTTATTTCAGTATTGACAGTCTGGTGATGTCCATGTGTAGAGTCTTCTCTTGTGTTGTTGGAAGAGGGTGTTTGCTATGACCAGTGCGTACTCTTCGCAAAACTCTATTAGCCTTATCCCTGCTTCATTTTATACTCCAAAGCCTAATTTGCCAGTTACTCCAGGTATCTCTTGACTTCCTACTTTTGCATTCCAGTCCCCTATGATGAAAAGAACATCTTTTTTGGGGTGTTAGTTCTAGAAGGTCTTGTAGGTCTTCATAGAACCCTTTCAACTTCAGCTTCTTCAGCATTACTGGTTGGGGCATAGACTTGGATTACTGTGATATTGAATGGTTTGCCTTGAAAATGAACAGAGATCATTCTGTCATTTTTGAAATTGCACCCAAGTACTCCATTTCAGACTGTTTTGTTGGCTATTAATATAAACTGCCCTTTAAACATTCTAAAATACAATTCAACTAGCAATTCACATCTAAGACCAGTGTTGGTGATTGATAAATCCCTCTAAAGCATACTTGTGTGTTATTTTCATTCTTTTGAATTAGGGAAGAAACCCCAGAGAAAGGTAAATAATAGAAAAAAGAATAAAAAATTCTCCTTTTAATGCCTGTGGTATAAAAGTTCTTTTTATTCACATTGACATATTTTATTCCTTTGAGAATTAATCACATTAACTCTGGTTTAGAGGAAAGAGGTTTTATCTTTTAAGATTAGTTTATGATTTTGGCTACAGTTTACATGTTTGTTTCATCTAAAAAAACAATGAAAATATGATATATGTATTATTTAGTTTACTTTTTAATGGGGCAATAATTATAAAGACTGATTGTAAGCATATTTACTTATTAAAAGTAGAATTACACATCTCTAGAGCAGTCTGGGCTTCATATGAGTTAATCTTAGCTTAGAAAATATATTATTTTTTCAAGATAATTTAATTATTTATTATTATTTGCTTTTTGCTGAGTTGTGCCGTGTGGGATCCTAGTTCCCAGATCAGGGATCAAACCCATAGCCCCTGCAGTTGGAAGCGCAGAGTTCTAACCACAAGTTCCGTCCCTGTTAGAAAACAGAAATGTGTTATTGACCCAACTTCTTTTTTCTTTTCCTGTACTTTGGGAGTGGGTGAATAACCCTAATCTGGAGACAACCTTAGATATAATGGTGGCTATGCAAAGCAAAATATGTTAATAAAATATCACAAAGATGTATCCTTTCCGCCACAAAAAAAGGTACATGAAGAGTCTGGTGAAACAGTCTGGTTACTTATATTAATATTATACCAATGTCACTTTGTCAACTTTGACCGTACACCATAGTTACGTACGATGTCACCACTGGGGGAAGCTTAGTGATGGGTAACCAGCACCTGTACTATTTTTGCAGTTTCTCATGAGTCTGTAGTTGATGACAAATAAAACTTGTCAAAAACTTCATCAATTTGGAGCAGTTTGAAAAATAATGTTATAAACATGGTATGGAATCCTCAGGCACTAGAGAGATGGATTTATGAGTACTAACATGGGAGGAGGGAGCCCCGTGCCAGATTCTAGAGCAAAAAAGGCAAGTTGTCTCTCCATATTGATAGTCCATATAGCGAGTGTCCATTTTTGTAAAACAAAAGTCTTCTACAACAAAAGCTGTATATTCATAGAGCATAGACAAAGGCCTTGAAAGATTAGACACCAAATGTTGACACTGATGATCCCTAGGAAGAGGGAGTTGGGAATGAGGGCATGCATATTTTACTTGATACATGATGGTATTGTTTGAACTTCTGTCCAAAGGCACTTCTTATTTTTATAATTTTTATGAAAAGCAAATATATAACCAAATAAGTGTAGGGGCCTAGTGAAACTTTAAGTTCTGATGTGTCTGTAAATATATATTCTGAGCTGCAAGTTTTTTAGTGTTTTATCTCAGCCAACAATAGGCTTGTTTCGATCTCAGACTGGTTTGAACTGTTGTTTCTCTTGTTCTTGCCAAAAGTAGTCAATTCTGTCACTTCTCTGGAAAAAAAAATTAATAACCGCTAATAGATCTTCCTGGGGTCTATAGGCATTTGGCTCTGTGGACACTTAGGGTAATGACAGTGGAGCCTTTTTTGTTTTTTGAGTTATATTCTTGGATGCATTTTTAATGTATTCATCTCCTGTGAAAAGAGAGCTTTTAAGGCATTTGTCTTAATGGCCAGAGCATTTTGTCCCTATGTTAGCATTTGTCCTATTTTGTCTTTTCAGAAGTGCTGGACCAAGGTTTTCTCATTCGTGTGTGTGTGTGTGTGTGTGTGTGTGTGCATGTGCACACACATGTGTGTGTATGAGATAGAGAATAAGCCGCCCAAGGGCATGGATTTCTGTCTTGATTTCCTCACTGCCCTATTCCCAGTGCCTAGAATAGTGGCTTATTGGAAATTACCCTGATGCTGGAAAAGATTGAGGGCAGGAGGAGAAGGGGGCAGCAGAGGATGAGATGGTTGGATGGCATCACTGATGCGATGAACATGAGTTTGAGCAAACTCAGGGACATGATGAAGGACAGGGAATCCTGGTGTGCTGCAGTCCATGGGGTTGCGAAGAGTCGGACACAACTTAGTGACTGAACAACAGCAATAACATCACTGTTGCTTCACAGGCAGGTGTTGAATGAGTAATTATTTGTGTGTGTTGAGGAGTATCAATGTGATCGTTATAAGAGTATCTCTTTTTCAGCTTTCCCAGGAACCACTTTGATACTGTTCTTCCTGAATGACTTTTTCAAATATTGAATCCCCTATGAATGGGTTAGGGAGGCCTTTTGTGACATTGTCAATTTTATCATCAGTTGGGATGCTCTGGCTGCAACTTAACTGGCCTTACAGAGATAACTCAATGTGTTCTCTTGAATAACAAATGGCCCTGGGCCAGGCAGGTTCTGTTCTCTCTGCTCTGCCATCACCAGATAGCAGCATGGTGGCTGTAGCCATTCCAGGCATCATGCCCAGACATGGCAGAATCCAGAGGCAGGAAGATCAGGAGTCTTCAGTTCCTCCAGTTCCTGTTTAAGAACAGGAAGACTTTCCTCTAAGCCCCCATCTCAGTAGCAAGAAATTGGTCATGTGCCCTGTCTAAACCCACCACTTGCAAGGGGAAATGAGACCACCGTGACTGACTTGGGGCTGTGTTAGTTTGCTTAGTATATTCAGGCAGCTGTAACAAAATACCACATAGTGGGTGTATTATAAACAACAGAAGTTTATTTCTAATGGTTCTGGAGGCTGGGAGTCCAAGATCAGGATGCTGGCAGATACAGTATCTGGTGACGGCCTACTTCCTGGTTCATAGATTTTATCTTCTGGCTGTGTGCTCACATGGCAGAAGGGACAAGAGAGCTTTCTAGGGCTGCTTTTATAAGGGCACTGATTCCATTTATGAGGGCTACACCCTTAAGACCTAATCACCTCCAAAGGCTCCACCTTCTAACACCACTAACTTGGGAGTTAGTGGTGATTCAGATATTAGCAGGCTTCCTTGATAGACTGAGTGGCTTTAAACAACAGAAAGTTATCTTCTCACAGTTTTGGAGGCTGGAAAGTCCAAGATCAAGGTCCCAGCAGGGTTGGTTTGTGGCGAGACTTTTCTCCTTGGCTTGCAGACCAGTCTTCTCACTGTGTCCTCGCCTGGTCTTGTCATCTCTGCACGTGTGTCCCTAGCCTCTCTTCCTCTTCTTATAAGGACAGCAGTCCTATTGGATTAGGGCTGCGCCCTTATGACCTCACCTGGTATTAACTCCTTTAAAAACCCTATCTCCAAACACAGTCACATTGCGGGTTAGGGCTTCAACATATGAATGGGGGGAACATAATTCACTCCAGAACAGGACCCAACCTGATTTTTGTTGGACAGAGACAGAAATCTGAATAAAATAGGGGTTCTAGGGTATTGATAGTATCCCCACAATCAACAGTCACCTTAATTATTCAGGGACACCCAGGACACAGCTGAAAAGAGTGGAATTGCACTAAAAAAGACTCATTTTATTTTTTGATATCCAGGCCAGACTTAGGTACAAATCTCATTTCTGCCACTTAGTAGGAAGTGGCTCAACCCAGCTGAGTTTTGGCTTCCTCATCTGTAAAGTAGGGATAACAGACATGGTCTCAAAGGCCATTGTGAAGAGTGAATGGGAAAAGGTATATACAAGTGAAAGTGAAAGTCGTTCAGTTGTGTCTGACTCTTTGCGACCCCATGGACTATCAGTCCATGGGATTCTCCAGGCCAGAATATTGGATTGGGTAGCCTATCCCTTCTCCAGGGGATCTTCCCGACCCAGGAATTGAACCAGGGTCTCCTGCATTGCAGGTGGATTCTTTACCCATTGAGCTACCAGGGAAGCCCCGTGCCTAGTGCTGGGTGCCTGGTGAGTGCTCAGTGTCAAGGCTACTGTTCTCAGCTCTTTTGTCTTGGGATTGACCTTGTCTGTGCTGTTTGAAACTTTCCCCAAACCACTGCACTACGGGATACTTCTTTCTATTGATTTTCTTAACAACAAGAGCTCTTTTAAAGATGCATAATTGTCCTAAGATAGCTCTAAAGCCATTAATAGTATTCCAATGAGTAAAACATTTATTTTCTTTTGGGGAAAAAAATGCTTCAAAATGCACTTGAGAGGAAGTGTAGTGAAGCGCATGGCCTTTGATGCCAGACTTCCCAGGTCACGTCCAGCCCACCATAACTAGCCATGTCATCGTGGGCCAGCCATGTTGCTGTTCAGTAGCTTGGTTTCTCATCTGTGAAATGGGAGAATTGAAGCCTGCCTCATAGGGGTTGTGAGAAGTGGCAGCATGACTGTCAAGTGCTTCTCCCTGTGACTGGCCCAGTGTTATTCATTTTACTTAGAGTTCCACAGGCACCTCGTGAAAGGGGAGGAACACTGGGGGTCTAGAAGAGGTGGAAAGTAAAAATGAAAGTCGCTCAGTTGTGTCTGACTCTGTGCAACCCCATGGACTATACAGTCCATGGAATTCTCCAGGCCAGAATACTGGAGTGGGTAAGCTGTTCCCTTCTCCAGGGGATCTTAGGAGAGGTGGGGAGTAAAGCAAATTTCATTCTTACTGGTACCCTAGAGCACAGGCGGTACCACTCTCATTGTCCTGTAGGAATCTGCAGGTGGCATGGTACCACCTGTATCATCTGCCTACAGATGAAGAAAAAGTAGTTGGTGAGACTGGATTTGAACCCAGCGGTGCATGAGCCCAGGGCCCTAGCTCTTACCCATTATGCTAAATGCCACAAGAGTGAACTTGTTTTCTCCTCCATCCTCCCCATGCTACCAAACACTGAGAATTATAGAAATGGGTATGTAAATGACTACCTTTATTTTAGAGTATTACTTTGCAAATCTGCTCATGAGAAGTGTTACTTTAGATCCCCCAACTTGATGGTTTTTATTATTTTTTTTTAATTAGGCTCTGCTAACAGAGATGATGGAGAGATGTAAGAAGCTAGGAAACAAGTAAGTATTTTGAAATTCATAAAGCCTGTGTTTGAAAATAGAGTCAGTTGCTTTTTTTTTTTGAGCTTGGCATGCTTGCATGGGCAAGAGGCCTACAGAGCAGCAGGATAGCCCCTGACCTCAAGAATGCTGGAGTCCAGTTGCCTGGCTTCTGATATTGGCTCCACTCTTTCTTAGCTTTATGACCTTGGGTCACTTGCTTTGACCTTTCTGTGTCTTCATCTCTTCATCTGTAAATTGGGTATAATAGCAGTGCTTTCCCTGTGGGGCTGTGATAAGTGATAAAGTCAGGATAAACTTGAGTTCTTATCTTCTAGGCATAAGAGGTTTCTCCTCCACTCTGCTTTCAGTGGTAGATGGGGAGCCTGGAGTGGGTTTTCTTTACCACTGTGTCCCTAGGTCCTGGAACAGTGCTTTTCATAGGAGATGTGGATGTATATTTGCAGCTTGGATCAGTATTGTTACTTAATGTTTAGTTTTATTAGTGCACTGAAGGCTCCCTCCATTTCTTCTGTTTAAATGGATTTGATTACTTTCTTATTTACTATCCATCCATTGATCTGTGCACCCATTCACACATCCATCCACCCATCTTCCATTCTTCCAGCCAATTGAATATTTATCAAGCTCTGAATATGCACAAAACCCTGTGTCAGTCTCTAGAGGTTGCTTTTTTACTGCGATCTTTTTTTTCCCCCAACGCTACCATTAAAGGGCTGTCAGTCATCTTTTCTAACAGCATACATCCTAAAATGAAAGCGACTTTCTTAAAGGAAAGCTCTGCTGACGTGGGGCATATGTGTCTTGCAGTGCCTTGCTGTTGAACTCCGTGATGTCGGCTTTCCGGGCTGAGTTCATTGCTACAAGGTCCATGGATTTCATTGGCATGATTAAGGAGTGCGATGAGTCTGGTTTCCCCAAGGTAGGCTCTTGACTTAATCCTTGGTGGAGAATAGATAGGCAGCGTTTGCCTGACAGCTCTCCAGGGAGAGGGAATCTGGTGTCGGGGGCAGCTCGGGCCAAGAGGAAACCAGGTGAAGTCTGTGTTTCTGAAGAGTGCAGAGGAAGACGAGTGAGCGACGGGTTGAGAGACACATGTAATTGCTGAGAGTCAGGGTTCTGTGAGTCCTAAATCTACCCAGTTAGCTCACTATGAAGTATTTGGGAAAAACTTTGGTCTTACGCCTTTAAAACTGTATCTTCATCCATTAATTATGCAAAACTTTGTCCAGGAGAATAGTATCGCCCACAGGTTGGACCCGTATACAGAGCCAGCTCTTTGTTCTGACCTTCTCAGTCTAACTTGCATAAGTTTGTGATAGAACTTCAGAAAATGGTCGTTGGAAGATTAACCTTGAGATAGGCCGACTGTGACAGCCTTTTCCTTTATTTTCTTAAGTTACTCTGATTTTTAATTTCTGAGATCATAATGTTTGCTATATTTCTTAGCATCTCCTTTTTCGCTCCCTGGGGTTAAACTTGGCCTTGGCTGATCCTCCTGAGAGTGATCGACTTCAGATTCTCAATGAAGCTTGGAAAGTTATCACTAAATTGAAAAATCCACAGGTGGGTGACAATTTAGACCTTGTTTTGACTGCTTTGTGCCCAAGTTATGTAGTATGCTCTTTCTTTAAAAAGTTTCTCTGTCAACTAATCATCCTTATTTTTTAAAAAATGAAATCTACTCCGTTTAATTGTATTGTTTGTCAACCTGTAATGGAGAACTTACAACTTTAAAGATGTATTTCTTGATTTTTGTGTCCCTATTATGTCTTATTCTTGTAGCCTTAAGATGAATGAGAAATGTAAAATTATGAATACTTGAAACTTGAAAAGACCTGTAGCTCTGCAAAGAGCATTCTAAGTGCAGCAATCGATAGCACCGTTGACCCTTGAACAAGATGGATTTGGACTGCACAGATCCACTTATACGTGGATTATTTTTTTTCAGTGGTAAATACCATGATATTATACAACTGTTGGTTGGTTAAATGCATAGAAGCGAAATTGCAAATACAGAGGAATCATGGATACAGAAGGCTGACTATAAGTTATACATAATTTTTGACTGCATAGAGGATCAGTGTCCCTAAACCCTGTATTGTTTAAAGGTCAAATTATATTTGGATTTGAAAAAACAATTTATTGAGATAACCCTATATTGCAGATCAGCAGTCAAGCCAGTAATTAGCAAAAGGGAATTCCAATTTCCATCCCTTGAATGGACAGCTGAAGCCTCTTTCTCCCCATACTTCTGACATGGAAAGTCTTAGGAGGAGGAACCAACTGATTTTAGTTGCTATAATGCATGTAGTCAGAGAAGGCAATGGCACCCCACTCCAGTACTCTTGCCTGGAAGATCCCATGGACGGAGGAGCTTGGTAGGCTGTAGTCCATGAGGTCGCTAAGAGTCGGACATGACTGAGCGACTTCACTTTGACTTTTCACTTTCATGCATTGGAGAAGGAAATGGCAACCCACTCCAGTACTCTTGCCTGGAAAATCCCATGGATGGAGGAGCCTGGTGGGCTGCCGTCTATGGGGTCACACAGAGTTGGACACGACTGCAGCGACTTAGCAGCAGCAGCAGCAATGCATGTAGTGCTGGTCATCATTTTGTAGGTTTGGTTTTTATGCCTCACTTCCTTTTAGGGACCATGCCAGCAATTTATGTGGGTGCCACTAGGGAATGGTATTGGCTGTCTTTGTGTCCAAAGTTCACCACACTCTGCACTTCTTCTGTCCTATGTACCTGTTCATTTGGTTGTGGCTTCTATACAATAGAAATTTATTTCTCACAGTTCTGAAGGCTAGAAGTACAGAGTCAGGGGGCCAGCATGGTTGGTTGGAGAAGGAAATGGCAGCCCACTCCAAGATTCTTGCCTGAGAAATTCTGTGGACACAGCAGCCTGGCGGGCTACAGCCCGTGGGGTTGTAAAGAGTCAGACATGACGCAGCAGCTCAACAGCAGCAACATAGCATGGTTGGGTTCTGATGAGGACCCTCTTCCCGGTTGCAGACTGCCAGCTTCTCCTCGTCACATGGCAGAAAGAGGGAGGAAGACCTCTGGGGTCCCTTTTACAAGGGCACTAATTCCATTCACAGGGTCTTCACCCTCGTGACCTAACCACTGCCCCAAAACCCTACATTCTAATATCATCACATCAGGGGCTAAGATTTCAACATATGTGTTCAAGGGGGATACAAACATTCAGACCATAACACAACAAGTAAGTGAATATTGGAGGTAGCATTTGATTGGATCATTTATTGAGAAGGAAGTGTTAAAATGAACCCCGTTATAAACCCCTTACTGGGTATTTCCCTGGTGGTCCAGTGGCTAAGACTATGTTCTCCCAATGTGGGGGGCCCGGGGTTTGATCCTTGGTCAGGGAACTAAATCCCACATTGCACAATTAAAAGATCCACATGCTGCAACTAAGACCCGGTCAAATAAATAAATTTTAAAATAAGCCTTTGTTAATCACCACATTTATGATAGTGTATTAAGAACAGTGGTATAATTTAGAAAAATTAGAAGCTTATTTACACAATTGTGTACCTATGTTGTGCTCAGCCATGTCTGACTGACTGCTCCATGGAGTATAGCCTGCCAGGCTCCTCTGTCCATGGAATTTTCCAGGCAAGAATACTGGAGTGGGTTGCCATTTCCTATACCTATGTTCAGCAAAATCCTTGCTAAACTCCAGCTATTGAAATTCCCTGTTTAACTTAAACTGATTGATAATGAAAACAGCTTATTTAGGATATTTAAGTCAAAAGCCTCTGGGCCTCTGGTGCCTGTACTGCAGGACTTAAAAGCAACCTTGCATCAAAAGCTCATAATAACAATTTTCTCCAGATTTTAACTTCATACTCTCCTCATTAAGTCCTTCTTAGCACTTCTGTTAGACCTTAGAATGTTCTTGTCTTTACTTGTGTGAATGAGATAACTGTTTTCTCCCCTCCACTTTCTTCTTTCTTTTCCGTGGAGTGTCAGAACAGAAGAGGCATCCTTGCAGACTCTTATTTTTCCTTTCTTTTTTGTTGGCTGCACCTTGTGGCATGTGGGATCTTAGTTCCGTGACCAGGGTTCGAACACATGGCTCCTGCATGGGGAGCATGGAGTCTTAACCACTTGACTGCCAGGGAAGTCCGAGATTCTGTTTTTCCCTGGACATTTTTTCCCATTTGCCTGTTTTCTGGAGCACACAGCCTTACTAAGTTGATCATCACTGTTTCCATGGCCATCTCATTATCTTTCCTACTTGAATCTAACACATCCTTTCTTACCTAAAACCTTTGTGCTTTCTTAACCCTTTTACAACATATATACATCTCCCCTCTCTAGGACAAATGGTTTGTTTTTAAAGGCAGGAGGCCTTTTTTTCCTCAGGACATTCAAATGTCACATCTTAAATAATGTTTGAATTTTCAACCAGATCTGTGGTCCTTGAGATGTGATGAGTACTCCCCACCGTTATCTCTGCTCCCCTGCGGTTCTTCCCATTCTCCAGGTGGGGCAGAGCTTCCCAGATTTCTGTTTGGGCCCAAGTAGTCATTCTGGAATGAAAGTCTAATTAGTTTCAGGCAACTCATGTTTTCTCATCTCACCTCTCAGGGGTAGAATCTATCAATGGGCCAGGGTTTTCTGTATGTGACTGTTGAAATCCCTATCAGTAGTTTCAGAGCCCTTGAAGGAATTGGTACATTATGAGTTTTTGCCATATGGTGAATTGTAAAGCCGTCTTTGCTTTTTCTTTGTAGGACTACATTAATTGTGCTGAAGTGTGGGTGGAGTACACCTGCAGGCATTTCACGGTATGTGTACTGTGGTATTGTTTTTGTGGTATTGTGTGCTGAATATTTTTTTCATGTTCATAATTGTGACTAAGTCTAGCATAGACCTTTATGCATTTTGTGATGCTAATTATCCTTAATTTATGAAAATTGCACCTTTTTCAGTATAATGTAATGAAGTATTAATATGTGAACTATAACAAAAGGGTTCACACTTAAATGTAAGTTTGGGAAATACTACATTTTACAAAGTTAAGCAGATTTTTTTTTTTTCACCACCATACACCTTAGATGCTTAAAGTTCATTGTGACTTTCCATGGAAGTCTAATCAGCAGTGTTTCCCAAACATATTTGATTTGCTTGTAATTTAATTTTTTTCTAAGCAAGCAAAGATGCTGCTTTCCCTAGGCCCAGACTGGAAGCTCAGCTTGGAAAATACTGGTCTTGTCAATGAGCAGAGACTTTAGAAGCAGGTGGAAGTGGTTTCAAATCCTGTTGCCAGGTGTTTATTTTAATCAACTTTAAAAAATATTGAAGTTTAACCTATATGAAGAAAGCTTACAGAAACAGTAAGTTTGCTTTTCAGTGAATCTTTACTGATATACCCAGGGAATCATGGTCTAGATGAAGAAATAACTCCCCATCCCCACCCCAGCCTGAAGCCCCCCCATACTTTCCTCTCAGTCATGGCTTTAGAAGTTGAACATAAACACCATCTGGCCTCTTATCTCCAGAAATGGTTTTGCCTCATTTTGAGCATTATTGTAAATGTTAGTCTGTTAATTTTCTTTCTTTCATCCAGTTTTTGTTTCATGGAAACTTCTAGCACATGATCTCCCTTGTATTCATTACCCAGAAGTGACCAACTTATGACAAATGTTGTTTCATTTGTGCCTTACCCCTTCTCCCCACCCCTGGATTATTTTGAAGAACAGCTTAATCATCGTGTTTCACCAGTCAGTATCTCAGTGTATGGCTCTGATATAGAATTTCCTTTTCTGAAACAAAATCTCAATATGTTATCCTAACCGAGAAAATTAATAATCTTTTAATACCATTGAAACCTGATATTCCGATTTCCCTTAGTTTTCTCATAAGTTTTTCATACTTTGTTCAGTCAGGATTAAAATGGGCCAAGCACATACATTGTAAAACACTTTGAGGCCTTTTAACCTTTAAGTTTCCCTCTTTTCCCCTCTTTCTTTCCTTCCCTCCCTGTTCCCCTCCTTTTTGACTCTGTTATTTATTTATTGAAGAAATCGGGTCCTTTGTCCTGCAGAGTTTCCCAGTCTGGACTGGCCAAAGGCATCCCTGTGGTGGTGTTAGCATGTTCTTCTGCCTCCAGCCTTCCTGTAAATCGGCTGTTAGTTCTGGAAACAGGAGACTTCATCAGCCTTATATTTGACTTTCGGATACCATGGCTGCTGATGTGGTGCTTCTCCTGGAAGGCTCATGGTATCTGGTTGTTTCTCCATAACACGAGCGGCCACCAAAATGCATTCATCTCATGGTTTATCATGGGTTGCAAAATAGTGGTTTTCAGAATTATTATCATTTCTCCTATATTTGTTAGCTGGGATACGTATTGATATGAAGAGAAACTTTTCACGCCACATATTTGGTTACCCTGAGGTACAGTTTGTACAGAAAGGCAAGATGCTCATTTTTGTCCTTGTTACTTACTAGTTGTTAGAGTGAGTCAATCTCCTAGCATCCCCAGAGGTGACCAGTGAGTGGTAGTTGCTGTTGGTATCTTTAGGGATTCTTGGGTTGAAATATATTTGCTCTGTATCAATCCTCGCAATTATATTATTCTTACTGATGCTCAGTGGTCCCATCTTGATCCAGTGAGTGCTTTATTAGGTTGGCTTCTGAGTCCTCACATATTCTCTGTAGTCCTTGATACCTTCTTTGGTTTCTATATAAGATGCTCCAGCCTCCCTTGTACTTTCTTATCCCACATTTGGAATCAGCCCTTTCTCTAAGAAGCTTTGGTTCCTTTCATTGCCAGTGTCAGATTTTATTTTAGTGCTGTGACACTGGCTAAGCCATTTAACTTCTCTGAGCCTTAACTTCCTCATCTGTAAAATGGGGATAATGATGTCCATGCTGGGGAGTTTAATGAGCATTAAACGAGTACTTACTGGCGACTGTTTAGATGGTGTGCTATGTGCCAGGCATCTTACCTCTACGCTGCACGGCTTCGTATCGACCTTGTCAGTAAACTTCACTGTTCCGGTTATACAGACCAGACATCAGCTTGCTTTTTCTGTAGAAGGCCACTATTCCTGTATTTGAGACTCTGTGGACCATGTGATCTCTGTTATGGTACACGCGTCCGTCATTGCCACTCACTGTACATGAAGCAACCGTAGACCAAACATGAGTGAGTGTGTTCTAGTAAGTTTTATTTATGCGCACTGAAAGTTGAAGCTCATACCTTACAATTTTGCCTTACAATTTTCCTTGTCACCAAATATTATTCTTTTAATGTGAATATAAAAATCATTCTCTGCTCCTGGGTTGTATGAAAACAGGTACCAGGGTGGATTTAGGCTGTAGTTGGCCGGCCCCTAACACAGCTGAGAAAAGTGCGGTGCAGTGGGCAGTGGGTCACCCAGCCCGTGTTCTTCTCGCAGAGCCTCGCTGCTCTTTGCAGCACCGGGGAGGGGCCCAGGGTGGGCGGGCAGAGAGTGGCACGTTGGATTTCACCAGCACTCAGGGAAAGCTGGGACAGTAATACTCCAGAACCCTGAGATTGGTGTTTCAGTCCTGACTTGGTGCAGACATAGATGTCTTTAGGGCTGTAATATGGGTGGAATTTTCCCTCTGACATTACTTGTAGCAGAGTAGTTGAAACTGTTCCCTGGAAGGTGTGTGCTATGCTCTGAAAATGTTAGTTCTTTCTACCAGAAAAATGGTCAACAACTGTCATTCAGTGTCTAATACAGGTCTGCTTTTTCCCCCTCTTAGAAACGAGAGGTGAATACCGTTTTGGCCGATGTCATCAAGCACATGACTCCAGATCGTGCCTTTGAAGACTCCTATCCTCAGGTGACAGCTTTATATTTCTCATTTCTACATTGTTAGGAATTTTATTCTGTTGCATTAAGTAAGTATTTTGCATGGGGGTCAGGCTGTCAAGTCTGCCACGTCCCAGCCATGTGCCCTTTAATCAGTTACTTTGTCTTGCTGTGCCTGAGTTTTCTTACCTGTAAAAATGGGAAAAATAGCAGTCCTATCGGAGTGGTTGTGAGAATTGAGTGAGGTGTGATGTGGGATGTACAGCTGCTTGGCATGAGTAAGTAAGATGGCTATGTTCTTCAGTTAAGCTAACCTTTTATTTGGAAATAAATTCAAATTTTATTGGGAAGTTAAAAGAATAGCTCAGAAAACTCCCATTATCTTTTACCCAGATTCACTAACTGTGAATATTTTCCATGTTTACTGTATCATTATCATTGTCTGTATACATATGCACACATATTCCTACATGGTGTATGTAAAATTTTTTAAAACCAGTTGAGGGTAAATTGCATACGTCATGCCATTTTTGCCTCTAAAGAGTTCAATTAGTATTTCCTAAGAACAAGGACATCCTCCTTTATAACCAGAGTTTAGTTTATCAACTTCAGGGAATTTAACATTAATATCTTACTTTTGCCTGTCCACAGTCCATATTCCAATTCTGTCAGTGGATTCAGTGTCCTTAATAGCAGATTTTTTGTTTCCCCTCTAGTACGAATCCAGCTCAACTGTAAAGTAACTTCAAACCTAATTAAGATTTTATTTTTTATTTGAAAACATGATGTTCTGTACTTATCGCCTATGATTGGTTGGTGTCCTGAGTCACTTAATATAAGAAAATTAGTTCCATATTCTTGTACAATTTTAGAATTCTTACATTTTACTCATTTAAGAATTGTTCACCACTTGCTAATTAAAATGGCTCACTATTACAATTTACTGAGCAGCCACTAACTATTTGTTGATGGAATGAAAAACGACACAGGTGTGCACAGCAGGCTTTGGTCAGTACAGTAGGGTAAATAAAATGTGTAGAGAAGATAGGTCATGATTTTGTGGGTGGTCAGGGTCTCGGGCTCATATGAAGACTGATGTGCATTAAAATTTTAGTTGGGGAATTCCGATAAGACCTTAACTGCCAGTGACCCAATTCACCAAAACTTGAACATAATAATTTTAATGCCGTTCATTCCTAAGAGACAAGGGAATTATACTATACTGTGATTCTGTTATATGCAAAAGCAACTTATAAAAGATGCCCAGGGGTGAGCCTATGTTCCAGACAGCTACCCATATTGGTTGTGAGCCCTTTGTATTCAGTGGGGGCCACATCAGGAGAATAAAACTGCAAGAGTCTGTGAAGAATTAGCTTACTCCAGGTCTAGGATAGGGAAGGTGCAAGGTGAGCCTGAAACATTTTCTTGTGCCAGGAAGTAAGGAAGAACTGCTGCGGGCAGGTGAAATGAGCACAGGAGCAACTTTAAAGGGGCTGTCATGGGCCCCGATTGAACATCAAAAGAAATAAATACAGTAACGAATTATAATCCGTTGAGTAAAATAGGAATGCAGGAGTTGGCCTCTATGATGAATAGGTAAATAAATAGATAGATTAGGGGTAAGGCGGATAAAGGTGCCATCAGCGAAATGTGAAAGAAATGGTAGAGTTGAAAAATCACTGTTTGCAGCCATCTCAGTAAAGACAAGAGTCATTCTTCATCCTCAGGCAAGAATCATCAATGAATGCTAAATCTGGAGGGGATGTTTGATGAGGAGCAGGATATTTTCGTATCTCTTCCTGTAGAATGAGTGTTAGTTGTAAGGGGGAAAATATTGACTCTATGGTGGAGAATTTGGACAGCCATTGACAGTCAAAATCCATATCAGCAAGTGGGATATCACGTGCTTCCAGATACAGTACCCTGAGAAAGACACAGCATCATCCATGTAGCATTCCAGTCAAGAATGCATGGCTGACTCTAATCAGGAGGTAACACTAGTCACGTCCAAATTGAGTTGCATGCTAAAAAGTAATAGCCAAAGCATTACCAAATCATTGGCATCAGCGCTACAAAGGTTAAGGAACTGTTTCAAATCAACTATAGAGACATGAAAACAGAATGCATTGCATGATCCTGAACGGAATCCTGTGCTGCAGAGTGGAAAAAATAACGCTGTGAAGAACGTACTGACACAACTGACAAGACTGGAATGCAGATGAATGATTAAAGTGTAAAAGTTATATCAGCATTAACTTTTCTGAATTTGATAATGGCAAAATGGAAGTATTAGAGAATATGTTTATTCTTGGGAAATACAAATGAAGTATTCAGGGGTGAGGGACATGACACATGCAAGCTACTTTAACATGGTTCAGGAAAAATGTAATACGTCTTACTACATAGATAGGATAATAGAACAAAGTTCAGTTCAGTTCAGTTCAGTCGCTCAGTCATGTCCGACTCTTAGCGACCCCATGAATCGCAGCATGCCAGGCCTCCCTGTCCATCACCATCTCCCGGAGTTCACTCAAACTCACGTCCATTGAGTCGGTGATGGCATCCAGCCATCTCATCCTCTGTCGTCCCCTTCTCCTCCTGCCCCCAATCCCTCCCAGCATCAGAGTCTTTTCCAATGAGTCAACTCTTCACATGAGGTGGCCAAAGCACTGGAGTCTCAGCTTTAGCATCATTCCTTCCAAAGAACACCCAGGACTGATCTCCTTTAGAATGGACTGGTTGGAACTCCTTGCAGTCCAAGCAAAATACTAAAAATCAATGACTTTGGATAAAGAGAGCATGGGAGTTTTTTTAAAGCGTTTTTAAAAATTATGAAAGTATAAAAACACATTTATTGGAAACTTGGAAAATGTAGAACAAAGTTATATATAGTTCCACTGTATATTACAGTTGTTTTTTTAAGTAGATAAGTTAAGATTTTTAGTTGGAGTTTTAATATCAAACTCTCAAAAATTAGTAGAATGAATACACAGAAAAATAGAAGGATATAATAGACCTGAAAAACACTATGAACCAATTCAACATAATTAAGATGTATATAATTTTCACACAACAGCAGGATACAAATTCAAGTTCCCATAGACTGTAAATCAGGAGACACTGGAACATATCCAGGAATGTAAAACAAGGGGCAAAAATTTCAGAGTCTAAAGGTATTGAAATCGTACAGAGTCTGTTCTCTTATCACTGTGGAATTATGTTAGAAATCAGTATCAAAAAATATTTGAAAATAACCCACATATTTTCAAGTATAATGTAACATTTACCAAGAGAGATCTTTGGCTTAGCCACTGAAAGCCTCAGAAAAAAAAAGACTGAAAAAATGCAGAAGGTGATTGCAGAGAAGAAAGCACTTAAATGAGAAATAAACATCAAAATGAGAAATTAATATCAAAGGATACTTAAAAAAAAAACCCCAAAATTTAGAAATTAAATGTCCACTTTTAATTAGTGGATGTATCTAAGAAACTATAACAAGGAAAGTTAGAAAATATTTGTAACAATAAAAGTGAAAAGAGAATTTATCAGAATTTGTTGTATGCAGCTGAAGTTGCTCAATGCAGCTAAATACAATGTGGAATCATGATTAAGGTATCATGAAAACAAATAATGGACACTAGCATAAAATTTTGTAAAATTTGAACAAAATCTGTATTTTAGTTAATAAAACTATATTACATGTTAGTTTCCTGTTTGGAGTTTTTTTTTTTTTTATGACGTAGTATTTCTTTAGAGAATTTGTGAGTTTTTTTATACTGTTCTTTCAACATTTCTGTAAGTTTGAAATGATTTCATGGTAAAAAGTTATAAATACACAATCTACACATATTTTAAAAATTCTACCACTGGATCAATTAGATAGGTGAGGAGATAAAGCAAATAGAGCAAAACGTTAGCCCTTGTAGAATCTCAGTGCTAAGTGGGTGTTTTCTATATTTTCATTGAATTTTCTTTGTGTTTCAGCATTTCATAATGAAATACTGAAGGAAAAAAAAATCTCTTAAACATTATTTGTAAGTGTGTTAGTGTTAGTCACTTAGTTGTCTCTGACTCTTTGACCCCCGCCAAGGGCTATAGCCTGCCAGGCTCCTCTGTCCATGTAACTCTACAGGCAAGAATACTGAAGTGGGTAGCCATTCCCTTCTCCAGGGCATCTTCCAGACCCAGGAATTGAACCCAGTTTTCCTGCATTGCAGGCAAGTGCTTTACTATCTGAGCCACTAGGGAAGCTCATTTGTAAGTGTACTTAAGTAGTAAAAAAAGATTTCTTGTTCTAAAGGGTTTGTTGCTGTGGAGAAGGTTTCAGGAGCTATTTCAACCAGACCATATTGCACTATCTTTGAATGCTCTGTGTCAGAACATTGTCATGACGTTTTGAAGTCCTTTTGCTTGATGATCTAGTCAAGTGTTTAATTATGAAACAGGGTGTGTACTATTAGTATTCTGTATTTTTGACCATGAGCCATTTACTTTGCAGATGATTTAAACACCAGTGTTTTTAGTATAAGCAGAATAGTTGTCAGTAAATTTTCCCTCCTTGGTTCTCCCATGTCAAGGCTGTGTCACTAGACTCTATGCGTGTCAGGGTGAGGGGTGGTGGACATCAGTATCTGGGTATCCAGGACAGGCCTCACAGAGTGTGCCATCATCTGTGGTTAGTGCCAGGGCCTTTGACCCCACTGTCAGACTCAGACCAGTGTCTCTCCACTGAAGTAGTCAAAAAACCCAGGACTACCATGGGCTAGAATTGTTGTTGTTCAGTTGCTAAATCGTATCCAACTTTCTGCGACCCTATAAATTGCAACACCCCAGGCTTCCCTGTCCTTTACTATCTCCCCAAGTTTGGTCAAACTCATGTCCATTGCATCCGTGATGCTGTCCAACCATCTCATCCTCTGTCGTCCCCTTCTCCTCCTGCCTTCAGTCTTTCCTAGCATCAGGGTCTTTTCTAAGGAGTCAGTTCTTTGCATCAGGTGGCCAAAGTGCTGGAGCTTCAGCTTTAGCACTAGCCCTTCCAATGAATATTCAGGGTTGATTTCCTTTAGGATTGACTGGTTTGATCTCCTTGTATCCAAGGGGCTCTCAAGAGTCTTCTCTAACACCATAGTTCAAAAGCATCAATTCTTTGGCACTCAGCCTTCTTTATTGGCTAGAATAGGGATCTATAAATCATGGCCCATGTAGCCCAAATAGTTTTATCGGAACTCACACACAGCCATCTGTTTACATATTGTCAGTGGCTGCTTTCCAGCTACAGTAGCAGAATTGAGTAGTTGTGATGACTTGTATGGCCCTTGATAGAAAAAGTTTGCCCACCTCTTGAATATTCATAGCTGACTTGATCAGAGAACTTAGAAGGGCAGGCACTGCTCTAAGCACTGTAGCCGAGCCATCCCATTTAATCCTCCCAGTGAGCACGATACTGCTTTGGAGAAGAGGAGGTTGAGGCTGAGAAGTTCTTCCTCTAAGTCTAGAATAAAATGGGTAAACTCAGATTGAGACAAGACTTAACCTAACCGAGTAATTCCCTGTTCTTGTGCACTCCAGATTTCCCTAATTGTAATTGTGATTGCATGTGATGAGACAGGGTTGCCTTTTTAAAAATATCCAAGTTTTGTTAAAGATGTGTGTTTCATTTTGTTTTGCAGCTTCAGTCAATAATTAAGAAAGTAATTGCACACTTTCACGATTTCTCAGTTCTTTTCTCAGTGGTAAGTAACTATCTTTAACTATTTTAAAAATTTTATATCTGAGTCAGAGGTTCCTTTAATGTCTCAGTAAATTTTTCATGGTATCCTCGACCAAAAAAAACTTAACAGTTCCTTTTTTTATTAAAAAAAAAAAGTTGGTCTAAACAGTTCAAATATTTATATCATAATGACTTAAGCAGCTTAAGCAATAATATTTCTATTATTGTGAAAATAATGGGCATAGACTGATAGAAAAATATTGTTTTTATTTCATTCATGACTTTCTATGGGATGTGTGTGCCTACTGGGTATCATACAACTTCTGAAACCTTGGAACTAAACTGAACATTGATTTTTTTTTTTTGCATTGTATCTACTTTTTATCATACAATTTAATGTTGAAACTCAGAAATATATCAAGCTTATAGTTGTCTCAGTGTCTTGACAGAGTTGAGATTTATTATATTTCCTTAGAAATTGAAAATATCCTGTGACACCCTTTTCATTTGCTGCAGTGCCCTGGGTACGTACCAGTCTAGTGCATACCAATCTAGTTACATACTTCTCTGCAGTAACACTCTCTGGCCCTTCCTTCAGCTTCCCTCTTCCTTCTTCCTGTTTCTGCTTCTGTTCTCTCACAGGGCTGTAAGCTTTTGTTTATTTAATAATAGAAATTGTTATTTATTGGATTTTTGCCACACTCCACGCCCTATGCTAGAGCTTTTATAATTTTTTTTAATTGAAATATAGTTGGTTTGCAGTGTTGTGTTAGTTTCAGGTGTATGGTAAAGTGATTCAGTTACACATAGACACATATTCATTCTTTTTCAGATTTCTTTTCCCATGTAGTTTCTTATAGAATACTGAGCAGAGTTCCATGTGCTATACAGTAGATCCTTGTTGGTTATCTATTTTATATATAGTAATGTGTATGTTTTAATCCCAAACTCCTAATTGATCCCTCTCACCTCCTCCCCTTTGGTAGCTATAGTTTGTTTTCTCTGTGAGTCTATTTCTGTTTGTAAATAAGTTCATTTTTATCTTTTTTTAGATTCCAGGTATAAGTGATGTCAAGTAGTATTTGTCTTTCTCTGTCTGGCTGACTTCACTCAGTATGACAATCTCTAGATCCATCCATGTTGCTGCAAATGGCATTATGTCATTCCTGTTTATGGCTGAAATATTCCATTATATATATGTACCACCTCTTCTTTATTCATTTATCTGTTGATGGGCATTTAGATTGCCCCCATTTCTTGGGTATTGTAAGTAGTGCTGCAATGAACATATTGGGGTACATGTGTTTTCTGAATTATGGTTTTCTCAGGTTATATGCCCAGCAGTGGGATTGCTGGGTTATATGGTAGTTTTATTTTTAGTTTTTTAAGGAACCTCCATACTGTTCTCTGTCGTGGCTGTACCAATTTACATTCCCAACAGTTTAGGAGGGTTCCTGTTTCTCCACACTCTATCCAGCATTTATTATTTGTAGGCTTTTTGATGATGGCCATTCTGACCATTGTGAGGTGATGGCTCATTGTAGTTTGATTAGCATTTCTCTAAGAATTAGCAGTGTTGAACATCTTTTCATGTGTGTTTTGGCCATCTGTATGTCTTTAGAGAAATATCTTTTTAGATTTTCTGCCCATTTTTAAATTGGATTATTTGTTTTTTGATGCTGAGCTGTATGAGCTGTTTGTATATTTTGGAGATTAATCCCTTATCAGTCGCATTGTTTGCAAATATTTCCTCCCGTTCTGTAGGTTGTCTTTTCATTTTGTCTATGGTTTCTTTGCTGTGCAAAAACTTTTAAGTTTAGTTAGGTCTCATTTGTTTATTTTTGCTTTTATTTCCATTACTCTGGAAACAGATCCAAAAAGATATTGCTACAATTTATGTCAAAGAGTGTTCTGCCTGTATTCTCCTCTAGGAATTTTATAGTACTTAGCCTTACATTTAGGTCTTTAATTGATTTGGAGTTTTTTTGTGTGTATAGTGTTTTCAGTTCAGTTGCTCAGTGTCCGATTCTCTGTGACCCCATGGACTGCAGCTCGCCAAGCTTCCCTGTCCATCACCAACTCCCAGAGCTTGCTCAAACTCATGTCCATTGCATCTGTGATGCCATCCAACCATCTTATCCTCTGTTGTCCCCTTCTCCTCCTGCCTTTCCCAGCATCAGGGTCTTTTCTAATGAGTCAGCTCTTCATATCAGGTGACCAAAGTATTGGAGCTTCAGCATCAGTTCTTCCAGTGAATATTCAGGATTGATTTCCTTTAGGATTGACTGGTTTAATCTCTGCAGTCCAAGGGACTCTCAAGAGTCTTCTCCAGCACCACTGTTCAAAAGCATCAATAGGATGTTCTAATTTCATTCTTTTACATGTAGCTGTCCAGTTTTCCCAGCACTGCTTATTGAAGAGACTGTCTTTTCTCCATTGTATATTGCCTTCTCTGTTGTAGATTAATTGACCATATGTGCTTGGCTTTATTTCTGGGCTTTCTATGCTGTTCCATTGATCGGTATTTCTTTGTGCCAGAACCATACTTTTTTGATGACTGTAGCTTTGTGTATAGTCTGAAGTCAGGGAGCCTGTTTCCTCCAGCTCTGTTTTTCTTTCTCAAGATTGCTTTGGCTATCTGGGGTCCTTTTGTGTTTCTATACAAATTAAAAATTTTTTTGTTTCTAGTTCTAGTGAAAAATGCAATTTGGTAATTTGATAGAAATTGCATTGAGTCTGTTGGTTGCCTTGGGTAGTATAGTCATTCTGACAATAATGATTCTTCCAGTCCAAGAACATGGCCTGTCTTTTCTTTTGTGTCATTTTTGATTTCTTTCATTAGCATCTTATAGTTTTTGGAGTACTAGTCTTTTGCCTTCTTAGGTAGGTTTATTCCTAGGTATTTTATTCTTTTTGATGGCAGTGGTAAATGAGATTGTTTCCTTAATTTCTCTTTCTGACCTTTCATTGTGTATAGAAATACAACAGATTTCTGTGTATAATTTTTTATCCTGCAACTTTACCAAATTCGTCGATGAGCTCCAGTAGTTTTCTGCAGTGTCTTTAGGATTTTCTCTCTGTAGTATTGTGTCATCTACAAACAGTGACAGTTTTGCTTCTTTCCCAGTTTGGATTCCTTTTTTTTTTTCTTTTTCCTTTTCTGATTGCTGTTAGGACTTCCAAAACTGTGTTGAATAGAAGTGACAAGAATGGACATCCTTGTTTTGTTCCTGAACTTAGAGGAAATACTTTCGCTTTTCCCTGTTGAGTATGATGTTAGCTGTGCGTTTGTCATACATAGCCTTTATTAGGTTGAGGTAGGTTCCCTCTGCCCACTTTCTGGAGAGTTTTTTTTAATCATAAATGGATGGTAAATTTTATCAAAAGCTTTTTCTTCATCTGTTGAAATGATTGTATGGGTTTTATTTTTCCATTTGTTAATGTGGTGTATCACACTGATTGATTTGCAGATACTGAAAAATCCTGGCATCCTTGGAGTAACTCTCACTTGATTCACGGTGTATGATCCTTTTAATGTATTGTTGGATTTGGTTTGCTAGTATTTTGTTAAGGATTTTTGCATCTATGTTAATCAGTGATATTAGCCTGTAATTTTTTTGTATGTGTTGTGTCTTTGTCTGGTTTTGGTATCAGGGTGATGGTGACCTCATAGAATGAGTTTGAAAGTGTTCCTTCCTTTGCAATTTTTTGGAATAGCTTCAGAAGGATAGATGTTAGCTTTACTCTAGATAGTGGATAGAATTCACCTGTGAACCCATCTGGTCCTGGACGTTTCTTTTTTGGGAGTTTCTTAATCACAGATTCAGTTTCAGTGCTTGTGATTGGTCTATTCATATTTCTGTTTCTTCCTGGTTCGGTCTTGGGAGATTGCACCTTCCTAAGAAGTTCTCCATTTCTTCTAGGTTGTCCATTATGTCGGCATATAATTGCTTATAGTAGTCTCTTACAGCCCTTTGTATTTCTGTGGTGTTGGTTGTAACCTCACTTCTTCATTCCTAATTTTATTGATTTAGACTCTCCCCCACTTTTTTTTTTTGATGAGTCTGACTAAAGGTTTATCAGTTTTGTTTATCTTTTTCAAAGAACCAGCTTTTGGTTTCATTGATCTTTTCTATTTACTTTTCTGCATTGCCTCAGGTCATTTTTAGACCAGCACTGGGAAGCAAGGGTAGAAATGAGTCCCACTTTACAAATGAAACTAATGCAAGAAGGGGTGGAGAGCCGTGCTTAAGGTCACACCGGCACTGAATGTGGAGGCTGGATGCAGAAGTCACTGTGTGAACAACTCTGACTCTGCTTTCTCTGTTCCCCTGTACAATCGTAAAAAGCCTGCCTTGCCTTCGGGTACTAAGAAGAGCTTTGTTGCTGTTCAGTCACTAAGTTGTGTCCAACTCTTTGCGACCCCATGGACTGCAGCACGCCAGGCTCCTCTGTCCTTCACTGTCTCTTGGAGTTTGCTCAAATTCATGTCCATTGAGTCGGTGATGCCATCCAACCATCTCATCCTCTGTTGCCCCCTTCTTCTGCCCTGAATCTTTCCCAGCATCAGGGTCTTTTCCAGTGAGTCGGCTCTTCACATCAGGTGGCCAAAATATTGGAGCTTCAGCTTCAGCATCAGTCCTTCCAATGAATATTCAGGGCTGATTTCCTTTAGGATTGATTGACTGATTTGATCTGTTTGTTGTTCAGGGATCTCAAGAGTCTTCTCCAGCACCACAGTTGAAAGCATCAATTCTTCAGCAGTCAGCATTCTTTATAATCCAACTCTTACATCCATACATGACTACCGGAAAAACCATAGCTTTGACTAGACAGACCTTTGTCAAAAAAGTGATGTCTCTGCTTTTAATACACTGAGTTTTATAGCTTTCCTTCCAAGGAGCAAGTGTCTTTTAATTTCATGGCTACAGTCACCATCTGCAGTGATTTTGGAGCCCAAAGAAAATAAAATCTGTCACTGCCTCCACTTTTTGTCCTTCTGTTTGTCATGAAGTGATGGGACTGGATGCCATGATCTTAGTTTTTTGAATGTTGAGTTTTCAGTCAGTTTTTACCCTCTTTCACCCTCATCAAGAGGCTCTTTAGTTCTCTTTCATGGATCACAGCCTTGTCATGGTGAAGGGGCTTGCATAACTCACTGAAGCTATGAGCCATGCTCTGCAGGGTCACCCAAGACGGACAGGTCATGGTGAAGAGTTCTGACAGAATTGGTTCACTGGAGGAGGAAATGGCAAACCCACTGCAAGTATTCTTGCTGTGACATCCCCATGAACATTATGAGCTTATACTTACCTAAAGGTTTTCCAGGACTTCCCCGGTTGTACAGTGGATAAACATCTGCCTACCAGTGCAGGGAAGACAAGTTCAATCCCTAGACCACAGCACATGCCACGAAGCAACTGAAGCCTGAGTTGTGTGCCACAACTGCTGAGCCCTTGTGCTGTAACTACTGAAGCCTGCACACCTAGAGCCTGTTCTCCGCAACAAGAGATGCCACTTTAATGAGAAGCCTCTACGCTGCAACGAAGAGTAGCTCCTGCTCTCTGCAACTAGAGAAAGCCCATGGCAGCAATGAAAATGCAGCACAACCAAAAATGAATAAATAAATAATTTTTTAAAAAGGATTGCCCAGGTGATTCACCAAAATAGTAACTGGTCCCAGCCCTGATCCCTGGGCACATGTAATTTATTTTAATAGTAATAGTTTTAAAAAACCTCAGGGTCTGGGACTTCCCTGGTGGTACAGTGGTTAAGAATCCACCTGCCAGTGCAGGGAACACAGGTTCAATCCCTGGTCCGGGATGATCCCACGTGCCACAGAGCAGCTAAGCCGTGTGCCACAATTACTGACTTGAGCCCTCTAGCTTCAACTACTGAGCCTATGTGCCACAAGTACTGAAGCCTGCATTCTCTAGGGCCTGCGAGCCGCAACTAATGAGCTCCTACACTGCAACTGCTGAACGCCCAAGCCCTGGAGCCAGCAAGTTGCAACCACTGAGCCTGGGTGCTGTGACTATGAAGCCTGCACTCCACAGCAAGAGAAGCCACCACAATGAGAAGCCTGCACTCCACAGCTCAAGAGTAGCTCCCCACTTTCCACAACTAGAGAAAGCCCATGTGCAGCAACAAGACCCAGTGTAGCCGAAAATGAATAAATAAATAAAGCAGTGTGTGCGTGTAAAAAATAAGAAATGATTAAAATGGCTGGTGTTCTGTGACAACTGGAAGGGTGGGATGGGCTGGGAGGTGAGAGAGAGGTCTAAGAGGACACAGGTGCACCTGTGCCTGACTCGTGTTGATGTATGGCAGAAACCAACACGCTATTGTAAAGCAATTATCCTTCACTTACAAATAAATAACTTTTTTTCAAAAAAAGGCCCATGTTATGTTAGAAAAAAAAGTAATAAAAACACCTCAGAGTCTTCTCCTTGCTTCCACGAGTCCTGATTAGACCTGCCTCAGAAAGACAAAAAAACTCCTCTTCCTCTGTTTTGACCTTCAAAGAAAAAGTAACCTATAAATCTCTTCTAGTAACTTGTGTAAATTGCAAGTAGAGTGCTTTTTTTTTTTTAGGAAAAATTTCTGCCATTTCTGGACATGTTCCAAAAAGAGAGTGTCCGGGTGGAGGTTTGCAAATGCATCATGGAAGTTTTTATCAAGTAAGTATAGCACAAAGTAATCAGAAGCTTCGATTCCCACTGCCCTTGTGAAACCTGTTGATAAGAAATCAATTTATACACTTTGAGGCCCTATGATGTAATGATGTGTTTATACCTAAAATAACATTGAGAGGAGAACCACATTAAAAGGAGTAGTCATGATAAAAGTTTATAATTAGCTCTTAAGAAGACAAAGTAATAAATATAAATATTAGATGGGCTGACCATCACCCACAGTATCTCATTCCTGTGAGTTTTGGGAAGGAGCAATCTATTGATGTACTATTTATTTAGGGAGTTTTAAGATTTTAAGATAGTCATACTTATCTTCTCTCATACCAGAGCTTGAAAGATTTCTATCTTCAATGTGTAGATTTATGATAGGTTTTCAGTTTAATTCCTTTCCTTTTATTGATTAAATCTCTTTCCCAAAACTATTGCTGGTGGTACATGAAATACTTTGATAGTACATGGAAGAGAAACTTTTATTTTAAGAATGTATATTTATTTTAAAGTATATTAGATAATATATAACTAGTTTAATCAGTGACTTCTAATGTATTTTTCTTTAGAACAGGGTTAAGTTAAAAGTTAAACTGACTTTAAACATTAAGTATGTAGATATGATTAAAAAAAAAATGTGTGTTAAAATGAAGCTCAAATAGCAGAGTTTGGAAAATTGAGTTAGAAGTTAGTTGAGTATATGTTTTAAGCTTTCCTTGTATTTTCTTTCTAAAAGACTAATTCCATATGCTTGAAATGAGTATACCTACTTTACTTTCATGAAGATTTGTTGTAAGAGCTTGTCTTTTGAGAAACTAAATTAATAATTTTGTCTGCACTTAACACAGTTGTAGACAGCTTCAGGGGTTCAAGAAACATGGTAAGAACACAGATTTGCTGTTGGGAGAAGTTACGTTAGAAGAGCAAACTTGTTAGTTAAAGAAAAATTCAGAGAAAACTAGAACATTGCCCATTGCTGGTGAGCTGAGCTATGTTAGATGCCAACCAGATAATTTACTGCTTCTCACATATGTCCCGTAGATGAGAACTAATTCCATGCTTTTAGTGCTTGGTGTAGATGACTTTCACTCTTATCCCCAAATGTCTCCCAGGCATCAACAGGAGCCCACCAAGGACCCCGTGATTCTGAACGCCCTTTTGCACGTTTGCAAGACCATGCACGACTCTGTGAAGTAAGCCATGCTTAAGGCTGAAACGAGCCTGGATTGAGTCTTAATGCCACATAATAGTGCATTAGGGAATTACTGCTTTAAGCGGCCGCTGTCAATAATATTATTTTATGGGGTCTATTAAGATTCTTGTTAACAAGGACATTCCAATCCAGGGGAGGAGGGAGGCTGAACTGAGGGTAATCTTCCTGAGAAAATGAGATGGCAGATGTTTTTACAAAGGGATTTCTGTTGGGAGGAAAAGGCTGGTTTCATCCAAATGAACTCATGCTACGTGTCTCCTGGAGATTTCTGAGAGCAGCAGATAGTATAAGAATGAGTTCACTCATCCAGTAACATAGCCTTTAAATTTTTTCTCATTATTAGCCAGTTATTTGAAATTCAAATGAAGTTGCATATATTCCTTACATGAAGGACCTTATTTGTTCAGTATACTTGAGGCTCAGACCTAGTCACCGGCCTTACCTTTGGGTCAAAAGCCAGATTATCTCCTTTGCTTTCTAGTTTGATGTATTTCTTTTTTTTTTTTTTCTTTTTCATTACATGTTTCCATTTGACTGTGCTTGAGGCAACTCCTGCTTCTCTGTGGCTGAAATTTTGATCCCTAAAGAATTTTTAAACACAGCAGCTTGATTCACTGGAAACTGTTACAAGTACTGAGAAAATTGTTTTGGAACTTAACCATCAGCTAGATGAATTGAGTTTTTTTGTTTTATTTTTTTCCCCCTGAATTGTAGAATCTTTATTTTCATGACTTGTGCTTTCAACTTCGTTAGTTATCAAAATCAAAATATCAAGAGTTTTCATAATAAGTAGAACTGCTAGACTTTTGTTGCACAAAAATACGTAAAAACCCAAAAGACATTTAGGAAAGTACTTGTATTAGTAGGACATGTGTTTTTGGCCTAAATAAAATAGCAGATGTATTTCTCTTGTGAGAAGTGGAGCCAGAAGGTCAGGGTAGGGTAGCTCTGCTCTGGAACATCATCCAGGAGCCCAGGTTTCTTGTCCTCCAGCTCTCCTGTCCCTCTAGGGTGTTGTTCTTGTCTTCCTGGTAGAGATGGCACCTCAGCCACATTCATGGTGCAGCCTGCAGGCATCAGAGGACAGCAGCTTCCTTTTAGGGACACGGTTTGGGAGGCTTTGTACATCACTTGCATTCGCATCCCATTGGCCGGAAGTGTCATGTGGCTTCTTGTAGCCTCAAAGGAGCTTTGGGAAATGTAGTCTCAAAGAATGAAGGGGACGTTGCATATTGGAGGACAGAATGCTGATTTTGCCAATACAGACTTGTTTTAGAACAAGAACCTTTGTCTTTGACTCTTAAATTAAAAAAAAAATAAATTTGGGAAACCATTTATAAACCTTCACATATATTATCAAAACTATAAGGACTTGACATTTTCTCATTTATATTTATACTAACTTTGCTATCAAACCGAAGCAGCTGAGATCTGTGGTTTACTTTAAGCTATATTTCCAGAATAAGGTAGATTGATGAGTGGAGGGTGGAATGGAGAGTTATGTGATAAAGCAAATATTATAAAATGATAAGATAATAGTAGGGTGTATTGGTGTTGACTATATAATTTTCAACTTTGCTACATTTAAACCTTTTTATAGTAAACTGTTGAATGAAAGTTCTCTGGAATACAAAATTTGAAGTTGAACTTTGCTATCCAAATTCCAAAGAAGGGAGAATTACCTTCTCTTTTGCTATTAATGAATATATCTTGAGAACAGTGTCTCTAAGAGAGATGAGGAACACATTTAAATTATGTTAATTTAGGTTACATATTTTCATCAAAAGAAACACAAATATGGAAGTTTTTTAAATCTAGAAAATGCAGAATGTTCTTACCTGTTAAATTACTTATTTCTCATTTATTTTTTCCTTTGGAAACTTTATTACCTCAATGTCAATTATGTACAATTATTGATTTTAGTGCACTCACTCTTGAAGATGAGAAAAGAATGCTGGCATATTTGATTAATGGATTTATAAAAATGGTAAGTATTGGGGAAGAAGTTTCAGTGTACTTAGAAATGTGATGTAATTGTTTATCCTTCCTCTGGTGAAAGCAGTTAACATTATGTTCCCTGGTGCTTTTCATTTTTATGGAGATAAGATGAAATTAGAAAACAACTTATATTAGCCAGCACTCCCCTGGGGGCAAGAAGAGCCAAGACAAACTGGCTTAAGGAAAAAATAAAAAGGGGACGGTGGGAGGGGGACTGGCTGATGTGACATAAAGTCCAGGGGTGGACCTCTCGGAAGGAGCAGCTGGACTTGGGGTCTCTGTAGTGTCATCAAGAACTGCTGTGTGTGTCTTTGGCTCATGGCTCTTCTCTCCTGGCATCCCTCCCAGGCAGGCTTGCTCCCCACGAGAGCCCCGGGTTTCCATTCCTTCCAGTTCTGCAGTGCAGCAGGAAGAGCTCCAGCAGAAGTTCTAGGGCTGAGTCTTTGGAGTAATTTGGGCCACTGGCTCGTCCCTGAGCAGATTGCTGCTGTGAGAAGGAAGGAACACACCGGCCAGGCCAGGGAGACAGGCTCCCCTGGGCGGCCAAACCATGGGGACCCAGAGTGGGAGAAGAGGCCTCCTCTTTTTCTTTTTTCAGTGAAGCCAATTTAAATTCTTTCATTTGTATTTTTTAAATTATTGTTACATTTTTTGGCTGTGCCATATGGCTTGCAGAATCCTCAGTTCCCTGACCCGGGATTGAACCTGGGCCACGAAAGTGAGAGCCCAGAATTCTAAGCTGTAGGCTACTGGGGGACCCGTGGAGAAGGGGCTTCCTGAAGCACCTGATGTGCTGCTCTTCAGATGCTGCTGAAAACGATTTGGGGAGTGGGTGAGGGTGAAATGTCAGGTGTCCACTCTCCATTCATCCTCGTTACTCAGCGCTACACGACAACTCATCCCAGACTTAGTGGCTTAACATGACAATGTTTTATTCTTACAAGTCTTTGGGTTGACTGGGTAACCAGGCCTCTCCTTGTGATGTCAGAAGTGTGGCAGAACTGGGGCTGGAGGATCCAGGACAGTCTTGAGCATGTGTTTGGGGTCTTAGTGCTGGCTGTTGACTGGGGCAGCTCATTTCTCAGTCATGGGACCTCTTTCTCTCCACCATTCTCTCAACATTTGCTCACGTCTGGGCTTTTGCCTGGTGAGGGCAGAATCAGAAGCTGCCGGGCCTTTGGAGGTTTAAAAATCACACAGTGACCAGTGCTGCCTCCTGCTTCATTCTGTTAGTCAAAGCAAGTCCCAGGGCCAGCTGTCTGGAGGGGAGGGAAAGCAGACCCACCTCCGGCTGGGAAGAGTCCACAGGGACACTGGGGAGGGACGAGCGAAGTGGGCAGCATTGTTGCAGGTTTCATCAGGAACAACCACCTTTCCATCCTAGCCAGAACAACCTTTGCCTTAAATCTTGGTGCACGAAACTAAAATACCCACTTCAGCCAGTATCTCCTGTTAGAAATGTCAAGACAAAAGCTGACTGAGATGAAAATAAGTAGGTCACTTTGAAAATCACCTTGAAAAACGTGACTCATTCAGTTACAGAGGTTGATTTAACTATGGTAAAATACCAATTTTGATGAAAATTCAGGATAAGCCTTTTAATTCCCATGTTAGGAAATGTACCTATGATTGATACTAGGTGCCTCTCTTGTTCCCTTAATTTATATGCTGCTCTTGTGATATTTATCCTTTTATGGGTTTGTCTGAAAACCAACAAGTTTTAATGGGAAAGAATATGAGAAAATAAGATGTGAAACTTGATAGCTGTAGTGGAAATTATGACTTTAAACCTCTTCTGGACAAAAATGATTGTTGTAGCAGTAAAGTTTGTCCTTCCAACCAGCTGTTCATAAATTTGAAGAAATAGGAGAAGAAGAAGTTTTTAATGGTGGATTAACATCCATCAATGGCTCCAGCAGCCACCAGTGAGCTGCTAAAGGTTGGAATCCCCATCATGAAGCAGAAATGTGTGGCCCTTATTAGAGAATCCCTCTGACAAATGACTCCCAGTCGCCAAATCTATGTGAAAAGGCTGCAGCTGACACCCAAAATGCCACAATTTCCTTTCCAGTGGTTTCCTTCTAGCCTAGGAAATCCTCTTTGCATTTTGAGATTCTGTTTTATACCCTTTGGTCTTTTTATGTTCTGCTCCAATGGCCATGTCATGAAGATGAGGTGGTAGTAGTAACATTTCCGCTGTATGCTGGGTAAGGTAATGTAACATCTGGTTAGAGTTGTATTTCCAGTTCACAGATGTGTGTTTGCTTACATACCCTTGAGATACCACCTATCTATATCTGTGGAATTTTTGGTGTCTTGTCATCGCAGCACCTCCCCTGTCCCCACAAAACTCCAGAGGAACTTTTCCAATTGTGTGCTTACAGCTGCCTAGAGATAACATTGTCACTTCTTATTCCTTGATTCTAGGTATCCTTTGGCCGTGATTTTGAACAACAGCTGAGTTTTTATGTTGAGGCCAGGTCAATGTTTTGCAATCTGGAACCTGTTCTTGTGCAGTTGATTCACGTAAGGATTTTCACTCATTCATTTATTCTCTCAATACATGTTTATTGATCATTGATAGGCCACACACCAGTTTTAATCTGAGATTCTTCTGGCCCCATATTGCTTCTGTTCCCAAGGCATGAAAGATGTTTTCTCAAAGGTTAATAAAATCTACAACTTTGCTTGAGCCTTAGAGTGGTTTCATTGGCCTCTTTTTCTCTGAAATTTGCATATTCTCACTCCTGCATGTCAACAGCAAAGAGCTGAGTGAGTTGTAGTGATTATTTAGTTACAGAAATTAATCTAGTTGGAATTCCGTGTTGCCTAACCAGAGTCCCAGTTTTCTTGGTTCACAGTGCCTTGCAGTAACTTTTTAGGATGCCCTTAGGCAAAAAGGAAGAGAACAATTCTGTTTACTAAGAAATTAGGTTCAAGCAACTTAAGAATTTGTGCTCTAACAGCTTGCTCTCTGAACCAATACTTGATGTAAATTGAAAGAAAAATAGTATATATTTGCATTCCGTTTAAAATCATCATAATTACTTACTAATGAAGTATATGTACCTCTAGGCATTGCTTGACTTCTCAAACCTTGAAATCAGATGGGACACCACTACCCAATTTCCTGTTCCAGATAGATTTTTTTCCCCCTACATTAATGTTTGCACAGTACTTTTTGTCATAGCAGTTGCTAAAAACCCAGTTTTGCAAAGATATGCCATCACTGCAAGGAAGATACCATGTCTGTGAGCTACCGTACACAAGAGCTTTGCATAGTGTTCAACAGTTGAGTCCTTCTGTGGTTGTCCAAAACGTGGGATGCCCCTCTGATTTTCCTGTAACACCCTGGGGTGACATGGTACACATTTTGGGAACCATAGGTCCAAACTTTTAATTGTTGTGAAAAGATTCCCCAAGGCTCTTGAGTTGCTTCATGTAAATTTAAGGAAAATGACTTTTTAATATATTTGTTTGCTGATTATCAGATTTTGTAGCATTAGTAAACTTAAGACCTAAATGTAGAGACTTGTAAGTCAGGGGAGTTAATAGTACTCAGCCTGTAAAGTCATGAGGAGTAAATGAGCTTAAGAATGTACAGCACCTAGAAGGGCACCTGCTGTGCTATAAGTGATAACGTGGCTGCTGTTACTTTCTTACGGTTAGCGTCAGTGTGGCAGAGGTATTTTGTATGGTTTATCTTCAGGTTTGGAGGTATCTCTTAAGATCTCTAAGATCTTAAGCTTACTTAGTGTGTGGGATTTCTGGAAATGGAATAAGTGAACCCTGGCTATTCATTAAGCCAGAAAATGGTCATTTATCATGCTGGTTGATAGGCATGACTTAACTCAGTGAGTGCCCCTTGGAGATGTTTGCTCAAGCTGAGATTGATTCTGGCCTGATGGCCCCTTTGCCATTTCAGGGTTTGGTGCTCACCAGTTTTGGTTCCGGAACCAGTCTGGGTTCTGGTTAGCTTATTCTCATTAACTTGTATACAGTCAGCGTTCAAATCTCTTTGGAAGATGTTTAATCTGAATTAACCATCATTTCATTCCCATTTCTGTTTTACTTTTTAATCTAGAGTGTGAACCGGTTGGCAATGGAAACAAGGAAAGTAATGAAGGGAAATCATTCTAGAAAGACTGCTGCATTTGTCCGGGTATGTTTCAAAGATAAGATTTACTTTGAACTCCAGTGGGCTGTTTCTTACACAAGTTTCTGAATTGTTCCTCCCAGAAAAAGATTAAGGGTGATTTAATATTGATTTTCCAGATTTTTCCTTATATATTCATGGACTGACCGATTTTCTTAATGTTTTCAAAAGAAACAATCAAAGGAGTCTGAATTTTGATATGCATTAGGGGAGGTGGTTGAGATGGATTTGCATTTTTGTATGCCAGCTGAATTATATCTGGCTCATGCCAGTAACTGGGAAGCCTAGGACTTTTTTTCCTCTTGTCAAGTTCCCAGCTTTGGAAGAAATTTGTTTCTTGAGTAAGCTGCTCAAAATTTTATCAAAACAATACATATCCATGCTTTAAAAATAAAATCATACTGAAAAAATTATAGTGAAAATAAGCTTCCCAGCCCTGCCCTTTCTCACCATATACCTCTCTCCTCACAGTCTCTTTTTAGCAGTTTCTTCTTCAAATTACCAATTAATTCATTTTTAATTGGTTTTAAAAATGGTTTTAAATTTTGGTTTTAACAACTGCTTCTTTAAATGATCAATATTAGGTGTTATCTATTCACTTCCTGTGATGACAGATGAAGATTTATTTTTGTACACCATTACTGTCCTTGGTTGCACCTCCTGTTCCTCCCCAAAAGGGAAATACAGCAGAGGCAAGGGGGAGAAATTGGGGTTCATAATGGGGAGATGAATTAAGTGTTTTTACTTGAAAATATATGATGGATGAAAATGAGAATATTAATCCACTGTGATGGCATTGCCGCCTAACCTGCTGTTCGTCCCCTTTCTTCTAGGCCTGCGTTGCCTACTGCTTCATTACCATTCCCTCCCTGGTGGGGATCTTCACCCGCCTCAATCTCTACCTGCATTCTGGTCAGGTGGCTCTGGCCAACCAGTGCCTCTCCCAAGGTGAGCCCGTCACTCACTCTCTTCTCTCAGACTCTCCCTGGCTCCTTAGGAAAGCTGACTCAGCAGTGTGTGAATGTGTGCAGAGAGCTTCCTTTAAGGAGGAAAGAAAAGAAAAAGTGATCAATAAGTGATGAATTTTTTCTTTAGTAGGAAGCACCTCGGACACATACACATTTATAGAGTCAGACAGATTACAGAGCCTGGGTTATTTCCTGTAAGGACCTTCCTACATCTGTCTCAGGCATGTCAGGTCAGGTGGCTCAGACATCCCTAGAGAGTTTTAGAACTTAGGCCTGTTCATTCACAGCAGATTCAAGATTATTTATTGTTGTCAGAGTTTGAAATTCCAGAGATACAGGAGTAGCATCTAAGCAGTATGGAATGAATACTCTCTATAGTTTGCTGTTAGGGATAAAAATTCTGCCTAAAACCTGTTTCTGTAAGATGTACAGAGCTGTCCTGGAACCAGGATTGTGTGAGCGGTTTATTTGGGAGGTGAATCTAAGAAGTGTCAGGAGGGTGAGGTGAGGTGAGATGAGGGAGGGAAGGATGCCAGTGAAGGGTGTGCTGGTGGAGGGTTAGGGTTCATGGCAGCTGGGTCCTTCCCATCGGACCCTCAGTGTCACCAAAGTCTTCAAACATGATTGCTGTCTAAAAACCTTTTCAGACTCTGCTTGGTTTTATTCTCAACTCCTGGGTGTTCCAGTAGCCACTCAGCACCTTTGGGATCAAACCAAAGACACCAGACAAAGACACCAGACACCTGGCCTGAAGTCCCCACGTGATCTGCTGTATCTAGCAGCTGCCTTCTGTCCTTAGCTCAAACCATGCCTTAGCTGCACTGGCTTTTTTTCTGTCCTTTGAACATACTAAGCCATCTACCAGTTCAGAGCCTTTGCCCTTGCTGTTCCCTCTTTCTAGAATGATCATCCTCCCAGATATTTGTATTTTCTAAGATTACTGGGCCAGAGATGAGATGCGAAGCCTCGCCTCTTTTGGTGTCCTTTCCTGTCCACCCTCTCTAAAGTAACCCCACCTTCCCAATCATACTCCGTACCATCCTCCTCATGTCGTCATTGCACTTGCTGTCATCTGATGCTTTCTTACTGTGTGTATCTGTTTGCTTATTGTCTGGACGCTCCCTTCCCCAACGAGGACTGCAAATCCCATTCTTACTATGTGTATTTGTTTTCTTATTGTCTGGACACTCCCTTCCTCCACGAGGACTGCAAATCCCACAAGAGCCGGTATGTCCTTATTACTCGTCAGCAGATGCGGAACTTATTCCTAATGCCTGCTTTGGTAAGGATGATGGGTTTTCAGGAAACAAAACGAAAATTAACAGCTTCTGCCAATAACCCAGTGATGTGCAAAATGAAGGTTAGATTAAATTAATTAATTAGATTAAATTGATGTTCAGTTCAGTTCAGTTGCTCAGTCATGTCCGACTCTTTGCAACCCCATGAATCGCAGCACGCCAGGCCTCCCTGTCCATCACCAACTCCTGGAGTTCACTTAGACTCACGTCCATTGAGTCAGTGACGCCATCCAGCCATCTCATCCTCTGTCGTCCCCTTCTCCTCCTGCCCCCAATCCATCCCAGCATCAGAGCCTTTTCCAATGAGTCAACTCTTCGCATGAGGTGGCCAAAGTACTGGACTTTCAGCTTTAGCATCATTCCTTCCAAAGAAATCCCAAGGCTGATCTCCTTCAGAATGGACTGGTTGGATGTCCTTGCAGTCCAAGGGACTCTCAAGAGTCTTCTCCAACACCACAGTTCAAAAGCATCAATTCTTCGGCACTCAGCTTTCTTTACTGTCCAACTCTCACATTCACACATGACCACTGGAAAACCATAGCCTTGACTAGACAGACCTTTGTTGGCAAAGTAATGTCTCTGCTGTTGAATATGCTATCTAGGTTGGTCATAACTTTCCTTCCAAGGAGTAAGCGTCTTTTAATTTCATGGCTGCAGTCACCATCTGCAGTGATTTTGGAGCCCCCAAAAATAAAGTCTGACACTGTTTCCACTGTTTCCCCATTTATTTCCCATGAAATGATGGGACTGGATGCCATGATGTTAGGAAAGTTTAAATCTTATGAACTGATGCCCTCTTAGAAAGGTCAAGAATAGTGTGTGGGGACCCCTGTGTGGGGGACCCCTGAGTTTGATGTCACCTGTAGCATTAGGAATGAGTTGTGAGCTGGAGATGCCAGAGCTGTGAGCTGCATGTGGAGGCCCCAGAAGCCTAGATCTTCTCCCAGCTTGATAAGCTCAGGGCCACGTCTTGAATGTTACAGATCCCAAACAAACTCAGCGCCCCTGTGTTAGAGCTCTGGCCTCCTCCTCTGCCTCCCCTGCACTTTAAACTGCTACAAGGTGGGGGGCAGGAATTCAGTGTCCACTTCATGCTTAATAATTTATCCAATGATTTTGCTCAAGTCTCTAAATGCTGTGGTGCTAAACCTTAAAAGCTTATTGTTGTTGTTCTGAAAGCCACATGTGGCAGTTGCTGGCCAAAATAAATAATATATTCAATTACTGAGAAGGGGAAAGCTAAATATAAATTAAGTGAAGCTTGTGGAAGTGGGCTGATTGGGTTTGTTTGCCTCCTTAAACATCCCCCCCACCCCAGCTGGTTATAAAACATCCCCCCCACCCCAGCTGGTTATAAAACATCCCCTCCCCCTTATTCATTTTCTGGCCTCCCTTGATCCAGCCTCTGCTGTACCTTCTTTATCAGCTGCAGCTTTGCCAGGGCTGGCTCAGCCCAACAAGTAAACTCCAGTTGAACCCTGAGCCAAGCCAGCGTGGAGTGCTGACGAAGGCTTATTACAGGGAGGCCCGTTCTGGTCCTTTGGACACATTGATTCAGCATGTAGGCTGGATCATGCAGGGGGTTGGTCTAGGACCATCCATTGCTCCCAGATCTTTAGGAGAAATGAAGGACTTGCAAATCAGTTGTCAGTCACATCTTCTGACCCAGAGATGCCTGTTCACTGTCACTGGGGCTAGCTCCTTGTCCTTGTTAGTCAGTGATTCTTTCTGGAAGGTTATCACCAAGCCACAGCAAGAGTGAATTCTTTTCTGTCTATCTTGGTTCCTTTATCTTTACAGTTCCTCACCTCAGAAAGGAGGATGTTTTATAATGAAAGTATTATTGTTAAAGGTGGCTTCCCTGGTGGCTCAGTGGTAAAGGATCCACCTGCCAATGCAGGAGCCACGGGTTTGATCCCTGGGTCGGGAAGATCCCCTGGAGAAGGAAATGGCAACCTGCTCCAGTATTCTTGCCTGGAAGATCCCTTGGATAGAGAAGCCTTGGTGGGCTACAGTCCATGGGGTCGCAAGAGTCGGACACAACTTAACGACTAAACAACAACAACAGATGTTAAAAGTGGGTCTTGAGAGAAGAGCATTTGTTTATCAGGGAAGGACTGTGGGGAAAGGAAGAAGGAATAGTTAGCGTTCAGGTAGAGGAGCCGGCCTGAGCAAAAGAGGGGATGTGTGGGATCATATGATGTATTAGGGATGAGGCCCTAATGACTGGTGAGTTTCAAACCTCCTGAGTGTGCTGGTCCCAGTCCTGATTCTGCTGCTTATGAGTTGTATGCTTTGGACTGATTGGCTGGATGGTGCCTCGGTTTCTCCATCTGTAAAGTGGAGATGATGGCGGTGGTTCCTGTGTTGGACTTTCTTTTTTTAATTCTTGGCTGTACTGGGTTTTCCTTGCTGTGCAAGGGCTTCTCTCTAGCTGCAGCTGTCAGGAGCTACTCTCTAGTTGCAGTGTGCATGCATCTCACTGCGGTGGCTTCTCCTGTTGCAGAGCAGGGGTGTAGGTGCGAGGGCTTCAGTGGTTGTGGTGTATGGGTTCAGTTGCCCCATTGCATGTGGAATCTTTCTGGACCAGAGATCCAACCCATGTCCCCTGCATAGCAGTCAGACTCTTAATTAAAAAAAAAAAAAAATTATTTAGTTGATTTATTTGGCTGTGCCAGGTCTTACTTGTGGCATGCAGGATCTTTTGTCTCCGTTACAGCACCTGGGATCTTTAATTGAGGCATGGGGCCAGGGGTGGGGTGGGGGCGGGCCAATCTTCCTTTCCTAGGGTTTGAATCCAGGCCTCCTGCATTGGGAGCACAAAGTCTTAACCGCTGCACCACCAGGGAAGTCCCTGTGTAGATTAACTGAGAGAAAGTGCTTGGGCACTCGGTCCACTGGCACATGGTGGCGGTTCAGAAAGATTAACTTAGTGTAACCATCCCTCACAAGATGAGAGTATGCTGTGGGGTTTAGGTGCTAACTGCATACAGTGCAGCTCTGCAGCTCCAGAATTCTGAAAGCCAGTTCTCATACTCAGAAGCTTGAGAAATCTGCAGGAAAGCTGTTCATTTCAAGACTGACCTGCTGAATTATCCTGAAAATAACAAATCTGCAGTTCCTCCAAAGATGAAACTTATAGTGAGAACAGTTAGAGCGAAATAGTGGTGAAAAGAATGATTTGTGTTCTTATCGTTAATAATAATGCTTTTTCCCTCCTATAGAATTCTCTCCCCCTCCTTTGTTTGAAAACATTTTTTCCTTCCAGTTTTTTTTTTTTTTTGAGATACGATTGACATACAGCACTGTGTAAGTTTAAGGTGTACAGCATAATGATTTGACTTAAATACAGCATGAACTGCTTACCACAGTAAGTTTAGTGAACACCCGTCAGCTCATATAAGTACAAAATTAAAGAAACTTTTAAAAGTATTTTTTCTTTGTGATGAGAACTCTTAAAATTTACTCTCTTAACAACTTTCATATATAACGTACAGCAGTGTTAATTATATTTATCATGTTGTACAGTACATACGTAGTACTTACCTTATAACTGGACGTTTATTCCTTTTGACTGCCTTCATCCAGTTCCTCCTCCCCCCATCCCTCACTTCTGGTCACCCCAAAGCTGACCTACTTTTCTAGGAGTATTTTTGTTTTTGTTTTTTTTAAACTATAATTGACCTACAACACAGCATGTCGTTCAGTCACCAAGTCATGTCTGACTCTCTTTGACCCCATAAACTGTAGCACGTCAGGCTTCCCTGTCCTTCACTGTCTCCCTGAGTTTGCTCAAACTCATGTCCACTGAGTCAGTGGTGCCATCTAACCATCTCATCCTCTGTCGCCCCCTTCTCCTCCTGCCCTCATTCTTGTCCAGCATCAGTGTCTTTTCCAATGATTCAGCACTTTGCATCGGGTGGCCATAGTATTGGAGCTTCAGCTTCAGTCCTTCCAATGAATACTCAGGGTTGATTTCCTAACTTGCCATACACAGGTACTACATCGTAATTTGCCATATTCCCTACACTGTGTGTTTCATACCCTTGACTCATTTACTTTGCAGCTGAAAGATTGTACCTCTTTATCTCCCTCCCCTAATTTCTCTCTTCCCCTCTCCACACTCCTGTCTGGCAACCACTTGTTTGTTCTCTGTATCTTACTTTATTTCCATTTCATGTTTGTTCATTTGTTTTCTTTTTTAGATTCTACCTATTTCTTTCCTCCTCTCAATGCATCCGCCCTTAAAAATCTAACTTTGTTTTACTAATTTTTTTACATCTTCATCTTGGAGAGCTGTGCTCACAAACCATGTCTTAAGCAAAAGCCCCAAACAAAGTTAGGTCAGATTCTTCTGTAAGACATACTATCCTCACACTATGCACTTTCCCTCATTGCACTTATTACTGTTGTTATTTAACAAATAAATATGTAAAGAATTGTACGCTTCCCTCCCCTGAAGAGTGTCAGCTCCACGAGGTCTCATCTTCCTTATTCCCTGTGCTGTGCCTGGCTCCTGGCACATTGCCTACTACATGGGCACTCAGTAAATGATGAAGGAATGAATGACACCACGTGGTAATACTGGTTGATAACTCTTTACAGTATTGATGAATGTAAAATGGTACCAAACCTTTTATGGTATGGACCTAACTCTTAAGCAACCCTGTTGTTCAGAAGAGTTTCATCAAAGTCCTCTTGGTAGGTTTTAAATAATTCATTTTCCTATTCATAGAAAAAAGAAAACAAGGTAAGCTCAAACATATGTCGAAGCTCATAGACATGTTGAATGCAGCCATTGTGCTGGTTTGGTCCATGAGGAACATGGGGATGCACAGAGGAGAGGCTAAAGCCAGCTGTTATGCAGCCCACTGGCTACTGTGAATTGTAACTACTGATGGAGGAAACCAGGGCAGTAGAATGGACGAGAAGATAATTTTGTATTTCTGCCTTTTGGAGAGTAAGGAGTGGCTTGTAATGGAGAAAAATGATCTCTATCCACTTAACAAGTCTTTGGAGTTTATGCTTAAGGTCATATTTATTTGTTCTGTTGACAAACCATCTTCTGAAGAACGTGTTTGATGTGACTCTTTTCTCTAACTTAAGGCCACTCTGGTGATTATGGATGAAGTAGGTTAATTTTGCTGTAACAGTTCACAGGTGGGCAGATGGCATGAAGTTTGTCTGAATGCACATGATCCATCCACCTTAGGGGAGGTAAGGGCTGGAATGGAACCCACAGAAAAGACTAGGGTGTGCCCCCCACCCCTTAAGTTCACTCAGCTCCTTACAATTGTAAATGCCTGTGATTTGGTTCCTCCTGCTAGTAGTTCTTGGCCATTTTTCACATGCAAACCACTGTGCCAAGCGTTGTGCTAAAACAGGAATTCATTTAAAGAGACTTCATGCTCACAGGGGAGAGTGGGTCTGTTTACAGTTATTGCAGCACGTGATGAGTGTCATGCAAGATGTTCATAACATGTACCAGGGAATTTTAGAAATGACCCTTGACTTGGAAGAGGAATTAAAAAAAAAAAAGAGTTGGCATTGAAAAGTCTGGAAGGTAAGGGGGATCTGTAGATGTTGAAGTGAGGCAAGGGGGTGGGAGGAGGGCATTCTGGCCTAGGCAACAGCAAGAGCAGAGGCCTAGAGGCTGGAAAAATGGTGCTTCTGGAAGGACTAAGTGGAAGGTCAAGTTAGGAAGACTAGTTGTTGAGAGAACTGAATTCCAAGCAAAGCAGTTTAGTTTTATTCAATACATGTTATTAGCTGGGTGGCTGATCTTTTTACAAAAGAGGAAACTGAAGCTCAGAGGTGTGCAATGACTTGCCCAGGAGCACCTAGCTAATAAGTGACTTCAAGTGCTCTTTCCACCACTGTGTTTCTCTATAGTTAGGTTGGTTCCTCTAAACATAATCTGGTGGGGTTTTTCTGTTGGTTTTTTTAAGTATTTATTTATTTGTGGCTGCACTAGGTCTTTGCTGCATGTGGGATTTCTCTAGTTGCAGAGCATGCAGGCTTTTCATTGCAGTGGTTTCTCTTGTGGTGGAACATGGGCTTTAGTAGCTGAGCACATGGGCTCAGTAGCTGTGGCTCTCGGGCTCTAGAGCGCAGGCTCAGTAGTTGTGGTACATGGGCTTAGTTTCTTGGCAGCATGTGGGATCTTCACGGATCAGGGATTGAACTGCTGTCCCCTGCATTGCAAGGCAGATTCTCAACCACTAGACCACCAGGTAATCCCCTAATCCAGTGTTTTATTTCTAAGGATTGAGAAACAACAATCCTTGGTGTGTGTGGTTACTAGAGACCAGTGAGTATAGACTGAATAGATAACTTATTTAGGAGACAGTCAGAATTAAGGTAAGGAATGCCTAATCCTTTCTGCTTAGGGAAACCCAAGCTTAATATCCACAGAAAGACCTTCACAGCTTCCTGTGAACTCATGCAGGGTCAGCAGTAAAGTGTGTTACCCTTGCAGGACCCAGAGATGTGAGTCAGGTGAAACATGGGCTGAGTGTGCTCGACTCGGAGAGAGGCTTTGCCTATCGGAGAAGAAGAGAGAACTTATAGGCACCTCCTATGGTGCTGCCGAAACTGAGAAGTCATCTGTGTGTCTGGGTGGACTTTTCACATTAAGAGTCGACATTCTGCATAAACCAGGTGGCAAAGTCAAGGGTAAATTAATGCATAAGTGTTACCACTGACAGTTTCATGTATAAGGTATTTAATTGTCCTTTGGCATTCATTATTTCTTTAAATTTTGCTCTTTACACGTATCATCAAAGCAATGGTCCTTAAATCCTCAAACTTAATTCCTGTAATGACAAGTTCTATTATAAAAACATAGTTTAGTAATAAATGGTATTGAATATCTATAAATAACTTGCCTATGGATAATAACTGGGCCATTTGGACTATGAGGCTTTAGCCAAAGACACCCCTATCACCTGGTGGTGGCACACCTTCATGGCAGACTGCCTTAGTCTGTTTGGGCTGCTGTAACAAAAATACCATGGACCAGGTGGCTTAATCAACAAACGTTTGTTGCTCACAGCTCTGGAGACTGGAAGTCCAAGATCAGGCTATGACTGATTCATTGTCTAGTGAGGACTTCCTGATTCATAGACTGTGATCTCATTGTGTCCTCACATGGCAGAAGGGAGGAAGGAACTCTCTGGGGTCCTTTTATAAGGGCACTAATCCCATTCATGAGGGCGACACCCTCATGACCTAATCACCTCCCAAAGTTCCTACCTCCTGATACCATCACCTCAGTGTTTAGGATCTCAGCATATGAATTGGTGGGGGAGAAACATTTAGTCCCATAACAGAGTGAGAGAGAGTAGACCACGCCCTGTTGTGGCATTTTATACGGTAGTTTCCACTGTATAGATATTGTCCAGTCCAAACTTAAACTTATCCAGAGACGGAAAATGCTGAAGACTGGTGAAAATGTTCAGCAGCGGAGCTGATAGGACTTGAGAGAGAGTGAACCGTTCTTGTAGCCTGAACCCTGCTTTAATAAGGTATACTCAAGGCACAGGAATCTTTCAACCACTCATGACATTTTTCCTTAAGAAACGTGATGTTTCCTTTCTTGACATTCCCTGGATTAGGACAGCTGTCCTTCTGAGTTGTCCAGGAGGGCATATGGTAGCTGAAGGTCTGGGAATGGAATGGGGTAGATTACTCTGAGGACTTGTTTAGGAGTTTATGACCCTGAAAAGTAGTAAAGATTTCCATTAGCACTGACTCACTGCACTGTTTAAAAAATAAAACGCCACCTCTGAAGGTGGCCTGCATTATCACTTCCTGATCCTCTCTTATGACTCAGGTACTGAGTCGTATTCTGTATTGACAATGCCAAGGACATAGAGGATGAACTTACTGTCAGAGATCACAGTTAAACTTGAGTTTTATCATGTATGACATGTGTTTGAGGAGACTGTCCTGTATCCTGTTGAAAAATAGACAGCCTGTACTTTATTTTAAATCTTAATGATTTTTATTTTAATATTCCATGCTCATTTGAAAAAAATTCTGACAATATAGAATTGCAGATCTTAAAGAAAGTAAAAAGCCCCCAGATAAAAGTTACTTGTTACTATACTCTTTCTCCTCACTTCTGAAAAGTCCACTGTTTACAGTTTGTATGTTTGTCTTGATTTTTTCCTTCTATATATCCATTTGAAAATGCCCTTTTATTCTCATACACTCTCTGCCTCTCTCCTCTATTCTTCTCCCTATATGCTCTTCTAATCTATCTATATTCTTATATAAACATGCAGTCCCACCAAGCCCCACCTTAGAAATGGGAATGTGACTTCCCCAGTGTTTTTCAACTTGCTTTTTTTGCTGATCAATAAATTTTGGCCCCTGTCCTCACACCTTCTTCCTGCCCACCATGTTCATACATGTAGATTCACCCCATTCTTTGTAATGATTATTCAGTATCTATTTCTTTTCTTTCTTTCTTTTTTTTGGCAGAGCAGGGTGGGCTATACATTATTTCCCCAAACCTCGCTTCCGTTTTTTTCCCCCAAACTCCTATTGAAAAACATTTGAACTCTTTCTAGTTTTTTGCTCCTATAGACAGTGAGCAACCTGCATCCTAACTGAGCATTTTGAAACTTTCTGACCATTTTCTGATTGACTTATACGTTCCTCTCTTAGAACCTGAAACCTTGTTCAGAGAGTCCTATGCAGAGCTTCAGTGCACAGAACAGATAGCAGTGGGGCTCCTCAGGTGGGCATGTGTGTGGGAGGCTGCTGGCCCCTTAGTTTCTGCAGGAGCTGGAAGATGCCTCAAAGCATAGGGTGAACAAAGCCTTTTCAAGCCTTGAGAAGAAATGAAGCTGTCTAGTGAGCATGCTTTAACTCCCTTTGTAGAGCAGAGAATCACTGACTGTGGAGTGCAGTGCAGCACCCGGAGCCCTGGGGGCCCCGGAACCTGTGTGTTACCCTCAGCCTAGTGCCTGGCCTTACGCAGACGAAGGGGGTGGGCGACCCTCAGGGCGTGACAGGGGTGCTAGAGTCCACAGTGATCCTTCCCCAGCTCTATCCTCAGCGTGCCCTGCTCTAGTAAAGAAGGAAGGGGCTACTCTTCAGAACGCCCTTTGACGTCCTGCCTGTCTACCTCACTGCCCCTTCTGTCGTGTACATTTCCGTGACTGAAAATTTTGTAATAAAATTGTATTGACTTTGCTAAAGAAAAATTATTTTTGGAAATCTATAAATAAAAATTCCAAAACAGTAACCTAGCAGTACATGAAAGATCCTGGTTTTCTTCGCTGTCAGCCAACACTCCTGGATAACACTTTGTAGTTTGGCATTATCTTGGAAATGGAAATGGCAACCCACTCCAGTATTCTTGCCTGGGAAATCCCATGGGCAGAGGAGCCTGGCAGGCTGTAGTCCATGGGATCACAAGGAATTGGACATGACTTAGCGACTAAACACAAAAACAACAAAAATACATGTGTATATATACTTCTTTTCTTATAAAGATAGTATCACGCTATATACAGTTGTATAACATTTTTCTTTAATATATCATAGGTATAATGTATTATACTTCAAAACATACCAAAGTATTATTCTCTTTATTAATGATATCATTTCCACAGTGTGGCAGTGCAATAATTCTTTAACTAGTCACTTATGGTTGAATGGAGAAGGCAATGGCACCCCACTCCAGTATTCTTGCCTGGAAAATCCCACGGAAGGAGGAGCCTGGTAGGCTGCAGTCCATGGGGTCGCTAAGAGTCGGACGCGACTGAACGACTTCACTTTCACTTTTCGCTTTCATGCACTGGAGAAGGAAATGGCAACCCACTCCAGTGTTCTTGCCTGGAGAATCCCAGGGATGGGGGAGCCTGGTGGGCTGCTGTCTATGGGATCGCACAGAGTCGGACACGACTGAAGTGACTTAGCAGTATGGTTGAATTGTTTTCAGTTTTTCTCCAGTCAAGCTAAATTGATGTAAAGAAACCTTCATGCATGGAGAACCGTTGACTCAGTTATTCTCAGTAGCAAGGCAGCATGGGTAATACAGGTAATCCCAACATACCCAGTTTACTAGTGCCTTCAGCTGAGCCCTTATTTTCAGCTTCTCCCAGGGTTTGCTAGTGGCAGATACTTTAGTGACCGTTCTGTAGTTTCAGTGGCTGTGTGTTTGGGTGTGTTTGATTTCTCCTCGTCCTGGTAGAGGGTTCTAGAATAACATCCTCCTTTGGTATTCTGCAGACCCTTTGACTCCCCAGGTTGGGAAACAAGAACTTGTAACTTCAAACAGAAAATCATCAAAAGTTCAATGCTAGGCCTCCCTGGGAAATAAGGAGGTAGCCTGCCCTGGCTGAATTTCATTGTTGCTTACTACTTCTATTTGCTTCTGGCAGAATGTCTCCGGATTAAACCTTTCAGAATGTGCCATTTGCTGTTAGAAAGTCATATTCTGCATTTAGCTGAAGGATTTAGAACGATTTTTTTCAAACCCATTGAATCATAAAATTCACTGGAGAAACTTGTTTCTTTAAAAAAAAGATGAATCAAATGATCAGGATGGTAAATTTGATGTTGTGTGCTTTTTATCTCTTTAAAAAAAAAATGGAGGAAAAAAGGAAATGGACCAAATACCACTTTTTGGCTGTAAAAGAGAACAAAAATGTGCTTTATATAGATGAAGGATTAATCTCCAAGACTGTTATTAAGTAGTGGGTGAGGAGTTGCACAATGGTGTCTACTGTATGTTAACTCTGTAAAAAGAGGAAGAAAGAAAGAAAAAATAAAAGGAAAACGTATTTGTTTCTGTATACTTGGAAGCATACCCAAGCAGCAGATAACAGTCTTTGCCTTTGAGAAGGGAAACTGGATGGCCAGAGGCAGGAGTGAGAGGAGAATTACGTGACTCTGTCAGTTATTGAAAGATAAATATATTTTTTTTAAGTTAGGTTTCTGAGTCTCTGTCTTGGATGGTCTGATTTAATATCATACATTTAAGGTGGAGCCTGGGAACCCATATATGTATTTTAAATAATAGCTTTATTGAGAATTGATTCATGTAGCATAAAATCCATCCTCTTAAGGTGTACAATTCAATAGTTTTTAGTATATTTGGAATTTTGTGATCATGGTCATTAATTCCAGAACATTTCCATCTCCCCAAAAGAAAACCCCAAATCCATTAAGCAGTTATTCCCCACTCTGCCAACCACCAGTCTTCTTTTTGTTTTGATGGATTTGCTCATTCCAGTCATTTCATATAGAGTCGTACAATGCAGATCTTTTATGACTAGCTCCATTCATTTAGCATAATGATTTTCAAGAGTCATTCACATGGTAACGTGTGTGTCCGTATATATGCAGCATCCATGTAGAACTGGAGGAGCCACCAAATTATTTTGCAATATGGCTTTACCATGTTCCATTCCCCTCAGATTGCAGATGGTTGTTTGGGGGCCTGGGAGCTGTATTTTTTTTTTTTTCTTACAAGGATCTTGTAAGGATTCTTATGGGATTTTTTCTTACAAGGATTCTTATGATCAAGCGGTTTTGGAAAACACCGTCTCTGAGAGTAGCACGGTCCCTCTTACTGTGACTGCTGGGATGGTGGCTGTGTTTCTCCTCCACCAGTGCCCCGCAGTGCTTGAAGGACATGCTGGTTACTGTGCAGGGAACAGCAGCAGAATGCCTGTCTGCAGAGCAGTCAGCACCCCAAGAAAAAGGATCTCAAACAGAGTGAACTCGGGTGAGATCAACCAGGCCTGAGTCTATTTTTTTCTTTGTTTTAATTTTTTTTTTTTTTGAAGATGAAATATGGAAAAGAAATCTAGGTATCCCTTGAAACCTCAGAAGATTCAGATGGAGGAAGGCATAGCATGGTGAAGCCAGTGCATATATTGGGTTGGCCAAAAAGCCTGTTCAGGTTTTTCTGTAAGATCTTATGGAAAAACCTGAATGAACCTTTTGGCCAACCCAATACATGCTTTTTCTTCCCCCAGTGGAACAAGGGTAATAATAGTCTTTATGAATTGGAATCTGATTTCTCCTTTTCCTAGAGGTCTTTAAAAATTTTTTTTAACCCATTTTATCTGTAATTGTCTTCTCTGACTTTTAATAGCCACAATGAGTCAAGTGTTACTATGTGCTGTAGGTTATATAGAAATAGAGGTATAATGTTGTATACATGAAAAACTCACATAATGTTATAAACAAACTTCAGTTTTTTAAATGTTATGTTATGATTATTCTGAACTCTAAACTATGAGAAGAAAACTGTTTTCATACACACTAGAATGGCACCCCACTGCAGTACTCTTGCCTGGAAAATCCCATGGACAGAGGAGCCTGGAAGGCTGCAGTCCATGGGGTCGCTGAGGGTTGGACACCACTGAGCGACTTCACTTTCACTTTTCACTTTCATGCATTGGAGAAGGAAATGGCAGCCCACTCAGGTGTTCTTGCCTGGGGAATCGCAGGGACAGGGGAGCCTGGTGGGCTGCCGTCTATGGGGTTGCACAGAGTCAGACATGACTGAAGTGACTTAGCAGCAGCAGCAGCAGCAGCAGCAGCAGCATTTGAGTTCTAATTACTAAGACAAAATTAAGAAGTCTCCTAGACAAGACTATATATGGGGCAAGTCTTCTGAGGTTAGACATCTGCTTTGGAGCATTTCCCGCCTCAACCCTTAAGTAAGTATTTCTTGTAGCTCCCTCCTCTGGATGGGGCTTCAGTGGGGCGACTGTGAGGAGCAGAGCACTCAGCACATAGTGGCCCCCTCCTTAATGAGTCATAATAAGGGGCACTTTTCTCAGGGCCACTTGGTAACAAGCACATAAATAGAATAAATAGTCTTTCAAGTTGTTCTGAGCAGAATTTTAGTTCCTGCCAAGAGAAGCTCTTCACCTTGTTTTCTAATGGACTTAATGTCCTCACCGGAAAGCGGTGCCTGTGGAGCCAGGAGGAAAATGCCAGACGTGGTGGAGTCCGGACCTACCTGTGCTCTCAGGGCGGGGGCAGGGGGTAATGTCAAGAGCAGGCTCAGCTCTTTTTTAAAATTTTTTTATTGTAGTTAAGTTTACACAACATGAAATTTACCATTGTAACCATTTTTGAGTGTACACTTCAGTGGCTTTAAGTACATTCACAACCCTGTGCAACCATCACCACTGTCTGTTTCCAGAACTATTTCATCATCCCAAAGAGAATGAAACTCTGTACCCGTTAAGTGATAATGTTCCCTCCTTCCCATTCTTCTTTATCTCTCAGAATTTGACCACTCTGAATACTTCATACAAGTGAAATCAGATACTGTTCGTCCTTTGGTCTGACCTATTTCGTTTCATTTCAGTTCAGTTCAGTCACTCAGTTGTGTCCTACTCTTGGTGACCCCATGGACTGCAGCACTCCTGTCCATCACGAACTCCTGGAACTTGCTCAGAGTCATGTCCATTGAGTCAGTAATGCCATCCAACCATCTCATCCTCTGCCGTCCCCTTCTCCTCCTGCCCTCAATCTTTCCTACCATCAGGGTCTTTTCTAATGAGTTGGTTCTTTGCATCAGGTGGCCAAAGTATTGGAGCTTCAGCTTCAGCATCAGCCCTTCCAACGAATATTCAGGACTGATTTTTTTTAGGATTGACTTGTTTGATCTCCTTGCTGCCCAAGGAACTCTCAAGAGTCTTCTCTAACACCACAGTTCAAAAGCATCCATTCTTCGGCACTCAGCTTTCTTTATTGTCCAACTCTCACATCCATATATGACTACTGGAAACACCATTGCCTTGACTAGACAGACCTTTGTTGGCAAAGTAATGTCCCTGCCTTTTAGTATGCTGTCTAGGTTTGTCATAGCTTTTCTTCCAAGGAGCAAGTGTCTTTTAATTTCAGGGCTGCAGTCACCATCTGCAGTGATTTTGGAGCCCCCCAAAATAAAGTCTGTCACTCTTTCCATTGATTCCACATCTATTTGCTATGAAGCGATGGGACTGGATGCCATGATCATAGTTTTCTGAATGTTGAGTTTTAAGCCAGCTGTTTCACTCTCCTCTTTCACTTTCATCAAGAGGCTCTTTAGTTCCTCTTCACTTTCTGCCATAAGGGTGGTGTCATCTGCATATCTGAGGTTTTTGACATTTCTCCCAGCAATCTTGATTCCAGCTTGTGCTTCATCCAGCCTGGCATTTCTCATGATGTACTCTACATATAAGTTAAATAAGCAGGGTGACAATATACAGCCTTGACATAACTCCTTTCCCCATTTGGAACATTTTCAAACTTTGTCCATACTTCTAGCACATGTAAGAATTTCCTTCCTTCCTAAGGCCTTGTAATACCCCTTTGTGTATATGTACCATGTTTTGTTGGGCTTCTGCTGTGACACTAGTGATAAAGAACCTGCCAGCCAGCGCCAGAAACATAAAGGGACTCGGGTTCTATACCTGAATCGGAAAGATCCCCTGGAGGAGGACTTGGCAACCCTATCCAGTGTTCTTGCCTGGAGAATCCCATGGACAGAGGAGCCTGGCAGGCTACATTCAGTATGTAGGGTTGTGAAGCGTCGGACATGACTGAAGTGACTTAGCATGCACACACATGTACTGTGTTTTGTTTATGTGTTCATTGGGTTGTTTCCACCTTTTGACTTTGTGAATATTGCTGCTGTGAGCATTCATGTATAAATATCTGTTTGAGTCCCTGCTTTCATTTCTTTGGGGTAGACCCCTAGAAGTGGCATTGCTAGTAGATGGTAATTCTATGTTTACCTTTTTGAGGAATCACCAGGCTGTCTTCTACAGCAACTGCACCAGTTTAGATTCCCACCAGCAGTACGTAAGAAACTTCAGTTTCTTTGCTAACACTTGTTATTTCCTGGCTTTTGTTTCTGTTTTTTGTTGTGGTGGGCATGCTCATGGGTGTGAGATGATATTTCACTGTGTTTTTGATTAGCACGTCTCGTGATGAATGATTTGAGCATCTGTTCATATGCTTGATGACCATTCGTGTATTTTCTTTGGAAAAAAATGTCTATTCAGGGTAACCTTTAGTCAGGTAACTTGTTTTCTCATTGTTGTAGAATTTCTTTTTGTGTTCTGGATGTATGACAGCTAGCATTTGCAGACTTGGGTTTCTGTTAAAAAACGCAAATCTGATTGTATTGCTCAGCGTTTGTGCTAGTAATGGCCTTTAAATTCTGCTCAGCTCAGTCTTTTACCATCCATGGGTTACTTTCACCTGGCCACTCACTTTTTGAGCTTGGCTTGTTATCTGGGTGTGGAAATAATTGTACCTTCCCCATAGGCCTGCTTGAGGACTGAGAATGTAAGTTGCCTTAAGACACAGCCTAGGAGTTCCTCTGGTTTCCATGAATAGTGGCACTTACTACTGTCTGGAGGCCAAGGCAGAAGATCCTGCAGCTCTGACTCTTTCTGGGAGGTTCATCTACCAGAACCCCTATATTAGGATGAGATCAGCTGCTCTGCATCCCCCTTAGAGCAGAGCACAGAGCAGGTTCCCAGCGGATCGGTGTTAACGAGTGTGATCACATTGGGCTCACCACCACACTGCGTGTTGTCAACTCTTGACCCTCTGTATTGATGAACGTGCTAGGGTACCACTGCAGGGTCCCAGAAGCAGCCTGGGAGGCAAGTTTCTGGAGCAGAGGGAACTTCAGGTAGTAAACCTGGTGTCTTTCCGTATTGTGATTTTTTCCCCCCTTTGGAAGAAGGAAGAGAAGGCAAAACCCCACTCTCCAGCTTCAGACGCAGACTCTTCTCATTAAGGGCTGGCCTCTGTCCCCGGCCAGCCTGGGCGTCTCTTGTTGCATCTGCCCCTCTGCTGCGCTGGCTGGGCTCCAGTTTGAACTCGGGGTGCTGCTGGCCAGAGAGCTGTTCTCTCTGCATCACTGCAGGCCATTTCAGAGTGGAAGTGTATTTGGACCATGCAAACGTTTGATCTTGTCGGGTAGTTTAAAATTTCATTTGTCGGGTCAGTGTTCTGTCTGCTTTGACCCTGAGGCTCTTTCTCATGGTTAATACTTTGGCAGTTCTAGAAGGAACTGTCTCTCTCCCTCTCCATCTCACTGCCCCCCTCACCTCCAATCCTCCCCCTTCACCCCTTCCTCCCGCTCTGTGTCCTCCTGTTGCTCCCTCTTTCTCTGCACCCCACTTCCTCTTCATCCCTCCTCCTCTCTTCCCCCATCCTCTTCCTTCCTCTCACCCTTGGAGGTCTTCTTGGTTTATAGACTATTACATATTTCTTAAAATGCCTTCATTTTCCAGATGATTCCCTGGAACTGTCACCTAATCAGAGGTCTTTAAAGCTATATGCGCGTGTGTGCACGCACACACACTTTGCTTCAGACATTTCCATTGTTATTTCCTCAACAAATACAGCATGCATTAGAGTAGATTCAGACAAACCAAAGCTTGACCTGGGCTCCACCAGCGTGGCTGGACCCTCCTGCATGCATTGGCTCTGTCATAGGACCAGGCACGTCTTGTTCCACAGCTGTGGAGTGGGCCTTCGGACAGCACTGTCCTCCTGGGCTGGACAGGAGGGTTGACCGAGCCAGTTCAGATGAAGCCTTCAATCCCTACAACTGACTTCTGTACTCTCTGTGATAATTTGCTGTGTACTTTTTTTGCTTACTATCTAAAGCCAGTTTGACTGAAATTCTTGGAGCCAAATTGCTCCAAGAAAGAAGGAGGAGAAGAGAAGAGCTGGGAGGCAGCAGCAGCGCCTCTAACCCAAATGTTCCACTGAGTCAGTCACGGTGCAGAAACCCTCTTCGAAGACCCGCCAGCTGTCTTGGGCCCTCGGTGTGGCCTGACTTCCACATACCTCTCTCAGGCTTGGCTTCTGGGCTGCGTGAAGAAGAAAGCAGACCCTGAATTTTTCGACATTCTCATATGTGGACTTCTCTTCTGTCTTGCAGCTGATGCCTTTTTCAAAGCCGCCATAAGCCTCGTTCCAGAAGTTCCCAAGATGATTAATATTGATGGAAAGATGCGGCCCTCAGAATCATTCCTTCTGGAATTCCTCTGCAATTTCTTTTCTACATTATTAATAGTTCCGGTACGTTTCCCCAGAAGACCTGTAGGTGATGTCTTTCTTTGACCTGTTTTATATACATTCTTTGCCCTAGAAGTGCAGGGATGTTCTATCTGTATCTTTGTTGGTTTTGTAGTCAGATATTTGCATTTCTCAATGCATTTCTATTCATCTATGTCCAGGGTGTATAGTCAAGGCTCTCTATATGGCGAAAGAGGTACTACTTGTTCAGGGCTCGAGCCACTGGATGAACAAAACACCCAGGGTGAAATCCCTTCCTTCCAGCTCTGCAGTGTCAGGTGATTCTGTAACATCACCAGGCTGCAGTTTCCTCATTTACAAAATGGGCATAATAATAGCATCTACATGTCTAGGTTGAGGTGAGGATTAAGTGAGCAAATATACGTAGGTGGTTACAACAGTGCCTTGTGGTGTGCTTAGTCACTCCGTCATGTCCAACTCTTCATGACCTCATGGACTGCAGCCGGCCAGGCCTCTCTGTCCATGGGGATACTCCAGGCAAGAATGCTGGAGTGGGTTGCCATCTCCCTTCTCCATCAGTGCCTTTGTACATAGTAAGCACTTGAAGAGGTAATGGTGATGTTATTTTGATGGCAAAGACCAGAATACACAACAAGATAGTGAAAGTCAAAGGGCTATTGTTGGAAGATGCTGGGGTTTCTTGTGGAATATAGGGAATGAGTAGTCAGATTTGGGCTGGAAGGAATCAGGGGCACTCCCAGGATCCAGCATTAGGGCCCTCACCCTAGTTGGGGTTCTTAACTTGGGGTCTGCCTAACCCATGGGGATCTGGCAGAGCAACCACGAATTCAGATGAAAAAAAAAACCCTTTTTTTTTTTACAAACCTCAGTGAAATTTAGCCTTTCACTTCATTACAAATCACAGGCAATGAACCACAGTACTAGTTGTAGTAACTGGGACTTTGTCACCAAAGTAATCAGCAGTATGTTCACATAACATTTCAGGTGTGAGAGATATTTTAGAGGACTATCTACATGTTTCCTTCCTTTACAAGTGCAATAGTTATTAGGCCCATTGGCTAGGTCTGTTATTTAAATGTATTCACCAAGAAGTAATAGATTACAGTATAACAGATACGTTGAAAAAATATTTTGACAACTGTATTTTAGCATAATTGATTTCCTTTGTGGTCTTATGTATTTTATTTTCTGCTTTAGAAATAGAACTCTGAGCTGTGTGTAGGCTTCACCAGGTCATAAAAAGTCCAGGCACAAAATGGGTTGGCTCATGGTGAAGCCAAATGTGTGTAGGAACCACGGATGCCCATCCCCACTTCCGTACTGAGAGTCTCACTCCCTAGGTAAGATTGGCCCTGGAATCAGCATGTTTGAAAGCTTCCTTGAGTCAAGTATAGGTGGTCCTAGGACCACACTTTAAGAAACGTCCCTCTGGTCTCAGGCCATGAACCATTCAGCTCCCACAGGTATGGGCTTACTTTGGGGTGATGAAAATGTTCTAAAATTGTGATGATGATTGTGAATATATGAACTCTGAATATACGAACAACCAACGAATTGTGCATTTTACGTGGGTGAATTGTTGGGTGTGTGAATCATCTCAGTGACGTTGAGAGAACAAAAACTGAGTTGCTCCCAACTTTCCAAATTCAAATCCCAAATTCTCTGAAGAGAGCCTGGGATGTTCGGGAGGCAGGCTTGGTGCTCCACTTCAGTGTGTTCTGGTATTCTTCTTAGTAGTTTATAATCAATCTCTCTCGTTTTCTGATAGTCTAGTTATTTATCAGGTGATAAAATCAGGGTTTCTAATGAAGAAGTGGATCAGTGTCACTGTTTACTGATTAATTGGCTTGCCTTTTCCTTCTGCATATGGGGTTTTCTCTGTTAAAAATCACTGGAGCCTTGTGCTTGGAGTCAGAAACTTGTGTTAGTCCTGAGCCAGTGACCAAACAACCTTGTGGCCTTGAGAAAGTTTTGTAGCTTTCAGAGTCTCCATTGTCACCTTTCTAGAACATCATCCAGATACACACCTAGCAGAGCTGCTTGAGGGTCGACTGAAAAGATCGCTGTGAAAGTGCTTCATGAACCGGACGCTTGGTCCCTGGGATCACAAGCTGATGACCAGTGGGTGGAATCTAGCCTGGAGACACACTTGTTGGCTGCATCATGATGGAAAACATTTGGAACGAATTACCCCCATTTAAAATTTGTAGATCACAGAGAAACCCAGATTTCCAGTTCCTTGAGAAAAAATCAGGTCCAGCCCTATGAGGCCTGCATTCCCTGCCTGGCCAGTTGTCCTCAGCTGGAGAGCAGCTGCCTGTCCTAGGGGGGCACATGTACTCTGTCCAGGTCCCTGGGCGCCTCTGGGTCCATTAAATCCTTTTCTGTTGCTTACCTGTTCCCTTAGGCATTCAGGTAACCCCACCCCTGCCAGACTTCATTGTTCCTGATAGTGCTCTGGCTTTTGCCAGGATTTCTCAAGCTGTTAAGATGGGTCTAGCCACAGTTCAGGACTTCTTACTAGGTGCTCCGTCCCATGCTAGCTCCCTTTGTCAATACACAGTCTCTAGGATCCTGCAAAGCAGGACCTGGGAGGCTTGCCTGGGGTTGCACCGCTGGTGAGAAGCAGAGCTGGGAAGTCTGTGCTACCCCAGCCTGAAACATTCGCAGGAGGCTTTATTGCTCAAGATAGTTGGGACTTTACAACCCTACATCCCTCCTATGGGACACAGTGTAGTAACTACTGGCTGGCTCTCCGGGTGCCATGAGATGTTAAGTCTAAAGAGCCAAGGTTGAGTGCTCACCCAGCTCAGAGGCCAGAGGCTGCGTGCGAGCCCCACTGTGGTCAGTAGGTTCAGCAGTAGATGACTCCCGTATCCCTCTTTTACCTGGTTCACATTGCTACCTTTCTTGTCATAACTTTTATAATTTTACTTTTAAAATTTAATTCTTTCATTGTAAGGACACTTAACCATATCTGCCCTCTTAACACATTTTTAAGTGTATGACGTAACTGTTGACTCAAGGCCCAGCGCTGTACAGCAGATCCCTACAGCTTATTCATCTTCCTTAATTGAACCTTTAAACTCATTGATTAGTGACTCCCTGTTTTCCTCCCCCTCCAGCCCTTGAATTCCACTCTTTGAAAGGACTGTTCTAGATGCCTTATGTAAGTGGAATCATAGTGTATTTGTCTTTCTGGCCTATTTAACTCACCATAATATCCTCAAGGTTCATCCATGTTGTCATATATGATGGCATTTCCTTCTTTTTTATACAGCTGAGTAACAGTCTGTTGTATGTGTATGGCACATTTTCTTTATCCATTTATCTGTCAGTGGACATTTTGTTTGTTTCTACCTCTTGGCTGTTGTGACGGCGCTACAGTGAACATGAGAGCACTAGTATCTCTTTGAGATATTAGTGATTTCAAATGTTTTGAATAAGTACCCAGAGGAGGGACCTGCTGCATTACATCACAGTTCCACTTGTAATCTTTGAAGTACCTGTGTACTGCTTTCTGCAGTGGCTACACCATTTTGCATTCCCACTCCAGAGCACAAGACTTTTTTAAAGAATGGGTTTGAAAAGTTTTGACTCATTTTATTTGTTTAGAAAAAAAAAATGGATGCCATTTTTAGGCCAAATAAAATAACGGGTCCACTTTATTCATACTTACGAATACAGAGGTGAACATTCCCCCAGGACAGCCGTCTCTCCTTAGCAAGCAGCCCCACTCTTGGAGCATTCTGAAGCATTCTGCTCTGGTATTAGCAGTGGTCAGCTTCTTGGTGGACTGCAGAACAGTTTTCTCCATAATCTTGAACTAACATATTTCTTTTAACAACATTTGGTAGGACAAGGAAACAAGAATGAATTGAACAAGTTTGGTGTGAACCACTGCAGATGCCTAATTTTGATTCAGTTGAAATTTGTAGGCAATGGAAATGTTCTCCCTCAGTTTTCTGGCACTGATCACCAGGACACAGCAGGGAAATGTCTTCTCTCCTTCTTATCTTAGTGAAAAGGTCCAGCCGTCAGCATAACATGGTATCCAGATGCAAAGCTTCATTCATTCCATCTACCCTGCAAATATTTGTTGATCTGGGAATGGAGGAGTGAACAGAAATGTATGCTTCCATGCAAGGAGACAGACTCTAAGCAAATCAATACTTAACTCCAGTTGTATAAAGTGTCATAAAGAACTACAGGCACTTCTGAGAGCCTCAAATTTTGAAGGGAAGTGGGTCAGGGAAGAGCCCTGAGAATGTGTGATTTGAGCTGAGCTCAGAGGAAGACTGGTAGTTCTCTTAAGTGCGGGGGGTGTGGTGACATTCGGGGTGGAGGCAACAGCATGGGTAAGGCCTTGAGGTGGGCAGGGGCACCCAGCAGCACTGGACTGGAAGAGAGCCGTGGTGATGAGAGCCTAGAGGGGCACGAGCTGGCAGGACAGGTAGGCTGGCAGCAGTGAGGCCAGGGAGCGCCACCGACCCCAGACTCACCCACAGCTTCCCGTCTCCACGGTCATCTGTTTCCTGCCCTCCACCTGCTCTGTGGCTCCCTGCCCCCACCCCACCAATGCTCCACTTCTCTTTCCTGCACTTCCTCCCAGCCCCTCTGTGTTCTGGCTCCTTTTGTAAAGGACTTGGATATTTATTTAACACACAGAGAGCCAGCCAGCAGTTCACCAGTATTCACTCCAAACATCCCTATAATTATCCTCCTCTCACAGAAGCATGCCCTGGCACAGAGAGGTCAAGTGACTTGCCCAGGGTCACCAGCCAGTGAGCGGCCAAGATAGAATTCAAAGCCAGGATGTGTATGCTCGGTGCTGTCTTCGCTGCCCCTCAGCTTTCCTGGGAAGTTAGTTGTTTCCAGGGTATTCTTTCTCCCAAACAGTGATGTTTAATAGAAGGATTCCCGCAGACCAAGGACCCAGAGGGACACTGCAAATGGTGGGAGCCAGGCCCCCTTTCCTCCAGCTGAGAGAGAGAGGGCTGCCCTCCCAGGTGCCCCTTGGGAGCCACCTCCTGGGCGTTTGCTTGCTGCCAGGGAGGCACCCTTGGCAGAGACCCCGGGAAAACCTTTTCCCACTTGGATTGCCTACTGAATCCAGGATCTTTTCTTATTTTCTTTTTTAAATCTGTATTTGCCTTGCTTCAGTTGCTGGCACTGATACAATTTCTTTTGAAAATGTTACAACCACTGAAGCATGGCTGTCATGTGGAAAATGTTTTCCTTGTAGAGAAGGTTGGAAATAATCTGTCTCTTCGGTTTAAAGCTCGCGGGAACGGCTTCCTACAAACCTTCACGTCTCCGTTACCCCTTCTTCCACCTTTTTGAAGGTGTGTCGAATGCTCTCTCACGATAGTTATGGCAGTTTGTATTGAAAGTTACTGGACCATTCACATTGTTGTCTCTTTCCAGGGCAGATCCTGAAATAAAATATATTTTGAGCATCCACATAGCGGAACAAAATAGCCTAGTTAGAAACAGCTGCTAGCAAAGAAAGGCAGTAGTAAGCTGCCAGCTGAGCCTGACTCTGGCAATGGAAGGCGGACCACAGCATGGGCAATTTTACTGTGTATCGTTTGAGGCATTCAGATGTTGGAGCATGATGTGTCTTCTTTCGTGCCGATACCGTAACAGCAATTCCTGTAGATGTTATCAGCAGTACAAATCATCTCAGGCCCCTCTACCCTCATTCTTACCCACTGGAAGCATTTCTGCTGTGGATCCACACTTAGGATTACGAAGCCATGAACTCCCACCCACCTTGGTTATCACACTTCTACCCCAGGCCTGAATTTAAGAGAGCCGACTAAGTGCATGCCTTTCCCCAACTAGCCCACTCCATAAAGTCTAGTTCATGCCTAAGTCATCTGTAGAGAGGCATTATATAGAGTATTAGCACTTAGGAATGTCTGCTCTGGAGCCAGACTCCCAGGGCTCAAATCCTGGTTCCCCCATGTCCCAGCAGTGTGGCTGATTTCCCATCTGTGAAATGGGGTGGGGGGTGGTCATAAAAGTATCTTTCTGAAACAGAGAAAAGCTATGGTAGCCATGATAGCTACCATAAAAGTTAGCTACTGTTTTTGTAGCCACCTCAGTACCTAGTACATGGAAGGTGCTCGAAAAATGGTATCCTTTCAACATCATTTACCTACCAAGTGCCTGCTGTGTGCCCCGCACTGTCCCAGCAAGCAGACAGGAATAAGGGCACCATGCACAGTACGTTCCCTGGGTCGTCCTAGAACTGTATTATTGGCAAACTCAGAAGATAAACTACCTGCCCTCCTAGAGGTTTTTAGGCCAGGAGGCAAAAAAGATCAAGAGATATTGTTCACTAAAAGAGTAGATAAAATCAGATGCTGAGAACTGCTCTGAAAATATGAGATGGTTGACTTGACACAAAGACTAGGAGAAGGTGCTAGGGGCTCTGGATTAACTATCACAGGAGGAGCTAACATGTAAGGTGAAGTACAGCAGCTGTCAAAGGAACCAGTGTGGCCAAGTCTCGCAGGTAAAGGTTCCAGCAGGGAGAGCAGCAGAGCTGGGAGGCCAGAACCCCCTTGGCCTATGCCTGCCCTCTGGAGCATCCTGTGTCCTGTCTGGTCTGTGTGGGAAACTGGCCTCTGGGCACTGAGCCATTGGGGCTTCCTTCCTACTGGCTTCCAACTGATTCAGTCCTTGGGAGGCACTCACATGGACTGCGAGGCAGGAGGAGGCTTTCTGGGCCCTGGTTCGGCAGGGGCTTTGTTCTTCCATCCAAGACTGCGGGCTCCAGCTGTAGTTCCTCGCTCCCCATCATGTGCTTTCCACCCGAGGATGGTACCGGCTTCCCTGTGTTGCCAGGCCCCGGGTGCCTCACTTTGCTCACTAATTGCCTTCATCCTGAGAATCCTTTGTTAAAGAACCTCATTTAACCCTTGTGAGCATGCCCTCTGTGTCCTGCCAGGCCCCTGAGCAGTCTAGCTGGTCCCAGGAGCAATAGAGGTGGTGCTGGACCGAGTGAGGGGCAGGCTGCACCAGCTGCGTCAGTGGGTGACGGTGGCAGGAGCCGGGGGAGGGGGAGTCTTTGGAGAGTGTTCAGCAGGGGAGCCACAGCATCACCTAGACCTTTTTGGAACAGAATTGAAGCTGCTGACTTTTTCTTTGCATCCCAGCATTAATTCAGTTTAGCATCTGAGAAACACTGTTATAAACTCTGTGTTTTTTTCTCTGCCAAGAGATGGGCCTTCCCTGGTAGCTCAGTGGAAAAGAATCCACCTGCAAATTCAGGAGACTCAGGAGACTCGGGTTCCATCCCTGGGTTGGGGAGATTCCCAGGAGGAGGAAGTGGCAACCCACTCCAATACCCTTGCCTGGAAAATCCTGTGGACAGAGTAGTCTGGGGGGCTGCAGTGCATGGGGTCACAGAGAGTTAAGCAACCTAGCACAAGCATGATCTCCCAAGAGAGGATCCTCAATTTAGCTGCTAATGTTGCTGAACGCCCTAAAGAGCAAGGCTGTGTTTAAAGTCGGTGCCTTTGGTGGTGACAGTGATCATTTGGGGGTTTACCCGAGGTAGGTGGCTTCTACTGTGCCATCTGCTGCGAGACCTGCAATCTAGCTTTTGTAGTTGGAAAAACAGGGCTTTTTACTGTTACACACATAAGAGCAAGGTTGTAATTTTGGAAACAGGCCATTAAACTGACAGGTAACTTTGCTTTCTTTTCTCAGACTGTAGGCTCTCAAACCTTGTCTCCCCAGACTAGTGTGCTGTTTAGTAAAGTTAACAGCGTTTTGCCACTTTTCTCTCTATTGTTTAACCACAGCTGGCACTTCAGTTACTCTGTAGCTGCTAAAGGGAGGGACCTGGGTTTCTGTCTTGATTTTTCCCCCCTTCTGCTTCACATTTAGGATTATTTATTCTTTTGTTTTGGTTCTCCACTAGGACCACCCTGAACACGGAGTCCTGTTTCTTGTTCGAGAGCTGCTCAACGTGGTCCAGGACTACACCTGGGAGGAGAACAGCGATGAGAAAATCCGCATCTACACCTGCGTCCTGCACCTGCTGTCCGCCATGAGCCAGGAGACCTATCTCTACCACGTAGACAAAGGTAGCCAGGTCCCCCCGCCAGACTGCACTGTGTTTGAACTCCTGAGCAGCAAGTGCGCAGTTTTCATTTTCTCTTGTGTTTACCCACCGTGAACTTCTAGTCCAGGGCCTTGATAAATTTGTCCAATGTAAGAATTACCTGGGGCAACTCAAAACACAGATTCCTGGGTCCTATCTATCTCTTGTAAATTAGATTGCCCAGGAAGAGACCTGAGAATTTGTATCTTTCATGAGCATCCAAGATCATTTTGACACACAGATGAGTTTGGAGAAGCACTCTTGGATCGGTGATGCCTTGCGTGTGCCACAGAATTTCTAGAACGGTGGTTACCTATGCACATGTGTGACCTTCACCCTGGGCCTATTCCTTTCCAGTCTCACTTGGGTCCTGGCCTTAGAGCAGTTGCTTGGAGGAAGGAGATGGCCTTGTTCCCTCATGTGCAACCAGCCGTTTTGAGGTTGCTGTTGCAGGTTTGGGGGCAGCCTCTTCACGTCATGGAGATAACATGGGACAGTCCCAATTCCAGATTGACACCCACTGAACCTCAGCATCTCCCTACTTGTCAGAGCCTCAGTTCCTATTTTTGGTTTCCAAAAAAATGGACCTATTGTTAAAAGTGCTTTGGCCAATACATATATACTTTAGGGTTTAAGCAACTATCTCTACACTCGGAAATTTTAGGGAATGGATTTGGAGTGCTGAGAGTGGCCTCCTGTCATAACTCTCAGGGGGTTCCTCAGGCTGGGATTTAGGGGCTGAGGTTTTGTAAGGACGTAACTTGGGGAGGCTGGGTACCATTGGAGATAATAGTTTCCATGGTCTCAGCTCCTCCTGCATGCCAGGTACGGCCCCAGGCTTGGTGGGCCTCTTTCTCCTCTGATCCTGACAGCGCTGTAAGGAGAAGAAGCAAGGTGTCCCCTTGCCCCACCTGAGCAAGGGGAGACTCCAGAAGACAACAGGATTTTACCAGCCACGTGGTTTCCAGAACTCGGGGCCAGTCGGTGCTGTGAGTGGAACTCACTGTGGCACATGAGTTATGCTGCCTCCTTGATTGCAGAATAACAGTGTTTTAATTAAAGTATATGGTTGTGCATGGGTGCCTCAGTGGCAGTCTCCCTGCCTGTGTAGGAGACATGGGTTTGACCCCTGAGTCAGGAAGATCCCCTGGAGAAGGAAATGGCAACCCATTCCAGTGTTCCTTCCTGAGAAATCCCATTGACAGTAGAGCCTGGTGGGCTACAGTTCATGGGGTTGCAAAGAGTCAGACCCAACTTAGCAACTAAACAACAGCAATGGTTGCATACACAGACAGTAAACCATAGAGCTGTGAATTACCACGTAATGAATACCACCTGGTAACCACCACGCAGATCAAGATATCAAACATGACGAGCTCTCCAGAAGTTCCCTGTGTGCCCCTGTCCAGTCAGCACCACCACTTGCCTCGCTATGGGTATACTGCTCTCCTGACTAATATTACACATTAGTTTGTTAGTTTTTTACTTTTCCATAAATGGACTCATTCAGCAAGCATTCTAAATGAGAGTCTGGCTTCTTTAACTCAGTGTTATGTCTGTGAGATTCTTCTGTGTTGTGTGTAGCTGTTGTTCGTCCTTTTGCTTTGCCGCATAGTATTCCACTGTATGAATATGCCAGAATTTATTCCTTCCCCTGTGGATGGAGTTACGGACTGTTTACGAGGAGTGCTGCTGTGAACATTCCTGAATATGTAACTCTCAGGGTTCATGTCTGTTGGGCATATCCCTGGGGTGAAATTGCTGGCTTGTGGGATTTCCTTGTGTTCTGGTAGGTACTGTCTCACAGTTTTCCAAAATATTTACACCAGTTTACACTCTCACTAGGCATAAATGAGGTTTCCAATTGTTTCCTTGATGTGGTCCGTCTTGTTCATTTTGGCTCTTCTGATGAGTGTAATTTGCATTTCTCTCGGAGAAGGCAATGGCAACCCATTCCAGTGTTCTTGCCTGGAGAATCCCAGGGACAGAGAAGCCTAGTGAGCTGCCGTCTGTGGGGTCACACAGGGTCGGACACGACTGACGTGACTCAGCAGCAGCAGCAGCAGCAGCAGCATGGCTAATGAGGCTGAGCTTTTCTTGTATTTCTTGGCACTTTTATTTTCTCTCTTGTGAAGGATTCATGGAGGACTCAAAACAGTAGAGAAACTTTTGAAGACCAAACGCCATGGAAGTAGGTCTGGAAATCCTGGGCCCCGTCAGAGGAGCAAGCCCTCTCCTCGCTTTTTGCTTCCTTCAGTGGATTCCCTGAATCCTATCTCTACAGAACTCAGCAGGGCAGACTGTAGGAGCTGGAGCGCCAGCAGAGGAGGAATCTAGTTTTCTAGCTTTTAGAAATGAAAAGAGAAGGGTGGGTTTTCTCTGCTGCCTTCTTGGCCCAGCTCTGTTCACTCCAGATGCACAGTTGTGACCTGACAGTTGTCTTAGTAGGAGGGAGAGTCCTGGGGGGCCATATGAGGCCCCCAAGATGGGGGCCCCATTTTCCTGTCTCTCTCTTATTGGAGGCAGCCTTTTTAGACAGTGTTAACAAACGTTCGAACTTTTGAAAAACTGGGGTCAGATTTTTTTTTTTGTTTTGCATATGAAGTATGCCTAGGCTGTTTTCTTTCCAGATGAAGAAGAAGAGAATGTTCTGAAATTACCTGCAGCCATAACTCCAGTGCTTTCATGCGAGCGAATGAGAGAGCGTGCTTGCTGTGGAGAGGCAGGGCACTCCTGACACTGATGTTTAACGTGCAGATAGACATCCAGTTGGAAGAGTACAACCCAGGGGCCCGTGGGAGGTCGTCACAGCCCTTTCACTCCTCCGCATCGCCTGCCAGCCCTTGAAGCATTCGGGGTCGTGACCCCAAGGCCAGACAGATGCAGAGATCCTGGGCTATTTTTAGTGGCCATTTGCCAGGGATTTCATTTCTCCCCATTGCGAGCACCCTGTCTGGATTCTCCAAGTGTTAGAACAGAAACGGAGGGAGGGGGAGAAGGGTGACGCGGAGAGTCAGGAGCTACTTGGCCGGAATGCAGCGCGGGTCCGAGTTCAGGTGTGGCATTCTTAGCACTCCTGACCCTATTTTTCACTTTCTCTGAATTTTCTACCTTCAGGGTTCAGCCTAGATCTCACTGATTCTGTAATTCCATCCCAAGCCTGGATTTTAGGATCTGGAGCCCCCAGGGTTGCTGTCTCCGGACCTGCAGTGCATATGGTGGCGATCGTCCGTTTGTTCGTCTGCATTTCCTCATGGGCTGTGTGCTCTGTGAGGGCAGGGCCGGGTCGGCCCACCCCCCACCCATCAGGTCTCCAGCTCCTGGAACCTGGCGCAGAGCAGGTTCTCGCCCAGGCCACGCTCTGTGTGTGTGAGTGGCCTGCTCCGAGCACGCCTCTGGCCCCTCTGGGCAGGGTGCCTGCAGCTTGGGTGGTTGGCCACAGGCGGGCCTAGGCCTTCTGTCTTCTCCGCTGCTGCTGGGCTAATCTGAATGAGAGTAGGTTCCAGCTCGGACTGAAGACGGGGAGTTTATGCCAGGAACTATCCTAGTCCTCAGCAGCAGATGTGAGAAATTCCTTCACCAGCTGCAGTTTTGCCATCCCACAAAATCTGATGGTGGTGAATGGCTGAATCAAATTCTTTCTCTTCTTACAAGAATAACTGCCATCTTCTGCATCATGGACCGTTGAGACACAGCAGCCAGAGCTGACTCAGAAATCCTAGGACGGTTGGTTGCCTGCAGCCCAGGGCAGTTCACTACCAACCTGTGTTATGGTAACAGCTACAGAGCCAGCAGCCGGCCTAGGAGAGCACCCCAGGACAGTCCCCACCAACGGGCAGTTCAGAACTGGAGTGGAGGCTTCATGCGGACAGAGAAGCAGGGGAAAAAGACCAGCTGTTGTCCTTATTTGCAGGCAATATGTCTGCAGCCTGCTTACAAAAGTTTCAGCCCCCAAAATGGCATGTATGTCTGTGTGTATGTGAAAGTGTGGAGAGAGCAAGCGAGAGCTTCACAGAAGGGCTAAATGGTGTCAAGTGATGCTGGGCGAGAGAGGGCGTTGGCCAGTGTCCTGTTATCCTCCTGTTGCACAGCCTTGACATTTAAGTAAGAATCTGGGGATAAACGGAGTTAATTATTCTTGAAGTAGCAATCAGAAATATACATGAAGCATCTCTGAAGTTACTTTACCAATTAGTTAATCACTGTGTACCTGTCCCATTCCCCCAAAAATTCAAGACAGTTTACAGGAAATATATAAAATAATGAAACATACTTGTCTTTTATTGAAAAAGTTGGTTCTTAGAAGTTATAAATGAAGAAATACATGGATTTAATGTCTATGTGTGATATATATGGGGCTCCACTATGTATACTGTTTTGTCACTTTATTGATAGTATATTATAAGTATTTTTAAGTAGTAGTAGCCGTAGTATAGTGCAGTGTAGTACATGGTAGTTAACTGTAGATCATATAGTTTTATTGTCTTCATAATATTTTATTTAATGCTAATGCCACAGAGCATTGAGTCAAAACTCTTGGTATACATTTCCATTGCTTCTCTTCTCACCTTTATACACATTTATGATGAACATAAATTAAACATACAATGAGCATTGTTCTCTATAATGTGACAGTGACTATCACATACATACATCTTTGTGCACCTGTTGGATTATTTTCTTAGAGTGGGTTTCCCCAAGTCAAAGATCTGGCCTTTTTGTAAGACCTTTTTTTTTTTTTGGAGTAAAATAGATATAAAGTTTACCATTTTGGCTATTTTTAAATAGTTCCATTTTATTAAGCATATTTGCAGTGTTGTGCAACCATCACCATTATCCATTTCCAGAGTTTTTTCATCTCCCCAAACAACTCTGTATCCAGTGAACAATAACTGCCCACGTCCCCCTCCCCCAGCCTCTGGTGGCCTCTGTTCTATTTCCTGTCTTCATGAATTTACCTCTTCTAGGTACTTCATACGAGTGGAGTCATACAGTAGATGTCCTTTTGTGTCTGGTACATTTCCCTTCCCGTAATGCTTTCAGAGTTTACCCATGTTGTAATATGTATTAGAATTTCATTCCTTTTCAGGATTGGATAATATTCCATTGTACGGATAAGCCACATTTTGCCTACCCATTCATCCATCAGTGGATACTTGCATTGTTTCCACCTTTTGGCTCTTGTGAATAAGGCTGCTATGAACATTCATGTACAAGTATCTGTTTGAGTCTCTGCTTTCGGTTTCTTTGAGCATATCTAGCATTGGAATTGCCAGATCCTGGGCAGTTCTCTTTAACTTTTTGAGGAACCACTGAGCTTTTCCACAGCAGCTGTACCATTTTACATCCCCACCAGCAGTGTACGAGGCTTCTAGTTTCTCCACACCTTCATCAACACTTTGTATTTTCCTTTTTGTAGTTGCTGTTGTTTTTAAATAATAGTGATCCTAATAGATGTGAAGTAGTATTAGACATTTCTCAAGGCTTTTCTTACTGATTTCCAAACTATGATACTCCCACCAGTCGCTTCCCCAGGCCTACATCAAAGCCAGGTATTCTTTTTCACCTTTGTTAATCTGATAGGCGATTTTTTTTTTTAAGTCCTTCTGTGGTGTTAGTTTTCTGTTCTTTGATTTCTAATGAAATCAAACTTTTTTTCCATAAAATTATAGGCCATTTAGATGTATATCTGATACATTGACTATTAATGTATTTGCCAATTTTCCTGTAAGTGACCCTAATGGGGTCACTTTTTTAAAAGTTCAGAAGCCATCCCTGCACATTGTCCCTTGACTGTTCTTGTCCTCGTGGCCAGTACCTATTGAATGTGCTGCCTTGGTTCTGTAGCCTGTTGTTAGCAGTCCAGGAACAGTTCTATGCAGACCCTGTCCTGTCCACAGCTGGTGACTTTGACCATGATAGGACTGGCATTCCCATCTCTTTAAGAATTTTCCAGTTTGTTGTGACATCCATTTATGCTTATACGAAAATAGCTCCAAGAATCATTAAATGGAAAAAAAAATGCAAAACAGCACCCTGTAGAGTCTCTCTCCTTCCTGACCCAGAGGTCATGCTCCGTGTAAAGGTCAACAGGAAAGAGGGAGAGGGAGGTCAGACTCAGGCTGTTCTTGTGTCTGGTCTTTCTACAGACAGCAGCTGTGATAGGAGGTGCCCAAGGAGAGAGGGGACTTTGGTGAGAAGATTCAGGTTTGCAGGAAGACATAAGAGAACCTTCCATGCCGCCTGCGGGAGTTTTGAGGAGGAGCGACAGGACAGGGGGCTGGGGGTGGTGCCAGGCTTGAAAGGAGCCTCCTCCTTTGGGATCCTGGCCGGGGTGGGCTCTGAGCCTCCATGGCCCCATCTGTTATCTCTTGCCTGTGCTAGTTATGAGAACCCTGTAATAATGGCCTGTGAAGTCCTGAGCCCGGTGCCTGGCCCACGGTGCTCAGTATTCACAACCATTCTGATGGTCACTGCAATGCTTGCTATCCCCTCCATGCCAGGCCAGAGGGGACAGATAGACTTCCATGCTCCTGCTGTCTGGCTCCATCATCCAGAAGGCCAGGTAGTTTTTCTGTGATTCCCAAGGGCCCAAGTCATCAGGAGATTCTGGCCATTTCCATTTGCCGTGCCGTGCGTTCCTGCCATGTGCTGATACTGGTGCCACGCGGCTGCCTCTCCCTGGCCTTGGGAATGTCTCACAGCTCTTGTTTCTTCCATCAGTCGACTCCAACGACAGCCTGTATGGGGGAGACTCCAAGTTTCTGGCTGAGAACAACAAGCTGTGCGAGACGGTGATGGCTCAGATCCTGGAGCATCTGAAAACCCTGGCCAAGGATGAGGTAGGTGCCCACTGTGGCCCCCCACCCCTGCCACTTGCCCCCAAATCACAAGTTCCCAGGGTGCTTGGACACTGTTTCATCCTGAGAGTAATGTGCTTGTGTGAAGACTGTTCGTCGAGGGCTCAGGGGCCTTTGTTGCCGCTGTTTTCTCTGCCTGCACTGCGCCTCCCAACCCGGGGTTCCCCTGGCCGCCCCGCTCATCATTCTAGTCACAACTCAAGTACCTCCTCAGAGTGGCCTTCCCTGACCCCTGTCTCAAGCAGCCACGCCCTCCTGCATCCCTCTGAATCTCTACATGTGTCCCTGTGACGCTTGGGTGTGCTCTGAAACATTGTGTGTGTGTGTTCACTTGTTAGTCACCCGCTGACCCCACCAGAATGGAAGCTCCACGTAGCTAGGCCCTGGAGACCTGGGTCTTGGAGACCTGCCTGTGCTGGAGACGGGGTCCTGGGATCCCTCTGTCCCTCACCTCAGCATCCTCCCCTGAAACCTGGTGTGCAGCGGGCACCCACTTGCACACCTTAGCTCTTTTGACGCCCTCAACAGGCCTATGATGTGGTGCTGTGTTTATTCTCCTTGGATGGGAAAGAAAACCGAGGCTCAGAGAGGTTTCCAGAGCCCCCGGTTTCCTCTGGTTGTGACAGAATAGGGTTCCTGGCCCAACCCCCAGGCCTGAACCCTTAGCCACTGCACTGCCCTTCCCCTTATGGAAGTGGAAAGTGGCGTATGGTGTCACCCAGCCACAGCAACGGGCTGTGCTTTCCTAGCCTTTCTGTTTTGTTTTCCTTTGCCTTGGCTGCACATTGCAGATTGCTAGTTCCCCAACCAGGGATTGAACCCAGGCCCTTGACAGCAAAAGCTCGGAGTCCTAACCACTGGACCACCAGGGGATTCCCATTCCAGCCTCTCTTACACAAAAGTGTAGTGTGGAGAACTTTGTGTGCATTGTTTCAACTGATTCTCATGACGGTCCGGTGAGTGGGGACAGCTGTTATTCCTTTATACTGTAGAGAAACTGAGTCCGAGAGTGGCAGTGTGGTCAAGGCAGTCTTGTAGAACTCGTGCTCTGATCCCTGAATATGTTCTTTTATCAGATGTTGCCTTTTCAGAGTGGTTTTTTCCATATTTTCCATATAGATAGATGGTTGATTGATTTCAAAATAATTTCCAAATTATCCTACAGTCTAAATAACTACCTGGTACCCTTCCCCAGTATTCCATTTTTGCAGCTTCAGCTCAAACATGTGGGTGACAGATGGATCCCAGAAGCCCTGTCTTAGGCTTGGTGGGGATGGTTGTTCAGACATTAAGACTAATTCCTGTTGTGTAATCAAGGTGGGGAGGTTGGCAGGGTAACTCAGATGGTAAAGAATCTGCCTGCAATGCAGGAGACCTGGGTTCGATCCCTGGGTTGAGAAGATCCCCTGAAGAAGGGAATGGCAACCCACTCCTGTTTTCTTGCCTGGAGAATTCCACAGACAGAGGAACTTGGGGTCGCAAAGAGTCAGACCCACAGCTGAGCGACTAACAGACACTTTGACTTCACTTTAGGTCAAAGCCAGTTCCTGACCTTTCTCTGTGTCCTTCTCTGGTTCAGTTGTTGCCAGACTTTCTGCTTCTGTGTTCCCCTGCCATACCCCCTTCCCACCCCAAACTTTGTTACTCCAGGCTGTCTGCTTACATCTCTGAGCATTTCAGTTTTTAAAAATCCCATCTAGCAAGAAACAACCTGAGCCCTCGTTCCTGATCCCCCCTGCAGCAGACCCTGTTTCCTCTCACTGCCACTCACCCCTACCCCACTCCCGTTCCCTTTCCCAGACCCAGGACAGACTTCAGACTGCCTGGTTCCCAGCCCTCCCCTTCCTTCCACAGACTTCCCCAGCTCCCTCTTTCCCAACTTGAAGTCTCACTTTCCTCGGATTTGCTTCTATACCCCCATCCACCAAATCCTTTGAAGACAAAATAAGATCAAACTGGATTTTTAATTTAATTCTTATTCACTTCTAGGACTGTATAGCATGCTACCATTGCCCTTACTGCCCTTCCCCACCCCAACACAAAGCCACAAGAATATTGTGTAGCTGTGAGTGCACACACACACAACACACATATATGTCCTGGGTTCTTATTCTCTCCAGGGTATTCAAGCAGGTCCGAGAAAGAGTGGAGCGTTTTGCGGACTCCATTCCCCAGTGACCACTGCCAAGGTCGGGGGTACAGCATAAAGGGCCAGCCTTACGGTTAGCAGTCCAGAGGGCAGATGGAAAACCCAGAACCATGCCACCCTGGGGGCCCTGAGTGCCTCCTAGGGCCCTCTATAGGGATGGGAGGGTTATAGGTGGGTCCCACTGGCCCGGGACCCATGGGGTGCAGGGCTGCAGAACTCTGGGGAAGTTCATGCATGAAGGGCGTTGGCTGTCAGTGGAGGGGGCAGCATTAGAACCCCAGTTAGAAGAGGTAACTCCCCTCCTTCAACCGAAAGGCCTTTTTTTGAATGGATGTCAACTTGGTCTCTGCACTTGGCAGTCAGAGAGAGCTCTCACCGCCCTGCAGAAGAAAGGGGAGTTCTTCACCTTCAGTCTGCAATGACCACACTGATCACATCCCTTCTGCTTCCCGGCTCTGAAGGATCCTTAGCACCTTCCCGATCCCTGCAAACATGGGCTCTGGCTCTTGCTTCCTGCCAGAGCAAGGCTGTGTATTTAATTGAAAATACCTTTCTTCACTCAGATGCCACAGGCTAGGTCTAATCAGAGGTGGCTGCTGACAGCATAAATGACCACAGTATAGGACCTCCAGGCTTACAATAAAAATGAGCCCCAAACCATATAACCTGGAACTATTTTAACCTTTGTCTCTTTTTCTCTTGGGGGAGGAGGCATTGACGGTGATAACAGCTGAAATACTTCTGAAGGAATAGCAGGGCTGGAATGTTTCCAAAGAACATTTCAACTCATAAATACCAGGGATGCTCACTGGAAGTGTCTGTCCATATATGCACATTTATTAGGAAAAACACGGGTGGACCAAGCTAAGAGGGAACATGTCATCCTTCATTTTAACAATGTGCTGTGAGATTCGGCACAGGCGGCCCTGGGGGGTGGAGGCTTCTAGAGCCTGGAGCAGAAGTGCTCTGAACTCTCCGCTGCAGGGGAGCCGGGCTTGGTGCCGTGAAAGCCGTGCGCCGGCGCCTGAGCTGAGTGTCTCACTTCTCAGCACTGACTGGTGTCAGCCCTGCCTCCAAACTGCCCTCTACCTGCACGTGAAGGAGCCAGCCCTGCTCTAGTCAAGAGCTTCACGAAGCTGTTTTTTTGGGTGTGGTGAAGCTGGGAACCACGCCAGACCCTTACAACTTCCTGGAAGTGACAGTTCCCCTAGGCAAAGAATCAGAAGGAGCCCCTTTCTATTGAAAAACTCTGTGGAGACAGGAGGGGCTTGAGGCCTGGGTTTGGTCCTGTCTTGTGTTCAGTTTCCTGGGTCTCTCTGCACGTCGGCCGGCCTGCCTGCTCATTCCCAGACCCTTCTCTAATGATTTCATTGTTAATGGGCGGTGCATTTAAAACACCCAAACTGGGCTTTTAGGGTAAAATGCTTGAGAAGACACAGAACAGAGAAAAAGCCAGGGAGATACTGTTTTCCTTGTTTGACTTTTTAAAACTCTGCTCTGCTTCAAGGAAATGTAGTTAAAAGGCACCTCTCAGAAGAGTTATTTGAGAGCTTTCTATGAGGTTGGTCCTCTGGATCTGAGTAGAAATTAGGGCCCTCGTTTTCAGGCATCTCCGGTTTAAAGGGAGAGCAGGATAGGCTGGAGCCCACTGAATGATCTCTGCCTGGTTGCTGGCTGGGGCAAGCTCATTGTCTGATTAAACAAAGGAGCCCAAAGTAGGCAGTGGCCAGCCAGTGGTCTGCTGGCCAGGTGGTTGCCGCCTTCCCTCCACACCTGCAGCTGGGGACCTCACAGCACGACCCCACCCCTGGACGGCAGTGTTTTTCCTGCTTCTGTGATGGTCACCTGGTCCAGACTGTTGCCAAGGCAGGCTCAATTTTGGGGGGCCTGAGTCTCTTCACTGTCACACAGACACGCTCACCCAACTGCATTCTTAGCTGCTCCTTGGCAGTTTTACTGTCTTGCTTTTTTTCCTCCAGTAGATTTGAAATTCTCACCTGGGAGAGGGCAACAGGAGGGGATGACTAAGTTGGCTCAGCAGTTAACTTAGAGTCTGTTGCTCTGTAGGCTCCACACATGGAAGGATGGACAGTTAATAGGTTGTTTGAAGAAAGCAGGAAAAATATGTATTGGTCTAAACCACCTCAGACCATTCCCACTTCCCTGGATAAATCTGTAGCTGCACTGGGCAAATCTCTTGCCCACTTCAGAGTTTGATCCCTGATCTGTGCTGTGTGTGGTCCTGTCGACTCTTTGCAACCCTATGGACTGTAGCCCACCAGGCTCCTCTGTCCATTGAATTTTCCAGGCAAGAATACTGGAGTGGGTTGCCACTCCCTCCTTCAGGGGATCTTCCTTCCCGCCCCAGAGATCAAGCCTGCATCTGTTGCATCTCCTGCATTGACAGGTAGATTCACTGCACCACCTGGGAAGCTCTTTGGATCCATAATGTGATGCTAGCCATGGGTTTGTGGGAATATCTTATAATCTGGGGTGGGTGTGAATTGCACAGGCTCAGAATTGGACAACTGGAGCTCAGAGTCTCACTCTGCATTTGCTAGCTGCTGTCCTTGAACAAGTTCCTGAAGCTTTCTGATCTCATCAGCAAAATGGGAATGTAGTGGTTTCCTGTCAGGGCTTTGAGTCACCCCAAACTTAAAACCACCATTTATTATCTCACAGTTTGGGAGGTCAGAAGTCAGTGTTGGCTGGAGCAGTTTCTGTGCTCCTGGTTTCACAAGGCCAAAATCAAGGTGTTGACTGGCTGGGCTCTAACGAGGAGGCACCAGGAAGAATTTACTTCCCAGCTCATTCGAGTTGGGCGCCTCAGTTCATCCTAAAAGCCAGCAGTGGTGGGTCATGTCCTTTTCAAGCTTTGAATCTCTTTAGTCTCCCTTTCTGCAGCACCTTTCCTCTGCTGCTGGCTTGTCTCTGACTCCAGCCTGAGAAATTTCTCTGCTTTTTAGGGCTCTAATGATTAGATTGGGCCCACCCAGATAATCCAGGATTATCTCCCTAAGGTCCATAACCTTAATTACACCTGCAGAGTCTTTTCACAGTAGCACCTAGATTACTGTCTGAATAGCCAGGGGGTGAGATCCTGGAGGACAGCTCTAGAATCCTACCTACCTACAAAGAGTTGTTGTGAAGATGGAATAAGTTGTGTAAAGCACAGAGCTCATACCTGGCACAGTGTAGGGCCCTATACCCTACATTGTGCAAAGCAGACCCTCAAGGCTCCTGGCAGCACTGATGTTTGCAGTGCCAGCCAAGAGCGCCCAGCAAAGGCCCAGGCATCAGCTTTCCAGGGCCCACACAGACCTGTGATCTGACCTGGTCCCTGCTCAGGCCCACCTGCTGACTTGGGCCTTCCCAGTGCCTCTGTTTACCTTTGGGAGCTGGCATCCTTGGTCCTGGGCCTGCTGCATTTTGGAGATTTAGTTTCCGTTTTTCCTTTACTACTTAAAGCTGGGGTTCAGGCTTGGTCTACTCTGACATTTTGGTTAGACTTTCCTTGTTTGAGTACCTCTTATATCAGATCATCGAGCAAGAGAGGAAAGATCTGGTGTTAAGCATATCCAGTGGTTCTTATGGGCTTCTCTGGTGGCTGAGACAGTAAAGAATCTGCCTGCAGTGCAAGAGACCCAGGTTTGATCCCTGGGTCGGGAAGATCCAGGAAAGAAGGGAATGGCAACCCACTCTAGTATTCCTGCCTGTTCTTATAAGAGCTGGGTATCAGGGTGCATTGTTCATGGGAAGCTGAGGTCTTTTGTCTTTATTCCTGGCAGCCAGAGGGTAGGAATAATGACAGAAACTTTGGGTGGCTTGAGGACACATCTGTGAGAGACATATTTTACCTCCTGTACTGGCATTAAAGCAAGAAGGCTGGTCTCTGGTGGCCTATGTCATTCCTCTAACCCCACTGAGCACTGAGTCTCATGCAGCCCTGCCTTCTGCTTCCAGCCCATGAGTAATGCCCAGGTGGGCTTCACACACAGCATCTCGTTTTAGTCTCATTTACCCTGTGAGCTGGTATTACCTTAATTCTCCTACAGATGAAGCTGGGAGGTTAAGCAGCTTGCCCTCCAGAAGATCCATGGCAGAGCTGGCCGTGGCACCCCAGGCAGCGTCAACACTGGGATGAGTATGAGCCCAGTGCCCGGTAGTAACCTCTTTTTTCTATTTCAGGCCTTAAAGCGCCAGAGCTCGTTGGGCCTTTCCTTCTTTAACAGCATCTTGGCCCACGGCGACCTGCGCAACAACAGGCTCAACCAGCTGTCCGTCAACCTGTGGCACCTGGCACAGAGGCACGGCTGTGTGGACACCAGGACCATGGTGAGGTGCGGGGTGGGGCAGGGCGGCCCTCAACAGGCCCAGCGGGCACGGCTGTCCCGGCGAGTGGTGCACGCCCGCTGGCCAGGCACAGGCGGTCTCAGTGCAGCCTCAGGGCCTGGACAGCAAACGGCCCCCATCTCCCCTTCTAGAAAGGTGCCGGGCCCTACAAAGGACAAACAGCTGTCCATAACTATAGGTTCAGCACCCTCAGATTCAACCAACCACGGCTCAGAAATATTCAGGGGGAAAAAAGCTCCAGAAAGTTTCCAAAACCTGAATTTGTCGTGTATCTGCAACTACTGACATAGTGTTTACATTATAGTAGGTATTATAAGTAATCTGGAGATGATTTCAATATATAGGACGGTATATGAAAGTTACATTCAAATACTACCCCAATTTCTATAAAGGATTGTGTACCCTTGGTTTGGTATCAGCTGGGGATCCTAGAACCAAGGGACCACTGGGTAGTATTAATTCCCTGTAAATAAAAGCCACACATATGAAAACATCAGTAATTCTTGGTGATTTTAAGAGCAAGTTGTAATCTAAGAAGTCTTATTTAAAAACTGCTGGCTTCTCCTCTACTCTAAGAAAAAAAAGCCTAAGATTTGTCAGAGCCTTGAGAATTATGAACCACAAAGGAGATGAGTCTTTCTCTTTCCTCCTAGGTGAAAACTCTGGAATACATCAAGAAGCAGAGCAAGCAGCCAGACATGGGGCATCTGACTGAGCTGGCCCTCAGGCTCCCTCTGCAGACAAGGACCTGACTCCAGGGTCTCTGATGCCAATGCAGAAAGACCTGTTTTGTATTTTTGTTTTCATTTTTATGCACATACAGATTGGTTTCTCTGCTCTTCTGCCAGTGAAGTGAAGAAGTGGGAGCTGTCAAGAGTATTTGAATCTATTCCTGCTCACTGAGCACGAAGTCTGCTTCTTTGCACAACTGGCCTTCACATGGGCCTTTAGAGAAAAACAGAGGAATGCAAGTAACATCTCTCTTTTCGGGAAGGTTTAACTGAAAGTTAATTGAAAAAAGAACCTTGAAAAGCAGTCCACTTTGAAAGAGCCGCTGTGCCCTTTCCCTGATTTGCTTTATGTCAAAACCGGCTCTAGACTAGATTTTAAATATGCTGATAGATTAAAGGAGAAAACAAGTCAGAGTTGAGATTCTCTGGGGCTTCGATGGAAAATATACTGTAACTGAATAAACCTCCCGGAAGGAATATTTATGTTCATGACTGTTCATTTAATTACCACTGACTCTCACTCATCCAGAAGAGAATGTGTCTCAACATCCTCAGTATGTGTCTAAACATATGCCTGGTTTTCTTGCAGCTGTAACCCTAAACAGCATGTGATTCAGTCTGCTTTTTTACTAGTTTGGTGGAGTTTGATTCTTGGATTACCAATAATGAGCTTCCACTAACATTTTATTTTGAATCCGTAAGATCATGAATATTGGTCATAGTGGTGACTCACAGCCTAGAATCCTTTGTGTAGGAAAATGGATCCAAGTTGTGGATTGAAAGTGGCCCCAAACCATTATATTTTTGGAAGGTATCCACTGAGCAGACTACATTTCACTTCTACTCTGTGAAAAGCCTGATTACAGTTCGCACAGTAGAAGTAGCTAACATAATTTTTTAAAATTTATATAAACTCATGCTTTAACTGAATAGTTTGGGACCAAGAATATGCTGTGGATTTACTGCCAGCTTAACAGTGAACCCCACCCCACCCCCAATCCAAGAAAATGGCCTCCATTGAAGAACAGTGTGTACTGAACAAAACACATTGAGAAAGCATGGTGGCGTTGCTCAAATATTCCCAAGTGGCCTTTATTACACAAGATTATTCCATTAAAACCATTTCCTATACCACTTTTACTATATGATACTGTTCAAATGAAAAATCAATTGGCAGATGAATGGTTAAGAAAGCTGTGGTACATATACACAATGGAGTATTACTCAGCCACTAAAAAGACATTTGAATCAGTTCTAATGAGGTGGATGAAACTGGAGCTGATTATACAGAGTGAAGTAAGCCAGAAAGAAAAGCACCAATACAGTATATTAATGCATATATATGGAATTTAGAAAGATGGTAACAATAACCCTGTATGCAAGACAGCAAAAGAGACACAGATGTATAGAACAGTCTTTTGGACTCTGTGGGAGAGGCAGGTGGGGGATGACTTGGGAGAATGGCATTGAAATATGTATAATATCATATAAGAAATGAATCACCAGGCCAGGTTTGATGCAGGATACAGGAAGCTTGGGGCTGGTGCACTGGGATGACCCAGAGGGATGGGATGGGGAGAGAGGTGGGAGGGGGGTTCAGGATGGGAAACGTGTACACCCGTGGCAGATTCATGTTGATGTACGGCAAAACCAATACAATATTGTAAAGTAATTAGCCTCTAATTAAATTTTAAAAAATCAATTGGCAAATTCAAATTATGCACTTTTAAGTCATTTCCTCTGAGTCTGTATACATCAGATGGCATCAGTGCCCAAGCGTGAGTCAGTGAATTCCTACTGCTCTTCCATTAACCTGGACTTGGACTTTCACATTAGGTCAGAGATACGTTACACCAAAGCAGCTTCTGATTCACATTTCACTCTGGCCCAGGTGAAAGCTGAGATTTTCAGTGTTCTCATGTGGGTTCCCCAGCCTGTTAACTAAATTAGCCAGTCTCTGAAGACTGCGGCCTACATGGCGTGAGGTCTATGATCGTGAAGAATGATGGAACCAGAAGAATAAGAAAATTTTTAGGAAATAAGGTAAAAATGAAAACTTCTGCATGAGACCTGTATTAATTTTGTTATTGCTGCTTTAAACTGCCATACCTAGGGGTTTAAAATGTCACAGTTTTATCACCTTACAGCTCTACTGGTCTGAAGTCCAGTGGCCTTTCCTTCAAAATGAAGGTGTTGGCCAGGCTGCGTTCTTCTGGAGTCTCTAGGGGAAAATTGGTTTTCCTGCCTTTCCCAGCTTCTAGAGGCCCCCTACATGCCTTGGCATGGGATCCCTTCGTCTTCAAACTAGTGACAGCTTGTTGAGTGTTTCTTACAAATCTCTTGACTCTTCTCTGTCTTCTATTGATACTTTTAATGCTGGATTATCTGGGTAGGCCCAGTCAAATCATACTACTGATTAGCAACCTTAATTCCATCTGCTACCTTAAACTCCTGTTGGTTATCACAACATATTAACAGGTTCCAATGAGGACTGGGGTGGGCGGGGGGTTGGGGGAGTGCATAGAACCTGAACAGTTCTGTTTGTAGAGCTAAACACACACATTTTTAAGGGAAGAACTCTAATCTCGCAAATACTTTTGATGGGCCAATCTAGTTGCAGAAGGGTGGCCTCAGGGAGGAACTTAGTGGGAAACAGCAGGAAATCACCTCAAGGAATAAAGTGGTTAAGAATCCTGAGGTTTGGGGAACAGCTGGATAAAGGCAATTGTAAGGAGGGAAGGCCCTTGCCATACATAGGAGGGTCAGTCTGTGAGAAATCCCCAAGGGAGAAAAGGCCAACGCTTTTGAGAGCAGGGTGGTTATATATTCAACTAAGACCTTGGCTGTGCTTACATACCAGACACCCCCACCCACCTCTCCCAGATTCTGAGTAAAAATCCAAAAACTGCCTTGTTCCAGTGGAGGCAGGCTGTGTTACACAGAATCAACAAAGAACATGGGAAATCACACCAAAAAAAAACTTGCAGACAGCTTGAGGAGGACCCAGGACACGGGGCAAAGTGGAGAGGGGTGACTCAAGACAGTGTTCAATTTACAAAAGGACAGAGGTCCAGTTAACCTCAGGGCTGGAGCCGTCACTAGGGCAGCATGGTCTGCACCTACGAGAGCAGCCGAGACAAGGCCAAGTTCAATCTGAGGACACCTGGCATCCTGCCGTCTTGGCTGTCCAACCTTCTCTGCTTAGACCCTGCTTCAGGAACAGACTAATAAGCCTTCCCAAGCCAAGTGGAATCTTCAGCCACATTGTGCTAGAAAGTCAAATCCTATCAGAGAGAGACTATACCCTGAACGGCAAGAGGGGAACGGCCTGACCATCACAGCCCTAACGAGAGGGACCATGATGGGGACAGGTGGGGGACAACTGCTCATCCACTCTCCAGAATCACACAGTAGACGGGTGAGCACGGTCCTTACTGGCAGCCAAGCAGGCCCAAACTGTGATGTGAGCTCTCAGCAAGACACAGGGATCAGAGACGTGGTTGGTCCTTTCACACTGGGCCAAGTTCCTATAGGGTGAATTAAGACCACCCCTGTTGGAAGAGGACATGCCCTGAAGAGCTAACTCAATGCAGAACCTTACCGTGTAGGCCTCTTCTGTTATGTATCTCAGGACTGAATCCGTGGAGGGCCACGTTCAGGTTCTGAGGGAGGTGGCCCACCAGAATCATGGCTAACGCAGGTATCAGGACTCTAGACCTGGCCAATGGTTGCTGGCCTCCCCTCTGCCGCTGGGGCAGTAGTGCACCCACACTCACCTCGCCAGCATCTGAACCTGTCTTCCTTCCTGACTGGCCTGAGTATTTCCCTCCACATGCCAGGGGCTGGCTCAAGAATGGGTGGGCAACGCTGGGCACCCAATGCTGGGCACCAAGTTATGGCAAAAGGGCTTCTGGAAGTTTCCTTGAACCACAAGAAGCTTTCTCTTCTCCCTCTGGAATGGTCCAGTGTCTTGGTTTGCTGCATGGAATTGCTATAGCCATCTTTCCACCAAGCTGATGAAGCCAAGGTAGGATGGTGGAGCAAAGAGGAAACATTTGTTTCCTTCATGGAAAGCTGAACCAGCTCCCTACACAGGACTCCCTTCCATGTGAGACTGAATTTCCTGGCTGTCCAGGCCTGCCTGAGATAGCATGTCTGGTGGGGCAGTTCAAGCCAAGTGGCATGAAAAAGGCCCATGCAGAACTTATATTCTGGGAAGCAGAATGTTATGTGAATGGAGAGAAGGTAGTCACATGTCACTCGGGAGGGTGGTACCGGGAGTTTGTGGGGCTGGCTGCTGCATCAAAGCTTTGGAAACACTGTTCCCAGGCTGATGAGGCAGCGCCCTGTCACCCCCATGTCTGTGCCTCCTGACATTCCACCTCCTCCATGCAAGTCACTTAGGATTCTCTTCCTTGTGGTTGGAGAGAATCCACCAATCACGTCCCTGGGAATGAACGTGCCATTCGTGCATGTGGAAGATTAGCCAACTGCTTTCTTAAATGCCTTGCTCAGAATCCAGTTAAAGCAGAAAGATTAAGTCCCAGCACAGCCCTGGGGATGGAAGGAACACAGACTGCAGAAGGCAAGATGGGTTTAGAAACAGTTTTCCAGCAGCGGAGGCAGCTCAGCCACATCTGTTTGGTGGGAATCCTCTCTGCCTGTGACTACTCCAACCAGGGTGAGGGGAAACAAGCTTGCTCTTGCCCGTTTACATTAATCCTACTTCCTGTATGAGGTGTAGACATGTAATATGCCTCTGTTTCTTCAATCAAAAGACATTTTAATCCCCATGAGTATTTTGGGTGAAATTCCCTAGAGGGGACATTCAGTGTAGGGAATAGTTGACACAGGCCTTGGGGCACAAAAGTGCACTTGGCACTTACTCGTTGAGTGACCCAAGGCAGTATTATTACTTTATCCCTAAACCCCAGTTTCCTCATCCCAGAACCCCATTTCCTAAGATGAGGATAATAATAGCACCTGTTTCAGAATCATGACAATCAAATACATGAATGCAGGGGAGACAGGTAAGTGCCTGGCACACAGGAAACACTGGGTAACTGTGAGCTACTGCTAGTTACACTGTCTTCAGCAGGAATGGAAGCATCACACGGGAAACAGTAGCCACTCGACACGTTCTCCTGCTCTTGAAGGGAGCTGCCCTCACCCCAGTCTGTCCAAGCACATCAACACAGTTGTCCTTAGTCTTCGCAGGAGTTCGATTCGAGACAACTGTCCTATGGCTTCCATCTGCCTGACAGAACAATAAAAGCAACGTTGGGTGATTTGGGGGACGAGACAGCAGAGTTTAATCTTCAAACTTGATTGACTTGGATGCGTTCCTGTCAATATAAAAGACTTTGGCCGGGGCGGTGGAGAAGCCGAGGCCGGCCCCCCGGCTGTACTTCCAGCTCAGGGCCCGGTCGTAGTCCTGCTGCAGGTTCCGCTGCAGGGTGTCGGCCGCCTTCTTGCTGAGAGCCATGCTGGGCCTGGCCACCGTGGGAGAGGGGCGACTGAAGGAAGGGGGCAGATTTTTAAAGCCACCCATGAGTTTGAGAAATTTCAGTTTCTGTTCCTCATTTTCAAAACCAGCAGTATCCCATTGGCCAAACTGGGTTCCCTGTGGTAAGAGAAAACAGGTGGTTACTCTCCTGGCTTCCAAAGCCTGGTCTTTCCCCAGTCCCCAGCCAGGGAGGATCCAGATGATCAAAGGCTTACTGGAACTACTTCTTAATTCCAACCAGAGCCCTGTGAGGAGTGCTGTTGGTTCCCACTCCACTGATGAGGAAATGGAGGTCTGCAGCTGGAGGGGACTCAGGCCTACTCAGTAATCCTGCTGGAACTGCGTCTTGGGTCTGGCCCTCACCAAAGCCACCTTTCACACTGAGCTGCCTGTCTGCTTAACTCCTTCTCCCCCGGTTCATGGCAGTCAGTACGACACACCTCACCAGCTAGCTACTCATCCGTCAGCCTAAGGTGGAAGTGGAGAGCGCAAGCAGGAGTCTGAAATGCATTTATCTTTGCAGAAGCACTGCATTTTCTAGCAGGAAAGGCATGGAGGCCTGGAGAAGTAAAGGGTCACAGGAGTCGGAGGCAGAGTCAGCCCAGGAACCTGGGGTTCCAATTCCTCTCCAGAACACTCTACCACCCATGCACTAATCACCCATGTTCGAGAAAACGCAAAACAGCACCTTGGAGAAGTGGCCCAACAGAAGACTCCCTTCCCAAAGAAACTCTCTTCCCAAAGAAACCCCATGAAGACTGACTTTGAAGACTCAGGATCAAACCCCACCTGTGTTACCACGGTCAAGTTACTTAACCTCTCTGAACCTTAATGTCTTCATCTATAAAGTGGGGGTGTAACACTTCCCCCATCCCTGACAGGGCTTCAGTGAGGCTCAGATCAGACTTGATACCAACAACCCAGAGCAGGATTCCTGGTTGGTTTTAAATCCTCAAGAATTGGCTGTTCTACCTCACCTCCTACCCACCCACCCCACCAGGACTGCTGACCTCCGTGCCACCCGGGAACTTTCCGCTTGTAAGCCAAACGCTAGCGGAGCTCTTAATTCTAGGTCAGCTTTGAGAGAATAATAGGAACCAGTCATCACTACAGCTGCCCTGAGTGAACTGGTGACAAGTTCCCCCAGCTTTACAGTGGCCCCAATACAGGACCAAAGACAGCTTCCCAGGCCTTCAATTTCTAGAATAAGGCCACATCTGACAACCTCACGCTCGGTCTGAGGAGAGAGCTGCCAGACGCTGACCAGTCCTGGGAGCCAGCTCCTGGAGGGGACCCGGTCTCACATGCCCACCGTGTGCCTCAGCAGGCAAGTGGCCCTGGGCCCTGGGGCAGTGCCACTAAAGCATGTGCGGAGGACCCCAGCCCCCGAGCAGCCCCCTGTGGTCAGGCCCACCAGTGGAGCTGCTGGGCTGCGGCTCGGGGTGGCGCCGGCCTGCTTCTGACCTTCCTCATTCAATCATGGACTCATATCAGCTCTGCCCAGCTCAAGTGGGTGGAGAGAAAGGAGGCCCTAGAGGAACGACACGCGACAAGCCGCATTCCATACTCCACTGGGCCAGGGCACCAGTCCCATTTTACAGGTGCGGAAACTGAAGGTCACAGGAGGGAAGTTACTTGCTCAAGTCTCATAGCTACAGAAAGTGGCCGAGCTCAGAACGGATCTCGGGTCTTTAGATTCAAATCAACTGTCCTTTTCTGTGTTACGCTATGAAAGCTTCAAACAGCACAAGCAGACACGCCTTCCTGTCATCTGGATCCTCTTCCCCCAGATCCACGTCTGTTAACAAGTTCTTTTCCCTCCCCTCTGCCCCCTCCTAGGCCTCAGGCCTGCACACTGAGCCTTCTACACCAGCTCCCTGCTTCCCCACAGACATACCCTCCAGCAGTGCCCACCACACCCTCCCATCCCCCGCTTCAGCCAGATCACGTGCCCCATGCTATACACTCTCCTGTCCCATCTCCTCAGCCCTGGTTTGGAAATTTCCTATTCCAACTGGACCAGAGGCCTGCCACACACACCCCCACCTCTGCCCCCTCCATCTGTGTCAGCAGCCTTCTGAGGGCACCGCCCACTGCTGGGAAGGGCTCGCCATCATGTGCCCCAAGAAACTGGTGCCCAGGACATCCTGCCCATCCAGAGGAGGAGACAAAGGTCCAGGCAGCTTATCTCAAGCAGCCAGCTCTCCAGGAGGGAGGCAAGCGCCTCTTGCAGAAGGAAGGAAATGAGCTGAGGACGAGCTCTGTGGAGAGGGAGCCAGATGGCGGGCTGGGGCTGCCCCTGGGCCAGATGGACTCGGCCTCCTGTCCCTCCACTCCACAAGGTGAGAAGGAGGGACGCTGGAGCACCCCTCAAAGAGCCCAGTGGCGAACTTACTGTCCACTTCTTGGTGTCATAAGCTTCTGTTTTACCCGACTCACGATCAATCTCTTCTTGCAAGGCTTTTCGCCTCACCTGAGCAAGGGAAAGGAAAGGGAAGAGAGCAATGAGACAGACAGTTTCCTCTGAGCTTCAAAGCCAGGACAGAGATGCGGTGGGAGTCGGGGGGAGACTGAAGGGATCTTCACCTGAGGGATCTGGTGGTATCTCAGGCAGCTTTGTTCTGCTGCAGACTGTGGGAGGTATGGCAGCTCCAAGCCCCCTGCCCTGTGAATCTCATTCTTCCGGCTGCCCCTGAGTTATATCCCTTTAGAATAAACCAGTGATCTATCGAGTAAAGTGCCTCTGTGAGTTCTGAGTTGCTCTGGCACATTAATTGAACCCGAGGAGGAAGTCTTTGGAACCTCTGATCTGTAGCTGGTTGGTCTGAGGCACAGCTGACAACCTGGCTTAAGACTGACATCTGAATGTGGGGGGTGGGGGTGGGGAGCAGTCTGGTGGGACTGAGCCCTTCAGCTGAGGGATCTGACAGTATCTCCAGGCAGACAGCGGCAGACTGAGCTGAACTGCAGGACACTGAGTATGTCAGGGACTTACTGGTTGGTGTGAGAGTCCCCCGCTCTCACAATGAACTGTGGTACGGAACGTAAGACTATCAGCCCCCGGCACAGCAGGGACCTCACACACTGTGAGCAGAGCGGCTCAAGGCCACAGTCAGCGCACTAATGATGCTGCAGTTGGATACAGAAGCTTCGAGGGCCTGCCCCTTCCCCCCAAGGGTTCAGTTGTAATTTAGCTGCCCCGAGTTTGTGGCCTTTCCTCCTCTCTTCTCATCTGCCACAGGCTGAAACGAGGTGACTGTTTATGTAGTTCAAAACTACATAAAACAAAGTCGAGTGGCAGCTGCAGGGATGAAAGAGAAAGTGATGGCAGATTCCTCCAGGGGAGTCAAGCTGCCAGCGGGGAACCATGTGGAACTCAGTGGATGTGCACTCAGTGAAGCGGAAAGCAGTTCACCTGCTAAGTGATAAAAGTGAAAAGAACAGTATACGGCTCATGACTGCATGCTGCTCTGAGATCACAGGTATACTGTTACAAAGGAAAAGCCTGGAAGAATAGAACGACAAAGCGGTAACAGTGATTATTATTAGGTCGTAGGATTTCAGGTTGCTTCCCCCACCTTTTTTTTTTTTTTAACATAATGAACTTTTTACAGGAGAAATAGAGGTGAGGCAGAAAGCTTCACTTACATTGAGGCCATCTGTCACCCAAAACAGTTTTCTTAGAAACTGTGAAGTATTTAACAGGCACAGATTCATAGGAAGCAAAGAGGTGGCTGGTGAGCTTTGCATGGACAAGTGGCATGTGAGTGGCTGGGACACCTGGGAGAAGAGGAGGGCAGGGGCTGGGCCTAGACGAGTCAGTGCCCACCTGTCTTCTCTGTGAGGCCCCACCAGCCCCTGCAGCCCAGCCTCCCTGCTCGCCGCCAATGACTGTGCCCTGCAGGAGGCTGGGCCTCCCCGCCCCCAGAGACTCTGCCCTGCAGGAGGCTGGGGCGCTCCTGGTTCTGGGAGGCCCGTGCTCTGTGCCAGGCCTTGGAGCGGGCTCTGGCAGCAGCAACCTACTGATCCTCTCTGCTCCTCCTCCAGGGAGAAGGGCCCCAAAGGCATCAGGTTGGGAATTCTCCATGAAACATCTGGCAGGCCTCCCTCCTCGTACACGGCTGGCTTGCCAGCACTCCTCCATTTCTCTCTCCTGGAGCAGCGGGGCCACCCCCGGGCTGTGCCCACCTCACACCCTGCGGCTTCTGTCCAGCAGTGCCTCCCTGACGCGGCCTGAGGACACAGGCAGGTGAATGGCTCCCGCTTACTAAGCACAGATCCTGGGCCAGCCCTTGCTGAGCGCCTCCCCAGTGCAGCCTCGTCTGGTCGTCACAGCCCCCTACATGGGGTCGTGAGGCTGGTGACTGCCAAGGTCACCTCACCAGCAATGGCCCAAGGCCACATTTATGTGGTTATTTACTATGCTGTTCTGATAAGCCTTGGGGTCCAGGATCACAAAATACCCAATTCCAAAAGTCCGGCTCCCACATAGGATCTGGGCGTGATAAAAGCAGAAGCTGGTCCACAATAAAACCACCCATCCTAAAGCTTCTGTACAAGAGTTGTATTTCTACAGACTAGCAATAAAGGCAACAATGGAAAACTGAACTAAAATACTATTTACAACGGCACCAACAATATAAAATAATTAAGGAAAACTTGACCAAAGATGTGTAGAACCTGTACACTGAAAACCATAAAACATTACTGAGAGAAATTAAAGAACACCTAAACAAAAGCATGACAAAGATGCCATGCTTATGGGTCACAGGGCTTCATACTGTTAAGATGTTAATTCTTCCCAAATTAGTCTAAAGATTCAAGGCAATCCTAATAAAAAACCCAGCGGTATTTTCTGGTAGCACTCAACAAGTTAATTTTAAAATTTATATAGAATCATAAAGGCCATGAAATAGCCAAAGTAACTTAAAAAAGAATGACGCTAGAGACTTACACTACGTGCTTGAAGACTTATTATACAGTTACAGTAATCTGGACAACGAGGTACTAGTGTAAAGACAGACACACAGAGCAGTGAATCTCAATGGAGAGCCTAGAAATAGAGCCACACCACACATCAGACACACACAGAGTCAAATGATTTTTGCCAAAGGCAATCTAGGCAATTCAGTTGAGAACTGAAAATGTTTTTAACATCAAAACAAATAGAACTAGGAATACTGGACAGCCAATAACAACGAATAAATTATTGATACATGCAACAATATAGATAAATCTCAAAATGATTAAGTGAAAGAAGCCTGTTTAAAAAAGAACACTGCTGTATAATCCCAATTATATACAAATTCTAGAAAACATAAACTAATTCACAGTCACAGAGTAGAAGCAGTTACCCGGGGATGGGGAAGGGTGGGATGGATTACCAAGGGGCACGAGGAAACTTCTGGAAACGGTGGGTATGTTTGTTATTTTAATTGCTTAGCTGGTTTCCTAGATGCATACATATGTTAAAACTCATCAAACTGTACACCTTAAATATGTGTAATTTTTGTATGTCAATTATATTTAAATAAAGTTGAAAAAGAAAAAAAAAACAAACAAAAAACACTGCTACCAGGAGCCTAGGAGGTGGCACATGGGCCAGGCAGAGACTGTCTCCCCTGCCCAGCCTGTGGGTTCTGGGGACACGTCCCCTCCTCCCCCTGCGGCAGTTAGGAGGAGGACAACCTCAGCCTGGGATGCTGCAGGACCGGATGCTCCTCAGCCAAGGCCGTGGCAGTCAAGGGCTCTCCCAGCATTAAGGGTAGCCACAGGCTCCCTGCCCCTGCAGATGGGGCAGAGGCCGGCCTGGGGGCCCGTGGAATCCCCAGCGCCTCTGGGACCAGGCTCCTGTGGCCAGTTAGGAGGCAAGCCTGTTTCTGGGGGTCTGGGGGAGGTGGGGGATGACGGGGACCGCCCATACCTGGTCTATGTGCGCCTCGTCCATGTTGCCCTTCTTTTCCAACACCACCTCCAAGTCCGTGTCGGGCTCCTGCAGAGAAGGCGGAGGAAGTAAGGCTCAAGTGGACCATGGCCTCCACTGGGGCAGCCCAGCAGGTGAGACTGTGCGAGTCCAGAAAAGATGGAAGACAGCAGCACCACCCCTCTCCCAGCCCCCCACCCCCGCCAGAACACCTGCTTTCCCCTCTCTTCCACTAGTGCTAAGTCGTAGCGGACTCTTTGCGACCCTATGGGCTGTAGCCCACCAGGCTCCCCTGTCCATGCAATTTTCCAGACAAGAAGATTACAGTGGGTTGCCATTTCCAACTCCAGGGGATCTTCCCAACCCAGGGATCAAACCCACGTCTCCTGCATTGGCAGGTGGATTCTTGACCACTCAGCTACCTGCGAAGCCCTTCTCTTCCACCACGCTCCCCAATTCTGGCCTCAGAACTGTGGCACTGACCTATTTGCCAGATGAAGAAACTAAGGCTCAGAGCAGTGAAGGGGCTATCACGAGGTCACCGCACAGCTCAGGGACAGGACTCACACTAACCCAGATCTCCTGACTCAAGGCGAGAGCGCGACCTTCCCTGCCAGACGACACCTCACTTCCCAGGTGACGCCAAACCAGCCAGGAGCAAGGCCAGGGCCCCACTGATGGTGGGGGAGGGGCGGGCAGAGGCAGGGGATGGCGGCCCTGCAGCGAACCTGAATCCCCCCGTCCCCTCTTCAATACCATGCCCCACGCCCCCCAACTCTGAGTTCCAGTCAGGACCTTCTCTCCTGCCTGAACCACTAGGACAGGCTCTGCCGCTGCTTCCCCACCCCCAACACCGGTCCATTCCACACAGCAGCTCAGGGACATCCTGAACTTACAGAATGCCCTATGTCAGCTCTATCTCAATTAAAACGTAGTAAAACCACCACACCTGGACCACACCACCCCATCCTCCCAAACCCTCCCGGGGCTCCCATCTTATTTACATGAAAATCCAGACCCCTGCAGCTGCTGCAGTCAGCCAAGCCCCAGCAGTCCCAGCCCCTGCCACCCCTGCCCCTTCGCTCCTCCCAGGTCTCCGCACCTGCTGCTCCCCGAGCTCAGCCGGCCCCTCACAGGTCTCAGCTCGCACACGGTGTCCTTGCCGGGCCTGCATGGGCCACGCTCTCTCAGTGACCTCAGCCCCTTGCAGACCCTGTGACAGTGAGATTTGGGGTGGCCACTTTCCACGAGGTCTTCAGCAGTGACAACTGCTACTTCCGTGCTTCGGGTGTGCTCTGCCTGGCCCCCCAAGTCCCATGTGCTGAGCCCTGGAGGGCTCTGTTCGCTCACATCACCCCCGGGCCCCTGTGCTCAGCCCACCTCCTCCCTCCCCGCCCGCATCCCGGAAGCTGGTCTGGATGGACAGCACATCTCTGCCGTCTCCACCAGGTGGCCATCCCTTCCCTTCCTCCTGGTAACAGGACCACCACCTCCCCCCAGCTTTGGACAGCGGGGTGCCAGTGGGTCGGACGCTGTCAGCCTCTGCCCACGGGCTTCAGACCAGGGCTTCTGGTTTGTGCGACCCAATGGAGAGCTGGGAGAGCAGTGCCAGGACGCTTCCTGTAATCGTTTTGGAGGGGCTGCCCTTCTCCCTGTGCCGGTGGCTTAACTACTATGATGAAAGCCTGGAGGTGCTGGGACCATCTCACCTCGGGGTTGGGGTGGGGAGGAGCCTGAGACTAAAACCAGCACATAAAGATACAAAGGCCAGAGCGAGGAAAAGCCACATAGGCATCTTCTGGGATCCAAATTTAATTTGATCCCTAAACTGTGTATCTTGAGCTCAGATAGCTCTGGACATCGTATTATCTCAGGAACTATTTGGGTCCTGAGCTTTAGATAGCAAGTAGTAAGAGTTTAGAAAGAGGAATTGATCTGAAAAACTTATTCCTATTAATAAAATTTTAATAATTAATATTAATTAAATCCTATTAATAATTCAAAAACTTAATCCTATTAATCCAGATCCTGAGTGCAGAATAGTGAAAACTTGGGTAAAGTTTCAATAGCAAGGGATATATACCTGTACTACTGAGGATATTACACTAGTGCCCAGATCCAGCCATACCTGAAGCTAGACAGTTATCAAACTTTCTAGTTATCTGTGTCAATAAATCCCCGTTTCCTGACTGATTACACACACGAAAACACTCCGAACTTCCATCCTTATTGTCCCCAAGCAGTTGGCTTCTGAAGGAAAGCCTACCTCTTCCCAAGGCTCCTCTGCTACTTCGCTCTGCTGCCTCTTCTTCTTCTTCTTCTTCCTCTTCAGAGCTGGCTCCTCAGTGTCTGCCTGCTCCACCCTTTTCTTGGACTTCACTTTCTTCTTCACAGAAGCCCTGGAGCCATCTCCTATGGGGATGTATTCTGGAGCTTCAACTCTGACTGGCTTCTTTTTACTTCCTTTCGTAGGGCTGCTCTCCAGGGACCAGGAGCACTCAGGGTGCCCCAGTGGGGGATCTCCCTCCCAGTGGATTTTCTTCTTCTTCTTCATCTTCACGCTGTGTTCCCTGGGACTCCCTTGCTTCTGTTTCTGTCCCAAGGCTGCCTGCTCCCGGACGCCATCCTTCCCAACTGAGTGAGTATACACTGTATTCCCAGCCTCGCAGAACCAAGGATCCCTGCCTGAGAAAGCTGTAGCTTCCTTGGCCTTTTTCTCCTTCTTGTGTTTTTTGAGCTTCTTGCCAACTCTGGTCACTTCCTCGTCCTGTCTGGGGTCTGGAGAGGTCTTCACCCTTGAGCCAGGGGACATGGACTTCCTCTTCTCTGCACTGAGGGACTTAGACAGACCAAGTGCCTGTGTCCTGGGGCTGTGTGACCGCTCAGTCCGTCCAGCGCGTAATGTGATCTCAGGTTCAAGGTGCTCCTCACAGATGGTGCTGTGACCCTTCTTTTTCTTCTTTTTCTTCACGAGAGGCATTCTGGGTGCCTGTTCTTGGATCACACCCTTCAAGGGTGGTGTGGCTCTTGGACAAACCTCTGCGAAATAATTGTCACTGTTTAAAACTGAGTATTGAGTCTTTGGTTCTTTAACCACTTTCTTTTTCTTCTTCTTTTTCTCTGGGAGCCCAAGGCCCACCTCTCCTTTGTGAGCCTTAGTGATCATTCCTGAAAAAAAAAAAATGGTTCTAATTATCCCACGTGAAGTGGCCTTGAGTACAACTCCACTAGGTATGACTGTGAGTCACGCTTCTTGGAGTGGATGGTCTGAAAGGTTAGGGGCTAGGAAAATGGGCACGATTCCTGGGGAGCAAAGGGAAATATGATGGAAGAAGCAGTGCATGCGACGTGGCTTCAGTTGTGTCCGACTCTGTGACCCAATGGACTGTAGCCCACCAGGCTCCTCTGTCCATGGGATTCTCCAGGCAAGAATACTGGGGTGGGTTGCCATGACTTCTCCAGGGGATCTTCCCAACCCAGGGATCGAACCTGAGTCTCTTAGGTCTCCTGCGTTGGCAGGCAGGTTCTTTACTACTAGGAAACCCCCAGAAGTTTAAATCCTGACAGCCTCAGGTTCAAATAAATCCATGTTGCTCCCTCATCTTAAGTCAATCACCTATCCTCCCCAGGCCTTAACTTCCCCATCTGAAAAGGAGATAACCTGTCCTTTCTCAGAGAGCTGTTGGAAAGAATAAACAATAATCCATGGAAAGTGCTTGGCAGATTGTTGATTGCTTTCCTAACCCCCTTCCTCAAGCCTCTTAAGCCTAATCATTCATTCCACAGAAATGGACCCTGTGCCAGCCACTGAAACACCTGCACTCAAGCCACAGGCCAGGCATTGCCCCTGGTGTCTTACCTTTTACTGGATGAAGGGGACAGGAATCTTAGGTTAACTCTTCTTGCTGATTCTCACCAGAGGTAGTAACTGTGATATCACTAACCCTTGCTTCATCTGAAGAGCTCTGTTGCTTTGCATCTGGAAATTAACTGCCCCAGCCTACACCTAGGGTAACTCTCTTCTAATTACCTTCCTAAGAATGAGAGCAAAAGTGAGGTATGGTGAGGAGCCCCAGCTGGGGCTCAGAATGGCTGTGTTCAAATGGTGATTCATGTAGTCTTGCCACCCAGCAGTGGCTTCTCTGGGCCTCAGTTTCCCCATCCATAAGAGGCAATGAACCAGATGAGATCAAAGGCTCACAGGTGGTGGTGGGAGCCATATCCAGTCTACAAGTCTGTTTCAATGTTTTTAATTTTTCAAACAAATTGGCAACATTTAATGACCTTGAATGCTCAGCTTTTTTTTTTTTTGGAGGGAGGCTGTCATGGAGGCACCTATGAGAAGGCGCTGGGTGGGCCCTCAAATACATTTCAGCTTCCTGTTGGACTAGTCTCTCACTCCAGTCACCAGCCCAGGTCCTGGTTCCTGGACTAGATGACATGGAGACACTCAGGGAATCCAGAAACAAATGGCTCCTCACAGGAGCTTTGGACAGTGGGCAGGAAAGGCCAGGAGCTGCTTCAGTTTTCCTCAGCCTCAGAGCCCAGAGGCTGGGCATGCCTCACTCTAAACTGTTTCAAAGAGCCAGGCCAGCCCTGTTCTGTAGCTCAAGTTTACTCATAATTGGCTCCTATAGCACCTGGAGATCTGAGGGATCAACCACAGGCTTCCTCCTGGCTGGCTGGCTTTCTGCTGTATTCCCAGGGCCCAGCTTTGTACCTAGCAGGGTGGGTGCTCAGTAGATGCTCACTGGATGAAGGAAGGGATGCTAGAGACACACAGATGAACAAAAGATGACCCTGCCATCAAGAAGCAAGTAAGTGTGGATGGAAAAGAGTTGTGGTAACAGTGATACATGTGATAAAAGCAAGCACAGTGGTAAGGTCAGAGTAAGAGAGGTCATTAAATCTGGCCTACTAGTTGCCAGCAAACTTTCTGAAGAGGTTTCCAGCTTGGGCAAGCACAGGATGGAAATGCTAAGACCTAAGACAAAAAAACTGAAGTGTAAGGTGACTGCGGAGAGGTGACTGAAGGCAACAGGCTGGTTGGAATAGTTCAGTCACTCAGTCACGTCTGACTCTGTGACGCCAGACACCTTGAGACATCCATGGGGAGATGTTGGTGGACTGCTGGCTGTATGAGTCTGAGGCTCAGAGGTGACTGGGCTGATATGGGTGAAATACATTCAGAAATATATGGATGGTATATAAGCTTTGAACAGAACGAGCCTGAGACAGAACCTCAGAGAATACTAACGTTTAAATGGGTGGGCAGAGGAAGAGGGGCCTGCAAAGGAGAGAGAGAAGGTGCCAAACCGGAGAGGGTGGAGTCAAGGGCGCCTCAAGTGGAGGAGTGGTCTAGAGATCTGTAACAATGAAGAAGTCAAAGGGAGTTGGTCGCCAAATTAATCCCTTTCTCTTCCTATCTCCGTTTAAAACACTGCAGCACTGTCCTCTTCGGCAGTGAAGAAGAGCCTTCCCTTCAAACCCGACATCCCAAGTGTATTCATTCCTTCAAGAAGGGAAGAGGAAATAAACCTTACAGCGTCTCCTGCGAACGCAAAATGCTTTCTCCAAAAGCGCTTTTAAATTCTCGAAGAAGCCCCATGAGGATCGGTGTAAATAACCCATCTCAGAGACGTGCAAACCGAGACTTGGAGACTTTAATTCACTTGCCCTGCGTCCCAAAGCCAGCAAGGGGTAAAACAAGGATTCGAACCTAGCCCGCAGAACTTCGGAGCCCGTGCTCCAAAACCCAACTCCCACCGCAGGCTCACTAACAGGAAGCAAGGGAGCCGCGAGGGGAGACTGCCCCCTCAAACACCCGACCGCACCAAGGTTTCCGCACAGAGGGAGGGATTACGCCGGGTCCCAGGTCCGCTCCAAGGCGGGAGAACTTCCTGAAGATGGCGCCTCAGACCGGCGACGAGAGGAACGTGGATCTGAGGGTGTAAGTCATCCTTGTCCGGTCCCTCGGATCGCCGCGCAAATCCCCAGACCCAGTCTGCACTCCTGGTTCCGTCCCGCCCACGACGCGCTATCCGAACTCACCCAAAGGCCAATGTTCCCCGCCTCCACGTGAAAGCCCGCGCCGCCGTGACCCGGAAGTCAATCTCGACTCGCTGGCCCGTCCCCGCAAGAGACGGTTTCTTCCGGGTCGCGGCCTTTTTGGGCGCGCGGTTGCCGTGGAAACGGCGGCCATGGCGGCGCCCGGACCTGTGGGCCGAACCGCCCAGCGCTTGGAAGGGACAGTCTCCAACGAGTCGTCCATCACTGCCAGGACGCCAGTGACCGTAGTGTCTCCCGAGCCCCTCGATCTGCCCGCCTCGCCGGTGCAGGTTTCGGACCTACCCAGCAAGAACCTGTGGGAGCAGATCTGCGAGGGTAGGCAGCCCGGGCCGGCCGAGAGGGATGGGACTCGGGCCGCCCGGCAGGGCTCGCGCTTGCTGGGCGCCTACTGTGCGCCAGGCGGCTGACGTGCGAGGCCTCCAGGCAGCCTCGCCGCGGGCCCGCCGGGCTCCCCGTGTTATGTGCCGGGAAACTGAGACTCTTGAGAGGCTTGCCCGAGGTTACGCAGCGCAGCCTCCAGCCTAAATCCATAGTCAGGTCGAAGGCAAGAGAAAGAAGGGAATAAACGGGACCTTGGCCTGAACCAGTGATGCTGAAAACTCCTTTCGATTCAGTCGCGCAGTCGTGTCCGACTCTTGGCGACCCGTGGACTGCAGCACGCCAGGCTTCCCTGTCCATCACCAACTTCTGGAGTTTGCTGAAGCACATTTTCATGATGCTTCGGTCGGTGATGCCATCCAACCACCTCATCCTCTGTCGTCCCCTTCTTCTCCTGCCTTCAATCATTCCAGCATCAGGGTCTTTTCCAGGGAGTCAGTTCTTCTCATCAGGTGGCCAAAGTGTTGGAGCTTCAGCTTCAGCATCAGTCTTTCCAATGAACATTTCCTTTAGGATTGACAGGTTTGATCTCCTGTAGTCCAAGGGACTTTCAAGAGTCTTCTCCAACACCACAGTTCAAAAGCATCAGTTCTTCAGTGCTTAGCTTTCTTTATAGTCCAACTCTCACATCCATACATGATTACTGGAAAAACCACAGCTCTGACTAGATGGACCTTTGCTGGCAAAGTATTGTCTCTGCTTTTTAATATGCTGTCTAGGTTGGTCATAGCTTTTCCAAAGAGCAAGCATCTTTTAATTTCATGGCTGCAGTCACTATCTGCAGTGATTTTTGCAGTCCAAGAAAATAAAATCTGTTTCCACTGTTTCCCCATCTATTTGCCATGAAGTGATGGGACCAGATGCCAGGATCTTAGTTTTCTGAATGTTGAGTTTTAAGCCAACTTTTTCACTCTACTCCTTTCACTTTCATCAAGAGGCTCTTTAGTTGTTCTTCTCTTTCTGCCCTAAGGGTGGTGTCATCTGTGTGTTTGAGGTTATTGATATTTCTCTCAGCAATCTTGATTCCAGCTTGTGCTTCATCCAACTGGCATTTTGCATGGTGTACTCTGCATATAAGTTAAATAAGCAGGGTGAAAATATACAGCCTTGATGTACTCCCTTTCCAATTTGGAACCAGCCTGTTTTTCCATGTCCAGTTCTAACTATTGGTTCTTGACCTGCATATACATTTCTCAGGAGGCAGGTAAGGTGATCTGGTATTCCCATCTCTTTAAGAAGTTCCTACAGTTTGTTGTGATCCACGCAGTCAAAGGCTTTGGTGTAGTTGGATAAAGCAGAAGTAGATGTTTTTCTGGAACTCTCTTGCTTTTTCGATGACCCAGTGGTTGTTGGCAATTTGATCTCTGGTTCCTCTGCCTTTTCTAAAACCAGCTTGAACATCTGGAAGTTCACAGTAAACGCACTCTTTAAGCCCAGCTTGGAGAATTTTGAGTATTACTTTGCTAGCATGTGAGATGAGTGCAACTGTGTGGTAGTTTGAACATTCTTTGACATTGCCTTTCTTTGGGATTGGAATGAAAACTGAGATTTTTCCAGTCCTGTGGCTGCTGCTGAATTTTCCACATTTGCTGGCCTATTGAGTGCAGCACTTTCACAGCATCATCTTTTAGGATTTGGAATAGCTCAACTGGAATTCCATCACCTCCACTAACTTTGTTTGTATTGATCCTTCCTTAGGCCCACTTGACTTCACATTCCAGGATGGCTGACTCTAGGTGAGTGATCAAACCATCATGATTATCTGGGTTGTGAAGATATTTTTTGTCTAGATCTTCTGTGTATTCTTGCCACCTCTTCTTAGTATCTTCTGCTTCTGTTAGATCCATACCATTTCTGTCCTTTATTGTGCCCATCTTTGCATGAAATGTTCCCTTGGTATCTCTAATTTTCTTGAAGAGATCTCTAGTCTTTCCCATTCTATTATTTTCCTCTATTTCTTTGCACTGATTGCTGAGGAAGGCTTTCTTATCTCTCCTTGCTATTCTTTGGAACTCTGCTTTCAAATGGGTGTATCTTTCCTTTTCTCCTTTGCCTTTTGCTTCTCTTCTTTTCTCAGCTATTTGTAAGTCCTGGTCACACAACCATTTTGCCTTTTTGCATTTCTTTTTCTTGGGGATGGTCTTGATCCCTGCCTCCTATACAGCGTCACATACCTCCCTCCATAGTTCTCCAGGCACACTGTCTATCAGATCTAATCCCTTGAATCTATTTGTCATGTCCACTGTATAATCGTAAGGGATTTGATTTAGGTCATACCTGAATGGTCTAGTGGTTTTCCCTACTTTCTTCAATTTAAGTCTGAATTTGGCAATAAGGAGTTCTTGATTGGAGCCACAGTCAGCTCCCGGTCTTGTTTTTGCTGACTGTATACAGCTTCTCCATCTTTGGCTGCAAATAATAGAATCAGTCTGATTTCAGTATTGACCAACTGGTGATGTCCATGTGTAGAGTTGTCTCTTGTGTTGTTGGAAGAGGGTGTTTGCTATGAACCATGCGTTCTGTTGGCAAAACTCTTAGCCTTTGCCCTACTTCATTTTGTACTCCAAGGCCAAACTTGCCTGTTACTCCAGGTATCTCTTGACTTCCTACTTTTGCATTCCAATCTCCTATAATGAAAAGGACATCTTTTTTGGGTATCAGTTTTGAAAGGTCTTGTAAGTCTTCATAGAACTGTTCAACTTCAGCTTTTTCAGCATTACTGATTGGGGTGTAGACTTCGATTACTGTGATATTGAAGGCTTGCCTTGGAAACGAACAGAGATTATTCTGTCGTTTTTGAGATTGCACCCAAGAATTGCATTTTGAACTCTTTTGTTGACTATGAAGGCTACTCCATTTCTTCTAAGGGATTCTTGCCCACAATAATAGATATAATGGTCATCTGAGTTAAATTCGCCCATTTCAGTCCATTTTAGTTCACTGATTCCTAAAATGTCAGTGTTCACTGTTCACTCTTACCATCTTCTGTTTGACCATTTCCAATTTACCTTGATTCATGGACCTAGTATACTAGGGTTCTATGTAGTATTGTTCTTTACAGCAAGGAAGGAGGTTGCCATTATTCATTAACTCCACCATAGTTTGGTCTCAGATCAAACAGCGGGGAGGGAACACAGCCCTGCCCAGCAACAGAAAATTGGATTAAAGATTTACTTAGCATGGCCCCGCCCATAAGTACAAAACCCAGTTTCCCCCACAGTCAGTCTCTCCCATCAGGAAGCTTCCATAAGCCTCATATCCTTATCCCTCAGAGGGAAGACAGAATGAAACCCACAATCACAGAAAACTAATCAAACTGATCACATGGACCACAGCCTTGTCTAACTCAATGAAACTATGAGCCATGCCGTGTAGGGCCACCCAAGACAGATGGGTCATGGTGGAGAGTTCTGGCAAAATGTGGTCCACTGGAGAAGGCCATGGCAAACCACTTCAGTATTCTTGCCTTGAGAACCTCATAAACAGTATGAAAAGGCAAAAAGATAATGACACTGAAAAATGAACTCCCCAGGTCCATAGGTGCCCAATATGCTACTGGAGAAGAGTAGAGAAAAAACTCCAGAAAGAATGAAACCTCCTTTAGTGAGCAGGAAAGAAGCACTGAGATGGAGACAGGAAGCTTCTTTGAAACAAAGTTCCCCAGGCCCGGCCCACAGGGCTCCTAATGGGGTGTAGGAGGTTTGCACTTTTAAGGAGCACCCCAGGTAATTCTGATGTAGGTAATCTGTGGCCCACGTGTTGAGCAACCATGGTCTAGACAGATTTGGTTTTAATCCTTCTCTACTTCTGTGGTGGTGGTGGTTTAATTGCTAAGTCGTTTCTACTCTTGCAACCCCATGGGCTGTAGCCCACCAGGCTCCTCTGTCCATGAGATTTTCCAGGCAAGAATACTGGAGTGGATTGCCATTTCCTTCTCTAGGGGATTTTCCCAACCCACGAATCGAACCCGGATCTCCTGCATTGCAGTCAGATTCTTTACCAACTGAGTTATGAGGGAAGCCCTGTCTACTTCTGACCTTCCTTAAAATCCCCAAATGGTGTTTAGCTCACCTTCCTTTGTTGGCCTGCAATGTTCCCTTGGTCTTGCTGCCCCATATTACTCTTTACACACCTTGAACAAGTTAAGTATACCTGGCATACTTCCGAGTTACTGGATTCCAGACCACAGCAATAAACAGACTCACAGGAATTTTTTTGTCTTCCTACGCCACTCCAGTACTCTTGCCTGGAAAATCCCATGGACAGAGGAGCCTGGTAGGCTGCAGTCCATGAGGTCGCTAAGAGTTGGACACGACTGAACGACTTCACTTTGACTTTTCACTTTCATGCATTGGAGAAGGAAATGGCAACCCACTCCAGTGTTCTTGCCTGGAGAATCCCAGGGACGGGGGAGCCTGGTGGGCTGCCGTCTGTGGGGTCGCACAGAGTTGGACACGACTGAAGTGACTTAGCAGCAGCAGCAGCAGTACCCATAAAAGTTCATTTACACAATCCTGTAGTCTATTAAGTGCGTGATAGCATTATATCTAAAAAAACACTCCGTATATGTCTTAATTTAAAATACTTTATTGCTGGGGAATTCCCTGGTGGTCCAGTGGTTAGGACTCCGAGCTTTCACTGGAAAGGGTCCGGGGTTCAATCCTGGTAGGGAAACTAAAATCCCACAAGCCAGGGTGGCCAAAAGTAAAAATACTTTATTGCTTAAAAAAAACGCTGTCACCATCATCTGAGTATTCCATGAGTTATGGTCTTTTTGCAGTACTAATGTCAAAGAGCACATATCACCTTGACAAATACAAAATAAAGAAAAAGTTAGAAATATTGTGAGAATTCCCAAAATGTGACACAGACACAAAGTGAGCAAATACCGTTGAGAAATGACTTGCTTGACGTAGGTGGGATTGCCACAAATCTTCAACTTGTAAAGAAGAAAAAGTCTACAGCTTCTAAGTGCAAAAAGTGAAGCACAGTAAAACAAGATGTACCTGCATCTCATCCTGTCAGTAAAATAAGGATAATAACGGCACCTATTTCTGGTGTTAGGAGGATGCAGCTAAAGGGCCATTTCCGAAAGGGCTTAGCAAAGTGCCCGTTTTGCAGCAAGGGCTCAGTGTGTGTTACTCTTAATAAATAATGCTGGATGTTCCATTTTCCTCTCTAAGATTGTGTACTCCTCAAGGTCAGGAACTCAGATTTTTCATTCTTGTGGCTACCGTCACTACCTCAACTGTCTGAAAGAGTGCTGTCCAATAGAACTTTCACAGATGGGTATTGAGCACTTGAAATGTGATTAGTGCAACCTTGGAACTGAATTTTTTGTTTTGCTTCTAATAAGTTCTGATAAGCTAACACAGCTGCATGTGGCTAATGACCACTATATTGGACAGTGCAGGTCAATAAATGTTGAATGGAGAAAAGACTGAATGTGCCGGTATATTGGACTAGGTAGCGGGAGAGAGTGGTGAGTTGAGAGAAGTGGAAAATTCAAAGAAAGAAGAGAATAATGGACTCAGAGGTGATAGATATCTATTTGACCATAGAAATAGATGAAATAGATCTCCAGTCTATTTCAACTCCTACCCAGTGCTTAAATTCCTTCTCCCATATTGCATTGTATCTAGAAAAATCTTTTTCATCTTGGATGTTTTCCTTGTAACGTTTGCCTCTTGGTCCTTACCCTCCTGGTGCTGTGATCCAAGTTGCTAATCACAGTACCATTATGAAAACACTCAAATGTCAATAGAAGGTTGTTATTGCGGCTGTCTTTTCCCAGGAGTGTGCCCTTCTTCAGGGCAAACAGCTCTTCACAATGCAATTGACTAGTGGTGTTTTGTTGGGGAAGCTGCTCAACAACTCAAAGAGGGGATAATCCTTGTACCTACCACACAGGGCTGTTGTGACGATGGCTTAAGATGACATATGCAAAGGTGCTTGGCACTGCCTGGCATTTACAAAGTGCTCAATAAATGTTCTGATATTGACAAAGAAGCATGCTTTGCATTTGTTTTAGAATCATGGAATTTATTTTTGTCACACAGGCCTGTAGCAAGAAGGTAAAGACAAGTGTTTTGTTGCTCTCAAAAGCAGCTAATTTGATGTCACTTAGAAAGTGGTAGAGTTACAAATATAAGTTAATGAGGTCAAAGATGGTGAGTTTATATACACAGGCCCTGAAATGATTTTTATAACATGGATGATAGATCCAGTTTCTTAAAACAAACATTCTAACAAATGTAATTTTCTATAACAAACATAGTAAATTCAGTTTCTTGCAGCAAACATGAAAAGCAGGCTTGTTTGAGGTTAAGTATTACATTTTGTAAGGATATCTCCATTTAAAAAGCAAATCATCACAGCTAACAGAACTGTCAGAAACTCAATTTCATGAAAATGAGATTAGGTGTTAAGACCTTTATTCTATCTGGCTAGTCCTGTGCGTGTGTGTGTCTGTACGATGACTTACTTTCAATATTCTTCAGTTTTCTCATCTTTCCAGTGACAGCTAATCCAGGGCTTTTTATTTTCAAAAGCACCTGCATTAGTATCAATAAACGTCTTTCCTGCTAAGGCTTCTAATTAAATCTTGTGATTGCTTATGACTTAATAATTTTTAACTATGGTTTTAGCCAAGACTGAGTCAAATTATTTGCAGCTTCATTTCAGTTCAGTTCAGTCGCTCAGTCGTGTCCGACTCTTTGTGACCCCATGAATCACAGCACTCCAGGCCTCCCTGTCCATCACCAACTCCCGGAGTTCACTCAAACTCATATCCATTGAGTCGGTGATGCCATCCAGCCATCTCATCCTCTGTCGTCCACTTCTCCTCCTGCTCCCAGTCCCTCCCAGCATCAGGGTCTTTTCCAATAGGTCAACTCTTCGCATGAGGTGGCCAAAGTATTGGAGTTTCAGCTTTAGCAATGAACACCCAGGACTGATCTCCTTTCAGATGGACTGGTTGGATCTCCTTGCAGTCCAAGGGACTCTCAAGAGTCTTCTCCAACACCACAGTTCAAAAGCATCAATTCTTCAGCGCTCAGCTTTCTTCACAGTCCAACTCTCACATCCATACATGACCACTGGAAAAACCATAGTCTTGACTAGACAGTCCTTTGTTGGCAAAATAATATCTCTGCTTTTCAATATCCTATCTAAGTTGGTCATAATTTTCCTTCTAAGGGGTAAGCGTCTTTTAATTTCATGGCTGCAGTCACCATCTGCAGTGATTTTGGAGCCCCCAAAAATAAAGTCTGACACTGTTTCCACTGTTTTCCCCCATCTATTTGCCATGAAGTGATGGGACCAGATGCCATGATCTTAGTTTTCTGAATGTTGAGTTTTAAGCCAACTTTTTCACTCTCCTCTTTCACTTTCATCATGAGGCTTTTTAGCTCCTCTTCACTTTCTGCCATAAGGGTGGTGTCATCTGCATATCTGAGGTTATTGATATTTCTCCCAGCAATCTTGATTCCAGCTTGTGCTTCTTCCAGCCCAGCGTTTCTCATGATGTACTCTGCATTTAAGTTAAATAAGCAGGGTGACAATATACAGCCTTGACGTACTCCTTTTCCTATTTGGAACCAGTCTGTGGTTCCATGTCCAGTTCTAACTGTTGCTTCCTGACCTGCATATAGGTTTCTCAAGAGGCAGGTCAGGTGGTCTGGTATTCCCATCTCTTGAAGAATTTCCCACAGTTGATTGTGAGCCACACAGTCAAAGGCTTTGGCATAGTCAATAAAGCAGAAATAGATGTTTTTCTGGAACTCTCTTGCTTTTTCCATGATCCAGCAGATGTTGGCAATTTGATCTCTGGTTCCTCTGTCTTTTCTAAAACCAGCTTGAACATCTGGAAGTTCACGGTTCACATACTGCTGAAGCCTGGCTTGGAGAATTTTGAGCATTACTTTACTAGCGTGTGAGATGAGTGCAATTGTGCAGTATTTGGAGCTTACAGTCTTCTATTCTGATATTGCTGTTATTATCATTTTGCCATTGGCATCCTCATTATTGCCGTTAGTTCATCATTCCAAAGCTAGTCGCTGGCCTCAGCTCTCAATGCTTTTGTGAAACCAGGTCCCTCATGGCACCTGCTAGGTAACAACATGGACCAGTTCTGAGTCAGTGCTTGTTCCCCCAGCACAGCCGCTGAGCAGCTGGAGAAAAATGGCAGCAGATGGCTTGTCAGCAGTGCTTATCAGGCAGCATCCATCAGCGCCTTCTTACGTTGCCTACGTGTGCTGGTCCCAAGTGTTTCCTCCACTCCTCTGACTTGGTGAAACCATTTGACAGATGAAGGAGGCATTCACTGAAACTAGGCAGGTGATCAGGAGTAGGGAGAGAATCCTCCAACTTGCAAATACCAGCAGACAGATTTGTGTCTGCATACACAGAAGAAGTATTTATCTCGCTTCCCACACAGCTCAGCCCTGCATCTGTGCTTTGGTACCTTCCTCTTGGTGTCCTCGGATCCTGCTCTATCACTCATCTCTCCTACATCTTTTAACTCCACTGCTGGCTTTTCCCTCCAAGCATCCTGTAGTCAGTTAGCTTGGGGAAAGCCTCTCCCTTGGCCCCTGTCGTCTTCTAGCTCTTGTCTGTCCCTCATGCCCTCTCAGCTGAACTTCCAAAAAGAACTCTTGTTTGCACTGCCACCAGAAGTGGGGTCTGGCTACTCATCACTCAAAAGCCAATAAAGAGGCAAGTTTGGTGGAAAGGAAAGTATGCTTTATTTTGGATGCTGGCAGCCTGTGGGTGGGGGGTGGGGGCCGTGGGGGAGGCAGACTCCTGTCCAAAGGCCAACTCCCTACCTCTGCCCCCCACCCCTGCCCAACCAGTAGGCTGAGGGAGAGGGCTACATGCAGAAATAGCACAATCAGCTGTGACAGTCATCTTGAAATTGGTCACCAGTGGTCAGGCCAGGATCATCTTGATTGTTTGGTAGAGTACAGTTAATCTTCAGTTCCAGGGTCGGTTTGTTCCCATTTGCTTGAGGTCAGTTCTTGGAATTGTGGCAGCTTATGGCTGCAGTCTGGTCATCATATAGTTAACTTCTTCCCCTGCGTGGTGGGTATATCAGTACTTGTAAGACAGCTTACAGAATATGGGTCAGAATATTATCTATAGTCCTTCTTGAGATGGAACTAAAGGTCCCTGACTACGCTTAATGACTAAACCATTATTATTTAGTTTTGTTGGACTGCTTTCCTCCGTTTCTGCATTTTCTCACTTCTCTGATTATTTTTTGGCTAAAGTTTGTCCACAAACAGAAGGAAAGTGGAGGAGATGGTGGGCTAATACCATAGAGTCTTGCTTGATTTCAACACCGCTGTCATTCCCATTCCTCTATAAGCCCATCAGCTCCTATTTCACGGCTCTGATGAAATCGTTCTCATACGTCAGTCATCATATCTACCCGTGTTGGGCCAGGCATTGACCCCAGGCACTGTTCAAGACACCAACAATTATTTTCCATCATAGACTGCCAGTTCAGAAATCAGCAGTTCCTCTTATATGCGTCCCTTTCACTTTTCATGGTCCCTGCATTGATTCTCTAATCCCTATAGATCCTACTGACTCCACATCTCCTGTGAGCCCCAACTCCCCACCCCCTGGTTCTCATGGGCCCTTACCACTGCCTGTTTAGATCACTGCTGTAGCTTTATAATTGGGAAGGGCTTCCTTCCAGACTATCTTTCCACAAGAAGCTCTCTCAAAATCTGATCACATCATCCCATGACCTAGAATGATTATCACAGCTTTCATGGTGAATATAAGCTTTTTAGCTTAACATCTAAGCCCTTTAATAATTTGGTCTCAGACTTCCTTGGTGGCTCAGTGGTAAAGAATCCACCAGCCAGGGCAGGAGGCATGGGTTCCATCCCTGATCGAACATGTGGGAAGATCCCACGTGCTGTGGAGCAAGTAAGCCCATGAGCCACAACTGTTGAGCCTGTGCTCTAGAGCCTGGAAGCCACAACTACTGAGCCCACGTGCCGCAACTGCCGAAGCACATGGGCCCGAGAGCCTGAGCTCCACAGCAAGAGAAGCCACCACGACGAGAAGCCAGCGCCCCGCAACCAGAGGGTAGCCCCTGCTCACTGCAACTAGAGAAAAGCCCTCGAAGCAACGAAGACCCAGCCAATAATAAAGAAAATCAAAAAACAATAATTTGGTCTCTGTCTCTCTTTTTTTAGGTTCATCACCTATCATTTATCTGAATCATCCTAATGGTTAACATTTACAGAGCTGCCCTTTATGTGCCAGGCACTGTGCTAGGTGCTTGATTTTCCTCTTGTCTAAACCTCATAGCAACTTGGTGGTTTAAACAGATAAGGAAATTGAGGCATAGAGAGCTTAAACTTGCCCCAAGTGAGTGGTGGAATCAGACTCCAACTCGGATATGTGCGACATTCAAGTTTAAGCCCTTAAGCAACACACCAGCGTGGTTCGAAAGGTAGACCTGGGGCACCTATGTCACAATCTCCCAGACACTTGCTAATGTGCAAGTTCCTTTGGTGTGATGACTCACCCCTGTTCCTTGGGGGTGAGTCCCTAAGCTCTGCATTTTAAATAAGCTCTCCTGGCAAGTGACTAAGCCCCAGTACCACTGTCCTGTGCTGTGTACCTTTAGCCATAGGAAACCATGCCTTCCAACACACTGTGCTGTTCCATTCCTCTGAGCCTTTGCACAAGCTTTGCCTCTCACTGGACAATCTCTGCTTTCTTCTATCTTTATCTTTTAAGACTCAAGCCCAAGTGACCTCTCTTCTGGAAAGCCTTCTATTATTCTTCACACTGATTTTGAAGCCTCTTCTTGGTGCTTCCTGAGTGCAGCCCTCTACAACTTTGCTTTCACACCTCGTAACTGCTGGCTCTTACCATCCATCCCCTCACCAAACCAGCTCATCTGCCGTCTTCATCTGTCCCTCCAGCACCTTGCTCAGCCCTTTACCACAGTGTATGCTGGCCAAGTGTTCACTGGATTCACTTCCAGCCTCCACCTTCCTGGTTCATCCATTTCCAGTAGGCCACTGTTGGGGAACATTGCATTTTAATGGCTGTTTCAGTTAGAAACATGTTCAGCTGCAAATCACAGAAAGCCCTACCAATAGTGGCCTGAGCAATAAAGACATTTCATTATGTCACATCCCTCGAGCATGGCAGGGTGGGGAGCAGGATCCAATTTGAGCGCAAGGGTTCTGTTCCACCAACAGAGTTACAGGCTGTTTCTGCTCTGCCTCTTGCATAATGTTGCCTTCATTGTGTAAAATGAACATCTACTTTTATTTGTTCTTGGATTACTGTTTGTTTAACAAATATGTAACATCAAATTCTCCTAACAATTTCAGGTTTCCCCTGCTATCCAAAAGTAGAGAGAATTCCTATGCAACCTTTCAGAAGCCAAAACGGCATAAGTGAAGAAGTAATTATACCTTAGGTCACATTTTGCTAAAGGATGCATAAAATAAATCGAGAAAAAGCACAGTGTTCACAGAGAATTCAAAGCTATGGCAGCTTGATGCTGAGTTCAGTGTAGTCCCAGGGAAGAAGCATGGCATCACCGACTTAATGGACATGAGTTTGGGTAAACTCCGGGAGTTGGTGATGGACAGGGAGGCCTGATGTGCTGCGGTTCAAGGGGTCGCGGAGTCAGACACGACTGAGCAACTGAACTGAACTGAACTGAACTCCACTGCTTGGGGTACACACTTCCTCTACAACAGTTCACTGCACAACAAACTGAATGTTCTTTTTCAGTTTTCATCTTTTCTCATAAAAACAACAATGCTCTTTGGACTAATTTTGGTTAGTGAACACAGGTAGATCTTTTGTCAAAGTGAAGTGCAAAAAGCAAACTTGAAAAGTGGGAGAGACCTGGAATCCAGTTTATAAGCTTAAGTAACTAAAAGATTGTAAACATTAGTATACTGTATTGGTGTTTTTCTTTCTGGCATACTTCACTCTGCATAATAGACTCCAGTTTCATCCACCTCATTAGAATTGATTCAAATGTATTCTTTTTAATGGCTGAGTAATACTCCATTATGTATATGTACCACAGCTTTCTTGTCCATTCATCTGCTGAATACAGTATACTAATGCATATATATGGAATTTAGAAAGATGGTAACGACAACCCTGTATGTGAGACAGCAAAAGAGACACAGATGTATAGAACAGTCTTTTGGACTCTGTGGGAGAGGCGGGGGGCAGGGGGGATGATTTGGGAAAATGGCATTGAAACATGTATAATATCATATAAGAAACGAATCACCAGTCCAGGTTTGATGCAGGATACAGGATGCTTGGGGCTGGTGCACTGGGATGACCCAGAGGGATGGTATGGGGAGGGAGGTGGGAGGGGGGTTCAGGATTGGAAACGTGTACACCCGTGGCAGATTCATGTTGATGTATGGCAAAACCAATACAATATTGTAAAGTAATTAGCCTCTAATTAAATAAATTTAAATTAAAAAGATTGTAAACATTTATACACATAATACACCTGATTTTCTTAAAAATTTCTAATGCCAAACCAGCAAATTTTTCTTCAGTTCTCTTTACAAAGTTAATCAAATTCATAAAGCTTTCAATGTAAAAAGCATCAGTCTTTAATCAATTATGTTTTAATTGAAATCACAAAGTGATAGCAGTGTTAAATTCTCAAATATGCCAAATTCTCTTAAACATTACAGAGGCTTGAAATAAAAACATCAGATCATCCTGAAGCTAATTATTTCCCCATACTTCTGCAGAATCATATGCAGAATCATAACTATATCTTTCGTGGTTGTATGATGAAAAAGTTTGTATATTTTCCATCAAATTTCTGCTTGGGAAAAATATAAATGGCAAATAAGTAATGGTTAAAGAAATATAGATAAAAGTAAAATATAATTTATATATGTGTAAGATAGATTATACCTGAGAAGAACAGACAGGTTTAGGAGTATGAATTACTGTAAACCTTTTGGAGGGCAATTTGGCCCAAAATTTAAATCATTTTTTCATTTGAAAGAACAATTTCACATCTAAGAGTTAATTCTACAAAAGCACTTCCTTTCTGATCGATGGTATAATGTATAAAGATGCTTATAGTGGCATTGTAATAATGAAAAATTGGAAGCAATCTAAAAGCCCACTAAGTACACTGGTTGAATAAATGAGGCACACTGTATAGTAGCAGCACTGAAAGAATTCCACATCAGGACATAGAATGGATCCTGGCACACAATGGGCTCTCACAAATACAGTGAATTGACAAAGAGTCAGAAGTAACTTGCTGTAATATTTGCTTTGTTCATGCATTCATTGATTGCATCATTCATTCAGTTTCAGAATTCTCTGGTAGTCCAGTGGTTAAGACTTGGCACTTCTAATGCAGGGGCATGTGTTTGATGCTTGGTAGGGGAACTAAGATCCCGCATGCTGTGCAGAATGGCCACAGTTTTTCTTAAAAAAAAATATATTCATTCAGCTTCATATTCTTTGGGAATATGATGGTGAGCACAAACAGACCAGGTACATCCCTGCCCGCCCCCAAAGAAAACCAGTCTATTAAAAGAGATATTCGATAATTTTTATAAATTTCAAATAAGAATAAGACTTGATATAAGCTTTGCAGAATAAGGACATGGTGTTTATCAGGTTCTATGCTTGGATGATTTGACCTAGTCTAGGAGATATAAAGTAAATGAATGTATTTGTGAAATATGTACAAATGTTAGTAAATGCACTGAAAAAGACTTGGATGAATCTATGCCAATTCCAACAATATTTATGAGTCGGAGACGACTGAGCGACTTAACTTTCACTTTTCACTTTCACGCATTGGAGAAGGAAATGGCAACCCACTCCAGTGTTCTTGCCTGGAGAATCCCAGGGACGGCAGAGCCTGGTGGGCTGCTGTCTATGGGGTCGCACAGAGTCGGACACGACTGAAGTGACTTAGCAACAGCAGCAGCAGCAGCCATAATGGGATTAGGTGTGATAAGACAACTCTGTGTTATTTGGAATTTTTCTCACAATAAACGTGTTGCTTTTGTAATCAAAGCTATAAATATATGCTATGCTGTGCTTTGTCACTCAGCCGTGTCTGTCTCTTTGTGACCCCGTGGACTGAAGCCAGCCAGGCTCCTCTGTCCATGGGGATTCTCCAGGTAAGAATACTGGACTGGGTTGCCATGCCCTCCTCCAGGGGATCTCCCCAACCCAAGGATTGAACCCAGGTCTCCCACATTGCAGGCGGATTCTTTACCAGCTGAGCTACCGGGAAACCTGTAACTGTATATGTATCTTAAATCCAAACAAACAATTTTTACACCACATTGGTGATTCTCAAAATGTTGGAGGACGACAGTGAATTTACATTTTTTGCTTGAGAGGAAAAAATAAAGTGGCAGAACTAGAGCTACTGTGGTGGGCAGAATTCTCAGATGGTCCCCAAGATTCCTGCCCCTAGTGCACATACCTCCCAGTTGTCCAGTCAGATACTAATCCAGGGATTAGTGTCAAAGGATTTTCTATATCTAATTTAAGTGTATAATCTATTGAGATTATCTTTTTTTTCTAAATTGAATCTGTAGTTTTGTTTTGTTTTTGGCTGCACCATGCAGCTTATGGAATCTTAGTTCCCCTGGCCAGGGATTGAACCCAGAGCTCTGGCACTGGAAGCTCAGAGTCCTCACCACTGAACCACCAGGGAATTCCCTCAATTGACTCTAAATTGGGGAGATTATTGTAGGTGGGCCTGGCTTAATCAGGTGAGTCCTTAAAAGAAGTCAGATTCAAGCAGAAGAGACTTCTGCTTGCTTTGAATACGCAAATAACCATGAGTGAGCTATTGTGGCAAGGATCTGAGGGTAGCAAGCCTTTAGAAGCTGAGAGCAGTTTTCATAACAACCCAAAAGAAAACTGGGACTTCAGACCTATATCCACAAGAAACTGAATCCCACCAACTGTCAGTGAACTTGGAAGAGGACTCCAGCTGTCAGATGAGATCACAGTCATGGCTCACACCTTGATTTCAATCTGATGAAACCCTGACCCTCGGGAAGTGTGAGATAATAAATCTGCATTATTTAAAGTTGCTAAGTTTGTGGTAGTTTGTTAGACAGCACTAGAAACCTATTAAATTGCTAATAACCTGCATCCTGACGTACTTGTTCCCAGTCTGATACCTAAGAGTTAAAAAAAAGTTGAGAATTTCTCTACTACTTGATAAGGAACTGCTGCTGCTAAGTCGCTTCAGTCGTGTCTGACTCTGTGCGACCCCATAGACGGCAGCCCACCAGGCTCCCCCGTCCCTGGGATTCTCCAGGCAAGAACACTGGAGTGGGTTGCCATTTCCTTCTCCAATGCGTGAAAGTGAAAAGTGAAAGTGAAGTCAGTCGTGTCTGACTCTTAGCGACCCCATGGACTGCAGCCTACCAGGTTCCTCCGTCCATGGGATTTTCCAGGCAAGAGTACTGGAGTGGGGTGCCATTGCCTTCTCCAGATAAGGAACTAGATGATGGAATAAAATTTGCCTCCAGTACAACTGCAACAGTTCCATTTTACCCAGAAATTTTGTTTTCCCTCATCACTACAAAGCAACTATGTGATTGCCTTTGAAACACTGACCTTTCCAGAAATATTTTACCGGTCTTTCCCTTGGGGGCGGAACTAATACAGCCATGGGCATTTTCTGTTTCAGCAATAGCTGTCGTAGAACTTGTGCAGAATGTTCTTTGCATTGAGCTCCGCAGCAGGTTAACTGTGATCAGTCTTGAAACCTGGCAATCATTCTCCATCTCACTGCATGTTAGAATCAGCTGACTATAAAAATATTGATCTTCTGATTCTTGCCTCAGACCTATTGGAATAAAAATTTCTGGGGTTGGGCCAAGACATTAGCATTTTCAAAGAGCTACCAGGTGATTCTAATGTATAGCAAAGATGGAAACTTAATGGAGGTTGCAGTAGGACCTCTCCAACTTTAGTTTCATTATATATATATTATATGTGTACATATGTAATATATATATAATTTTTATTTATTTATTTTTGTCTGTGCTGGGTCTCCGTTGTTACCTGAGGGCGTTCTCTACTTGCAGTGAGCAGGGGCTACTCCCCTGTTGCAGTTGCACAGGCTCTAGGGCACAAACTTAATAATTGTGGCACACGGGCTTAGTTGCCTCAAGGTGTATGGAATCTTCCCAGATCAGGGACTGAACCTCTGTCTCCTGCCCTGGCAGGCAGATTCTTTACCATTGAGCCATCAGGGAAGTCCCTTAGCTGTGTTTTTAATTCCCCAGGAATGCTGATGCTGCTGGTCTGTGGGCAATGCTTTGACTAGCAAGGGTTTATGGGATTGCTTTTCTAGCTGTGTGTCCGGATCTGGCAGTCTTAACTTCACGCCCATCCCCAGAAATGCCTGAGATGGCTCATCTTGCCTCTGTCTCTTTTATTCTGCCCTCCTATACACAACATTTTCTTCTTCCTTTTCTCCCCTCTCCTTCCTGTATGCTGAGCCATGCTCTTCATTTTCTTCCTCTTTTATCCCTTGTCATTAGCATAACTTGGGAGGCAAAATCTAAATCTACCTGCTTAGGAAGAGTCTCAAACTCTTATATAAAGCCTAGACTATTTCATGCAAGAGAAGAATCATCTCTCAGCCATTTAAATAAACACCCTGTTTGTTGTTTTTTCACTTTTGTAAACCACTAACCAAAATAAAATTTAAGAATATTTTATTCAGAGGAAACGAAATAACATCAAGCTTTAATGAAGTATGGAATTGAGGGTCGTTTTTTTTTTTTTTTCCTCCACTCCCTGCAGAGTATGAAGCTGAGCTTCCTCCCTTTCCTGAAGGATATAAAGTCAAACAAGACGCTGTGGTTACTGTGAGTATCACCTGGGCCCCAACCTAACTGAAAGGTTCTAACTGGAGAACAGCATTGACAACTGGTGAGCATCAGACAGTGTCATGAATCGGGAAGTGGGGAAAGGAAAGGCCCTGGAACCAGAACCAGAAGTGGCCAGTCCCAACTCTGCTGCTTAAAGGGCATCACATAACCACTCTGAGTCTCAGTTTCTGCATCCGTTAAATGGAGCAGGTCATCCTTGACTGACTCACAGGGCCTTTGTAGGGCTCAAATGAGATCCTAGATGAAGAAGACCTTTCCAGTGAATTCAGTGTCGCTTCCATGTTGGGGGCAGTTTTGCAGATGGAGCAGATTTCTTTTTGCATAGCTGGGTGGGCTAAAGTTGTACTAAGGAAGAGAGAGGGCCAAGGACAGGGCATCAGAAAGGGAGGCCCTAAGGCAATATTGATGCTTCCCTTGTAGCTCAGTCGGTAAAGAATCTGCCTGCAGTGCAGGAGACCTGGGTTTGATTCCTGGGTTGGGAAGATTCCCTGGAGAAGGAAATGACACAGAGGAGCTTCATGGGCTGCAGTCCATGGGGTCGAGAAGAGTCGGGCACGACTGAGTGACTAATACTTACTTAAGGCAATATACTTGGGAATAAAATAGGTCTTAATGGAGTTTAAAATAAAAAGGTAAGGCTATGAGGGATGAGCAGTGTCACTGGAATGGGTCCAAAACCTAGTCTCCTGGAAAATCCCATGGACAGAGGAGCCTGGTAGGCTGCAGTCCATGGGGTCGCTAAGGGTCGGACACGACTGAATGACTTCACTTTCACTTTTCACTTTCATGCATTGGAGAAGGAAATGGCAACCCACTCCAGTGTTCTTGGAGAATCCCAGGGAAGGGGGAGCCTGGTGGGCTGCCGTCTATGGGGTCGCACAGAGTTGGACACAACTGAAGTGACTTAGCAGCAGCAGCAGACTTCCAGTATCTCACTACAGCTGCCCCTGTTAGAGATTCTGTGTCTAAGAACTTGCATGGCCTGTGATTTTTCCTTTTTCCTAGCATCCTGTTCTTGCTTTATGGATGCAGTGCTTTTTCAAGTTTCTCCGCAAATACTAATTGCAGTTTTCTTCCCTGAATTATTTGTGCCTTTTCACAAATATTCTTTATAGATCTTGATCTTTGTCTTTTATGCTGTTGATGTTCCTCACCTATGTAGAAAGTTCTGCTTTTTTTATTCAAAATTTAAAATGCAGGCCTTGGTGGATTTTCCTACAAAGAGGTGGGTTTTTTTTTTTTTCCCTGCCATACAGGTAGGTTTGTTTTCTGGATGGGTCACTTCTATGAATAGAAACACTGACTGGGAGCTCATGGTGGAAGATTGTCCTCTGGAGGACTTTTCTTCAGGGTTGGCAGGCAGGGAGTCCCTATTTGGGAACTGAGCTGGGAGACTCCAAATCAATGTTGGGGTTTGTTTTTTTTTGTTTTTTTTTTTTTATCTTTTGACTGCTGACCTGGCACCCTGAGTAGTTGTACTCTTTCCCAGGCTGTTTGTTTAAATTGGTTACAAAAGATTCATTGGAAAGGAGGGAGAGCAAGATACAACGGGCTGCTGTGAATGTAGCGTTATGTACGCTGACCGGGGCAGGGGGAGGGGTGACGGAGGGGCAGGGAACCCCAGCCGGATTTTCACATAACCTCACCTGTATATTGCTTCATTGCTCATCTCCACACTCTGTGGAGTTGAATTTTGGAGCACTGAAGCCTCTGAGCATTCTGGTGGGAACATGGACTCTTGCCTTCTGAGGGCAGTTTCCTCCTGTGGATTCTGAGCTGCCGCTCCTCCATTATCGGACAACAGGCTTTATCCTGCTTCTTTTGGAAATGTTTGAAGATCTCTCACCTACTGACAGCCCTCCTATTCTTTCTTGTTGTTTAGTTGCTAAGTCATGTCCGACTCTTGGCGACCCCATGGACTGCACCACACCAGGCTCCTCTGTCCTTTACTGTCTTCCAGAGTTTGATCAAACTCATGTCCCTCGGGTCGATGATGCCATCCAACCATCTCATTCTCTGTCACCCCTTTCTCCTCCTGCCTTCAGTCTTTCCCAGCATCAGGGTCTTTCCCAATGAGTCAGTTCTTCGCATCAGGTGGCCAAAGTATTGGAGCTTCAGCTTCAGCATCAGTCCTTCCAATGAAGATTTGGATTGATTTCTTTTAGGATTGACTGGTTTGATCTCCTTGCAGTCCAAGGGACTCTCAGGAGACTTCTCCAGGACCACAATTTGAAAGCATAAATTCTTCAGCACTCAGCCTTCTGTATGGTCCAGCTCTCACATCCATACATGACTAGTGGAAAAACCATAGCTTTGACTAGACGGACCTTTGTCAGCAAAGTGATGTTTCTGCTTTTTTGTTCTTTGTTGGGGGTTTATTTCTTGATTGTCATTTATAGGTGTCTTGGGAGAGAAGAAATAGAAAGATTTGTGCTCAGTATGCCCCCTCGAATCTAAAGTCTGACACAGAATTTTATTCTTTGTTAGATTATAAAAGAAAATACAGTTATTTAAACAATGTGAATTGATTCTCGCACCACCACCCCAGGTGTCGCCATTGGAGGAAATGGTTTTCCATGGCTTCAATGCAGAACACCTTTATCCAGTTCCTCGTCTAACCGTGGCCTCACAAGCATCCTGTTCTCAAGTGAAACGGGAAACAGTTGACCCAAAAACATGTACGTAAGGAAGTGAGATCTCAGGTCTATGGTTTGGGACTTGTAACTTTGGGAAATCATGGGGTGGGGACCGGGTGGACAGATAGAACTCAGGGAGACCACATAATAAGAAAGAATGTGTTCTTGTTTTAATTAAAGTGTCCTTTATTCCACTGATGTATCTTTAAGGTTGAAATGTATTAATATAAAGATGATCAATAACAAGCATACCTAGGTTCTACGTTAAATACAAAGGGGGAAAACGTACAGAGTAAAAGAAAATATCATGCTGTCTTGCTTGGTGTGTAGAAGCCAGAGACGTAGGTGTCCTTGTCTTCCTCCCTGAGTTCCCATTCCTCCTCCCCCCTGGTGCCAGGCCCTCTCCTGCTGGCTTGTTCTGTTCCCTCAGCCAGTGTACTTTGGGCCTTGGCAACCACCATCACTGTGCCCTAAGGAGCCGAACCTCGTACCCTGCCCTGTTCCCCTGTGGCCTCAGTTCCCACCATGCCCCCCTTGTGTATTTCCCTCCAGCTGAGCTGGGCCCCTGGCTGTGCCTGTGACCCCAACCCTGAGTGGGACCCGGTCTACAGCCCCACCAGACTCGGGGATATTTTAAGTTTCTTCAGTAATAGAGCCCAACTCAGCAGTCTGGAGTCAAATGTAACATTTATGGTCATGTTGTTTAATGGAGAGTACCTTTTTTTGGTTCAGAAGCAAATGTTCCTCCCAGATTAACTTGGGCCATTTGGGATTTGGGATGGGAATGTTTTGTTTTTTTTTTAGGTTCCCCCAAAGAGTTTTTGGAAATGTTCATCTTTCCAGTTCTGCTGCCCGGAATGGCTAGCCTGCTTCACCAAGCAAAGAAAGAAAAATGTTTTGAGGTCAGTTGTTTGTTTATTTCTAAATAATAATTCATTTTTATCAGATGATAGCTCATTATACCATCAGGTGGTTGTTTTCAAAACAATCCCTTTGGGAGAGAAAGCCTGTGTTTTGGTCACTTACCCAGCTCCAGCCAGGACGTCTAGCTGTGCACACACACGCACTGCCATCTGTCTGGCCGCCTGGCTATGGGGAGGTTTTCTGCTTTGCTTGGCCTCCCTGCCTGCCCTTCTCCTGGGCATTTGGCATCTGCCAGGTTTCTTGAGTTGCCTGCTTCTGTTAGGACAAGCCCATATTATAGCTCTCCTTACCTCTTATCTGGCTCCAGATTGACCTTCCCAGCTTGGGCCTCTTCCTACTCCACTTCATGCCAAATGCCATGAATGTACTTGCTTCTTGCCATGCTTCCCCTGGCGCAAATCGAGTCCTCAGTGACCAGTCATTATCACACTGTAGCTAGCTAGCTATCTGTATGTATCAAGTTCCAATTCTGGTGCCCCCCCACATGAATACCCCAAAGTGAATACTCTCTTCTGCTGTTGACAGGATACATTGGGTATGTGTGTTCGCTGCACAGGACTAGAATTTTGGATGGCCTGCACGCAGAGAATAAAACAACAATTAACGTTGATCAAGTGCTTGCTCTATGCTGGGAACTCTGCTTCAGCTGCTAAGTCGTTTCAGTCGGGTCCGACTCTGTGCGACCCCATGGACTGCAGCCTACCAGGCACCAGTCCATGGGATTTTCCAGGCAAGAGTACTGGAATAGGGTGCCATTGCCTTCTCTGCTGGGAACTCTGCTAAGGGCTTAATCATCAATGACCTCATTTACTTCTCTCAACAGTCCTTTGAGGTTCCTATAATTCATATCATCTGCATATTTGCAGATGAGAAAACAGAGGAATGGAGAGATTCAGAAAGTTGATCAAGGGTGAATAGCAGAGCTAGGATTCAGATCCAGATCAAATGATTCAAAACGATGTTTTAAAATATTGGCCATAACTACAATGCAAACCCCAATCTGCTGGACAGATGTCTTTAAAGCATTCACAGTTGATGTTATCATCTGCTTGGTTGCCCTTCAGCATGGGATCTCTGTAAGAATAGGAGATATACTGTCCTGATAATTTTATATGTTGAAGAGAGAACATTTTCACATGCTCTAGCAAACACTCAATTTTGCTTTAGCACTGCCCCTCCTTGTCTTCATTTCTTAGCCTAATTCACTACAACTTGATCCATTCAGCATAACATTCCTTCTGACAGGCCTCACCGTGACAGTTGTGTCTTCAGTAGGAGAAGAAATGAATTATGAGGCATTGATCCGAAACCAGGCAGCGTACCTGTGAAGGAAGAGTTTAGGGCACACTGCTGGGCCATGGCACACCATTTGAGAACCATGGATCCACATAAGGAGGCCAAGACCCCTCAGCCTGTCTTTCAGGACCCTCCACAGGTTTTCCCCTCTTTCCTTCCAGCCTCATCACTCTGTTCTCCTTCCTGGATTATACCCTCCATTCCAGCAGATAGACCCACTTGGAGGTCCCTGTACCAGTCCCACACTTCTCTGAATATGTTCCTTCTTCTTCTTTTTTTTTAGGAAAAAATCCTTGAGTTCTTTTTCTCTGCATATTTAAGTTTTGCTTGTTTTTCCAAACTCAGTACTGTGGCTTCTCTTTCAGGCCTACTATTCCAAAACTGGAAGCAATTGAACCCAGCCCTCAGATTTCAGAGTATTTCATCTATTTCTCTTCTTGTGGAAAATTAAGACATCCTTAATTAAGACATTCTTGATCCATAAATGCACTTCATATTTTAAATGTCTGTTTCTCCAGCATTTTAAGTTCCTTGAGGACAGATACTCGGATTTATTTTTGTATCTCTATTTAGTGCCTCGTATATTCTACCCAGAACCATAGCCCCTGGTGAACATACAGTTGGCCCTCACTAAATGAGTGCATGGTTGGACATCAGGGGAGCACCTCCACTACTATGTCCTTGACCAAGACTCAGCTCTCCTCTGCCTAGGAAGGCTGTTCTCCTGGGCACATCCCTGGGGGGACACCATGAAGTGGGAGTGAGAGAAGACTTCCATCCACTTGGTGAGTTTAGTCAATATAAGAAAGCAGTTGGTGGCAAATTGCACTACCTAACCCTCATTATATGTTAATTATGCAATTAACAAGTAAATTGGGCTTTGGTTTGTAGCATCATGGCTCAGAACTCATCTTTGGAGTCAGGGTTACCTGGTTTTGACATTTACCTCCACCTTAGCTGGCTGTACAGACTTGGGTAAGTCATTTCATCCTTCCGAGTCACCATCTTTTCCTTACATGTAAACTGAAGAATAGCACTCGCTCGTGGTGTCACTGAACCCGGTTCATCTGCCTGATGCACAGCAAGGCAAACAGTAAGATGCCAGTGTTTACAGCAGAGAAGGGGTTTCTTCACAAGGCAGCCAAGCACGGAGATGGGAGAACAAGGCTCAGATTCACCTCCCCAAAGGCAAGGGGCTTGGGATATTTATCAGTGAAGAGTAGTGGGCCTTAGAAAGCATCACTACGAACAAAGCTAGTGGAGGTGATAGAATTCCAGTTGAGCTATTTCAAATCCTGAAAGATGATGCTGTGAAAGTGCTGCACTCAATATGCCAGCAAATTTGGAAAACTCAGCAGTGGCCACAGGACTGGAAAAGGTCAGTTTTCATTCCAATCCCAAAGAAAGGCAATGCCAAAGAATGCTCAAACTACCGCACAGTTGCACTCATCTCACACGCTAGTAAAGTAATGCTCAAAATTCTCCAAGCCAGGCTTCAGCAATACGTGAACTGCGAACTTTCAGTTGTTCAAGCTGGTTTTAGAAAAGGCAGAGGAACCAGAGATCAAATTGCCAACATCCGCTGGATCATCAAAAAAGCAAGAGAGTTCCAGAAAAACATCTATTTCTGCTTTATTGACTATGCCAAAGCCTTTGACTGTGTGGATCACAATCAACTGGAAAATTCTGAAAAAGATGGGAATACCAGACCACCTGATCTACCTCTTGAGAAATTTGTATGCAGGTCAGGAAGCAACAGTTAGAACTGGACATGGAACCACAGACTGGTTCCAAATAGGAAAAGGAGTCTGTCAAGGCTGTATATTGTCACCCTTCTTATTTAACTTATATGCAGAGTACATCATGAGAAACGCTGGACTGGAAGAAGCACACGCTGGAATCAAGATTGCTGGGAGAAATATCAATAACCTCAGATATGCAGATGACACCACCTTTATGGTAGAAAGTGAAGAGGAACTAAAGAGCCTCTGGATGAAAGTGAAAGAGGAGAGTGAAAAAGTTGGCTTAAAACTCAACATTCAGAAAACAAAGATCATGGCATCTGGTTCCATCACTTCATGGGAAATAGATGGGGAAACAGTGGAAACAGTGTCAGACTTTATTTTTTTGGGCTCCAAAATCACTGCAGATGGTGACTGCAGCCATGAATTAAAAGATGCTTACTCCTTTCAAGGAAAGTTATGACCAACCTAGATAGCATATTGAAAAGCAGAGATATTACTTTGCCAACTAAGGTCTGTCTAGTCAAGGCTATGGTTTTTCCTGTGGTCATGTATGGATGTGAGAGTTGGACGGTGAAGAAAGCTGAGCACCAAAGAATTGATGCTTTTGAACTGTGGTGTTGGAGAAGACTCTTGAGAGTCCCTTGGACTGCAAGGAGATCCAACCAGTCCATTCCGAAGGAGATCAGCCCTGAGATTTCTTTGGAAGGAATGATGCTAAAGCTGAGACTCAAGTACTTTGGCCACCTCATGCGAAGAGTTGACTCATTGGAAAAGACTCTGATGCTGGGAGGGATTGGGGGCAGGAGGAGAAGGGGACGACAGAGGATGAGATGGCTGGATGGCATCACTGACCCGATGGACGTGAGTCTGAGTGATCTCCGGGAGTTGGTGGTGGACAGGGAGGCCTGGCGTGCTGTGATTCATGGGGTCACAAAGAGTCGGACACGACTGAGCGACTGAACTGAACTGAACTGATAGGGTCAGAGGTATGGGGCAGGTGACTGGAGGCAGGAAAAGGGAGATTGAATTTTTATTTCTTTGATATTCGACACAGTGTAGACATTTTGCAAATACTGGATTTGATTTTCCATCCCATAATACTAATAATGCTAACATTGGGCACTTACTATGTGTGTAGGCAGTATAAGTGCTTTCCATGCATGTCAGTCTTAATTTTCCCTAACAGGATTAAGAGTATTTACCTCTCTTTCACAAATAAGACAATGAAATTCAGAGAGTTTAAGTCCCTTGCCTAAAATCATAGCCAGTAAATCATAGAGCCAATTTTAACCCAGACAGACTACTCACTTCAGTTTAGACTCTTAATGCTTTGGCCTACTAACTTTGTTAAATGGTATTTTTAATTTTAGTAAGACCATGCTGGGCTTCCCTGGTGGCTCAGTGGTAAAGAATCCACCTGCCAAGCAGGAGACTTGGGTTTGATCTCTGGGTTAGGAAGATCCACTGGAGAAGGAAATAGCAACTTACTCTAGTATTTTTGCCTGGAGAATCCTATGGACAGAGGAGCCTGGTGGGCTATGTCCATGGGGTTGCAAATGAGTCAGACACAACTTAGTGACTAAACAAGAACAAGACAAAAGACAGTCACTGTTCTACACAGGTATATCTGAGTTATATGCTTCTTCATGTGACACATGTTCAGAAAATAGAGGTGGTAGCCTGATCTGAGGGTAGAGTGTTTGGCTCTCTGACATCAAAAGGTCATTCACTGGACACCTGTGTAGGTGCAGTTTTAGCGTCGGCTTGAACTGGACAAAAACTGACTCCAAATTTCTGAAAAACAGCTCAAGCCACTGTTATTATAGCAACTTGTACATCAGAGGTGTTATCTACAGGGAGCAGTGATGAAGTCTTCTGATATATTATCTAGGCTAAATGAAGCTTGGAGGATATGCAATCTGCAAAAATAATTAAGGCAAGCTTGATCAGTGAAAGCAGGTTCTAAGCAGAGGAGGTTTTCACAAGTAGTTCCCTTATCTGCTCAAGACAAGCTCAAGAATTTCTATTAGTCACCAGTTTCTGTTAACCCTATGGAGCACAGTTTCACTGGGATATCATGCTGATGAAATGAGGTAGTGCATACAAACTGCTTAGAGCAGTCCCAGGAATGTGGGAAGAACTCAGTAAATGTTAACTGACTGATCATTAGTATTACTGGGCTACAGGTACTCCCGAGATAGGATGGGTTATACACGTTACCTGTTACCTAAGTGGGCTTGCTTTTATTCCTTGGCTACCTGAGGCCTTATTTAGCACTTGGTCCCAGCTTCCCTCAAACATCTAATTACACAAGGACTTCAAGAAGGTTTATTTTGCTGGTAATTTCATAGGGATGTGGGAAGAGGGCTTTGTTGGCATCTCTTAAGCAATTCTTATTTAATCCTCTCTAAAGCCATGTCTGTTCTCTCCAGTCACCTCCTCCCACGCAAGCCTCTCCAGACCCCTTGGATCCTGAACAATTCAGATCTGGCTGCGTGACCATGTCATGTCAGGCTGCTTGACCCACTCAGCAAAAAAAAAGTCCAGCATTCGGCTTACCCTTCCTTCCTTGAAATGCAATTAAACCGATACTTGGAGCCTTTGGTGGGTGGGGTAGTGGAAGGAAGCTTCTCACCTCTCACCCAAACAAAGACAGAATTGTAAGGTTTTCTTCATATTGCTCCAGCAGAAATGCTTGGTTGTGAGACACAGGCCTAGTGAATTCAAATCTGGGAAACCTTGATCCTACATCGTTCTCCTGATATGCTGGTGCAGACCAGTTGCCCTGACTGAACCAGAAAAACTGTAGTGAGCAGATCCCTATTTTAATTAACTTGAGAAGTTGCTCTGCTGAAGGGTCTATAAACAGAAAAAGCTGGTAAAACGAATGTCAGCAGTTCAGTACTGACTATCCGTATTCATCCAGGTCATGGCACTCTTGAATGTCAATTTCCTACCCCACCTTCCTGCAGTCTTCATCTGGAAGCTTGGTATCTCAAATAGGCAAGATGGGTGAATTGTTATTACTTCTTTCATTTCTTGATTCAAGATTTTAGAATTTCTTAATTAAATTTAATTCCCTCCCCTCTCCACCCCCATGTCACATGCTGGGTTATTTTTTGTGGGTTATTTTTGCAGGCTTAAAAATTACATTATTGCCATCTCAACATTTGTCAGATCCTAGTGGAGCTCCTCTTATCCAGATATGCACAACAGATTTGCATTTTCTCCATTCAGCTGTTCCTCACATCCTGTCGTCGGGAATAGATGCTTAAACCGAATGATAACCAGCCTCCAGCCAGAATTACATAACCGGAGCATTCTTATCTGTAACCTACAATTGAACTTGCCTCCAAATGACTCTCAAACAGCAGCATAATTCATTGTTTATTAGGGCCATTCAAATTATATCTTGAACAGCAGCTTACAAGTAATTGCTGACTTGTGTTTTGCCTTTAAAATGCTGAGTTCTAGTTATTTCTTCTTGCTTTCCTTATTTTCTGTTTTGTTCTATGATATTGTTTCAGCAGTGCCTGGAACATAGTTGTTGTTCAGTCGCTAAGTCATGTCTGACTCTGCGTCCCCATGGAATGAAGCATGCCAGGCTTCCCTGTCCTTCACTATCTCCCGGAGTTTGCTCAAACTCATGTCCATTGAGTCAGTGATGCCATCTAACCATCTCATTCTCTGTCGCCCCCTTCTCCTCTCCTTAGTCTTTCCCAGCATCTGGGTCTTTACCAATGACCCTGGTCATTGGTAAAGCTCTTTGCATCAGGCTTAAGTATTGGAGCTTCAGGCCAAAATATTAGAGCTTCAGCTTCAGCATCTGAGCTCTGCATCAGGCTGAAGTATTAGAGCTTCAGCTTCAGCATCTGTCCTTCTGATGAATATTCAGAATCCTTTAGGATTGACTGGTTTGGTTTCCTCACTGTCCAGGGGACTCTCAGTCTTCTTCTTCAGCACCACAGTTTGAAAGCATCAATTCTCCAGCACTCAATCTTCTTTATGGTCCAATTCTCATATCTGTACACATGGATATGAGAAAAACCATAGCTTTGACTATACGGATCTTTGTCAGCAAAGTGATGTTTCTGCTTTTTAATATGCTGTCTAGGTTTGTCATAACTTTTCTTCCAAGGAGCAAGCATCTTTTAATTTCATGGCTGCAGTCACCACCTGCAGTGATTTTGGAACCCAGAAAGGTAGGGACTCACTAAATATTTGTGAGATAAATATATGAATATGCGAGCATGCTAAGTCACTTCAGTCATGTCCGACTCCGTAACTCTTTGGACTGAAGCCCAGCAGGCTCCTCTGTCCATGGAATTCTCTGAGCAAGACTACTGGAGTGGGTTGCCATGCATTCCTCCAGGGGATCTTCCCAACCTGGAGATCAAACCCATATCTCTTATGTCTCCTGCTTTGGCAGGAGTGTTCTTTGCCACTGCACCACTGATTGTGCAAAAGTCAGAGTTTACTTTTCAGATGGCAATTAAGTTATAGGAGCACATAGCTGTTACATGCAAGAGGTTGTTTACTAATTGTACCTGCTCTGTCTGGATTTGCCACCCCTGGAGGGAGGTAGACCATGGGGAGGCTGCTCTGATCTGTCCAGTGCCCTGGAGCTAGAGCTGAGTAAGGAGCAAATCCTCTAAAATTGAAGAAGCCTCATAGCCAGTAGAGAGCCAGAGTTGAAAAAGAGACTGGAATTCAAGAATAGTAGTTTTCCAGCACATTGAGAGCCAGTACTTTGTGCCAGACATTGTTCTAAGCACCTTAGCCATAGAAGTTCATTTAATCCTCCCAATAGTCTTCTGATGTGGGTGCTATTCTCGCTGTCTTACAGATGAGGGCCATGCAGCACCAGGGTTAATCAACAAACCAAGTGCACAACTAAGTAAGTGGCTGAGCCAAGATTCAAACTGAGCAGCCTGTTTCCTGGGTCTAGGAGTTTGGCCCCTGCACCACACTGCCAGCCACTCTAACGGCTTCCAAAAGCAGAGGCCAGGTTCGAATAGGAAAGATGACCTGGAGGCTCTGGAGAAGGAGACTGAGGCACTAGACAGGCCTGGGGCAGGCACCTCGTGGAGCCGAGCCCTTGATTAGATTGTCATATGGGCACCAGGACACTTCATGGGAAACCAGAGAGTAAAACAGCGAAAGGGATGTGGGGCGAGAAAGAGACAGCAAGAGGCGACACCTGAAGACTAGGCCATAGAGCATTTGGCCAATTACACACATGCCTGGTGCTTGTGTGTGTGTCTACGTGAGTAAGGAGGTCTGTGCTACATGGTCCAGTGGTTCAGGACCTGGCCTATGGAAGCAAACAGACTCTGCCTGGGACAGAGTGTGTAAGCTTGATAATTTTGACTTTGATTCATAATAACATAATAACTTTGAGTCATGTAATTCATTATATATGTCATTTCAAATTTTAATTTTTAAAAACATGTACTTATTTTTATTTGGCTGCATCAGGTCTTAACTGTGGCACACGGAAACTTTTAGTTATGGCATGCAAACTCTTAGTTGTGGCTTATGGGATCTAGTTTCCTGATTGAACCCGGGCCCCGCTGCTCTGGGAGTGCAGAGTCTTAGCCAATGGACCTCCAGGAAGTCTCTACAGCATTTTAGATATTATCAGTTAGGCTGATGAATTTCATAACCAAATAGTTTGTTTGTCATTAGATGTTTAAATCTTTCAAATGTTGAGAATAAAATCCAGATTATTTAATAAGCAGATATTTCTCTGTTCTTTAACTTTTGGAGAACATAGTTGGGGGGCTAAACCATAAGTTTATGATTTCCCTCAATTATCTCAGCCTTAGAATTAGATGAAGACCGTGCTCATTGCATGATATGAATTTAGCAAGTGAAATAGATTTCTTTAACCCTTTCCCAGATAGTTGTTTTCAACTCTGTGTAAAAAGATCAGGCTGTCGTTGTTGTTTTTGTTGTTCAGTTGTGAAGTCATGTCCCACCTGTTGTGACCCCATGCACTGCAACATGCCAGGCTCCTCTGTCCTTCACTGTCTCCCAAAGTCTGCTCAAATTCATGTCCATTGAGCTGATGATGCTATCTAACCATCTCACCCTCTGCTGCCCTCTTCTCCTTTTGCCTTCAATCTTTCCCAGCATCAGGGTCTTTTCCAGTGAGTTAGCTCTTCGCATCAGGTGGGCAAAGTATTGAAGCTTCAACATCAATCCCTCCAATGAATATTCAGTGTTGATTTCCTTTAGAATTGATTCGTTTAAAATTAAATCATCCATACTTTGCCAAAAGGTCATTCTAAAAGTTTAAAGTCAATAAAATGTTTATGTTGTTATGATTTTGTAAAAAAAAAAAAAAAAAGAAAGAACTGACTGGTTTGATCTCCCTGCAGTCCAAGGGACTCTCAGATTCTTTTCCAGCACCACAATTCAGAAGCATCAGTTCTTTGGTGCTTATCCTTCTATATGGTCCTACTCTCACATCTATACATGACTACGGGAAAAGCATACCTTTGACTAGAGGGACCTTTGTCAGAAAAGTTATGTCTCTGCTTTTTAATATGCTGTCTAGGTTTGTCATAGCTTTCCTTCCAAGGAGTAAGCGTCTTTTAATTTCATGGCTGCAGTCACCATCTGCAGTGATTTTGGAGCCCAAGAAAATAAAGTCTGTCATTGCTTCCATTGTATCCCTACCTATTTGCGATGAAGTGATGAGACCGGATGCCATGATCTTAGTTTTTTGAATGTTGAGTTTTAAGCCAACTTTTTCACTCTCCTCCTTCATCTTCATCAAGAGGCTCTTTAGTTCCTCTTCACTTTCTGCCATTAGACTGTTATCATCTGCATATCTGAGACTGCATTTTTCCTGGCAGTCTTGATACTGGCTTGTGGTTCATCCAGCCTGGCATTTCACATGATGTACTCTGCATATAAGTTAAATAAACCTGGTGACAATATATAGATCATAGAGAAAACTTAAGTGGCATCTGTACATAGAGTCAATGAGTCTTTTAGTTTTGCTGTGAAATTGGCTGGGTACTAGCAGTGGTTTTGTTCTTCAGTCACTCAGTCGTGTCTGACTCTTTGCGACCCCATGGACTGCAGCACGCCAGCCTTCCCTGTCCTTCACTATCTCTCGGAGTTTGCTCAAACTCATGTCCATTGAGTCGGCGATGCCATCCAACCATTTCATCCTCTGTATAAATGGGGCTTTATATGTTGTTAAACAACTATACTCTGTGAAAGATAATGACTGGAAATGATTAGTTTGTACAAATAGCTGGTGGAAGCATATCTGTGGGCCAACAATAGGTATTGTACAGGCACTTTCTGAATTTAGATAATAGTATCCAAATCTGTTAGCCAGTAAGTGAAAAATCACATGTAAGTCAGGGGAGAGAGGACACGTTTGGAGCCTTTGCTCCCCTATATTATTTTCCAGTATAGCCATGGCAAGGTTGCTCTGCAGCAGCCTTATCATACAGGCCAGTGAAGAGTGTGGGTTTTACTTTAAGAACATGGGAAATCCTCATGGGAAATCAACCTTGTTGGGGCCTTGTCATCATATTTCATGGTGCCCTCCTTACTATTCTGAAATGAAATGCTTAGTAATACTGCATATTTATCAATTACCTGACTGATATATTACGGACAGTAAACTACCTGAAAACCCCATAGGTTTTCAATGATTATTATTTCTGTGGGCTGACTGGGCAGTTCCTCTGTTGGTCTCACCTCAGCTCCCTCATGTGGTTGCTCTCAGCTGGTGTCGGGGCTGTGCTAGGAGGTCCAGGCTGCCCTCACTCCCCTATCCGGGGCCTCTCTGCTGGCCCTTGGCTGCAGCTTTTCAGCTCCCCTCCACATGGCTCTCATCCTCGAGGAGGCCAGACCAGCTGCTTCACAGCCTGCTGGTTTCAGGCCCGCCTTTCAGGAGGACAAAGGCTAAAGCCTAAGGCCTGGGCTCCAAAACTCCAACAATATCACTTCCACTGCATTCCATTGGTCAAAACAGCTCACAAGGCCAGCAACTCACAAAGCAACTCAGAAGTGGGTGAGAAACGGACTCCATGTAGAAGTAGCAAAGTCACATTGCTAAGGGGCATGGTCCCAGGAGGCATGATCACTTAGGGGCCATTGTCATCATGATCTATTCATACAATAAACTCAAACATGTATGTATAGTGGTCATTTAATTATCATGGACCATTATATAAGGGAGAAATGAAAAAAATTATTTGTAATATAGGTAATATGTATTTCCTTTTTTAAGGCTCAAATAAAACTACACTAGAAAAGGGACTTCCCTGGTGGTCCAGTGGCTAAGACTGTGCTTCCAATGCAGGGGGCCTGGGTTTGATCCCTGTATCAGGGAACTAGATCCCACATGCCACAATAAAAGATCCTGCACACCATAATGCAGGTCAAAGGTCTCGCATGCCACAACTAAGACCTGGCACAGCCAAGTAAATAAGTTTGCTGTTGTTTAGTTGCTAAGTCGTGACCAACTCTTTTGCGACCCCGTGGATTGTAGCCTGCCAGGTCCATGGGATTTCCCAGGCAAGAATACTCAAGTGGGTTGCCATTTTCTTCTCCAAGGGATTTTCCCCATGCAGGGATTGAACCTGGTTCTCTTGCATTGGCAGGGGGATTCTTTACCACTGAGCCACCAGAGAAGCCCAAACATATAAATAAAGATTAAAATAAACTACACTACCAATAAAGGTCCGTCTAGTCAAGGCTATGGTTTTTCCAGTAGTCATGTATGGATGTGAGAGTTGGGCTATAAAGAAAGCTGAGTGCTGAAGAATTGATGGTTTTGAGCTGTGGTGTTGGAGAAGACTCTTGAGAGTCCTTTGGACTGCAAGGAGATCCAACCACTCCATCCTAAAGGAAATCAGTCCTGAATATTCATTGGAAAAACTGATGCTGAAGCTGAAACCTCAATGCTTTGGCCACCTGATGGGAAGAACCGACACACTGGAAAAGACCCTGAGGCTGAGAAAGATTGAAGGCGAGAGAAGGGGATGACAGAGGATGAGATAGTTGGATGGCATCGCTGACTCGATGGACACGAGTTTGAGTAAACTCCAGGAGTTGGTGAAGGACAGGGAAGCCTGGTGTGCTACAGTCCATGGGGTTGCAAAGAGTCTGACACAACTGAGCAACTGAACTGAACTGAACACCAGAAGATACTGTGAGATGGTCAGAGAATCACCATGAGCACAACATCTACAGAAAGCAGAATCACGTGTGTTCTATCAGTCACTCAAATAATGTGATGTTTTCCCTGGTGATGTGATTTTCTGAAATGGTGAGAAACTCAGGTTCTGAATTAAAAAAATAAAAAGTACAATTTTCTCTTAATATACATAGTAGTTGCTCTTCTGAAAAAAAAGTCAATGTTTATTATTAAAACCATGCAGAAAGTCTTGGTGTGTACATATTAAATGGAGCTAAGTTCCAGATTCAGATCACTGTAAACAGTTTTTTATCTGATAAGCATCCAGTGAGATATCTGAAAATATCTTAAGGAGAGGTTTTTTGTTTTTTTTTTTTTTTGTATGCAGGACTCGTAATCAGAGTATAGAGTATCTCTGGTTCAGAAATCTAAACTGGGTCTGCAGGATTGTGTTCCTTCTAGAGGGCCTCGGGAGGATCTGTTTCTGTGCCTTTTTCAACTTCTAGAGGCTGCTGCATTCCTGGGCTTGTGGCCTTCATCTATTTTCAAAGCCTGCGATAGTATCATTCTTACGTCTGCTCCCATCTTCATATCTCCTGGTCTGACTCACCCTCTCTCCTCCCTTACAAAAACTCTTGTGATTACATTGATCCCATCTCAAGAGCCTTAATTTAATCACATCTGCAAAGTTCTTTTGCCATGTAAGGCTTTGGGGGATTAAGACATGGACATCTTTGTGGGGTAATTATTCAACCTACTATACCCAGTGCATCAACACAGTTTATCTTAAGGGACAAACATTCAAAGGGCTGCAGGGCCAGATAGATATTGAAACAGGCATGGAATAACAAGGTGACACCAGGGAATGGTCAGGACTGTGGCCACCACAGAAGCTCACCCACTACAGGGGTGGCTGCCCCATTTCTCATTGCCTACTGTGGGCTCCATGCTGACTGTGGGCTCAGTGTGTCCATATCTCCTGAGTTTTCAATAGAAGCCCCCGGTTCAGACTTTGCCATGAACTGTCCTGATCAATTTTTAATAAAATTGTTGACAGTTTTCAAAAAGATTAGACACAGCATGCTAAACATTAGAGCACATTTGTGAGCTGGATCTCAACAACTGGTGATCTCTGGTTTGTACCCTTAGCTTCTCCTATGAGTTCCTGGTCTGCATTTCTTCCCTATTTACTATCACCCTGCCTTGGGCCCATCAGGACTTACTGAACCCCACCCTCTGACCAGACTACACCCTTAGGAATATAACTACTTCCCTTTAGGATGTCCCCTTTATGCCAGGCTCTGTGATGCTCAACATTTGTTTACAAGGTCTCACCAATTTTTAAGAACAGTCTTCTGCTGTAGGTGGTGGTCTTTATCATTTTATAAATGTGGAAACTGCAGACTAGAAAGAACAAAATTCACTTGCACACACAAGGTCGCTGAGCTAGTTCGAGGCATAGCCAGGATGCTAATCTGTCCTTCTGACTCTAAGGCTTAGCCCTTAACCACTCCAGGAAGTCGACTCTTGACCCAAATGATGGAGGCTCACGTACACCCTCCCCTACCCCCAGGCTGTTTGCAGTGTCCCATGGGGCTCCTGCCCTCCCACCAGACTGGACTACATCAGCTTGATCTGGATTCAGGCCCCGAGCTTGTCTCACCTTCCCTTTTTTTTTTTCTAATTTTATTTTATTTTTAAACTTTACATAATTGTATTAGTTTTGCCAAATATCAAAATGAATCCATCACAGGTATACATGTGTTCCCCATCCCGAACCCTCCTCCCTCCTCCCTCCCCATACCATCCCTCTGGGCCGTCCCAGTGCACCAGCCCCAAGCATCCAGCATCGTACATCGAACCTGGACTGGCAACTCGTTTCCTACATGATATTTTACATGTTTCAATGCCATTCTCCCAAATCTTCCCACCCTCTCCCTCTCCCACAGAGTCCATAAGACTGTTCTATACATCAGTGTCTCTTTTGCTGTCTCGTACACCGGGTTATTGTTACCATCTTTCTAAATTCCATATATATGCGTTAGTATACTGTATTTATGTTTTTCCTTCTGGCTTACTTCACTCTGTATAATAGGCTCCAGTTTCATCCACCTCATTAGAACTGATTCAAATGTATTCTTTTTAATGGCTGAGTAATACTCCATTGTGTATATGTACCACAGCTTTCTTATCCATTCATCTGCCGATGGACATCTAGGTTGCTTCCATGTCTTGGCTATTATAAACAGTGCTGCGATGAACATTGCCCTTTGGATTTGGAATTTGTTCTTGAGATCTCTTGCTTTGAAACCCAACTCCTTTAAAGGACTCTAAGCCTTTGCCCTTTTTTAAAAAGAGAAAAGAAGGGAATGGTTATTGTGCGAGCAATACTTACTCTGTGTAGAAAAATTAGAAACTACCAATAAGAAAACCAAACAAACAGAAACCTTGCATCAGTCATAATTCTAGCCCTGTTAGTGTTAAATAGCTTTGTAGGCTTTTAAAAATTAATATAAACTCATACATACATATTTAGTACATATTAATGTGGCTAATACCTGGCACATAGCAAGTGCTCAGTAAATAACTTGATATTGTCATGATTACTCTTGGGCCCTGGGGGAAGCACATGGGGAATAACAGCAGTGGGTATCGAAGTGGCTCTGATGTCAGGCTATCTACTTCCCATCTCATATTGATCTCTGCTCTTATTGACTCTTATCTCTTAATGTTTGCTACCTACTTGCACCATAGACAACAGGTTAGTATCCAGGCTTTAAGGAATTCCTATAAATCAATAAGAAAAAAGAGAACAACAACACATTAGAACTATGAAATAGAAAAATAAACAAGGATAAGATCAGGAAGTTCACAAAAAAGGAGACCCAGAGAGCCAACAGCAAATCGAAAGATGCTCAGTCTCACTAATGTTGAAGGAAATAAAAGTAATAGATCATGTCTCACTGTTGTTTAGTCTCATCTGATTCTTGGTGACCCCATGGACTGTCGCCTGCTCGGCTCCTCTGTCTGTGGGATTTCCCAGGCAAGAATACTGGAGTGGGTTGCCATCTCCCCCTTCAGGAGATCTTCCTGATGCTAGGGTCTAGTAGACCTGAGTCTCCTGCATTGGCAGGTGGATTCTTTTTGCCACTGAGTTACCAGGGAAGCTCATCATGTCTCATAGATTAGCAAAAATATAAATGTTTGGCAATATTAGAAATGGATGAACCTGGAGCAGAGAGAACTTTCATGTACCAATGCATAACTAGTATCCCCCGCTTCTGGAGAGAAAGCCAGCAGAACCTAATAAAACAGAGAATAAATGTACTCTTTGGCCTAGAGACTTCTCTTCTAAGGTTGTATGCTGTTACAAAAACTCTCAGTAGTTGTATAGAAAGTGCTCTGAGGAAGGATATTAAATGCAGCATTGTTTGAAATATAAAGAAATGAAATTGACTTCAAGATGCTTTAACAGGATAATATATAAATAAAGAAAACTGAGTCCTGAAGAATTGATGCTTTTGAACTGTGGTGTTGGAGAAGACTCTTGAAGTCTTGAAGACTCAAGAAGTCCCTTGGACTCCAAGGAGATCCAGTCAATCTTAAAGGAAGTCAGTCCTGAATATTCATTGGAGGGACTGATGCTGAAGCTGAAACTCCAATACTTTGGCCACCTGATGTGAAAAACTGACTCATTAGAAAAGACCCTCATGCTGGGAAAGCTTGAAGGTAGGAGGAGAGGGGATGAAAGAGGATGAAATGGTTGGATGGCATCACTGATTCGATGGACATGAGTCTGAGCAAGCTCCAGGAGTTGGTGATGGACAGGAAAGCCTGGTGTGCTGCAGTCCATGGGGTCACAAAGAGTCAGACACGACTGAGCAACTGAACTGAACCATAAATAAAACTTTTTGGAACAGCTTTGTTGAAGTACAATTTACATACCATAAAATCCACTATTTCCATAGGTGTCCATCATAGATGAATGGATAAACAAAATATTTATCCATACAATGTAATATAATTCAGTCTTAAATGAAAAGGAAATTCTGTCACATGCTACTACATGAATAAAACCTGAGGATATTATACTGAGTGAAATAGTGCAGTGTAATGCTCAGTCATGTCCAGGCCTTTTCAACCCCAAGGACTGTAGCCCACCTGGCTCCTCTGTCCCTGGAATTTTCCAGGCAAGAATACTGGAACGGGTTGCCATTTCCTACTGCAGAGGATTGTCCTGACCCAGGAATCAAACTCACGTCCCTTGCATCTCCTGCATTGGCTGGTGGATTCTTTACCACTGCACCATCTGCAAAGTCCTGAGTGAAGTAAGCCAGTCACAGGAAAAGACAGACATAGTATGATTCTGCTTATATGAGACACCTAGAGTTGCAAAATGAAAGGAATTCTGGAGATTGGTTACACAATTATGTGAATGTACTCAACACTAGTGCATTATACACTAAAAAATGTTTTAGATGATAAATTTTATGTTGTGTGTTTTACCATATGTTTAAAGAAGTCCACTCATTTTAAGTGGAGCAAATTTACAGAGCTGTGCAAACCATCACCACCACCTAATTTTAGAACATTCTCATTGTCACAAAAAGACCTCTAAGTGATCATTTGCCGTCACTTCTCATTCCTACTCCTGCCCTCAGGCAACCGCTACTCTGTTCTTTATCGCCATAGATTTACCTTTTTGGAGGTTTCATGTAAATAGAACCACACATGATAAAGTCTTTTGCATCTGTTCTATTTCACTTAGTAGTGTTTTTTTAAATTAATTTATTTTAATTGGAGGCTAATTACTTTACAATATTGTAGTGGTTTTTGCCATACATTGACATGAATCCACCATGGGTGTACATGTGTTCCCCATCCTGAACCCCCCTCCCACCTCCCTCCCCAACCCATCCCTCAGGGTTATCTCAGTGCACCAGCTCTGAGCACCCTATCTCATGCATCGAACCTGGACTGGCAATCTGTTTCACATATGGTAATATACATGTTTCAGTGCTATTCAGTAGTGTTTTTTGAGGTCCATTTTTGTTGTACCAGAGAGTAGCATGTTATTCATTTTTTTGTTGTTGAATAATTTTTTATTGCATGGATTTTGTTTCAGTGTTTTTACATTTTTGGCTATTACGAATAAAGCTGCTATGAACGTGTGCATACAAATCTTTGTGTAGACATATGTTTTCATTTCTCTTTGATAGGTACCTAGGAGTGGAGGAAACTGAGTTTTAAACCTTATCTTATTACATTTGATTGCATGTCATGACATTTTATTAAATGTTCAGACAGCGGATCTCCATTTCACATTTTGAATTTAGAACCTAAATAGGATATTTGGCTCCAAGTTAAGGGCTGTTTCATAATGACCTATTGTTACCAAACAGTGCCCATCTATGTGATTAATCAATAGTGATTGATGGCAATTACTGATAGTGTGCATGAGTGTGCTCGTGTGTGCATGTGTGTGCTCAGTCGTGTCTCTTTGTGACCCCATGGATTATAGCCCAACAGGCTACTCTGTCCATGGGATTTCCCAAGCAAGAATACTGGAGTGGGTTGCCATTTCTTTCTCCAGGGGATCTTCCAAGCCAGGGACCAAACCCGAGTCTGTCTCCAACATTGGCAGGTGTAGTCTTCACCACTGAGCCACCTAGGAAACCCCCAATCACTGATAGAATATTTCTTAAATGCCAGACATTACTTTACATTGAGATCTCACTTAATCATTACAGTAACACTTTGAGCAGATGCTTTTATTGTTCCATTTTGTTGCTGAGGAAACTTGAGACTGAGAAGCTCATATGACTCCTAAAAGGAAGAGCCCGAATTTGAACAAGGAGTTGGGCTTCGGAGCTTGGCACCCAGTTCTACTATGTCAATAAGGCTGCTGGTTCTGAAAAGACTTCCCTTTGCAACTCTTGGAATTGCTGTCAGATCCAGTTTGTAAACCATGCAAGAAAATCTTATAGCTTTATAGTCATGCTTCTTTTCTTTCTTCTTTTTAACAAAAGCGGCATTGATCTCTTCATTCTCCAAGCTTGGCTAGGAGTTGCTTTTGTTTCTAAAGATCAAAGTTATCCTTAAAAGACAAGACTTTAAAAAGAAAGTCAACAGACTCTGACCTGAGGGTGACCCCATGGTTGTCCTACAAAATAAAGGCTGTGGCTTTGTGACAGAATTTTCCTTCTTTGCTTTTAAACTTTGTCCTCTTGCCTGAAAGCATGGTTCTGTGCCAGGCGGCTGTGGTAGCAGTCTTGACTGGCCGCTTGATAGGGAGAACATTATCATTTGACCATAAATTGTATATCATTTTTTGTACTTGGGCATCAGTTAACTTTTTGCTACATAACAAACTACCTCAAAAGCTAGTGTCTTGAAACAACAATTTATTTAGCTCATTGTTCTGCAAGTCAACGATTTGGACTGGGCTCAGCTGGGAGGTTCTTCTGGCTTTGGCTGGGTTTGTTCATTTGTCTGTGCTCAGCTACCAGGTAGGCTGGGTGTTGCCTGGTCTAGAATGGCCTCAGCTGGGATGGATCATCTCTGTCCCACTTGGTTTCTCATCATCCATCAGATTAACCCTGGATTGCTCAACATGGCAGCTGGGCAGAGTTGCAAGAATTTGAGTCACAGTCCTCAAGATCTTGAATCTGAGGCCTGGATTTGGCAGAGTGTCACTTTTGCTGTGTCACATTGGCCAAAGCAAGGCGTGAAAAGCAGCCCAGATTCAGGAGTGAGGAAACTGAGTCCATCTCTTGGTGGGAAGACACATATACAGAGACAGGTGGGAATGGTGGCCTTTTTTGCAATTTACCTTTTACAGTGTATGGTCACAAAGAGTTGGACATGACTGAAGTGACTTAGCAGCAACAGCAGCAGAAGAAGAAATAAAATGGGTTTGGCAGTAGATGGCAGATTTGACGCCTGACTCTAGCCTAGCATCTTAAACTTCCTCCTTTCCTCATCTGTAAATCATAGGCAGGATGACTGAGGGAATGGCATGAGGTAATAGGTGAAGAAGTTAGCTCTAGAGTCCAGCTGGGTTCTAATTCTTATACTTCCATTTACTCTTTTTTAAAATATATTGTTAGAATGCAATACTTTATTTATTTTTTATTTATTATTGTTGGTTGCAGTAGCCTTCATTGCTGTGTGAGTTTTCTCGAGTTGCAGTGAACAGAGGATACTCTTCATTTTGGTGCTCAAGCTTCTCATTGCAGTGGTTTCTCTTGTTGTGAAGCACAGCCTCTAGGCACGTGGGCTTTGGTAGTTGCAGCATGTGGGCTTAGTAACTGTGGGGCATGGGCTTAGTTCCTCCTTGGCATGTGGTATCTTCCCTGACTGGGGATCGAACCCATGTCCCCTACATTGGGAGGCAGATTCTTATTCACTGCACCACCAGGAAAGTCCCTGTTCCATTTACTCTTAAATAATTTTGAGGACAGTATTTAGCCTTTCTGTGCCTCCATTTCCTAATCTGTAAAGTGGGAATAATAAAAAAACAAACTTAATAATATGTATTTGTTGGAGGATAAATGAGTTAAGTAAAATTTAAGTAAAATTTAAAAGGGTGGCTGGCACTTAGAAGGCATTCATTATGTGTTAACTGTTGTTGACACTATTAACGTTATCTTGGAAAATAGCAACTCTATAAAAGGAATGTCATTCTCCATGGCCCCTTCAGGATCACCAACTGTTCTTTTGGATGAGTGGAGTTACTTTCTGGATATTACGCATGGCAAAGAATGGACTTCCCTCATCCTTAAAATACTAGTACCTTAAAGAAATTTAAAATCCTGAAAAATGATGCTGTGAAAGTGCTGCACTCAATATGCCAGCAAATTTGGAAAACTCAGCAGTAGCCACAGGATTGGAAAAGGTCAGTTTTCATTCCAATCCCAAAGAAAGGTAATGTCAAAGAATGCTCAAACTACCGCACGATTGCACTCATCTCACATGCTAGCAAAGTAATGCTCAAAATTCTCCAAGCCAGGCTTCAGCAGTATGTGAACCGTGAACTTCCAGATGTTCAAGCTGGTTTTAGAAAAGGCAGAGGAACCAGAGATCAAATTGCCAACATCTGCTGGATCATCAAAAAAGCAAGAGAGTTCCAGAAAAACATCTATTTCTGCTTTATTGCCTATGCCAAAGCCTTTGACTGTGTGGATCACAATCAACTGTGGAAAATTCTGAAAGAGATGGGAATACCAGACCACCTGACCTGCCTCTTGAGAAACCTATATGCAGGTCAGGAAGCAACAGTTAGAACTGGACATGGAACAACAGACTGGTTCCAAATAGGAGAAGGAGTCCATCAAGGCTGTATATTGTCACCCTGCTTATTTAACTTAAATGCAGAGTACATCATGAGAAACGCTGGGCTGGAAGAAGCACAAGGTGGAATCAAGATTGCTGGGAGAAATATCAATAACCTCAGATATGCAGATGACACCACCCTTATGGCAGAAAGTGAAGAGGAACTCAAAAGCCTCTTGATGAAAGTGAAAGTGGAGAGTGAAAAAGTTGGCTCAAAACTCAACATTCAGAAAATGAAGATCATGGCATCTGGTCCCATCACTTCATAGGAAATAGATGGGGAAACAGTGGAAACAGTGTCAGACTTTATTTTGGGGGGCTCCAAAATCACTGCAGATGGTGACTGCAGCCATGAAATTAAAAGACGCTTACTCCTTGGAAGGAAAGTTATGACCAACCTAGATAGCATATTGAAAAGCAGAGATATTACTTTGCCAACAAAGGTCCGTCTAGTCAAGGCTATGGTTTTTCCAGTGGTCATGTATGGATGTGAGAGTTGGACTGTGAAGAAAGCTGAGCGCCGAAGAATTGATGCTTTTGAACTGTGGTGTTGGAGAAGACTCTTGAGAGTCCCTTGGACTGCAAGGAGATCCAACCAGTCCATCCTAAAGGAGATCAGTCCTGGGTGTTGTTTGGAAGGACTGATGCTGAAGCTGAAACTCCAGTACTTTGGCCACCTGATGCAAAGAGTTGACTCATTGGAAAAGACTCTGATGCTGGGAGGGATTGGGGTCAGGAGAAGGGGACGACAGAGGATGAGATGGCTGGATGGCATCACCAACTCAATCAACATGAGTTTGAGTGAACTCTGGGAGTTGGTGGTGGACAGGGAGGCCTGGAGTGCTGTGATTCATGGGGTCACAAAGAGTCGTACACGACTGAGTGACTGAACTGAACTGAAATAAATGATATTTATATGTAAAAATCTAAACATAACTCTTAGAAATTATGGTGGGCTCAGAACCTGACAATGAAATATAAAGTTAAGACTTCCAAGGATTAAAGAGATGCTAGAATCACAATTAGTGCGAAAGAAAGAGAGAGAGAGAAAGGAAGGAGGGAAGGAAGGAAAGAAGGGACAGGAAAGGAAGGAAGACAACCAGCATGTATCCAAGACTTCTCTTGAGAACTTATGTCTTAAAGAACTGAAGCCATTTTTTAAAACAAGGGAAAATAGATTCAGTTGCTTGGTTTTTCACAAGAACATATCTTAAAATAAGTCAGTGAGTCTCTTGATTATTTTATAGAGAGCTGCATTTTTGCTGCCACTTTTTAGGAACAGAAAACCCAAGTCATAAACTAGCGTTAGACTTAAAAGATGTTTAAACTGTTAGTCCCTTAGAATAAAGGGTTACTGTGCGACCCCACAGACAGTAGCCCAGAGGAGCCTAGTGGGCTGCTGTCTGTGGGGTCGCATAGAGTCGGACACGACTGAAGCGACTTAGCAGCAGCAGCAGCGGCAGGAAACAAAAGAGGTGAAACAGAGCCTTTTTTTTTTTTTTAGTTGTAATAATAAGTACTTAATAAAATGTACTTGTTGTGAGGATAAAGAGTTAGTCAGCCTAATTAACTAATCACATAGCATGTGAGATCTTAATTCCCAAACCAGGGATCAAAGCCATGCCCCCTGCAGTGGAAATAGATTCTTAACCACTGGACCACCAGGCAAGTCCCAAAGCAGAGCTTTCCTGAAGTCAAACATCTGTGTCAGAAACCAAATACAATGGATTTTTCCATGAATCCATGTGAAAGAGTAATTTACCTGTAACTGATAATGTTCTGAAGCACAGGGCTGAAAACTACAGCCCCTGGGGTCCACCCTCTGTTTTTGTAAGGGAAGTTTGATTGGAACACAGTCTCACCCATTGCTTTCCATACTCTATGGCCAAATTTGTACTATGGTGGCAAAGCTGAAGAGTGTAACACAAGGCTAAAATATTTACTCTCTGACTCAGAAAAAGTTTGCTGACCTCTGTTCTGAAATCCTGGAACTAATCAGATTTCTTTTTCTTTTTACATGATAACTGCTGTTGTCACATGGAAGGCAGTTTACGGGAAACTTAGCATAGAATCTTTTAGGGCCATGCTCACCTGAATTCAGGACCAGCTCTACCTCTTCCCAGATATGCGGCCTTGGACCTTGCCAGCAAGGCAGCCTTGTAACCTCAACCTTTCTAAGCCTCAGTTTCTCCGCTTGTAAAATGGAAATAATGATAACAGTAATTGCTTCATGTAGGGAATTTATGAGAATTATAAAGATAATGCATTTAAGCATTTAGCCCAGTAACTGGTACAGCTATAGTGAAAAGTAGCAATAAAATAAAAAACAAAATTAAATTGGGGAAAAGTTCCTTAGACCTGTAATGGAATACTGAGGGCAGTGTGTAAGGAAGAGGTGGGCCAAATCAGGCTACGTGGGACTTGCATGGTGGAAGATTAGACTGAGAAAGGTGGATACTCTGGCAGGACAGGGGTGCTGAATTGCCCTCTGGGCCCCTAGAGAGATTCCTCATTCTGTAAGCCTCAGTTTTCTTATCTGTTAAATGGGAGGGTGATGATCATAGTGCCCAACTCCCCGTGACTGTTGGAGGACTGCATGAGATGATGTAGTTACTGCACTGAGCTCATAAAGGGTTAGCTGTTGTTGCTAAGAATTGTGCTTGAAGGAGGGATTCATAAAAGAGGCAGATGTCAGCAAGTAAAAAGCCAGAGAGAGGAGAGTTGGGTCCAGGTGGATGGTGAAAGAATAAATCCAGTTTCAGGCAGGAATAGTGAGACCAGGACAGACATACCATCAGAGCCTCTGCCGGAAGCTTCCTTTTGCATAGGCCCTGACACACCTTCTCCATCTTCTCTGAGCAGAGGGCATATCTTGAAGTGACTATTCCAGACCCTTTGGTCTGTTGGAGATATGACTGTAAAGCTAGGTTTGCAGGTAATTCTGGTACTAAGATAGGAGTTTTCATGGGAGCAGAGTTTTCATGAAGACCTGCCTGTTCCTCATGGAGTCTCTGTTGACCTTGAAGTTCCTGATCCTCCATTTATAGTGATAACTGCCTTCCCTGGTTCCCCTGGGCTGCCACAGTCTCTGTGAGTAGGAAGGAGAAAGGTTTTAAGGCAGGAGATCAAGTGGGCAATTGTTAAGATAGACCAGCAGTCTCTTTAGACAGATGGTTGATTAATAGGCTATAATACCATTCCTGTTCTCTCCTGAAGTGGGTCGTATTCCGCTGGAGCAAACTAAGTTTGAGACATGTAAATATCATTATAAAGATTAGACATTACAGTTGATGATGTTCTTAACTGATCCCCTGACATTCAGCCATGCCTTTGGATTAGCATAATTGGAACATGAGAGGTCAGACCTTAATTAGAGCTTAATTGGACTGCTATATTAAACATAACTGGCTTAGTGGCTGTGTTGTAAACTACACTTGGAAATTCTTTCCAGTGCTTCTCTAAATATATTTTGGGTACTCAGAGTAAAGTTAATGATTTTTTTTAGTTCAGTTCAGTTCAGTCGCTCAGTCGTGTACGACTCTTTACAGCCCCATGGACTGCAGCACACCAGGCATCCCTGTCCTTCACCAACTCCCAGAGCTTGTTCAAACTCATGTCCATCAAGTCGGTGATGCCATCCAACTATCTCATCCTCTGTCCCCTTCTCCTCTTGCCTTCGATCTTTCCCAGCATCAGGGTCTTTTCAAATGAGTCAGTTCTTCGCATCAGGTGGCCAAAGTATTGGAGTTTCAGCTTCAGCATCAGTCCTGCCAATGAACATTCAGGACTGATCTCCTCCAGGATTGACTGGTTTGATCTCCTTGCAGTCCAAGGAACTCTCAAGAGTCTTCTCCAACACCACGGTTCAAAAGCATCAATTCTCTGGCACTCAGCTGTCTTTATGGTCCAACTCTCACATCCATACATGACCACTGGAAAAACCATAGTGGAAAAACATAATGATTTTTACTGTAAGCAATTTTTGATATGAGGTTTTCTGTTAGCAGTAAAAAGTAGTATGAACTGAAGGGTTTATTTCAGCTGGATATGTGAAGAATGCAAATCTAATATTCCTATATTTGCTGAGGCTGAGCAAGAACAACAAAAACTCCTTGAGGCAGCTCATGCAAGTGAAACAAAGTCCCCATCCAAACTGACTTAGGTAGAAAAGGATTTCTTTTGTTGTTCATTTATATAGACAAGAGGCCCATGGGGAGACCTTCCTTTACAACTTGATCTGGGGGCCCAGTGAAGGCTTCACGACTTAGTTCCCCCTCCATCTCTTGATTCTGTTTCCTCTGGCTTTGCTCCACCCTCAAACCTTCCCTCTCCTTGTGACACCAGCCCATGTTTCATAAGGCTTGAAGGTAGCAGAAGAAGAGAGTCTCTCCCAGAGTTTCTCTCATCAAACTAGCTCAGGTCAATGACCTAGTTTGGAATCAGCCCTTGGAACTAGGAGGATTCAGTGGGATATTCGGCAAATGGAAGGAGACTTATCCAAGGCACACAGCTTTTGAGTTGAGAAGGGTGGACCCCAGTAGGAACTTGGGGCACTGTTGGACAAAGAAGGCAGAAGGGATAGTGGGCAGCTATCTTAGCTATGGTTCATTATGTTGAAACTAGCGGGAAAGTGGCTTAAATAATAAAGGGGATTTATTGGCTTAGGAAATTAGAAGTTAGAAGTTTCTGAGATGAAAGAAGGCTTCGGGATTGGATTGATTCAGGTGCTCGATGATGCAATCGAACACTTGGTTCTCTTCTTGGTTCTCTTCTCTGTCTCTCTGCTTGATCTCTTAGAGAGTCAGTTTTATCCATAAGTTGGCTTCTCTGAAAATAGTAGCACAGCAATGGCCACTGGCTTAGGTTTTGCCTCAGCCAGAAGGAGAGAATGCTCAAAATATTTCAGAAAAGCAAACAAAATGGCTTCCCAGGAGCCCCAACACATCTCTTATCATGATGGAATTGATTACATGCCCATCCTGAGTCAGTGAATCCCTTTGGACAGGGTAAATGTGGACCTCGTTGGTTTAGGTGTAGGTGGCAGGTGAGGTGGGATTACCTGTACTGCTTTATCAGGGTTCGTACCTGGAGCTGGAGAGGGGTTCATCCTGCATACTCGCTGCAGTCACTGCTCACCTTGGGGAGGGAGGGCGGGTTGCTGGACATTGTGCGGTGTGCGGCTGTGGCCTACTCATTTCTTCATCTCTAAGATTTAGCACGGGGCCTAGAACATAGTAGGTGTTCGTGTTAGTAGCTCAATCATGTCTGACTCTTTGTGACCCTTGGATTGTAGCCCACCAGGCTCCTATGTCCATGGAATTCTTCAGGTAAGAATACTAGAGTGGGTTGCCATTCCCTTCTCCAGGCAATCTTCCTGACCCAGGGATTGAACCTGGGTCTCCCACATTGCACGCAGATTTTTTTACCTGAGCCACCAGGGAAGCACATAGTATGACTTCATTAAATGTGTACTGAACAGGGCCAAATTGGAACAGCATACCTTGCTTAATTTGGAAAGAAATCAGGAGTTTTATACATGAATAAAATGATGGCTGAAAATAAATCTTATCTCAGCTTTAAATACAGATTACATGCAGAGTCTGGATAGAGGTGATAAGACTTTCCGCCTCTTTCCCCATCCTATCCCACACAACGTAAAATTTTCCCTTTTGGCTTTTGGTTACTCATCAAATTCCATTACGGTGAAGAGAATTGTAAACAATTGTTGGTATCAGGAAACTATTTCTAACTCCTGATAAGTCCTCTGATGATCTCATGACATTAAAATTTGTTACTATGAATAATTCAGTAAAGCAAAACCTTTTTTTTTCTTTTTATATACCTTGCTTATGTAATAGTCATTTATTCTAGTGTTTTTTTTTTTAAATAAAATACCTGAATGTCTTTTTAAAAAGTGCAAGGACTCTGGTCACTGAAGGAAGAAACTCCATTTCCTGGCCTTGACCAATAAGGGAAATTAGACATACCATCAGCTTTTGTTTGAAAACAAATTTCTAAGCAGTGGAAAAAATAGATTCTTGCAGGAAAGGTGTGGTAGAATTACGTTAGTGTTACCAAATTTTAAAATCTAAAACACTTTTAGAAATGACCATGTGGCCTGTGCTGGAAGCCTTGGTCAATATTTTGGGTTACAAGTATATGATTTTAACTTCTTTTTAGAAGTATTATTTTTTGCTAATGAAATTCTAATGCAATGGGAGAAATAACAAACCCCTGTTTGAAGTTTGCCGTGATAAGCGTTTTGGCAGCTGGTTATAGTTCACGTGTGTACATTTCTAGATTATAGCTACTGTTCAGTATTGTCATGTTTGGAGAGGGTCTCAGATATCTGGAAGTTTCTTGTGGAGACTATCTATGTGACACATTCTAAGTGGGTACCATGCCCACAGCCTTAACTGCAGCCCCTTGCCCCTACTTTGTCCATATCCCCATCACTCTGGCCACAAATGAATGAGCCAGGAACAAGTGTCAGGCCATCTGGGCAGCCACTCAGGGATGGCAAGTGGCATTGAAATGGGCTGGCATTGCTCTGCCCAACAGGGATGGTCCATCCGGGGTAGTGTCTAAGCAGTCCAATCCGATTCTCCAGTCTGGGGATTGAGGATGTCAGACAAAGAGAGAAAGGGCAGCTCACAGTGTGGGTAGAAGGGGAGAGATACCAGAGAAGAGGAGAAAGCTTGAAAATTCATAAGTCAGGAGACCCCGAAGCAGAGAAACACCCAGATAGGAGAGAGCAGCAGAAAAAGCAGCAGCAAGTTGAAAAAGAAGCCACAGTCAAAAACAAAAGAGTCCCTTGGACAGTAAGGAGTTGAAACCTGTCAATCCTAAAAGAAATCAACCCTGAATATTCACTGGAAGGACTGATGCTGAAACTGAAGCTCCAATACTTTGACCACCTGATGCAAAGAGCCGACTCATTTGAAAAGACCCTGATGCTGGGAAAGATCGAAGGCAGGAGGAGAAGGGGACGACAGAGAATGAGATGGTTGGATGGCATCATCAAATCAAAGAATATGAGTTTGAGCAAACTCCAGAAGATAATGAAGGACAGGGAAGCCTTGTGTGCTGCAGTCCATGGGGTCGCAGAGTCAGACACGACCGAGTGACTGAACAACAACTCCCTTAGGGGATCTTGACATCACTGATTTGGTCAGCGGAATGAATGCATGTGTCACTTCAAACGTGCTTTAAGGGTCAAAACATAGTTCATCATATTTGTTTCATTTGCCATGACAATCAGCAACATCTTAGGGCAAAGACCACATGGAGCAGAGAACCACAGCTGGTGGAAATGTGCATTTTTCATGTAACACAAGTGAGAAACCATCAATGTTACAAGCTTCTCAGATTTGAGGGGCTTTTGTTACAGCCTAAACTTTTTTTTTTAAAGCCTAGGACTTCCCTGGTGGCACAGTAGATAAGAATCCACCTGCCAATGCAGAGGACTTGGGTTCTATCCCTGGTCCAGAAAGATTTGACATACAGAGGAGCAACTAAACTCATGCTCTAGGGCCCACGAGCTGCAACAAGAGACTCCACCACAGTGAGAAGCCCGTGCACCCCAACGGAGAGCAGCCCCCTCTCACGGCAGCGAGGCAAAGCCCTCCCAAAGCAACAAAAACCCAGCAAGCCAAAAACAAAAAGATAAATAAAAAGTGAAAAATAAATATCAGTATCTAAAATAAATAAATAAAATAGGTTTTCTTTTTTTTTTTTTTTTAACAAAGCCCAGTAACCAAGGTAACCCAAGCATCTTCTTCTCTCTTGCAAACCCAAAGAGCCTCAACACAATGCTATAGGCAGCCAAGCTTCACTAACCTCACAGCCTATTCTTTTGACCTTGGTGGAGTAAAATTGCACTCAGTACTGGAAGAGAGTCAGTGACTTTCTAATGCAAGTTGTTCCTCATCCCTGTCTTCAATCCTCGAGTCTTTCTCCTATGTGTGTATCCAGCATAAAAACTGGTACAAAATACAGTCTAATTTCTGCCTTTTTGTCTTTGGGGTTTGTCTTTTATCATTTGTTCTCCTCCCCCATTGCCCCTCCCCTCAATGTTGTTACAAACTTTTTCCCAGCATGTAGAAGAATGGGAAGAATTTCAGACTAAACACCCAGGTTTTTGCCACCTAGATTTCATGGTTACCACTTTGCTTTGTTTGCTTCATCACTATCCCTAGCCCTGGCCTCAGGCGTGGGGAGCTCCTCCCGGCCTCTGCCCCTGGCCATCACCTTATCCCATTTTCCATCCATCTTGCTTTCTTGGATGCAGAACAAAGTAACTCGCAGGTTCCTGATGGCATGATGATGTCTTATCCCTTGACACTCAGTCTTTTTCCTTTTAATTCTGGACTTTTTTAAAAAAATTGTTTCTTAACTTTGTATAAGGTTGCCTTAACTGATCACCCTGCTTGCCCAAACTTGGACATTTTTTACCGTTTAACAATCATGAACTCAGTGTATTTGTCTACATTACATTAACCTGGGTGCCCATACTTTCTTAATCTCACTCTTTAATTTTTCTCTGTATTACTTCCTCTCTTATCTCTTCACTCACCACAACTTTTCATTTGCTTTCCCTTCTCCCTTTCAGCTCCCCGAAGATAATTTTTAAACTAAACAACAGCTGAACAATATCCCCACTGTTCCATGTGTCTGAGTATGCACAGCACGTCCACACTTGCCCAGGACAGAAGGAAAACACAATTTCTTCCATTTTATTTCTTTGCATCAAAATGATTAGATCTGTCTGCATGACCTTCATACATCAGACCATTTGGCTATTTTAAAAGCCTTTTTAATGGAGTAAGTCAAGCTGCATTCCCTTCATAGAAAGAATCTTTACCACCAAAGGGTGCACTAAATGCCAAGGGAACAATGAATCTTTTGTAGGGAGAGAGGGAGAGACACTGCCATCCTACAATTGCTGGATTGTTTAAATTATTAGATGGCAATTCATGCTAAATACATATTTGCATTGTTGTACAAGTATTTTCTTATTTTGGTGAAAGATAGCTTTTCAAAGGGAATCCTACTCTTGCAGTGCAAACTTAGAAGACCCCATTACACGGTCGAGTGCATTTAATTTTATTACTGTGGCCAGCAGTGTTTCAATTTTTTAATAAAAGTCTATCAGCAGTGAGGGAAAAGACTGCAGACAATCTCCAGCAACTCAGGCACCTCTATATTTTATTTACTAACAGCTGTAGTAAAACTTTCAGTGAAAAATCTTAAGTGGCACTTTCCTTTGTGGTGAGAATCAATTGCACAACAATCTTTTAAACCTTATTTAAGCCTATAAAGCTAATTTGGCTACTTCAAAGTAAAGGGGGGGGGAGAAAAACAGAAGAAAAATATTTCTCCTAATAAATAAAATATTAGAAGAAGAAAATGAAGAGGAATTGTCCAGAATTTATTAGCAATGCCTACTTAATAAGTGTCAGAATTCTTGTACAGGAGTTTTTTCTTGCTTTTTTTGCTTGAGTTGCATGGGGAATGCATTCATTCACTTACTCACCAGTCATTGATCACCTGCTCTGTGCCAGATACTCAGTTAAGCACTGGGAAGATAGAGAAGACACATGTCCTGTGCTCAGAGAGTTTATAGTTTGGTAGAGGGGTTGGACATGTGGGCTAGCAGTTATATTACAGTTATACCTGAGGTGCTATAACAGAGGGGCACGTAGAACCAGTGCTGGCCGGGAGAGGAGAGCTTACTCTAAATTGAATAGGGTAAGAATGCTCAGAAAGGCTTCCAGGAGGCATCTTGAAAGACAAATGGAGTTAGCCAATGAGAGAAGAAAGGAATTAGTTAAGAAATTAGTTAAAACTCTTTCTGTTGGAAGCTATAAACAAAACAAATTGGCTGAGTAAGAAAGGGGGAATATATTGGCTTATGAAAGGCTTCAGGCATAGTTGGATCAAGGGTCTGGTACAATGTCATTAGGGATCTGCCATTGGTGGTCTGTTCTTCTTCCTTACTAATAAAGCCCCAGATTTGTTCACTCTCATTAGACTTGTTGTGCCCTTCAGGAGTGGCAGGGCTTAACTAATTTTATTTGTACTGATCCAATTTTGAAACAAAGTCACGTTCTGAAGTGTTAGAGGTTAGGACTTCAATATATGAACATGGGGCAGAGGGTGGGGGAGGAGACACAGTTCAGCTCATTACCCCCTGCCTCTCTCTCTTTCCCCTCTTGGATTTCTTGCTGGTACCTCTAGTGACTGGACCCAACAAAAGAGTAAGCAAGCCTGGTTGATACGAACCATAAAATCAGCCTCATAAGGCACAGAGTGAGGTGGAGAAGGGTACACCTGGGAAGGGAAAAGAGAGAATTTCCATCAGAGTCTGTCTTGCCTTCACTCTTGGAAAGGATCTTTTCACATGGTAACCAACAATCGGGTCTTAGCCCCTGCTATTTAAAGGAGAAGCAGATGGGCCTTCTATCTCCCAGTTTCCATAATAATCTTCTAAAAGGGATTAAATAGTTCTCTTTGGGTTATAGGACATTTTAAACGGGACTAGGAGGCAGGGCAAGCAATGCTCTACCCCATATCTGTCCTGTGAGCCTTCAGCCCTGTTACTCCAGGATGTTCTTCCCCTTGTGGCTCGTTAGCTACCTATCACCTAGGAACCACACTGAGCTGCATGTTATGAAAAATCAAGAACAGTGGCAATAATCCAAATGAAGTTGATTTTCCTTTACATATCAAGATATCCAGAGTAGGTCAGCTGCAAGCTGGTGCATTGACTTAAGGAAGTCATCAGAGGCCCAGGTTCTTTCTAATCTCCTGTTTTTTGGCCTGTTGGCTTGTAAGTGCTGCTTTGCTTCCAGCCCCACATCTGTGTTCCAGATGGAAACAAGCGAAGGAAACTTTAAGGAAGAGAGCAGTAGAAATTGGGAAAGTAGCATTGTCCCGTGGATGGAGGAGCCTGGTAGGCTGCAGTCCATGGGGTCGCTAGAGTCGGACATGACTGAGCGACTTCACTTTCTCTTTTCACTTTCATGCATTGGAGAAGGAAATGGCAACCCACTCCAGTGTTCTTGCCTGGAGAATCCCAGGGACGGGGAAGCCTGGTGGGCTGCCATCTATGGGGTCGCACAGAGCCAGACATGACTGAAGTGACTTAGCAGCAGCAGCATTGTCTCAGAAATCTATGAGGTACGTCAATTTCTATCTCAAATATCAGAACTATGTCTTATGGTTGTCCCTTGCTACTTGCTGTTGTTCTGTTGTCTGACTCTGTGACTCCATGAAGTCTGCAGCACGCCAGACTTCCCTGTCCTTCACTATCTCCCTGAATTTGCTGAAACTCATGTCCATTGAGTCAGTCATGCCATCCAGTCCTCTCATCCCCTGTCGCCCCTTTCTCCTCTTGCCCTCAATCTTTTCCAGCATCAGGGTCTTTTCCAATGAGTCAGCTCTTCACATCAGGTGGCCAAAGTATTGGAGCTTGATGGAAGGCTGGGAAATGTAGTTTTCCCCCTGGACTGATTGTTGCTGCTGCTGCTGCTAAGTCGCTTCAGTCGTTTCCGACTCTGTGCCACCCCATAGACGGCAGCCCACCAGGGGCTTCTGGTAATAAGGATGAAGTGGAGAGGGGCTATATGGGTGGGCAGAAAGGCAGGGTCAATGCACTGGCCAATGGCACCCGGACCTGATGTACTGACTTCTGAGGATTTGAGCGGAATGGGGGAAAGCAATAAATATATTTACTCCAAGATAATGTCTAGATTTAAATAAATCCTGAGGCGAGTCCAAAATACATGTAATAAGGCTCCTACTGTGTGCCTTATATTTTATTAGTTCCTGCTAATATAGTCAGAAAAGATGCTTACCCCAAGATGACTGGAGAAATGTCATCAGTATTCTTTACTTTGCCTGAGTTATTGTTTCTTGATGTACTTATAAGCCTCATCAAGGACTTATGCATATTTCATCTAACACAAGCAATAAATTAACCCCTATTCCTTTGTCCTACTTAACTATGTGGGCAAAGAATATAATTTAATTCTCTCTTCTCTCTTTAGAGGAAAAGAACCAAATTCATTGCCTGCGATTTTCTGACTGAATGGTTATACAAGTAAGTTTTTCAGTCTTTGAATATTCAATGACCCTAAGAATTCAATAGCATTAATTTGCCAGCAGAATAGCAACAATTGACTTGAGTTCTTGTTTATTGTTTTCTTGTCAATCAAACATATGGTGTCGTGACCAGTCAAAATCCAAAGAGGATAGGGGAGCCATTCACAGAATTCTTCTCCATTCCATTTGTGGAAGAGTGGCTGAAACTGCAGTAAGTAATGGCACAAGTCTTTGAATAATTTATTCCTAACTTTAAGATTGTGTTAATGATCATTTCCTCTTTAATGATAGTTCTCCTAAGAGAACTAATTTATGTAATCCATCCAGGACCCCGGGTCAGTTATACAGGTAGGTCTTTTCTCCGGTTAATTTTAGCTAAGGGCATCCTACCCAGGCAGTGATTATTCAAGAAGCACTTCAGAAATCAAATAGAAAACCTAGAACATTTCTTATCCTAAGTAATTAATCTTTCCATTTTCTCTTGCTCTCCAGTTCAGTTCAGTTCATTCACTCAGTTGTGTCCGGCTGGCCTCCCTGTCCATCACCAACTCCTGGAGTTCACTCAGACTCACATCCATCGAGTCAGTGATGCCATCCAGCCATCTCATCCTCTGTCGTCCCCTTCTCCTCCTGCCCCAATCCCTCCCAGCATCAGAGTCTTTTCCAATGAGTCAACTCTTCGCATGAGGTGGCCAAAGTACTGGACTTTCAGCTTTAGCATCATTCCTTCCAAAGAAATCCCAGGGCTGATCTCCTTCAGAATGGACTGGTTGGATGTCCTTGCAGTCCAAGGGACTCTCAAGAGTCTTCTCCAACACCACAGTTCAAAACCATCAATTCTTCGGCACTCAGCTTTCTTCACAGTCCAGCTCTCACATCCACACATGACCACTGGAAAAACCATAGCCTTGACTAGACGGACCTTAGTTGGCAAAGTAATGTCCCTGCTTTTGAATATGCTATCTAGCTTGGTCATAACTTTCCTTCCAAGGAGTAAGCGTCTTTTAATTTCATGGCTGCAGTCACCATCTGCAGTGATTTTGGAGCCCCCAAAATCAAGTCTGACACTGTTTCCACTGTTTCCCCATCTATTTCCCATGAAGTGATGGGACCAGATGCCATGATCTTTGTTTTCCGAATGCTGACTTTTAAGCCAACTTTTTCAGTCTCCTCTTTCACTTTCATCAAGAGGCTTTTTAGTTCCTCTTCACTTTCTGCCATAAGGGTGGTGTCATCTGCATATCTGAGGTTATTGATATTTCTCCTGGCAATCTTGATTCCAGCTTGTGCTTCCTCCAGCCCAGCGTTTCTCATGATGTACTCTGCACAGAAGTTAAATAAGCAGGGTGACAATATACAGCCTTGATGTACTCCTTTTCCTATTTGGAACCAGTCTGTTGTTCCATGTCCAGTCCTAACTGTTGCTTCCTGACCTGCATATAGGTTTCTCAAGAGGCAGGTCAGGTGGTCTGGTATTCCCATCTCTTGAAGAATTTCCCACAGTTGATTGTGATCCACACAGTCAAAGGCTTTGGCATAGTCAATAAAACAGAAATAGATGTTTTTCTGGAACTCTAGCTTTTTTGATGATCCAGCGGATGTTGGCAATTTGATCTCTGGTTCCTTTGCCTTTTCTAAAACTAGCTTGAATATCTGGAAGTTTATAGTTCACGTATTGCTGAAGCCTAGCTTGGAGAATTTTGAGCATTACTTTACTAGCGTGTGAGATGAGTCAGTTGTGCAGTAGTTTGAGCATTCTTTGACATTGCCTTTCTTTGGGATTGGAATGAAAACAGACCTTTTCCAATCCTATGGCCACTGCTGAGTTTTCCAAATTTGCTGGCATACTGAGTGCAGCACTTTCACAGCATCATCTTTCAGGATTTGAAATAGCTCAGTTGGAATTCCGTCACCTCCACTAGCTTTGTTCATAGTGTTGCTTCCTAAGGCCCACTTGACTTCACACTCCAGGATGTCTGGCTCTAGGTGAATGATCACACCATCGTGATTATCTAGGTCGTGAAGATCTTTTTCGTATAGTTCTTCTGTGTATTCTTGTCGCCTCTTCTTAATATCTTCTGCTTCTGTTAAGTCCATACCATTTCTGTCCTTCATCGAGCCCATCTTTGCATGAAATGTTCCCTTGGTATCTCTAATTTTCTTGAAGAGATCTCTAGTCTTTCCCATTCTGTTGTTTTCCTCTATTTCTTTGCATTGATTGCTGAGGAAGGCTTTCTTATCTCTTCTTGCTATTCTTTGGAACTCTGCATTCAGATGCTTGTATCTTTCCTTTTCTCCTTTGCTTTTCACTTCTCTTCTTTTCACAGCTATTTGTAAGGCCTCCCCAGACAGCCATTTTGCGTTTTTGCATTTCTTTTCCGTGGGGATGGTCTTGATCCCTGTCTCCTGTACAATGTCACGAACCTCAGTCCATAGTTCATCAGGCACTCACTGTGTCTATCAGATCTAGGCCCTTAAATCTATTTCTCACTTCCACTGTATAATCATAAGGGATTTGATTTAGGTCATACCCGAATGGTCTAGTGGTTTTCCCTACTTTCTTCAATTTAAGTCTGAATTTGGCAATAAGGAGTTCATGGTCTGAGCCACAGTCAGCTCCTGGTCTTGTTTTTGGTGACTGTATAGAGCTTCTCCATCTTTGGCTGCAAAGAATATAATCAATCTGATTTCGGTGTTGACCATCTGGTGATGTCCGTGTGTAGAGTCTTCTCTTGTGTTGTTGGAAGAGGGTGTTTGCTATGACCAGTGCCTTTTCTTGGCAAAACTCTATTATTTGCCCTGCTTCATTCCGTATTCCAAGGCCAAATTTGCCTGTTACTCCAGGTGTTTCTTGATTTCCTACTTTTGCATTCCAGTCCCCTATAATGAAAAGGACATCTTTTTTGGGTGTTAGTTCTAAAAGGTGTTGTAGTATTTATAGAACCGTTCAACTTCAGCTTCTTCAGTGTTACTGGTTGGGGTATAGACTTGGATTACTATGATACTGAATGGTTTGCCTTGGAAACAAACAGAGATCATTCTGTCGTTTTTGAGATTGCATCCAAGTACTGCATTTTGGACTCTTTTGTTGACCATGATGGCTACTCCATTTCTTCTGAGGGATTCCTGCCCGCAGTAGTAGATATAATGGTCATCTGAGTTAAATTCACCCATTCCAGTCCATTTGAGTTCGCTGATTCCTAGAATGTCAGTGTTCACTCTTGCCATCTCTTGTTTGACCACTTCCAATTTGCCTTGATTCATGGACCTGACATTCCAGGCTGCTATGCAGTATTGCTCTTTACAGCATCAGACCTTGCTTCTATCACCAGTCACATCCACAACTGGGTATTCTTTTTGCTTTGGCTACATCCCTTCATTCTTTCTGGAGTTATTTCTCCACTGATCTCCAGTAGCATATTGGGCATCTACTGACCTGGGGAGTTCCTCCTTCAGTATCTTGCTCTCCACCTAGCCCCAAAGGTCATTATGTCTTATAACCAAACTTTTCTAAATTTTAACTTTTAGTTATATGCATCAATTCTACATTTAAAATATTAGAACATGACAGATAAAGTTAACACTCTCTTTGACCACCATTCTAATCCGAGTCTTATCACAGAATTAATGTTTGGTCTATATTTCATCCCTCCATATTCTTAAAATTAGTTATTTAACTATATAAACAGATTATATCATACAAAATTAGTAGTATTATTTTATGGGAACTGTTTATCATCAATGATAAAGCAATAATGACCAAAGTGTGAAGTGAAAGGGTTAATTGGTCAGTCATATCTGACTCTCTGACCCCATGGATTGTAACCTGCAAAGTTGCTCTGTCCATGGAATTCTCCAGGCAAAAATACTGGAGTGAGTTGCCATTCCCTTATCCAGGGGATATTCCCAACCCAGAGATCGAACCCAGGTCTCTTGCATTGCAGGCAGACTTTTTGCTATCTGAGCCACCAGGGAAGCCCTAATAATGATGACAACTAACATTTATTGAGTGCTATATCACTGGTCTCAGCATTTAATACTAATGAACTAACTTGATCCCTGTAACAATGCTATTACCAGCCCTATTTTGCAGATGAGAAAATTTATGCATTATCCTGCAACTTGCTTTTATTTGACTAAAATACATTTTGAGATCTAGCCATGTTTATTTAATTACATCTGATTCATGCCTTTGATATCTTTATAGTATATGTCATTTCTAGATTTGCATTATTTGTTCATTCATATAATACATGTTTATTGAGTACTACTGTGTGCCAAACATCATTCTAGGTGTTGGAGATAGAGTGGTGAACAAAGCAGTTAAAACTCCTGCCTTAATGGAGCTTATGTTCTGGTGGAGGATGATAGACAATTAGCAAATAAATAAGTGTACTATAAATAGTTGCTTATAGGGAAAAATAAAGCAGAGTGGGATAAAGCAGATGGGGATAGAGTATTGAGGGGGACCTAACTTTATATCACGTGGTCAGGAAACACCTTACTTGGAAGATGACATTTAAGTAATGAACCATAATTTTAAGCCAAAAGTGGAAGAATGACTACTCAATTTAGAGAGAATAATATTTAACCTATTCTTTGGAAATGTTTTCACATCAGCCCTTTGTAAGAACAATGTCAGGAAACTGAGGCACCAGGAAATTAAGCAAGATTTGTAAAATCCCGTATCAAACAGAGTATGAAACATGAAATTAGACACTTAGCCCACAAATATCACATCTTTTGCTTAAATCCACCTTTCTGGGGAATGCTAAATTGAATAGATTCTTGGCTGACTTTCTCAGTTTTGAGAGTTTGAAAGACTCCAGGTATTACTAGTTTTTAAAAATCTGAAACTATACATTAAAAGGAGTATGATACTAGAAGATCTTGTTTCTTATTAAGCTTCTAAGCTTGTACCTAATTTAGTCCACTATGAAAATGAAAAGCCTTTGTTGACTATAAATGATCAGTAAGTGAAGGATTTACATATGTTTTTCTAAGACAAGGGTTTTTGATATCATTCTCCAAGTTGAAAATGAAACATTTTTTCACTTGCAATAACCAATGAAAAAGAATCTGAAAAATAAGAGAATTTCTCCAACTGAGTTCTCTCAAATCCCTAGTTATTTACTGTACAAATAACCTAAATTTAAAATTGTTGCTAACTTCCGCTGGCAGCTCATATAAATATACTGCAAAGTAGCAATTGCAAGCATATCAACTGGACTCCACAGGAACAAAAACATAAGAGCTCTTGATTTAAATGGTGTTTGTTCTCTGCTTTACAAAGGGATGCCCAGAGCATGATAAAAATTTAAATGATACTAATCTAATTTGATGCAATAAATATTTATTGAACACCTCCCAAATGCAACGCAGAGCTTGGTGCTGTGGAGAAACAGAGATAAATAAAATATGGCTCCGACCCTTGGGGTGAGAGAGAGGTGTTTACAACTAGCTATAGATTCTGTAGTGAGTGTTGTAAAACAGATGTTAACAAAGCATTATAGGGAAATGCAGATGTACAAGACCATGTATGCTCCACCCACTCCACCCCCCCAGCAGGCCTGGCACCAGTCACGTGGGGCTAGTGCTGGTTGGTGCCCAGGATTGGTCTTGAAGAGGCCAGACCTCAGGGGCTACATCCTTCTTGTGAATGCTCGTGAGCAGGGAGAGCAGAGAGCCAGGTAAGGTAGGAGATGATCTCTACTCCAGGTTTCCCCAGCCTCAGCCTTACTGACATTTGATTGTTGTTGTTGTCATTTGTGTGTGTGTGTGTGGTCAATCGCTCAGTCCGGTTGGACTCTTTGTGACTCTATGGGCCACCAGGCTCCTCTGTCTGTGGGATTCTCCAGGCAAGAATACTGGAGTGGGTTGCCATTTCCTACTCCAAGGGATCTTCCCAACCCAGGGATCGAACCTGCATCTCCTGCATTGCCAGGCAGATTCTTTACCGCTGAGCCACCTGGGCAGCCCTGCTGACACTTAGCACTGGGTAATTCTTCTTTGGTGGGGGGAAGGGTGGCCTGTACACAATAGAATGTTGCACAGCATCTCCAGCACCCCCACCGCATGCTGGTAGCGCCCCCTGCAGTCATCACCATCGCGCCTGTCTCCATGTGCTGCCAAATGTGGGATGCGGGGAGACAGAAGGGCCCCTGGCTGAGAACTTGTGATTGCATCCAGAGGGAAAAGTGAGAGGAATCTGAGCGGGGAGGGAGAAAAGCTGAGAAAGTTCATGGTCGGTGCTGTCCTGGTCATTCATGTGGATGTGAAGGCATCTGCTGAGAGGGAGGCCCAGGCAGGTTCCGAGGCTCGTGGGGGTGGGGAGGAGACAGCAGCAGCTGCTATGGTGAAACTGATAGGGAACCAACTAGGATAAATAGAGATGGCCCAGCTGATGGTCTGAATTTGTGATGCATACAGCAGCCTGTTTAGGAGATTATTTCCAACAACCCTCTGCAATCCTGGAAAGCGGGTGGAGGAAACAGATGGTTGGGAAGACTCAGGATTGAAGACTGGCAAAGCTAATATAGCAAAAGGTCTAGACTAGGCCCAGAGGATCCTCGGGGAGGGAGAAATTTCCCCCTACCCTTCTAGGTTCTTCTCACTGGTGTAAGAATTAAATTGACAGGAGACAGATTATCAGGAGGAAATCAGACAAAAGTTTCATAACATGTGTCCACGGGAGAGACCTAGAAGAACTGAGTAACTTACTAAAATGGCTGAGACCCTCACCTTAAATACCATCTTCAGCTAAAGACAAAAGAAGATGTTAAGGGTAGGGATCTGGGACTTCAAAGGGGAGGAAGGCAATTGACGCAAAGCTGGAAAAGCAAATGTTTGGTAAATAAATGTTGGAGCAGCCCTGCAGAGACAATGGGCCAGAGAGTGACCTCTGATCTCTATGTTTCCCCACCACACCCCACTCACATTCTCTGCAGACTTATCTGGTGATTAACTCTATTCCAGGCACAGGCCCTCTATCTAAATTCTTTGAGTAGTTAGGAGGAAGGTTGAAGTTTCTTCCTGAGTCTTCTGGGCCTTGATTGTTTTCAGCTCAGAATAACCCTCACGGCACATGGCAAAGAGACATTTTGGGGCTGCAAATTTTATTTGCAGGATCTTAGGGATGGGAAAACATTGTTAACATTTCTAAGAATAATGTCTTACAGTTTTCTCATGAAATACCATATCTTCTGAATTATGTTAATGTTTAACAATCAATTTTTGGAAAGAGAAGGAGCACTACGTGACGTGTTCATGTTGGAAGTAACCAACTTGGAAGCACTAAAATGGGAGTGGTAGGGTCCATACAGTTTTAGAAATTTCAATGAATCTTATTTGAGCCCTGATTCAAAGAAACAAATTAGAAAGAAAAAGTAGGAGGCAACTGGAAATCTGAACACTTAATAAATAATTGATGATATAGGGAATTGTTACACACAATGATTGCATAGTCATGATTAAAAAGTTTACTTTTTAGAGAAACATGCTGAAATACTTATGAACTTATGAATGAAATATGTAACCTTATGATGTCAATGGATGGAGCTGGGGGAAGTTACACTGAGTGACTGAAATGGAGAAGAATATAATTAAGTTTGGATGGTGACCTGGGTTAATTTTTTTTTCTGCTTACTTTAAATATATATATATATATATATATATATATTTTTTTTTTTTTTTTGGCCTCACTGTGTGGTATGTGGGATCCTAGTTCCTCAACCAGGGATCGAACCCACACTGGCAACAGGGCAGTCCCAACCACTGGACCACCAAGGAAGTCCTTCTGCCTACTTTTTATATCTGAAATGTTTGATAATAAAACACTAAAAGGAAGAGAAATAACAAGATGCTTCAAAGCTCCTCGTGAGCAGCTGATTGAATAGCGGATGGGCTGTGTCAAGGAGGCATCTATTGACTGGTGGTTAACCGGGAGGGCTGTGGGCTTTTCTCCACTGGAGATGGCTGGAGTGATGGCGGAGGAGACCGAGTTTTCAGGAAAATGGCCCTGGGGTGGGGAGGGGAAGAGTGACAAGTGTGAGCCCAAGTGAGAAGCCTCACGGTGTGAGGAGGCCCCGGTTACCCAGGTTGAGACCTGGCTCCGATCAGACACAGCTCACCAGCCAGTTCCCTTACCTCAGCCTCGTTCTCCCTCCCTGCGGCCCTCCAGTGCCAAATCCAATTTTCCCAGTGACAAGGAGGAGGATTAATATAATCAGAGCCATGGGCTTGCCCTAAAAACATGGCTCCTGGGGAACAAGGAAATGACTTTCTAGGTCAGGTCAGCAGAGTAAATCTTTTAGGCTTTGCAGGCCACATCATTTGGTCTCTGTTGTAACAACTCAGCTCCAGACTCGTAGCATGAAAGCAGCCATAGACAATATGCGACACAGGGGCATGGCTGTGTTCCAACACAGCTCTCTTTACAAAAGTAGGTGCTGGGCCATATTTGGCCCCGGGCTCTGGTTTGCTGAGCCCTGTTCTAGATGGACACCAATAACCCAAGTCATAGTCTCATGCAGGAGCGACAAATAATATAAATAGAAGTGAGTAGGTGGAAAAGATGAAAGGACAGGGAAGGTTATGATCAGATCAGGAATTTGGGAAGTTGAGATGTGACGGTCTTCAGGGGCGACCCATTCTAAGATGTGACCGTTCTGTTGGGTGACTGTCACAAAGGAAGATGGGGGTCATGCAATCACACGGCCTGGAGGCCTTGGTGTCGGAGGTGTCATCAGTATGAATAACGACGTATCTGAGAGGCTTATGGGGTGGGTTGAAGAAGATGCTGCATGTGAAATCCAGGAGCTGTCAAGGGTGGAGTAATAATGGTCTGGAAGTCAAAGTGGAGATAGTGCAGTGTAGGGGTTGGGACCCTGGGCTCTGGAATCACAGTTCTGCATACTAAACCGTGCTCTACCATTTCCAGCCATGTGACTCAGCACACATGACTTAAGCTTTCAGAGCCTCAGTTTTTCCATCTGTAAAATGGTCTTTCATCTAAACAAAGCTGGTTCCTTACCTAGGAGAAACTCTGGTGCCAGCTATTAAGGAAATACATCTTTCCCCACTATTGACACATATGTGAATGGGTACATTTCAGTTGTTTTGAAGGGAGTTATTTTTAATTTATTTGCTTATCTATTCAGCTAATATTTATTATATGCTTAATTGTGCTCTAAAATCATGAGGCAGGCATTTTCATAAATTGGCTGGCTACCATTTACTGGATGCCTACTATGTGTCATGGAACCATGACACAGACTAACATGGTCATTTGTCTTCATGGACAGATTTTATGCACAGTTGGAATTGCAATGTATGTGGACTTATTTATGCTAATTCAATGTGCTTTTGGCGGAAGGAGAGATAGGGAGAGGGAGAGAAATAGAGAGATACAAGATCTTTTAAAAATGCAGGCAATTTCCCCTGCATTTACTCTGGAGGTGAAGCATAAAATGGGACACAGTATTTAGCTCTCTCCTTAGTGTCTTCAGTTTTATGTGACACTTACCATATGAGCAGCCTAGAAGGCGACTGCTTCCTTCTGTGTCTGTCTGTCTGCCTACATAACCGACCTACCTACCTACCTACCAACCAAGCATCTATATAGTGTTTATGTGTGTGCTCAGTCGTGTCAGACTCTTTGTGGCCCCACAGACTGTAGCCTGTCAGGCTCCTCTGTCCATGGAATTTTCCAGGCAAGAATACTGGAGTGGGTAGCCATTCCCTTCTCCAGGGGAATCTTCCTCACCGGAGGGTCAAACCCGAGTCTCTCGCTTTGCACACAGTTTCTTTACTGTCTGAGCCACCAGGGAAGCCCTGCTGTTTACTCAGGTACTATTTGAACAGTATATAAATATTACCTAATTTAACCCCCATGACAACCCTACAAAGTGGGAACTATTATTTACCCACTGTGTTAATCAAGTTAGCCTAGACTAGGTTGCAGTTACAAACAACAGCAGAAAGAACAGTTTATTTCATACTTATGCAAAGACTGATACAGGTTGGACAGCCTCTTATAATAAATTAAATTATATTTGGAACATCTCATTTTTGAAGTCACTAAAACAAAAAGAAGAAAAGAATGGAGGAACCACCCTCGTTCTTAATCTTCTCGCCTCTCCTCACAGAGCAAGGCCTCAAAACAGCTGTAAGGAAGGGTGAGATATGTAAGGAAACACTGGAGAGCCCATGGGTTCTAGCTGTGCCGGCAGCAGCCGTATGTCAGAGAAAAAGCTGAGGCGCAGCGATGTACGTTACTTCCCAAGGTCGAAAGCTAGGAAATAGCAGGGGTAGGATTCGGACCGAGGCTGCCTGGCTCCAGAGTCAGTGCTTGTTGGAGCACGACTGCTTACTCCGCCCTTCTGCCTATCACCTGGTACTTAGCGATCAGTACTAAGATGGAAAACACAGGCTACCTGAGACCACTGGAAAGATGCCACGTCTTTATATGGGTAATTTAACGTGTGCCAAGGGAAGGTTTTGGCTAAGTGTGATTTTCATCTTAGGTGTTCATTTTAGAGTCAGCTCCTGTGTCAGATGCCGCTCCTTTGTATATATTATGTGTCGTAGCATTTATTGCCTCAAATAATCTTAACTACCAGCCGAGGGAGCCATCTAAAGTATGAGCCTGGATTTATTTTAATGTTCTGCTTAAATAAATTCTTCCAAGTCCAGCTGTCTTTGAGACTTGACATCATCATATTGTCAGATCACAGCTGGGAGGTCGCGATCATTTCTCACCGGCGGACCAGTAGCTGCCTATTGCTTATCACATAAATGATGGGTCCTTGTCCCATAGGTCCCAATAATTTAATAAGCTCTTCACGCTGCCCATCGCTTTTCAGCTACTCATTTCTTTTCCATGACTCTTTGCTTTAAGATCTGCACTTTTATGTAGCTGTTTTATATAAACATTGACCACCCTTTAAAAATTCTTAGGTTTATACAAATAATGAAATTTTACAATATATAATCTATACATATCTGTTAAACTATACAGTGAAAGGAAACATTTTAAGTCAAGGATCATCATAGAATTAAATAACTCTAGATCTAAGTTCTTTCAAAGGGATGTTTCACTCCAAATGGCAAGACTATGGCTTTTGTCTTCCCCTCTTCATTATTTTGTAGTTTTCATATTGTCTACAGAGTTACATTAAGAACTAAAAAGAATTGCAAAATGAAAGAGTATTTATTCTATTTCATTTCATTCCATTTTCTTGTTGTATTTTAGACATTATGTTTTTTCCAGCCCTGCACTGATTTCCCCCTTCTTTTGGTTACAGTACTCCCTGTGTTTTTGGAAGGATCATCCCTCTCCCCTTCTCAGTTCAAGCACAAAGTGAACTGACTCCACCTCTGGCTCTGGGCTGAGTTTGTGACCCAGTATGTGACCAGAGCAGTGAATTCCCCTGACCACCACGGTTAAATGAGAGACAAGCCCAGAGACAGCCCCAAGATTTTTCAAGAAGCAACCAGGAAAACTTTTCTGTCTTTTCCTCTAGATTTCAAACTTTGAGGTTATAAGCCTTGAGCAGCTGAGGGCAATTATCTAAAGAGACTGTACCTGGGGTAACAGCAGAACTGAGAGGCGGCCAGAGTCTGAGTCCCTACGGCACTGTTTTGAACCTCTCTGACCTCATCTAAAGCGAACTCTACCCCTATTAGTAAAGTGAATTAATAAATACCTTTTTTCTTTTCCTTTTTCAAGATAAATACTCCCCCCCTTTTATTCTGTTTTTGCTTAAGCCATTCTGAGTAAGAGTTATGATACTTGCACGTGAAAGAGCCCTGATATGTTCTCCTACATAATATTTACCCAGCTACCCTCTTGAATTCCATATTAGTCAGCTCTCTCTAGATTTTGCTGTAGTAACAAACAACCCTTACATCTCAATACCTTATAACAACAAAGATTTATTCTTCACCCAGTTTTGTTGGCTATGTTTCCTCTTTGCCCTGCTCCAAGTCTCTTTTCATTCTGGGGCCTGGGAAGGAGGAACAGCACCTTCCTCAGTCCCACGGCAGAGGGAGAAGGGCAACGAGCAACCCAGGCCAATATTACTTCTGCTCACACTTCATTGTTCAGTACAGGGCCCGTGAGAAAGCTCAATATCAGTGTTATAGGGAATTGACACCACCTGCTTCGGGAAAAACTGCAGGCGAATGGAAGAGCAGGGATGCACGATTCTCTTATAGACAAAGGAGTGATAGTTGGGAGAAATGAAACAATCTGCGCATGTTCCAATCAGCCTGAGGAGGGGGGTCTTCATCCCCACCTTTCAGCAGCGGCAGATTACATCATTTCTCCTCTTTTCCTTGCTCCTGTTTGTGAATCCAGTGCTGTCCTCTTTTATCGAATGGAGTCCTGATTTAACCAGCCCATAAGAAACAGTGAAATTGTTTGCTATCATACTAAGAACAGGAAACATTTAGCTTTTTATTTTGACCAAAAAGTATTAGTCCAGTTTGCTTGCACAGATCAATCACTAAATAAATACAAGGAACAAAAAGCACGCTGCTGCCTCTCTGGCCCGGTGTCCCTGGGGAAAAGGCTCATGAAAAACATCATTAAAACTGAGACCTTCAATGAAACAAAGATTATGTTATAGAAGAGAAAAGAAAAGTTTGCTTTGGGCGAAATCTCTTTTCAGCTAAGTTCTACCGTTGGATAAAAGAAAAGAAAAATCCTCAATACTTTCAGATTGGTGAAAGGTATCTTATGACCAAAACCCGAGATGAAAACAGAAGACTCACTGTGCCGTTTGAGGACAAACACCAGCATTTGTAGGATGGTCTGTGCTGAGCTTAAGCGGTTTGTGAGACCCAAAACGCTCATGCCTTCAGAACGGCACAGGAAATGGCATGCATTCTGCACTAAAGATCATAGTTAGATGGTAGCCTGGCAGAAAATTTGTTGTCATGCCCTGTTGAAAGGAAAAAATCCTTTAGATTCATTTTGTCTTATAGAAGATTTCTGTCTCAGTAATTCCAAAGGCCAGAGTATCCTGATAATCTTTTTTTTTTTTTTGCTCTTTATGTTAACTTTCGTCTTCAAACAGGAAGGAAAGAGAGCTGCTTCCTGAATTCAGGACATGCTGAGTGCCTCCCTCTCACTGGAGGTGTGTCGTGGGGGTGGCCCTTTCCCTGGGGCACACAGTCTGCTTCCTCTCCTTTTTCCTGTCGTTTCTGTGTGGCTCTTTGGGGACAAGCTCTGGGAGCCTGCGTGAGGCAGCATGGCAGACACTTCTGGGTTCCAGTCTGAGCTCTGACATTTAGGAGTTGGAGTATTAGTTTCCTATGACTGTTTGGTAAATTACCACAACCTTGGTGGCTTAAAGCAGCACAGATTTATCTTTTTACAGTTCTGGAGGCTGCTGGTACTGCTGCTAAGTCTCTTCAGTCGTGTGTCCGGCTCTGTGTGATCCCATAGACAGCAGCCCACCAGGCTCCCCCGTCCCTGGAGTGGGTTGCCATTTCCTTCTCCAATGCATGAAAGTGAAAAGTGAAAGTGAAGTCGCTCAGTCATGTCTGACCCTCAGCAATCCCATGGCCTACAGCCTTCCAGGCTCCTCCGTCCATGGGATTTTCCAGGCAAGAGTACTGGAGTGGTGTGCCATTGCCTTCGTTCTGGAGGCGGAGGCTAGAAGCCCAAAATCAGTTTCACAGGGCTCAGGTCTGTATTGACAAGGCTGGTCCCTTCTCGAGACTCTAGGGGAGAATTCTTTTCTTGTCTTTTCTGGTATCTGGAGGCTGCCTGCATCCTGGAAGGCTCCTGACCCTTTCCTTGCATTGCTCTGACCTCTTGTTCCTGTTGTCATGGGGCCTGCTTCTGTAGCAGTATCTCCATTTGCTTCCCTCTCATAAGGACCCTTGTGATTATATCATTAGGCCCACCTAGATAATCCAGGATAATCTCAAAACTATTCATTTAATCACAGCTACAAAGCCTTTTTTGCCATATAAGGGAGTATATGTACACACACACACACACACATATATATATATTCACAGAGTCTGGGGATTGGAGGTGGATGTCTTGGGACCTGTATGCAGCCAACATAATGTATGATGTTAGGTGACCTGGAGCTATCCCTTCACACCTCTGGACCTTACTTCTCTCTTCTGTACTATGGGGATGGTAATAAAACCTACATCATAGGGTTGCTGTGACAGTTAAAAGATGGCATCAGAGTTTTTTTGTTGCAAGCAATGGAAAGTTAAAAGCTACTTGAGAAAAAGGGAATGTATTGAAGGTAAAAAGGTAACCCACAGACACAAAAGGAAATGTAAGGGTCTGGCCTAAGAAGCAGGTTTAGGGACCCAGGGTGTATAGACCCCTCTAGTCTCTGACATTCCACTCAAGATTCCTGTTCCAGGGAAAGGGCATCTGCTTGGCTCACCCTGGGTTTCAGATGCACACCTTGGCCCGGGGATGGCAAGGCGCCGTAACCCACGTTACCCCTGACATGGGGTGGGGAGCAGTCAGAACAAAATCTGAGGGCTGATACCACAAGAAGGGGGAGGGTACGAAAGGCAAATAAAAATGAAAGACAGTCTTACTGCAGAGGGCTTGCGGTAGGTATTCAAAGAATGATAGCTTTTATCTTATCCTTAATCTTAAGAGAATAGTAACCGTTGCTTTGGCAAGATGAAACATGGGGAGCAGCATGACCAGGCAAGAGGAAGACAGAGTTATCTGCCTTTAACCTCAGCTCTGCCACTGATACATTCTGACATTAAGGGAAGCCCTCTATTTTCTTATCTATAATAATACTTATTCACTCAAAAATGCTTATTGAATGCCTGCCTTTTTCCAGGCACTTTTTCTAGGTACCACAGATACAAGATACCATAGGTACAAGAGACAGAAAGTCTTGGCTCCTGTGGAATTTACCTTGTAAGGACAGACAATAACCAAACTCACAAATAAACATATTGTATAATGTAAAGAAGACCCAAGTGCTTTGAAGAAAAATAAAGCCGAGTAAGTGGATTGAGAGTCACAGGCCTGGGGTAAGAGGTACTAGTGTTTTTAGGGAAGGCAGGGAAGCTCACTTCTCCAAGGAGGTGACACTGACACCTGAATGACACGCGGAGGGAGCCAACTTTATGAAGACTGGAAGGAAGAGTGTTCCAGGCAGAGGAAACAGCCACTGCGAAGTCCCAGAGACAGGAACATGGCCAGTGAGGCACAAAGAGATGAGGGAGGCCGAGAGAATGGGAGGACAAGAGACAGAGAGGCTAGAGAGGCTGCCTCTTTGGTGGGGCCTCGGATGCAGTGATGAAGAGTTTGGATTCTTCTTTTTTTTCTTTTGAGCATGATAGGAAACCACTGGAGGGTTCTGAGCAGAAGAGTGAAGTAATCCAATTTATCTTTTAAAAAGATCACCCTGGCAGCTGGATGGGGAGTTGCATTACTAGTGCGAACAGGGAGGCCAGTGAGCAGGCGCTTGCAGGCAGGAGATGATTGTGGCTTGCAGCGGAGAAGGTGAGAAGAGGTCGGATTTGGGATCTATTTTGATGTTGGATGCGGAGTGACAGAGAGCTAAGGCAAGAATGACTTGGAGATTTCAGGCCCAAGCAAGTAGCTGAATGGGAAACCATTTACTGAAATGCTTTGGGGAAAATTGGAGTTAGATATTGAAAGTTAATAGGTTTACTGAAGAATCACAACTTACTGGGAATAAAAACATGAAACCTTTTTTTCTCCAATAACTACATCACCATATTCCATTGAATCTCTCTTCCCTCTAGGAAGTAGCCCTTTAATAACCTTTTGGTCAAATTCCATAACTTCCTACTCACTGTTTTTAGATAGTCTAATTTCACTGTTTGGGTTCATCTTGTTTATTTTTAAATCCTGAGTCTTTAGTCTCATCCTGTATGCAAAACTCATCTTTCCTGGTTCCCAGCTCCAGCCACAATTGTCTATGATTCAGGGGTCCTTGACCTTGGACGATAGAGAAATTACCTCTTTATTTTCACTGATCTCTAACTGAAATTTAGCCTCTCTTTTACTTATGAATGTAGGACACAAACTTCAATAGTATCCACAGTAACTGTAACTTTGTCTCTAATAGCAACCATCAGATGTTTTCACATCCAGCTATGGTTGTTACAGTGATCTTGAAATATCATTTACACTTGTCTCTTTCTTCAAATTATATTAGTTAATGGAACTGCCATTAGCAGTTTTATTTACAGTATGATTTAGAAGCAAGTACATTAGTATTTTACCAACAGTTTTAAAAAATCTTTTGATAACTATTGTTGTTGTGTTCAGTCACTCAGTCGTGTTCAATTCTCTGCAACCCCATGGAGTGCAGCCCACCAGGCTCCTCTGTCCATGGATTTTCCAGGCAAGAATACTGGAGTGGGTTGCCATTTCCTCCTCCAAGGGATCTTCCCAACCCAGAGACTGAAACTGTGTCCTCTGTGTCTCCTGCATTGATAGGCTGATTCTTTACCACTGCACCATCTGGGAATCCCATTTTGATAACTATATTTTAATATAATTGGTTTGCTTAAAAATCTTATGTATTTACTATTGTATTTTTAAAAATATTATTCAGAGAAGAAATCCAAATTTCCAAAATGTAAAGGGATTATGGCACAAAACAAGCTAAGATCCACTGTAAGAAGTTTGGAAGAGATGAGGAAGGAGGTGGTCTGCTCTTCTCAGACACCCCTGGAGCAGGAAGAAGGACACAGGAAGAGACAGGTCTCCTTAAGTTTCTCCTTAAACCAGTTTGGAGAAAACATGTACTCAGTTACGAAGAGACTAAATAACACAGCAATCTGGGCATATTTATCGAACAGCATAAAATAACCAGCCCTGGTCTTGAAGATGGTTAAACCTGCAGCCCAAGGGTGAGCACAAGGTCTCGCAGTGTATTGTTAGGGAGCACTGTTGACTGGACCCTTATGTGGCTTCCGATGATGGGGTTGGTAAACTGGGACTTGACCCTGTGTTTATGTGGGAGAATGATTCAGCCCCATGCTGGGTAATAACTGTTTTGTTCGTCTCTCAGAGTGGAGTTGGTGGGCGGGTAAGCAAGAGGTTTCTTGGAGCCATTCCTCATGTCATGAAAGGCTGGATTAAAAGAATCCTAGGAGATTCTGGACCTAATGACTAGTCTGGAAGTCCCATTCCAGATAACTTCTACTGCAGGGGTCCCCAACGTCCAGGATCTAATGCCTGGAGGCATTACTAATCACTGATCTGAAGCGGAGCTGATGTAATAATAATAGAAATAAAGTGCACAGTAAAGGTAACACACTTGAATCAAACCACCTCCTACCCCTGGCCCATGGAAAACTGTCATCCACGAAACCAGGCTCTGGTGCCAAAAAAGTTGGGGACCACTACTCTATTGTACTTCTTCCAAATATTTGAGGTTCATTACTCAAGATGGTGATGCCTCCAACATAGAATGTCTGGGAAACCAATTAAGGCTGAGGGCAGGGACTGGGTAATCTCTTGCTGAATACCATGAGTAGAGATTTTCAAATGCCGGCCCTATGAATTGGTGAAAGGTTTTATGAATGATGGTTGATTTAAGGCCTGTGTCATTTTGTAAATGACTGCATCTAGCTTGTTCTTTCATGTTACAAGAAAACAGCTTTATCTTTTACCTAATGAAAAGTGGAACAAATTTTGATTTCAAGATTCAGTTTCAATATAAAGCAAGCCATTCTCCTTTCTGCTTTCTTCTTCATAAATGCCATTTCGGACGAGATCAGGCGCATTTAGAGTGGAATGGCCATAGACCATAAATGCCATTTCAGATGGTAACTTTCATCTTGCAACTGGATGGAGAAATTAATAAAGACTAACTTCTCAGATTCTCTTGTGCATTTTGTGAGTATGCTATAACTTTTCTAGGTCCTGAAAAAGTTTACTGATCCTCCCAAAATTGTGGGGAGCGGGGGAAGAATTGTGTGTGTGTGTGCATGCACATGTGTGTGTATTTATACACACATGTGTACACAGTCAGAAGAATAAATTCTTGTTCCTTCTCAAAATTACAGAATCAATTGTGATTCAAATAGATTTAATTCAGGTTTGAGGGGAAAAAAAAGAGAGGACCTGACAAATGTGCCAATAAGACAATTCTTGGAAACACTCGGCAGTGCTGTTGCCCCGCTGGAATGCTCAAACCTGTTTGCTCAGGGGTGGGGGTCGGGGGTCCAGTTTAAGCCCCTGGGAGCCTCAGCTGCCTTCTCCTGGGATTGACACTCTTGTTTCCCCTCGCCTCCCCAGTTCCCCAAAGATGAGCAGTCACCTCTACTCCATCTCAATTTTTATTTGACCTGAAGCCAGTTGCACTGATTCCAAGAGAGAGAAAAGGGCTTGGCATGGCTTCTATCCTTTTGAGCTGGGCTGCTGAAATGACTAATAATTCATAGGGACTCCTCTCCAAAGATTAAGTTCTCTTCATCTGCCCTGATTCACACTTATTCTTGGTTTGGGAACTAGACAGTTCAGTTCAGTCACTCAGTTGTGTCTGACTCTTTGCAACCCCATGGACTGCAGCACACCAAGCTTCCCTGTCCTTCATCAACTCCCAGAGTTTACTCAAACTCATGTCCATTGTGTTGGTGATACCATCCAATCATCTCATCCTCTGTCGTCCCCTTCTCCTCCTGCCTTCAATCTTTCCCAGCATCAGGGTCTTTTCCAATGAGTCGGTTCTTCGCATAAGATGGCCAAAGTATTGGAATTTCAGCTTCAGCATCAGTCCTTCCAATGAATATTCAGGACTGATTTCCTTTAGGATGGACTGATTTGATCTCCTTGCAGTCCAAGGGACTCTCAAGAATCTTCTCCAACACCACAGTTCAAAAGCATTAATTCTTCAGCACTCAGCTTTCTTTATAGTCCACCTCTAACATCCATACATGACTACTGGAAAAACCATAGCTTTGACTAAACAGACCTTTGTTGGCAAAGAAATATCTCTGCTTTTTAATCTGTCTAGGTTGGTAATAGTTTTTCTTCCAAGGATCAAGTGTCTTTTAGTTTCATGGCTATGGTCACCCTCTGCAGTGATTTTGGAGCCCCCCAAAATAAACTCTTTCACTGTTTCCATTGTTCCCCCATCTATTTGCCATGAAGTGATGGGACCGCATGCCATGATCTCAGTTTTCTGAATGTTGAGTTTGTAAGCCAACTTTTTCACTTTCCTCTCTCACTTTCATCAAGAACTAGACAGAGCCCCATTATTTCATCATGAAAGCCGGGGTGTCATTAAAGGTGGCCTCACATTACTGCTTAAAGGCCTAGTAGAAATCTCATTTCACTTTTTGGAGATGCCATTGTGATGCAAAGTGATTTGGGGTCTCATTATTACCGGAAGCCCTTTGTTGGACTGACTGGGCCTGTCGTGTCCCCAGATTCTCCGTCTCCTCTCCTATCCTACGATTATTCCAAAATGGGGATACAGATACTTTGAGGATCTCTTGGTGTCAGTGCAGAGAAACATACTGAAAACAGGAAAATTGCAGCTCCACAGAAAGGCCCCAGCAAGCCTGCCCTCAGATACCCATGACACACTCCACGTTGTTCTGCTGTCCTGACACTGGATTTCTCAGGCAAATGAACACCTGCCAAGTTATTGCTGTAAGAATTAATCAAGAGAGCATTTTCAATGATTACAACTTCTCCTCGCTCATTTTTTTTCCTTCCAGGCAAATGGCTGTGCTTTCCTCTGTTGAACACTCACAGCTGCTAGACCCTGAATTCTATGTGAAAGAATTTTTGAGTTGTCCTCCTCTTTTCTGTGGACCACTTCCTGTGGCCCCTTTCCTGGGCAGTTTAAATTCTCAGCAGGAAAGGGTCAGTGACCTTGAATGACCCGTGTCACCCCTCTATGCCTGAGTTTCTTCACTCTAAAAGAAGGACAACAACAGCTCATTATTAACGTGAGGATTTAATGAAACAGTGCGTGGAAAGAGCCCAGCACACTGGGCCAAGCAGAGGCTCATCCCACAAGGATTTATTGAGTGTCTTCTATGTGCCAGACATGCTCCCAACTGCTGGAAATGCCAGAGGAGCAAACGCAGGCCCAGTTTCTGCTCTCATGGAGCTTTCAGTCCAGTTGAGGATTTGGGTGTTAATTAAACAATCACACAGATTTGTAACTCCAAATTGGGCCAAGAACTAGGAAGGGAAATTATACAGTGGCCCTGATCTAATCAAAGCACATCGTTTCATAACGTTTGAGTGGTGATTAGAAGAAAGAATACGAGTAAACTGGGAGAAAGAGGTCTCAGCCCCAACGCGCCTTTGAGCACATTAGGAAAAAGGGCCTCTGCCCTGGAACAGAAGTGGCAGAGCATGTGCTGGGGCTTCAGTGCCTCTGGCCCATCTGCCAGGAGCCCTTGAGCAGAGAACAACTTGTACAACTATATGCCGTGATCTGGCTGGAAGTAAGAGGATATTGGAGACAGAAGAAAGCCCCTCTGCCAAGGCCCTGAGGTGGGAGGGCACACTGGGGGAGATGAAAGGGGCCCCTCTGGTTGGAGCCAAGGAGCAAGGCTGGTGGGAGGGGAGTCAGGGTGCTCTGAGCACATGTCAGCTGGCATTGATGCATGATAGCATTATTCTCACGAAGTCACTGCCAGCCCACCAAGGTCTCCTCAGAAACACCAAGGTTTCTCTAGACGCTGTTGATTTTTAACTAGTGAAAGCAAATTCATTCAGGGGTGTGATTTGCTGGCGTCACAACTGAGATTTATAGAATAAGGGCAATGTACAAGGAGGGACGTTTAATGGGAAAGCAGGGAGACCGTGTGCCTCCAGAAAGACAGAAATGCTCTCTTAAAGCCCAGAAAACTAGATATTAGGCAAAAAGAAGTGGGAACAAAAAACAGAACAAACAAACAAAAAAGCAAATAACAGCACAGCATTAGGGAAAGGTTTCTCACAGCACTATCATTTGGAGGTTGTAATTCTCTCTCCAAAGAAGTAGACTCTCCTTTCCTTGGCCTCTTAAAAAAGACCCGCCCAGCTGGAGACCCAGGACCTGGCAACACTGCCTTTGCTAGAAATGGTCCTGATCGCCCCTCAGGTTCTTTCTGGCTTTGATGTCTTTGATTTTGGAGTAATCCAAAAGAGTATTCATTAATTCACACAAATATACTGTATCAAGGGTGGAATTTTTTGTTGTTGTTTTTAAGTCTGAGTGTAGTGGGAAATAAAACCCCAGATCCTAGAGAATTGTGCATTGTTGCCTGTTAGCTCTGGAGTCTGTCGGGCTGGACATCTGCAAACGGTGGCCCAGCAGAGTTCTGGTGTCAGCACAAATTGTGAGGGAAGCCTGGGCTTGGGGAACTGGGTGAGTCTGGATCCAGATGCTGATAGGCCACTTACAAGCTGTGTGACCCTGAGCAGGTTCGTCAACCTCTCTCCATACTCAGTGAGAGTGGCTGTAAACGCAAGTGATGGCTGTCATTAGGGAGAGCCTTGCAGCCAGGACTCTCAGGGATCCCCCACATGCAAAGTCATTTCTGGGGATCCTGCCTGGAAAGCAGCCTCCATGCCACCTACATTCTTTCAGGGATTTATTTCTTTGCATTATATCTGAAAAGTCTTGACTTTGGGTCTTTCAGAGATAGCAGTGCTTTGGGGAAACATAAGGAATCAGAATTAAGTCAGACTTGTAAAATCTTGTCAGCAGTTAGTAATCTCTAAACAGCTTTTAGGAAATAAACAACAACAAAAAAAAGAGCATTTAGTCATTTTAAATGTGGTATCCATGATCAGAAATCCCATCATAGTCATAGAATTCCACAAGAGCAGACACTGTCAATTTATCCAGCATTTGAGATATTTTATTGCTCGTTAAGATGTAATAGAACTTAACTTTAAAATGTGCTTGACTTAAAACCATATTAAACCGGAATGTACATCAATCAGACAAAATTGAAATATTTCAGGAAAGAAATGAGCTACTTAATTTCCCTCCCAAAAGAGCCCTTTTTTATGTCTCAGTCATGATGCTATATCTAAAGGTGGCTTCTGCTTTTTCTTTTACTTTATGGTCACATATGCAGCTTTCCAGGAGAAGGAAATGGCAACCCACTCCAGTATTCTTGCTTGGAGAATCCTGTGGACAGAGGAGCCTGGCAGGCTACTGTCCATAGGGTCACACAGAGTCGGGCACAACTGAAGCGCCTTAGCATGCATGCATGCATTGGAAAAGGCAATGGCAACCCACTCCAATATTCTTGCCTGGAGAATCCCAGGGACAGAGGAGACTGATGGGCTGCCGTCTATGGGGTCGCACTGAGTCAGACATGACTAAAGCGACTTAGCAGCAGCAGCAGCATGCAGCTTTCCAACCTGAGGCCTTCAAAGCAGAGCAGGCTAATAGTGATTTAAGAGTATGCTGGAGGGTATGCTGCTAGTAAGAGCCTAGCAGAGCAGGCTAATAGTGATTTAAGAGTTAAAAAAAAAAAAAATTCCATCCAAGATTTTAAAACAAAGAAATGCTAACTCAAGCCTAAACTTTTCTATGAAAAATGACATTGTTGCTTTCTAAGAATGGGACTGGATGAGGCACTTAATCAGAGAGGCCATTATGTTGTCAAAGGCTCTGCTGAGGCTGTAAGACAGATTCTCATGGGCTTATGATCATTTTATTGCCTTTCAGCCCACGGCCGGCAATCCCACTCTCCCTCCTGCTGACAGAATCGGAAGCGGCACTCTATATTCAGTCCTTCTGGAGAGCCTATCTGGTAAGCGTCATGTGCAATTTTGGCATTTCGTCTGATGGGGAGTTTGTGTACTGTGAAGGACTCAAGGGAAAACCTGTAGATGAATTTGAAACACAGGTTAGGATAGCTAACATCCAGACCTTGGAAATAGGATTCTCTGTAAAACAGGTCTTAAAGAGTAATTTAGAATTTCTACCAAAACTTATTTCACAATTGTCATTAAAGCTACCCTGCAACCTTTTTAAAATTTTACTTTTTATTGAGGTAAGAGTTGACTCATTGGAAAAGACTCTGATGCTGGGAGGGATTGGGGGCAGGAGGAGAAGGGGATGACAGAGGATGAGATGGCTGGATGGCACCACTGACTTGATGCCATGATGGACTCGATGGACGTGAGTCTGAGTGACCTCCAGGAGTTGGTGATGGACAGGGAGGCCTGGCGTGCTGCGATTCATGGGGTCGCAAAGAGTCGGACACGACTGAGCGACTGAACTGAACTGAACTGAACTTTAGTTTATAACACTTTTTATGTTTCGTGTGTATGACATATTCCTGCCTTATATGCACTACAGCATGCTCACCAACAGAAATTTTGTTTCCATCCATCACCCTACAGTTGATCTCCTTTACCCTCTTCACCCTCCCCCAGCCTCTTCCCCTCTGGTAATCTATATCAACATATTGGTTTGGTTTGGTTCATTTATTTTATGTTTTGGTTTGCCTGGTTTTTTTTTTTTTTTATTCCACATATAAGTGAAATTATACAAAATTTGTCTTCATCTTACTTAGCGTAATACCCTCAAGGTCTAACCATGTTATTGCAAGTGGCAGGATTTCTTTTTTTGTGTGACTGAGTAATATTTCAGTGTGTGTGTGTGTGTATTACATCTTTACCCATTCATCCATTGATGGGCACTTATTTTGTTTCCCTATCTTGGCTATTGTGAACAATGCTGTGGTGAAAATAGAGGTGTGTATATATATATGTGTGTGTGTGTATATATATATATATATATATATATATATTCAAATTAGTGTTTTCATATTCTTTGGATAATTACCCAGAAGTGGAATAGCGGGATCATATGATGTTCTATTTTTATGTTTTTGAGGGATCCTAATGTGTTCCACAGTGGTTTCACCAGTTTACATTCTCACCAACAGGGCACAAGGTTTCCCTTTTCTCCACATCCTTATCAACACTCATTATTTCTTGACTTTTTGATGATACCCATTACAATAAGGATGCTGAACATCTTTGCATGAGCCTATTGACCATATTTATGTCTTCTTTGTAAAATATCTATTCATCTCTCTGTCTTTTTAAAAAGAGTTTTGCTGTTGTCATTGTTGAATTGTGTAAGTTCTTTGTATATTTTGGATATTAACCCCTTATCAGATATATGATTTGCAAATACCATCTCTCATTCGGAAGATTATCTTTTTGTTTTGTTGATGGTTTCCTTCTCTGTGCAAAAGCTTTTGAGTTTGATGTAGTACCATTTTTTTTTTCTTTTGTCTCCCTTGCCTGAGGAGACATATCCAGAAATATATTGCTAAGACCAAAGTCAAAGATCATACTTCCTATATTTTTTCCTAGGAGTTTTATCATTTCAAGTCTTGCATTCATTCAAGTATTTAGTTCATTTTGAGTTGATTTTTGTGTGTGGTGAATATTGGACTACTTTCCTTTTTTAGTATGTGACCATTCAGTTTTCCCAACAATGTTTATTGAAGAGACTATCCTTTCTCCACTGGATGTTCTTTGCTCCTTTTTTTTTTTAATTAATTTATTTATTTTACTTTACAATATTGTATTGGTTTTGCCATACATTGACTTGAATCCGCCATGAATATACATGTGTTCTCCATCCTGAACCCCCCTCCCACCTCCCTCCCCATCCCATCCCTCTGGGTCATCCCAGTGCACCAGACCCGAGCACCCTGTCTCATGCATCAAACCTGGACTGGCGATTCATTTCACATATGATATTTTACATGTTTCAATGCCATTCTCCCATATCATCCCACCCTCGCCCTCTTCCACAGAGTCCAAAAGACTGTTCAATGTATCTGTGTCTCTTTTGCTGTCTCGCATACAGGGTTATCATTACCATCTTTCTAAATACGATATATATGTGTTAGTATACTGTATTGGTGTTTTTCTCTCTGGCTTACTTCACTCTGTATAATAGGCTCCAGTTTCATCCACCTCATTAGAACTGATTCAAATGTATTCTTTTTAATGGCTGAGTAATATTCCATTGTGTATATGTACCACAGCTTTCTTATCCATTCATCTGCTGATGGACATCTAGGTTGCTTCCATGTCCTTGCTATTATAAACAGTGCTGCGATGAACATTGGGGTACATGTGTCTCTTTCCCTTCTGGTTTCCTCAGTGTGTATGCCCAGCAGTGGGATTGCTGGGTCATCTGGCAGTTCTATTTCCAGTTTTTTAAGGAATCTCCACACTGTTCTCCATAGTGGCTGTACTAGTTTGCATTCCCACCAACAGTGTAAGAAGGTTCCCTTTTCTCCACACCCTCTCTAGCATTTATTGCTTGTAGACTTTTGGATCGTAGCCATTCTGACTGGTGTGAAATGGTACCTCATTGTGGTTTTGATTTGCATTTCTCTGATAATGAGTGATGTTGAGCATCTTTTCATGTGTTTGTTAGCCATCTGTATGTCTTCTTTGGAGAAATGTCTGTTTAGTTCTTTGGCCCATTTTTTGACTGGGTCTTTTATTTTTCTGGAATTGAGCTGCAGGAGTTGCTTGTATATTTTTGAGATTAATTCTTTGTCAGTTGCTTCATTTGCTATTATTTTCTCCCATTCTGAAGGCTGTCTTTTCACCTTGCTTATAGTTTTCTTTGTTGTGCAGAAGCTTTTAATTTCAATTATGTCCCATTTGTTTATTTTTGCTTTTATTTCCAATATTCTGGGAGGTGGGTCATAGAGGATCCTGCTGTGGTTTATGTCGGAGAGTGTTTTGCCTATGTTCTCCTCTAGGAGTTTTATAGTTTCTGGTCTTACATTTAGATCTTTAATCCATTTTGAGTTTATTTTTGTGTATAGTGTTAGAAAGTGTTCTAGTTTCATTCTTTTACAAGTGGTTGACCAGTTTTCCCAGCACCACTTGTTAAAGAGATTGTCTTTTCTCCATTGTATGTTCTTGACTCCTTTGTCAAAGATAAGGTGTCCAAAGGTGTGTGGATTTATCTCTGGGCTTTCTATTTTTTTCCATTGATCTATATTTCTGTCTTTGTGCCAGTACCAAACTGTCTTGATGACTGTGGCTTTGTAGTAGAGCCTGAAGTTAGGCAGGTTGATTCCTCCAGTTCCATTCTTCTTTCTCAAGATTGCTTTGGCTATTCGAGGTTTTTTGTTTTTCCATACAAATTGTGAAATTATTTGTTCTAGTTCTCTGAAAAATACTGTTGGTAGCTTGATGGGGATTGCATTGAATCTATAGATTGCTTTGGGTAGTATACTCATTTTCACTACATTGATTCTTCTGATCCACGAACACGGCGTATTTCTCCATCTATTTGTGTCCTCTTTGATTTCTTTCGCCAGTGTTTTATAGTTTTCTGTATTATAGGTCTTTTGTTTCTTTAGGTGAATATATTCCTAAGTATTTTATTCTTTTTGTTACAATGGTGAATGAAATTGTTTCCTTAATTTCTCTTTCTGTTTTTTCATTGTTAGTGTATAAGAATGCAAGGGATTTCTGTGTGTTGATTTTATATCTTGCAACTTTACTATACTCATTGATTAGCTCTAGTAATTTTCTGGTGGAGTCTTTAGGGTTTTCTATGTAGAGGATCATGTCATCTGTAAACAGTGAGAGTTTTACTTCTTCTTTTCCAATCTGGTTTCCTTTTATTTCTTTTTCTGCTCTGATTGCTGTGGCCAAAACTTCCAAAGCTATGTTGAATAGTAGTGGTGAGAGTGGGCACCCTTTTCTTGTTCCTGATTTTAGGGGAAATGCTTTCAATTTTTCACCATTGAGGATAATGTTTGCTGAGGGTTTGTCATATATAGCTTTTATTATGTTGAGGTATGTTCCTTCTATTCCTGCTTTCTGGAGGGTTTTTATCATAAATGGATGTTGAATTTTGTCAAAGGCTTTCTATGCATCTATTGAGATAATCATATGGCTTTTATTTTTCAATTTGTTAATGTGGTGTATTACATTGATTGATTTGCGGATATTGAAGAATCCTTGCATCTCTGGGATAAAGCCCACTTGGTCATGATGTATGGTCTTTTTAATATGTTCTTGGATTCTGTTTGCTAGAATTTTGTTAAGGATTTTTGCATCTATGTTCATCAGTGATATTGGCCTGTAGTTTTCTTTCTTTCTTTTTTTTTGTGGCATCTTTGTCAGGTTTTGGTATTAGGGTGATGGTGACCTCATAGAATGAGTTTGGAAGTTGACCTTCCTCTGCAATTTTCTGGAAGAGTTTGAGTAGGATAGGTGTTAGTTCTCTAAATTTTTGGTAGAATTCAGCTGTGAAGCCATCTGGTCCTGGGCTTTTTGTTTGTTGGAAGATTTCTGATTACAGTTTTAATTTCTGTGCTTGTGATGGGTCTGTTAAGATTTTCTATTTCTTCCTGGTTCAATTTTGGAAAGTTGTATTTTTCTAAGAATGTGTCCATTTCTTCCAAGTTGTCCATTTTATTTGCATATAGTTGCTGGTAATAGTCTCTTATGATCCTTTGTATTTCTGTGTTGTCTCTTGTGATCTCTCCATTTTCATTTCTAATTTTGTTGATTTGATTTTTCTCCCTTTGTTTCTTGATGAGTCTGGCTAAGTCAATTTTATATATCTTCTCAAAGAACCAGCTTTTGGTTTTGTTGATTTTTACTATGACATCTTTTGTTTCCTTTGCATTTATTTCTGCCCTAAGTTTTAAGATTTCTTTCCTTCTACTAGCCCTGGGGTTCTTCATTTCTTCCTTTTCAAGTTGCTTTAGATTTGGGTTATTTATTTGATCTGTTTCTTGTTTCTTGAGGTAAGCCTGTATTGCTATGAACCTTCCCCTTAGTACTGCTTTTACAGTGTCCCATAGGTTTTGGGTTGTTGTGTTTTCTTTTTCATTCGTTTCTATGCATATTTTGATTTCTTTTTTATTTCTTCTGTGATTTGTTGGTTATTCAGCAGCGTATTGTTCAGCCTCCATATGTTGGGATTTTTAATAGTTTTTCTCCTGTAATTGACATATAATCTTACTGCATTGTGGTCAGAAAAGATGCTTAGAATGATTTCAATTTTTTTGAATTTACTAAGCCTAGATTTATGGCCCAGGATGTGATCTATCCTGGAGAAGGTTCTGTGTGTGCTTGAGAAAAAGGTGAAATTCATTATTTTGAGGTGAAATGTCCTATAGATATCAATTAGATCTGACTCATCTATTGTATCAAGTTTGTGTTTTCTTGTTAATTTTCTGTTTAGTTGATCTATCCATAGGTGTGAGTAGGGTATTAAAGTCTCCCACTATTATTGTGTTATTGTTAATTTCCCCTTTCATACTTGTTAGCATTTGTCTTACATATTGTGGTGCTCCTATGTTGGGTGCATATATATTTATGATTGTTATATCTTCTTCTTGGATTGATCCTTTGATCATTATGTAGTGTCCATCTTTGTCTCTTTTCACAGCCTTTGTTTTAAAGTCTATTTTATCTGATATGAGTATTGCTTTCTTTTGGTCTCTATTTGCATGGAATTTATTTTTCCAGCCCTTCACTTTCAGTCTGTATGTGTCCCTTGTTTCGAGGTGCATCTCTTGTAGACAACATATATAGGGGTCTTGTTTTTGTATCTATTCAGCCAGTCTTTGTCTTTTGGTTGGGGCATTCAACCCATTTACATTTAAGGTAATTATTGATACATATGATTCCTTTGCCATTTACTTTATTGTTTTGGGTTTGAGTTAATACACCCTTTCTGTGTTTTCTGTATAGAGAAGATCCTTTAGCATTTGTTGGAGAGCTGGTTTGGTGGTGCTGAATTCTCTCAGCTTTTGCTTGTCTGTAAAGCTTTTGATTTCTCCTTCATATTTGAATGAGATCCTTGCTGGGTACAGTAATCTGGGCTGTAGGTTATTTTCTTTCATCACTTTAAGTATGTCCTGCCATTCCCTTCTGGCCTGAAGAGTTTCTATTGAAAGATCAGGTGTTATCCTGATGGGAATCCCCTTGTGTGTTATTTGTTGTTTTTCCCTTGCTGCTTTTAATATTTGTCCTTTGTGTTTGATCTTTGTTAATTTGATTAATATGTGTCTTGGGGTGTTTCACCTTGGGTTTATCCTGTTTGGGACTCTCTGGGTTTCTTGGACTTGGGTGATTATTTCCTTCCCGATTTTAGGGAAGTTTTCAACTATTATCTCCTCAAGTATTTTCTCATAGTCTTTCTTTTTGTCTTCTTCTTCTGGGACTCCTATGATTCGAATGTTGGGGTGTTTAACATTGTCCCAGAGGTCTCTGAGGTTGTCCTCATTTCTTTTAATTATTTTTTCTTTTTTCCTCTCTGTTTCATTTTTTTCTACCATTCTATCTTCTACCTCACTTGTTCTATCTTCTGCCTCTGTTATTCTACTGTTCGTTCCCTCCAGAGTGTTTTTGATCTCATCTATTACATTATTCATTATATATTGACTCTTTTTTATTTCTTCTAGGTCCTTGTTAAACCTTTCTTGCATCTTCTTGATCCTTGTCTCCAGGCTATTTATCTGTAACTCCAATTTGTTTTCAAGATTTTGGATCATTTTCACTATCATTATTCTGAATTCTTTATCTGGTAGATTCCCTATCTCTTCCTCTTTTGTTTGGTTTGGTGGGCATTTATCCTGTTCCTTTACCTGCTGAGTATTTCTCTGCCTTTTCATCTTGTTTATATTGCTGTGTTTGGGGTGGCCTTTCTATATTCTGGCAGTTGGTGGTTTCTCTTTATTGTGGAGGTTCCTCACTGTGGGTGGGGTTGGATAGGTGGCTTGTCAAGGTTTTCTGTTTAGGGAAGCTTGTGTCAGTGTTCTGGTGGGTGAAGCTGGATATCTTCTTTCTGGAGTGCAATGAAGTGTCCAGTAATAAGTTTTGAGATGTCAGTGGGTTTGGTGTGACTTTGGTCAGCCTGTGTATTGAGGCTCAGGGTTATGTTCCTGTGTTGCTGGAGAATTTGCGTGGGATGTCTTGCTCTGGAGCTTGTTGGCCCTTGGGTGGTACTTGGTTTCAGTGTAGGTATGGAGGCATTTGATTAGCTCCTATTGATTAATGTTCCCTAGATTCAGGAGTTCTCAGGATTTGGACTTAAGCCTCCTCCCTCTGGTTTTCAGTCTTATTCTTACGGTAGCCTCAAGACTTCTCCATCTATACAGCACTGATGATAAAACATCTAGGTTAATGATGAAAAGTTTCTCCACAGTGAGGGACACCCAGAGAGGTACACAGAGTTACATGGAGAAGAGAAGAGGGAGGAGGGAGATAGAGGTGACCAGGAGGAGAAAGGGGGAATCAAAAAGGGAGAGATCAAGCTAGCTAGTAATCACTTCCCTATGTGCTTTCCACAGTCTGGATCCCTCAGAGATGTTCATGGAGTTACACAGAGAAGAGAAGAGGGAGGAAGGAGACAGAGGTAGCCAGGAGGATAAAAGGGGGAATCAAAAGAAGAGAGACAGATCCAGCCAGTAATCAGTTCCCTAAGTGTTCTCCACAGCCCAGAACACCGAGTTGGGTAGAGAAGAAAAGGGGGAGGGGGGAGATAGAGGTGACCTGGTGGAGAAAAAGGAGAGTCAAAAAAAGGGGAGAGAGCAATCAGGCCAGTGATCTCGCTCCCAAGTAAAAATCGGTATTGAAGATTGGGTTCTTAAAGGTACAAATTTGATAACAAATACCAACAAACAAAGAATAAAAATCTTGAGTAGAGCTTAGATTCTCAAAAATACAATAAAAACAAACAAACAAACAAACAACAACAAAAACACAAAGTCACAGAAGTTATGAAATATATATATATGAAGTTTGCTTTAAAAATGAGGTCTTTTTTTTGCAAAGTAATAGTAGGTTATAAAAATGAAAATTAAAGGAGTAATGGGGACTTAAAAATAACAAATAAAATAAAAAAAATAAAATGATAGTAGTAAAAGTATATCTAAGACTTTTTCTGGAGCTGTTGCTTACAGTGTGGGGTCAGTTCATTTGCAGATAGTTCCTTGGTCCAGCTTGTACTTCTCATGGTCTGTAGGTCCCTTCCTATGTAGTCGGTGTTAAGTACAGGGTTTTAATCTATTGCACCTGTCACTTCCAAAGCAGTTCCCTCTGCTTATTTTAGCTTCTTCTGTTTGCTGGTCTCTTAAGTGTCTAATTTCCGCCCTAACACAAAGGGCGCGATGGTGGTCACTTTTTTTTAGGCTCGCTTGTTCAGTTGTGCTTTGGGGAGGGAAGAACACTGCAAACAAATATCACTGGTGTGTGTTCACAGTGATTCAGCCACACTGGGTTTGCCCCCGCTCATGGCGTGTGCGCTTTCCCAGTCTACACTGCTCAGACTCTAGGTTGCTCTGCCAGGAACTGTCTGATGCAGGCCCTGGTTTTCATGCACTTCTCAGGTCTAAGCTACTCAGGTTCAGGTTCTCAGGTACTCCACAAAGGCACAGACTTGGTTGGGCCTGCGTTTTGCTCCCGTCCCAGGTCCAAGTAGGTTAGGTGACCAGTTCCTTGGCGTGCGTAGTCGCCCCCAGTTGAAGTCTGTGACTTATCCCTTCCCCTATCCCAGCCACTTGGTTTTCTGGGTATACAATGGGCACACCTTGTGTCTCTTCTGGGAAGCTGATCTCTGGCTGTGACCCTCCTGGCAGATGTGGACCCTCCAGAATCCCAAGAAGTCTTGGTTAGCAATGAAGTCTGCTTGCAGTTTGATATAGGATGCCTCTCTGGGGCCGCGATTGCCCCCTTCTGGCTCTGGCTGCCCTCACCTGCCTGTCTCTGGTGAGGGATGGGCCAGTCCACAGCCGGCTGGCTCTGCTCAGTCCTTTGTTCTGTGAGCATGCCTGGCGGTGGTTAGGGCTTTTCGCGGGATCGTAGGATAGCTATCCCACAGTCTGGATTGCTATCTCAAGCTAGTTCCCTCAGATTGCCCTCAGGGCATTCAGGCCTGGTCCTTATCGTAAGCAATGCTGCCCGCTCCTCCCTGTCTCTCCCCCACTTGCTAGTGGGAGATGCGAGCATCTGGGCTGTTGCACTGCTGAGAGTTGCTGTTAGGCACGTAATCTGTGGGTTTTAATTATTTATTTATTTTTCCTCCTGGTTATTTTGCCCTCTGAGATTCCAAGGCTTGCCACAGACCCGCTGGAGAGAGTGTTTCCTGGTGTTTGGAAACTTCTCTCTTTTTCAAGACTCCCTTCCCGGGACGAATCTCCGTCCCTACCTCTTTTGTCTCTCTTTTTACCTTTTATATTTTGTCCTACCTCCTTGCGAAGACAATGGGCTGTTTTTCTGGGTGCCTGATGTCCTATGCCAGCATTCAGAAGTTGTTCTGTGGAATTTGCTTGGCGCTCAAATGTTCTTTCGATGAATTTGTGGGGGAGAAAGTGGTCTCCCATCCTATTCTTCTGCCATCTTAGGACCCCTACCTGCTCCTTTGTTGTAAATTAGTTATCCATATATGTATGGTTTTATTTCTGGGCTCTCATTTATGTTCCATTGATCTGTGTAACTGTCTTTCTGCCAACACCATGCTGTTTTGATTACTATAACTTTGTAATATAGCTTGAAATCAGCTTTGTTCATTTTTCTCAGGATTGCTTTGGCTATTTGGAGTCTTTTGTGATTCCATATAAATTTTAGGATTTTAAATTCTATTTCTGTGAAAAATGTCCTTGGAATTTTGATAAGGATCATATTGAATCTGTCTGCATAGGTAATATTGACATTTTAACCATGTTAATGCTTCCAATCCATAAGCATGAAAATCTGTCCATTTATTTGTGTATTATTCAATTTCTTTCAACAATCTCTTATAGTTTTTAGACTACAAGTCTTTTGCCTCTTCAGTTAAATTTATTCCAAGATATTTTATCCTTTTTGTTGTTATCTTAAATGGGATTGTTTTCTTAATTTCTCTTCCTGCTACCTAATTGTTTGCATGTAGAAATGCAATAGATTTTTGTATATTGATTTTGTACCCTGTAACTTTACTGTATTCATTTATTTTTTTATTTATTATTTTTTAATATTTTTTGTAGCATCTTCAGGATTTTCTATATATAAAATCATGCCATCCTCATATTGTAGCAGTTTTACTTCATCCTTTCCAATTAGAATGTCTTTTATTTCTTTTTCTTGCCTAGTTGCTTGGGTTAGGACTTCTAATACTATGTTGAATAAAAGTGGTGAGAACGGGCATCCTTGTCTTGTTCTTGATTTTAGAGGGGGAGTGTTACTAATCCAAACTCAGGTTTTCTCACCAGACGCACAGCAAAACCAGTCTACTGGCACTGGGCTGTGGTGAAGGAGAGTACAGTATTTATTGCAGGGAACCGAACAAAGGGAATGGGCAGCTAATGCTCAAAGACCCGGACTCCCTGGGAAAGATTTATAGAGACAGTGTTAGAGGTGAAAGTCGCAGGGAACCTAATCAGCTCATAGGCAATTTTCTGATTGGTAGACAGCGAGGGTGGAATTTCAGGAAGCTCCATCATCAGTTTTCCAACTCCAGCTGGGGTCTATGAGTATAGGGCCAGTGGTTTTGACCTGGTGGGGATCTAGTTTTTACTACCTTTAATATTAATTTTTTCTTAAAATTAACAAAAACCTTTACTTCCTTAAACACTCTGAAGGAAAAATATAGTCTCCCACTATAGGAAGTAAAAAATTCCTGAGTGTAGTATTGTATACATAAGATTTACCATTTTAACCAATTTTGTGTACAGTTCAGTGGCATTAAGTACACTTGCATTGTTTTGCAATCATCACTACCGTTCATCTTTCTAAACTGAAACTCTGTATCCATTAACTCCCTATTCTTCCCTCTCCCAGCCTCTGGCAACCACTTTTCTACTTTCTGTCTCTATGACTACTCTAAGAACCTCAGGTAAAAGTGGAGTCATATAGAATTTATCCTTTTGGTTTATTTCACTTGGCAAAATGTCCTCAAGTTTCATCTATATTGTAGCATGTGTCAGAACCTCCTCCCTTTTTAAAGTCTGAATAATATTCTTGCCAGGAAGTTTTAAAATCCAGAAATCTGATACCCTCACTTGTTGTCATAAAACCATCCAGACATTCATGAAATATTTTTAAACTGACCACATGAACAGAAATGTCACATGGTATGAAGAACTATTTGTAGTAAACCATTCTTGAGAGTTGTGATGATATAATCAGCATTATAAATAGGTTCTGATAGTTACTTCTTGACATTAAGCACTTCTGTAGAAGCAGACATTTTCTTCTTTCAAAATACTACATTAATGGTTAGAAAGCCAGATTGTTTCAACATGCAAAACTGGAGTTTTTAAAAATCTATTTGGATATTGTGAATGAAATCTGGTCCTTTCATAGTCTCCTTTCTGAAGTATGTTTGGTGATAAGCCAAACTACCACATCAGTGGTGCCCTTCTGCTTATGAAATATTGGATGCAATAGGTACCAACTGATAGAGAAAACTGTTCTTTTGCGATGTTCATATGAGGTTCTCATGGGCCATAACGACTGAAATTTCTTTAATGATTTAGGAGGCAGAGACCAGATAAATCCACTGAATATTTATTCTGTCTAAATAAGCACCTGGTGTCATGCCTTCTGCCCATTTGTTTTGTTTTATTCTGTCTAACTCAGCCTAGACACAAGCGTGGCATGTAGTCTTCCCTTCCTCCCAACATCAATTCCCCCTCCACTGTGACAACTGAGAATCGCAGAGGTCATCAATCATTAACATTATTTGATGAACAATACAATGCAAAGTTGCTCCAGCAGCTACCTTTGTGGCTTTGCAAAGTTAAAAAATCAGAGATCCTGCAAAGAACAATGAGAATCTGTGCAGTTATCCCTTTGTTAATAGTGAACTGACCTGGGGCAAATGAGGTGCCCCTAAAGAAAAACATCTTGGTGTAAACAAAGCATAAAAAATCTAGAGTTGTACAGGGTCCCCCTTCCCCTCTGGCCTGAGACAGCTTGGGTGCAATTCATTCAGGAACATGGACACTCAAGTATTGCATTCCCCTGGCTACAGGGGTTAGTTCGCGATAAGCAGGGGAGGGCCAGTCACGCCGAGTGAAACTCCATTCTGGGATTCTACTAGGAGTTGTTGCGACAGAGCAGCTTGATAGCCTGCTAAGAGACTAGGCTATTAACAACCATCTCACCACTGTGTGAAGAGCCTTCAGGAGAAGTGACCGCAGAGGCAAGCAAAGCTGAGAGACCAAGGAAGGGGCCTGAGTAGTCTGGACGAGGATGTGGCTGAAACATCTAGATTCAGCTGTGCCACTGAATCCTCTCCCAGATGGATTTCTGTCACAGCTAAAGTCCTCACAATTACAATTTTCAACATAAAATTTCTAGACTGTTGATTACTTGCACATGAAAGAGGTTCTTAGCACAAAATAAAAATCTGGGTTCACTTGTGCAGAGTTACCATCCCAGTTTGTCCCAGGGAAAGACTGGCCTGTATCAACTGGAGGCTTGACTAGAGAGGGAACACTTACCCCAAGGAAAACCTATCTATTTTTTTATTGTGTAAGTAATACTTTGCTATTGTGGAAAAAGATAATACTTAAACTTTTAAAAATTTATGATTCATTCATCCTTTTAGAATTTTTCCTATCCATATAAAAAGATTTTTTAAAAACCCCAAAAAAACTGTGCTGATAAACACTGTTTTGTGCCTGCTCTCTTCCTTTAAAAACATATTGGGAATATCTTTGCCATTGCACCAAGTTCTATCGCACACATTTAAATGACTCTGTGATAGTCCTTTCTGTAAGTGCACCAAACCATGATTTAACCATAGTTGTTTGGACATTCTAGTTTTCTCTCATTTATAAGATATATTATGAAAAGCATCCTTGCTCATATGTCTTTGCATACATATCTGATTTTCTCTGTAAGAATAATTACTTGAAGTGGAATAGATGGCTCCAAAAGTAAGCACCTTTTTTAGGAGCTTTGGTTATTATTGCTAAATTATTCTCCAGAGAGGCTAGAGTTTTATTAGCCTCTAGACCTACTTTCATGCAGCAACAATGTATGCAAGTATGCACTAAGTATAGGTTTTGATGGCAGAGTGGAGAGAGGAAGAAGAAAGATATTGGGAGCATGAAGCGCTCCTGAGAAGGATAATGTTGCATGGCTATTGTACTGGAAGAAAATATTTTAAATCATATATCTGATAAGGAATTAATATTTAGAATGTATAGAGAACTCACAAAACTCAACAACAGCAACAACCAAAAGAACAACCTGGTTCAAAAATGGGCAAACCACTTGAATGGACTTTTCTCCAAAGAAGATATATGAATGGCCAACAGGTACATGAAAATATTCTCAACATCACTAATCATTAGAGAAATGCAAATCAAAACCACATTGAAAAGCAATCTCACACTCATTAGGATGGCCATTATTAGAAAAATGGAAAACAATAAATGTTGGCAAGGATATAGAGAAACTGGGATCCTGTGCACTACTGGTGTGAATTTAAGATGGTACAGTCATTATGAAAAAAGAGTATGGAGGCTCAAAAAACTAAAAATAGAATTACCATGCTGCTAAAGTCGCTTCAGTTGTGTCTGACTCTGTGCGACCCCATAGACGGCAGCCCACCAGGTTCCCCCATCCCTGGGATTCTCCAGGCAAGAACACTGGAGTGGGTTGCCATTTCCTTCTCCAATGCATGAAAGTGAAAAAGTGAAAGTGAAGTCGCTCAGTTGTGTCCAACTCTTCGCGACCACATGGACTGCAGCCTACCGGGCTCCTCCATCCATGGGATTTTCCAGGCAAGAGTACTGGAGTGGGGTGCCATCACCTTCTCCTAGAATTACCATATAACCCAGCAATTCCATTTCCAGGTATGTATCCAAAAGAATTGAAAGCAAGATCTTTTTTATTAATTTATTTATTTTTAATTGGAGGATCAGTTCAGTTCGGTTCAGTCGCTCAGTTGTGTCCGACTCTTTGTGACCCCATGAACTGCAGCATGCCAGGCCTCCCTGTCCATCACCAACTCCCGGAGTTCATCCGAACTCATGTCCATCGAGTTGGTGATGCCATCCAGCCATCTCATCTTCTGTCTTCCCCTTCTCCTCCTGCCCCCAATCCCTCCCAGCATCAGAGTCTTTTCCAATGAGTCAACCCTTCACATGAGGTGGCCAAAGTACTGGAGTTTCAGCTTTAGCATCAGTCCTTCCAAAGAACACCCAGGACTGATCTCCTTTAGAATGGACTGGTTGGATCTCCTTGCAGTCCAAGGGACCCTCAAGAGTATTCTCCAACACCACAATTCAAAACCATCAATTCTTCAGTGCTCAACTTTCTTCACAGTCCAACTTTCACATCCATACATGACCACTGGAAAAACCATAGCCTTGACCAAATGGACCTTTGTTGGCAAAGTAATGTCTCTGCTTTTCAGTATGCTATCTAGGTTGGTCATAACTTCCCTTCCAAGGAGTAAGCATCTTTTAATTTCATGGCTGCAGTCACCATCTGCAGTGATTTTGGAGCCCAGAAAAATAAAGTCTGACACTGTTTCCACTGTTTCCCCATCTATTTGCCATGAAGTGATGGGACCAGATGCCATGATCTTCGTTTTCTGAATGTTGAGCTTTAAGCCAACTTTTTCACTCTGCTCTTTCACTTTCATCAAGAGGCTTTTGAGTTCCTCTTCACTTTCTGCCATAAGGGTGGTGTCATCTGCATATCTGAGGTTATTGATATTTCTCCCAGCAATCTTGATTCCAGCTTGTGCTTCTTCCAGCCCAGCGTTTCTCATGATGTACTCTGCATATAAGTTAAATAAGCAGGGTGACAATATACAGCCTTGATATACTCCTTTTCCTATTTGGAACCAGTCTGCTGTTCCATGTCCAGTTCTAACTGTTGCTTCCTGACCTGCATATAGGTTTCTCAAGAAGCAGGTCAGGTGGTCTGGTATTCCCATCTCTTGAAGAATTTTCCACAATTTATTGTGATCCACACAATCAAAGGCTTTGGCATAGTCAATAAAGCAGAAATAGATGTTTTTCTGGAACTCTCTTGCTTTTTCCATGATCCAGCAGATGTTGGCAGTTTGGTCTCTGGTTCCTCTGCCTTTTCTAAAACCAGCAGAACATCTGGAAATTCACAGTTCACATACTGCTGAAGCCTGGCTTGGAGAATTTTGAACATTACTTTACTAGCGTGTGAGATGAGTGTTGGTTTCTGCCATATATCAACATGAATCAGCATTGGTATATATATGTCCCCTCCCTCTGGAGCCTCTGTCCCACCTCCCATTCCATTCCACCCCTCTAGGCTGTCACAGAGCACTAGGTTTGAGCTCCCTGCATCCTACAGAAAATTCCCACTGGCTACTTATTATACATATGGTAATGTATGTTTCAGTGTTGAAAGCAAGGTCTTGAAGTCACATTTGTACACCCAGGTTTGTAGCATTATTCACAGATGCTAAAATGTGGAAGCAATGCAAGTGCCCATTGGTGGGTAAATGAATAAGCAAAATGTTGTACTATACTTACAATGGAATGTTACTCAGACTTAAAAAGGAAGGAAGTTGTGATATATGCTACAACATGGGTGAGCCTTGAGGACGTTATACTGAGTGAAATAAGCCAGTCACAAAAGGACAAATACTGTATGATTCCACTTATATGAGGTGGTTAAAATAGTCAAAATCATAAAGACAGAAAATACGATGGTAACTGCCAAGAAGGAGGGGTGAATGGAAAGTTATTGTTTAGTGAGTACAGAGTTTAAGTTTTTCAAGATGAAAGGATTATGAGGGTGATGGTGGTGATGGTTGCACAATATTATGTGGTATTTAATATCACTGCACTGTACACTTAAAAATGGTTAAGATGGTAAATGTTATGTAATATATATTTTACCACAGTAAAGAAAAGCAAACAAACAAACGAAAGATATGGCTGTTCCAGGGTGTTTTAATTTGATTTGTCTTGACTTTTTCCCCTAGGGAAACACTTCTTTCTTAGGTCATTCAGTTCAGTTCAGTTCAGTCGCTCAGTTGTGTCCAACTCTTTGTGACCCCATGAATCGCAGCACACCAGGCCTCCCTGTCCATCACCAACTCCTGGAGTTCATTCAACTCACGTCCATCAAGTCAGTGATGCCATCCAGCCATCTCATCCTCTGTCGTCCCCTTCTCCTCCTGCCCCCAATCCCTCCCAGCATCAGAGTCTTTTCCAATGAGTCAACTCTTCTCATGAGGTGGCCAAAGTACTGGAGTTTCAGCTTTAGCATCATTCCTTCCAATTAGAGATGACCTAATGGAGAAGGCAGTGGCAACCCACTCCAGTACTTTTGATTGGAAAATCCCATGGACGGAGGAGCCTCGTAGGGTGCAGTCCATGGGGTCGCTAGGAGTCGGGCACGACTGAGCGACTTCACTTTCACTTTTCACTTTCACTTTTCACTTTCATGCATTGGAGAAGGAAATGGCAACCCACTCCAGTATTCTTGCCTGGAGTATCCCAGAGACAGAGGAGCCTAGTGGGCTGCCATCTATGGGGTCACACAGAGTTGGACACGACTGAAGTGACTTAGCAGCAATAGCAGCAGCATATAGTTAGATAGAAAATGAATGATGAAAACAGCCGAAGATAAAACCGAACAACTATGAAAAGGCTTTTCAAAGACGTCAAAGGAATGGTTTTGTAGTTCCTCCTATATTTTTCTGCAGAAATTCCAACTTGAGTCTCTGTACTTGAAGGAAGAGAAAATTTTCTCCACTCCAGACAGCTGGCTGGGCTATTAAGCATGACAGCCTTTTTTTGAAAGATCACTTGAAGTTCTCATTATTAACCCTAACTTTTTTATTCTTGAATGTTATGGATGAATGGAAGGACTTTATTTATCTTTCAGTGTAAAACATGCCCTATGGCAACTTGTTAAAAATGTGGGCTCTCCTGGTATGTCTTGTCAGATTATTAATAACTCTGTGTAGGTTATTTAACTTCTGGGCCACAATTTCCTGTCTGCCAAATGCTAATAATAATAATAGCTCCTGCTTATGAAGATTGAATCAGATAATTTGTCCACATGAGGGAGGTTTGCATGGTGCCAGGTACCTAATAAATATACAACTAATATTAGCTGTTGTTGTTGTTGGTGGTGGTGGTTCTGTTTTCCTTATTAGAGAATCATTCAGAAAAGCTAGCTTGTGGCTTCCTTGTAGCTCCTCGGGGAGCTACATGCTCCTGGCTCAGGGCCTTTGCACTTGCTGTGTATTTGTTGCATCAACAGCTGTCAATCACATTACCCTCCCTGCCTCATTCAGGGTTCTTCTTGGATGTCTCTCCCCATCACCATTTCCCAGATAGCACCCCATCATCACTCTGCAGCCTCTTCCTATGCTTTATTTCCTGCTGATCACTTACCAACTATGACATTGTGTTGGATATTCACTTGTCTACTGCCTGTCACCTTGACTAGAATGTGAGTTCCAGGAAGGTAAAAGTTGCTTGACTTATTCATCCTGTATCCCAAGCCCCTAGAACACTGTCTAGAACATATATTAGGCACTTCATAAGTATTTTAGTGACTAACTGAATCCCTTAAATGATCTCTCTAACCAGGATATCTGAAAACAAAGAGGAGCAAACTGGATTATTCTATTTTATAAGCCCTTCTCGGGGGCTTAAACAGGCATTTAAATGTGGACTTTTGGGGGAGTTGCTTGTGTATCAGAATCCTTGAACTCAAAAGCTTGCTTCTTATCAATAATTACCCAGAGGTTATACTTGAGAAAAATGTATTCATTTTATCACTGACCTTCATGAACTAGCCCTTCACCAGGCCTTGTAATGTGAAGAAATGAAGTTTGCTATGAGAAATTATTGCAATAAAGAGCTCATGATCTGAGCCACAGTCAGCTCCAGGTCTTGTTTTTGCTAATTGTATAGGGCTTCTCCATCTTCGGCTACAAAGAATACAATCAATCTGATTTCGGTATTGACTATCTGGTGATGTCTATGTGCAGAGTCGTCTCTTGTGTTGTTGGAAGAGGATGTTTGCTATGACCAGTGTATTCTCTTGGCAAAACTCTGTTAGCCTTTGCCCTGCTTCACTTTGTACTCCAAGACCAAACTTGCCTGGTTCTCCAGGTTTCTCTTGACGTCTTACTTTTTCATTCTAATCCCCTATGATGAAGAGAACGTCTTTTTTTTTTTGGTGTTAGTTCTAGAAGATCTTGTAGGTCTTCATAGAACCAGTCAACTTCAGCTTCTTCAGCATTAGTGGTTGGGGCATAGACTTGGATTACTGTGATATTGAATGGTTTGCCTTGGAAATGAATAGAGATCTTTCAGTCATTTTTGAGATTGCACCCAAGTACTGCATTTTGGACTCTTTTGTTGGCTATGAGGGCTATTGCATTTCTTCTAAGGAATTATTGCCCACAGTAGTAGATAAAAAGGTAATCTGAATTAAATTTTCCCACTCCATTCCATTTTAATTCAGATTCCTAAAATATCGATATTCATTCTTGCCGTCTCTTGCTTGACCATGTCCAATTTACCTTGATTCATGGACCTAACATTCCATGTTCTTATGTAATATTGTTCTTTACAGCATCAGATTTACTTTCACCATCAAGAACGTCCACAACCAAATATTGTTTCCATTTTGTCCCAGCCTCTTCGTTCTTTCTGGAGCATATTGGGCACCTACTGACCTGGGGGGCTCATCTTCTGGGGTCATATCTTTTTGCCTTTTCATACTGTCCATGGGGTTCTCAAGTCAAGAATATTGGAGTGGTTTGCCATTTCCTTCTCCAGTGGACAACGTTTTATCAGAACTCTTCTCTATGACCCATCTGTCTTCAATGGCCCTGCAAGGCATGGCTCATAGCTTCATTGAGTTACACAAGGCTGTGATCCATGTGATCATTTTGGTTAGCTTTTGGCCATTGTGGTTTTCATTCTGGAGTCTGTGGGATTGTGATCCTTGCTTCTTCTCTTTTCTGATGGATGAGGATAAGAGGCTTGTGCAAGCTTCCTGATGGGAAGGACTGGCTGTGAGGACAACTGGGTCTTGTTGTGGTGGGCAGGACCATGCTTAGTAAATCTTTAATTCAATTTTCTGTTGATGGGTGGAGCTTTGATCTCTCCCTGTTAGCCATAGTCAGCAAAACCAAGACCTGGAGCTGACTGTGATTCAGATCATGAGCTCGTTATTACAAAATTCAGGCTTAAATTGAAGCCTATGGTCTAGAATGGTCTAGACCACTAGACCATTCAGGTTTGACCCAAATCAAATCTCTTATGATTATACAGTAGAAGTGATGAACAGATTTAAGAAATTAGATCTGATAGACAGAGTGCCTGAAGGACTATGGACAGAGGCTGGTAACATTGTATAGGAGATGGTGACCAAAACCGTCTCCAAGAAAAAGAAATGCAAGAAGGAAAAGTGGTTGTCTGAGGAGGGCTTCTCAGCTCCTCCAAATAGCTGAGAAAAGAAGAGAGGCAAAAAGCAAAGGAAAAAGAGAAAGATACACCCAACTGAATGCAGAATTCCAGAGGATAGCAAGGAGATATAAGAAAGCTTTCTTAAGTGAAAAATGCAAATAAAAAAAAGAGAGGAAAATAATAGAATGGGAAAGACTAGAGATCTCTTCAAGAAAATTAGAGATACCAGGGGAATATTTCATGCAAAGATGGGCACAATAAATGACAAAAATGGCAAGGACCCAACAGAAGCAGAGGAGCTTAAGAAGAGGTGGCAAGAATACACAGAAGAGCTATACACAAAAGGTCTTAGTGACCCGAATAACCACAATGGTGTGGTCACTTAACCTAGAGCCAGACACCCTGGAATGTGAAGTCAAGTAGGCCTAAGGAAGCATTACTATGAACAAAGCTAGTGGAGGTGATAGAATTTCAGCTGAGCTATTTCAAATCCTAAAAGATGATGCTGTTAAAATGCTACACTCAATATGCCAGCAAATTTGGAAAACTCAACAGTGGGCACAGGTCTGGAAAAGGTCAGTTTTCATTCCAATCCCAAAGACAAGCAATGCCAAATAATGTTCAAACAAGGAGTACGTCAGGCTGTATATTGTCATCCTGTTTATTTAACTTATATGCAGAGTATATCATGATATGCTGGCTGGATGAATCACAAGCTGACATCAAGACCCTGATGCTTGAAAAGGTTGAGGGCTGAAAGAGAAGGGGGCAACAGAGAAAGAGATGGTTGGATGGCATCATTGATTCAAAGGGCATGAGTTTGAGTAAACTTCTTGAGATAGGGAAGGACAGAGAAGCCTGTGTGCTGCAGTCCATGGGGTCGCAAAGAGTTGGATACAACAATGAGAAATTATGATCCCCAAGCAGGCTTTTTATTTTATTTATTTAGTTGAAAACTTTATTCTGGCTGCTCTGGGTCTTTGTTGCTGCTCACGGGCTTTCTTTAGCTGCAGCGAGCGAGGGTTACTCTCTAGCTGTGGTGTGCGAGCTTCTCATTGCAGCGGCTTCTCTTGTTGTGGAGCACAGGCTTTAAGACACACTGGCTCAGTAGTCGTAGCACACAAGCTTAGCTTCCCCATGGCAAGTGGAATCTTCCTGGAGCGGGGATCAAACCCATGTACCTTGCATTAGAAGGCAGATCCTTAACTACTGGACCACCAGGGAAGTCCCCCAAGCAGGCTTTTTAAAAGAGAGCATCAGCTGAAGTTGTGTTCTGTGCTTAGTTGCTAAGACGTGACCAACTCTTTGTGACTCCATGGACTGTAGTCCACCAGACTCCTCTGTCCATGGGATTTTCCTGCATTGTCAGGCAGATTCTTTACCACTGAACCTCAGGGAAGCCCAGTGAAGGCATACTGACAGTGAAAGTTACTCAGTTGTGTCTGACTCTTTGCAACCCCATGGATTATACAGTCCATGGAATTCTTCAGGCCAGAATACTGGAGTAGGTAGCCATTCCCTTCTCCAGGGGATCTTTCCAACCCAGGGATCGAACCCAGGTCTCCCACACTGCAGGCAAATTCTTTACCAACTGTACCAGAAAGCCCGAAGGCATACTGGGCATGTCTAATTCATCTGAGAATTGACAGAAAAGATTTTCTTCATTAGGAATTTCTCTTCCAGTTGCTGATATCTACTGGCAGGTGAGCAGACTTTGCCAGGAAAAGTCAGACATTGTTTTGTACAAAAGGAATGCTAGAAATGGGGCATTGCATCAGATTATCACCAGTTCCCCCTCTTGATGGTGCACAGTCACTTCCAGTTATCCTCAGAGGGGTTGGCTGTGCCCTTTGTGATTTGATGAGAGCTCCCAGGGCTCCCCTAGTGGGAGCTTCCATGTGGAAAGATCTGTCTTCTCTTTGGAATGTTCTTGCTTGTTGGCTCATGAATCCAGTTTCAGTCCATTTTTTATTGCCACATTACCAAGCAAAAGACTCAATCCCCAAGAATCTTTTTGTTAGGCCATCCTAGAGTAATTGTGAAACCCACATATTTGAAATTGATTTTTAACATTTTCTAACATGTGGAAAATGTTTATAGGCTTTTAGGGAAGCTGAGACCACCTATACAAATTCCACTGAACAGGTAGAATAAAACTCCTGATCTTCTCAATGATGTAGAAGTCCTGGTTTTGGCTGGGGATTCAGACATTACGCCTGGGACACTCTAAGCGGAATGCTCCCAAGGACGGGTGGTGCCAACTCTTCTGCCATTCTACTCAGACAGAGACCTTCTGTCTTCCATTGCATGCAACTTCATTTGTTCATCCTCTCATTTGACAAACATGTTGAGGGCTCTCTACTTGCCAAGAACTGGAGACACAGAATCCCTCCATTTCTGGAGGAACCCAGAGACAGCTATACCAAGGAGAATGATAATAATATTAAGAGTAGCCAAATCTGATATTTTTGGTCACTTGCTATATGCCAGGCACTGTGCTAGCACTTCACAAACAACATCTCCTTTATGCCTTATGCTGATTGTATAAAATAGGCAGGAATGTACTTCTATTATCGCACATATATATATATATATATATATATATATATATGAACCAACCAAGGCCTAAAATCCTGTAGTGATTTGGCCAACATACAGTGATAAGTGACAGAGTCTGACTGTCCTCAGAACCCCATCTCTCCTTTTTTTTTTCTTTTTAAAAACTATTACTACCAGCAATATCTGAGAGTTTCCATTGCTCCATGTCCTGATCTATTGATCTTGATATGATCAGTCTTTTTAATTTTAGCTGTTTTAGTGCATGTATAGTGGTATTGCATTGTGTGTGTGTGTGTGTGTGTGTGTGTGTGTGCGTGTGTTCCAGTCAAGCTTACTGAGATAGATATATATATATATATATATATATATATATATATATATTACATACAATAAAATTTACCCTTTTCAGTGTTGTTGTTCAGTTACTAAGTCATGTCCATCTCTTTGTGACCCCATGGATTGTAGCACACTGGGCTCCTCTGTCCCCTGCTGTCTCCCAGAGTTGGCCCATATTCATGTCTGTTGAGTCAGTGGTGCTATCTAACGATCTCATCCTCTGCCATCTCAATCTTTTACCTTCAGTCTTTCCCAGCAACAAGGTTTTTTTTTTTTCCAGTGAGTCAGCTCTTAACATCAGGTAGCCAAAGGATTGGCGCTTCAGCTTTAACAACAGTCCTTCCAGTGAAAATTCAGGGTTGATTTCCTTTAAATTGACTGGATGTGTATAGTCTCTCAATTTTGCCAAATCCATACAGCCTACTTGCTCCCACAATCAAGATACAGAAATGTCATCCCCCAAATTCCTGCATGCTTCCCTTTGTACTTAACCTCTGCTTCCCTTACCAGGGCCTGGCACTCACTGATCTATTTACCCCTATGGTTCTGCCTTTCCAGAATGGCATACAAATGGAACCATAAAGTGTGTAGCCCTTGAGTCTGACTTCTGTCGCTTGGCCTGATGCATTTGAAGGTCTTCCGTGTGGTTGCATGTATCAGCAGCCCCTTCCTGTTTATTACTGTGCAGTATTCCATCAGGAGGGAGGCCCTCACCTGGTGATGAATAAACAATGTGAGTAACATGAGACTGGCTTCTTTATCCCTATGGATTGCAGTGGTCTCAAGCTCACTATGCATCAAAGTCATCTGTGGAAAGATTTCGTTTAAAAGTTCTAATATTCAGGGCCTCATTCTCTGAGATTCTTGTTCAGGTGGCCATGGTGAGAACAGGAGCTGGGCATTTGTTTAAAGCACCAAGGGTTTAGACCCACTGATGAACTGGAATCATCTTTGCTACCTACTAGTTGAATGGTCCAGGACAAGTCACTGAACTCAGAATCTCAATTTCTTTTTCTTTAAGTCAAGAATAATAGTAGCTGCCCAGTCTGTTTCACTAGGTTATCAGAAAGATCAAAATGATTTTTAGTGGCAATGCTAGAGAAAGTGTTCTGTGAACTGTAGATGCATAAATATGGATGTCATTACGTATCAGTGTCTTTCCTCTTGGAAAAATACCAGAAGTTCTAGTTCTGAAACAAATGAGAGGTTTTAAAGACCAAAGGGAAAGAGCAGGCTTTCTTTGCCACTTCTGTGTGTGCCTCAGATGATTGCTTGATGTGTGACAGTAAGTATAATGCCAACACACAGAAGGAGAGAAGACTGGGATAAATACACTCCTTCTTGAGACTGTGGTGATGTTGGCAGAACTGGGTACCACTGTAGACCACGAATCCTTGGCTGGATAGGTTAAGTCACTGTGTTTGCAGAAAGTAAACACTGATGTAACTGGAAGGACAGGCAAGCAGGTATGTGTTGCCAAGGATACAATTACAGAGCAGCTCATGATCCAGTCCTTCCCTCAAGGCAAGTGAGAGGAGGTCTGCTTCTCAGAGAAGGGCCCCTTGTCCCTGGCAAGCATCATATGAAGCAAGAATCCTGTTACAACCACATCTGACCACCTTTGAAAATATTGCAAGGAGTGGCATGTCACCTCTGGTACAGAAAAAATATGGCCGTCTTTGGACGAAAAATTCTTTTATTGGTATTTTTATTGTAAAAGGGCCAATACTCCTTGTAAGAAAAAGTGAAGCCATATAGAAATAATGTCTTAGTTCAGGCTGCTCTAACAACACCACAGACTGAGTGGCTTAAACAACAAACATTTATTTTCCACAGTTCTGGAGGTTGAGAGGTTCAAGATCAAGCTTCTGGCAGATGCAGAGTCTGCTAAGAGCCCTCCTGTAGGCTTACAGATGGCTGCCTTCTCACTGTGTCCCCCCATGGCAGAGAGAAAAAACAAGCACTTGATGGTGACTGCAGCCATGAAATTAAAAGACGCTTACTCCTTGGAAGGAAAGTTATGACCAACCTAGATAGCATATTCAAAAGCAGAGACATTACTTTGCCAACAAAGGTCCATCTAGTCAAGGCTATGGTTTTTCCAGTGGTCATGTATGGATGTGAGAGTTGGACGGTGAAGAAAGCTGAATGCTGAAGAATTGATGCTTTGAACTGTGGTATTGGAGAAGACTCTTGAGGGTCCCTTGGACTGCAAGGAGATCCAACCAGTCCATTCTGAAGGAGATCAGCCCTGGGATTTCTTTGGAAGGAATGATGCTAAAGCTGAAACTCCAGTACTTTGGCCACCTCATGCAAAGAGTTGACTCACTGGAAAAGACTCTGATGCTGGGAGGGATTGGGGGCAGGAGGAGAAGGGGACGACAGAGGATGAGATGGCTGGATGGCATCACTGACTCGATGGACGTGAGTCTGAGTGAACTCCGGGAGTTGGTGATGGACAGGGAGGCCTGGAGTGCTGTGATTCATGGGGTCGCAAAGAGTCGGACACGACTGAGTGACTGAACTGAACTGAATCACACCATGAGAACCCCACCCTCATGACGTCATCTAACCTTAATCACCTCGCAAAGGCTCCGTCCCCTAATACCATCGTGTTGGGAACTAGGACTTCAATACAGGAATTTTGGAGGGACATAAACATTCAGTCTATAACAAATAATTTAAAATAAAATGTGAAATCTCATGTCCTGTCCTACTCTAAACCTGTTTCCCAGATGAAACCATTGTTGACAGTTGCGTGTGTGTATTTTCAGTGTTTTTCCACTGTGTATGTGAACATTTCTGTATATTTATTGCACTTTTTACAAATATGGTATATTTTTATAAATATGGGCTCACACTTCACAGCCTGCATCCGGACCTTTCATTTAACATCAAGGCTAGCTTTCCACAGGAGCACAGGTAGATCTTTGCAGAGCATTTGTGTTTTAAAGAAAACACATTTCTAATGTAGTTTGCAGGTAAGAATTTGGTCAAACATTTCTCATTGAAAATACTCCCAATTCAAAGTGTTCTGAGGTGGCAGGACTGAAGAAAACTTTCGGGTTAGTGTTGCTTTTTATTTCCTCAGCAAGTCCCGACAGTGTGTGATCTAAGGACCAGCTTCTTTTTCCCTTCTGCTTTCTCGTGAGTGTTGGCTTCCCCAGATTGTTGGTCAGCTCTGTAGCTTTGCTGACTTCCTCTTCCTCCTCTCCAGAAAGGGGTGTCTCCTGGTGCAGCTGTTCTGGGGGTGGGGGGCATTTCCTCTCTTTGTGTGTGTTGCTAGCTGTCTCCCTGGCCTCCCTCTAGGGACAACGGCCCAACCAGGTGAGCAAGTGTCGTTTAAAGCAGCACTTCCGTTCTCAGGCAGGGGCGGGTTGTCGTTTCTGGATGGCTCCAGATGTGGCCCAGGTGAAGAGGGATGGCACCTGGCACAGAGACAAGGCTGACACCTCGGGGTGAGTCACATGCTCCTCATGACGGATACGCTGCTTAGAGCTCCTATTCAAGACAATTAAAAAAACTACTTGGCAAATTTTTGAACTGCTCTGAAAGCAATCTAGCATAAGCAAGCAGGCTCTACAGTGAGATCAATTCACTCACTGATATTTGTTCACTCTTGTTTATGGAGTACCTATGATGTAGAAGGTGGGCACTGGTCTAGATGCTGAACATGTTGTAGGGAATAAGACCAAGACCCTATCCTCCTGGAATTTGCACTCCTATCATTGACTATCAACAGAAATATATATATATATATATGTGTGTGCGCGCACACGCGTGTGTGCTTGTTGTTTTAAACCACTCGGTTTTGGGGTTCATTTTCATTTATTATACACAATGGAAACTAACCCAATAATTCAGGTTGCTGTGGAGAAAGCAGATTGTAGGAGGTTGAAAGTAGAAGCAGGAACACTCATCCTTGCTGCTCAAAGTGTGGTCCTTGGACCAGTGGTATCATCTTCAAGTGGCAGCTGGTTGGAAACGCAGAATTTAGGCCCCACCACAGACCTCCTGAATCAGAATCTGTATCTTCACAAGACTCCCAGGTGAGTCTTAAACGTCAGCGTTGACGAAGCAGTGCAGTAGGTGATGGCCTGGGCATATGGAGTGCTGTGATGCGAGTTTGAATCCTGGCTTATCAACCCTGTGACCTTCAATCAATTACTTAATTTTCCCAAGCCTCAATTTCCTTTCCTGTAAAATGGGGATAATAATAGTGCTGCCCTCATAAGGTTGTATGCTGCTGCTAAGTCACTTCAGTCGTGTCCAGCTCTGTGTGACCCATAGACGGCAGCCCATCAGGCTCCCCAGTCCCTGGGATTCTCCAGGCAAGAACACTGGAGTGGGTCGCCATTTCCTTCTCCAATGCATGAAAGTGAAAGTGAAGTTGCTCAGTCATGTCTGACTCCTAGCGACCCCATGGACTGCAGCCTACCAGGCTCCTCCATCCATGGGATTTTCCAGGCAAGAGTACTGGAGTGGGGTGCCATTGCGTGAGGATGTAAATGAGATGGTACATGTCAACCACTTTGCACAGTGCCTGATGAACTGTTAGGTCTTTATTGACTTGATGAGATCCATGCATTTTCTTCCCTAAGATTGTGTTCCTGGTCATGGCCTGACACTTCCTTAATTTTTAAAAAATTCTCTTTCAACGAAAATCCTGTTTTTCAAAATGTCCTTGAGCTCATCAGAAAGGCCTTTGTCTGTGCCCAGTGTGATTCCAGCCACATCCCAGAATGAAGGCGCCTGGTTTCCAGCATCAGTTCCAGGCCCAGTTCTCAGGGCAATTTTCAGGGCCACCCAGCAGGCCAAAATAGGCCACAGCACTATAAATAGGGAGTCTGGGCTGCTCAGAGCCTAGCTTCCCAGGCCAGGCCCTTCCCCTTCCCCCCTGCCTGGGCCTGTAGTTGTTTAAATATACTCTGGATTTTATCAGCAAGGGGATTCTCCTTAATATGCCCCGTAAATGCTTTGCCAACTTGCCAGACTATCTGCAAAGCCCCTCTTTTTATTTGCTCACAGCATATCCCAAATATGTGATGAAAGCTGATAAACCCAATTCCTAGGATTTTTGTGAGGAATAGATGAAAAGGCTGCATTTAACAGGACTGGTTACATAATCTGCAGGGCCCTTTGTTGAAAGTTATTATGAATTTCCAGATGGCAACAGCGGAGCCTTAAAACAAGTGTGAAGCCCTTCGAAGCGCAATGTGACAGCAATGCAGGGAAGTGCCCAGGAGCCAGCCCTGCCCCGAGGCACCCAGTACCCTGTGGGCAGTCGGGACCGGCCACATTCCCCACTTCCCGAGAGACTTTTGCTTTAAAGGGCTGACTGAGTTCCCTTCAAGGCAAAGTTTAGGGGTAAATTGCACAGCGGCTACTTAGTCCCAGTGACTTAAAATCCTAGCAGTTGATTATCTTTCTTGATTCTGTGGGTCAGCGATGTGGTTCCTCTGCTGGTTTCTTCTTGGCTCACTCACTGCATTCAGTCATTGTGTTTGATGGTGGACACCGCGTTCAGGAGCCTCAGCTGCAGGGTATCCATGCTGGGCTGCGGGTTCAGCTTCCTCTGCATCCCCTTTAGCAGGGGTTCTTCCCTGGAAGGCCTCTCGGCTGCCCTAGAAGGTCCAGGGTGGTCTCATGCATGTGTTTGGGATGTTGGTGCCGCTCTTGGCTAGGGCACTTTAGTTCTCCTCCACGTGGCCTAAGTTGGCCAGACCAGCTTCCTTGCATCATGGAACATTCTAAGAGGGCAGAAAATGGGAGCTTCAGGCCTTCTTGAGACTGAGACTCTGGAATTGGCACAGCAGCACTCCAGTTCCCTGCTATTGGTCAAAACAAGTCACAAGGCTCACCCAGATTCAAGAGTGGGGGGAATAGACTCCTCACTTAATAAGGAGAGTGGCAAGTTTTCAAAGGAGCAGGGACACACTGGGGGCACAGTGCAACAATTCTCAAACATTAGCCTGCATCAGAATTACCTGGAAGGCTTGTTAACACATGGCGTGCTGGGCCCCAAGCCCAGAGTCCCTGAGTCAGTAAGAGTGGAGTGGGACATTTCAAACGAGTCCTCAAATGATGCTGATGCTGTTGGTTAGGGATAGTACTTTGAGAGCCACTTGTGGAGGGGAGCAGTGGTCCTCAACCTTGGCTGCACGTTAGAGGCATCTGGGCAGCATAAATGTCAGATCTGGGTGTTGATAGGAAGGAGATCAAAGCTTTGTGTAATAATGTGGTCCATAGCATAGCAAACTATGCTGTAATTTTACCCTATAAATCATTGGAAGGTTCATCAAATACCTTAAATGCTTTTGCAACTTACTCATTCCCTGATTATTTGAGTAAACAAGTACCAAGAAAAGTTGGATGAACTTTATCTCAACTGTCATCAACGAGCTGTTGGGGGAAATTCCATTTTTCCAAGTATGTACTGTGATATGGCTTTATTATTAAAGGGACTTGATTTAAAAGATATAGGTGTGGCTTCCTGAGAGAAGGACTTTCTAGAATTGCACTGAAAGGATTATCCTGCAAAAAGCAGCTGCTATTCATGAGTCACACAGATCCTGCCTCCTGACCACACACTGAGAGGCTGAACTGTCCTTCCTGACTCTGATTTTAAGGACTTGCAGTAATCAACGTGGCATTGTGTGAGTAAGAACTGAGACTAAGTTGCACGGTCTTGTAACATTAAGTTCATTCTTCACCTTCTCTTCCATTAGAGTGGGTTTCGCAAACTTTTTGAATCATTAGATTACCTGGGGTTCTTACTAAATATATTCATGTTTTTTTTCCACCTCGCACGGATTGAATCAGAACCTACAGGGCAACAACCTGTGTAGTTAAAGAAATGATCTTAAAACAATAATATTTATGAACTACACAGAAGAAGTAATTAGGGAGCTATATTAAAACATGCCCACTCAAGGATAAGAGCAGCGATGGGCAAACCATAGCCTGTGGACCAAATCTGGCCCATTTTCTATTTTTATAAAGTTTTATTGAAACAGTCATGCCCATGTTTTTAAAACAAGTTGGCTATGGCTGCTTTTGTGTATAATGGCAGAGTTGAGTCACTAGGAAAGAGACTATATTGTCCATAAGCCCAAAAATATTTACTATCTGACCTTTAACCAAAAAAAGTCGACTGATTCAGATAAAAGACATGACCTCAGACCTGAGCAAACTTGAAACTGAAACTAGGGCCCTCAGTGATTATGAACTCATATAAAAAAATAAACCAACAAGGAAGGAGATAATCAGTAAATACAGCCAACTGCAGAATCCAGGCCCCCGTGAGTGGCCATTTGAAACATGAAATAATATGTTTAAGACGATTATAGAGAGCTACAAAATTATTTTTAAAAGAATGTAAACTTTGCTGAAAGAACAGGGCTATAAGGAAAAAAAGATCAGGTTTGAAAAAGAACTAAGTACCTCCTGTAGAAATAAAAATAATTTAGTGAATTGCCAGTCAGAATGGCTGTGATCCAAAAGTCTACAAGCAATAAATGCTGGAGAGGATGTGGAGAAAAGGGAACCCTCTTACACTGTTGGTGGGAATGCAAACTAGTACAGCCACTATGGAGAACAGTGTGGAGATTCCTTAAAAAACTGGAAATAGAACTGCCATACGACCCAGCAACCCCACTGCTGGGCATACACACTGAGGAAACCAGAACTGAAAGAGACACGTGTACCCCAATGTTCATCGCAGCACTGTTTATAATAGCCAGGACATGGAAGCAACCTAGATGTCCATCAGCAGATGAATGGATAAGAAAGCTGTGGTACATATACACAATGGAATATTACTCAGCCATTAAAAAGAACACATTTGAATCAGTTCTAATGAGATGGATGAAACTGGAACCGATAATACAGAATGAAGTAAGCCAGAAAGAAAAACACCAATACAGTATACTAATGCATATATATCGTATTTAGAAAGATGGTAATGATAACCCTGTATGCGAGACAGCAAAAGAGACACTGATGTATAGAACAGTTTTTTGGACTCTGTGAGAGAGGGAGGGGGGTGATGATTTGGGAGAATGGCATTGAAACATATATAGTATCATATATGAAACGAATCGCTAGTCCAGGTTCGATGCAGGATACAGGATGCTTGGAGCTGGTGCACTGGGATGACCCAGAGAGATGGTATGGGGAGGAAGGAGGGAGGGGGCTTCAGGATTGGGAACACGTGTACACCCTTGGTGGATTCATGTTGAAGTATGGCAAAACCAATACAATATTGTAAAGTAATTAGCCTCTAATTAAAATAAATAAATTTAAATTAAAAAAAAGAAAATAATTTAGTGAATGAGCTAAAGCAGTGCCTCTCAAACTTCAGTGAGCATCAGAATCACCTGGAGTGTTTTTTTTTTTCTTAAATAAGAAAATTTAATAATCAAAGCTTTGTATGTTAGTACCATAAATTAATATATATCTCAAATATCACACAACTTATATTTAGGGATCCAACCTAAGTCACATTCTTAAGCTATCAGGAATCTACTCATAAAAATCTTAACGTAAGGATTTGGTAGCACCAGCCAAGAGATCTTTCTCAAAGCATCTATTCCTTGGTCTGAGAGCAGTTTAGGAGAAAGTTCAGTACTGCTTAAACTATCATAATGTATTCACAGCATTGTCTAATAGTCACAAATTTGAATAAAAGAAAGACCAACTTATGAAAGGTACTACAGTGAGATAACTACTCCAAGTGACAAATCTTTCTATCATACTCATGATCGGGCTTCCCTGATAGCTCAGCTGGTAAAGAATCCACCTGCAGTGCAGGAGACCCCAATTTGATTCATGGTTTGGGAAGATCCACTGGAGAAGGGACAGGCTACCCCTCCAGTACTCCTGAGCTTCCCTTGTGGCTCAGCTGGTAACGAATCTGCCTGCAAGGCGGAAGATGAGTGTTTGTTAAAACACTGATTTCTGGGCCCCCATTGCTAATTCAATTCTGACTTCATAGGTCTCAGGTGGAGCCCATGAATTAACATTTCTAACAAATCCTAGGTGATGCTGATGTTGCTGATGCATGAGCCGTATTTTGGGTATGAGTTAAGTAGCAGATAAACACAGCTGGAAGAGTAATTAGTAAGCTGGGGGATAGATCTGGGAGACAGAATGTAGCAGAGAGAGAGAGGTGGGAAATGTGGAAAAGCATTGAGACAGAGATAGAGTGAGAAAAGGTTCAACATAGGTCTAATAGAAGTTTCAGAGGGTGACAACAGAATGAATGGAAAGAGGCCACTTTCTGAGTTGAGATACTGAGTGAGAATATTACCAAGTTGAAGGAAAGTGAATCTTGGACTGGATAGAACGTGGCAAAACCACATCAAAGTGTTTCGTGGTGAAACTAGAATACCAAAAGCAAAGAAGCCTTAAAGCTATCTTGAAGGAAGCATTACCTACGAAGGAAAAACAATGACGCTGAGACTTCTCATCAGCGGTAGTATGTGCCAGAAGACAGAGAAGTGTATTATCATCTAATCCTAAAGGAAAGTAACATTCAACCTAGAATTATATGCCCCGTGAAATTATCATTCAAGAGCAAGAGTAAATACATTTCCAAACACATCTCTTACTGAAAGAACTGCTAAATGAGGTTCTTCAGTTAGAAGAAAATTGAACCCATAAGGAAAGAGTGAGAATGGGATGCAAGAAACAATGGTGAATGAAAAAACTGTTAAATCTAAATAGGCACTGACTATTATATATGCATATATGTGTAATACAACATTTATACACTATGTAATATATAAAATACACATACACACACACATGCACTCACACACACACACACAGATCCCAATGGGGGATAAGTTAGAGGAAATGGAAATTCTAGACAACAATCATAGGAAAGTTGAGAGCAGAAAGATTGGAGTTAGTGTTCTAAAGTTCTAAAGAGTGTCCTTAATGATAAAGGAAAATTAATTTTCTATCAGATTAGACTGATATATAAAAATGCTATTCAACCCATTAAATTGAATTTACTACTTACTAATGTGCTACTCACCCACCATTTAAAAAATAATTTTTTAATGGAAGCAATCTAAGGGCCCATCAAAAGATGAATGGATGAAGAAAATGTGTATATACATATATACAATGGAATATTACTCAGCCATAAGAAAGAATGGAATCTTTCCATGTGCAACAACATGGATGGACGTAGAGAATATTAAGTGAAATAAGTCGGGGAAAGACAAATACCCTATAATTTCACTTATATATGGAATCTTAGAAAACAAAATACATGAATAAACAAAAGGGAAAGAGAGTCATAGATACAGAGAACCAGCAGGTGGTTGCCAGAGGGGAGGTGGGTGGCCAGAGGAGAGAAATAGCTGAAGGAGATTAGGAGGTACAAGCTTCCAGTTGCAAAGTAAATAAATTAGGGATATAAATGTACAGTCTGGGGAATGTAATCAGTCATTCGGTTCAGTTCAGTCGCTCAGTTGTGTCCAACTCTTTGTGACCCCATGGACCGCAGCATGCCAGGCCTCCCTGTCCATCACCAACTCCTGGAGTTCAGCAAAACTCATGTCCATTGAGTCGGTGATGCCATCCAACTATCTCACCCTCGTCCTTCAATCTTTCCCAGCATCAGGGTCTTTTGCAATGAATCAGTTCTTCACATCAGGTGGCCAAAATATTGGTGTTTCAGCTTCAGCATCAGTCCTTCCAATGAATATTCAGGACTGATTTCCTCTAGGATTGACTGGTTAGATCTCCTTGCAGTCCAAGGGTCTCTCAAAAGTCTTTTTCAACACCACAGTTCAAAAGCATCAATTCTTTGGTGCTCAGCTTTCTTTATGGTCCAACTCTCACATCCGTACGTGACTACTGGAAAAACCATAACTTTGACAATATGGACTTTGTCAGTAAAGTGGTAATGTCTCTGCTTTCTAATATGCTGACTAGGTTGGTCATAGCTTTTCTTTCAAGGAGCAAGTTTCTTTTAATTTCATGGCTACAGTCACCATCTGTAGTGATTTTGGAGCCAAGAAAGTAAAGTCTGTCACTGTTTCCATTGTCTCCCCATCTATTTGTCAGGAAGTGATGGGACTGGATGCCATGATTTTAGTTTTCTGAATGTTGAGTTTTAAACCGGCTTTTTCACTGTCCTCTTTCACTGTCTTAGTTCCTCTTTGCTTTCTGCCATAAGGGTGGTGTCATCTACATATCTGAGGTTATTGATATGTAATCAATAATTATGTAATATCTGTGATGAAAGATCATAATATAAACTTATCACGATTAGTTTGAAATGCATAGAAATATTGAATCACTATGTAATAGGAACTAAAATAGTGTTGTAGATCAATTATGCTTCAAAAACCAACTTATAGAAAAAGAGATCAGATTTGTGGTTACCATAGGTGGAGGTGGGGGAGGGGGAATTGGATGAAGGATGTTCAAACTCCAGTTATAAGATTAAATAAGCACTGGGGATGTCATGTACAACATGATAAATATAATTAACACTGCTGTATATTCTGTATGCAGAGAAGGCAACGGCACCCCACTCCAGTACTCTTGCCTGGAAAATCCCATGGACGGAGGAGCCTGGAAGGCTGTAGGCCATGGGATTGCTGAGGGTCGGACATGACTGAGCGACTTCACTTTCACCTTTCACTTTCATGCATTGGAGAAGGAAATGGCAACCCACTCCAGGGACGGGGGAGCCTGGTGGGCTGCTGTCTATGGGATCGCACAGAGTCGGACACAACTGAAGTGACTTAGTAGTAGTAGTAGTATATTCTGTATGAAAGTGAAGAGAGTAAATCCTGAGTTCTCATCACAAGGAAAAAACTTTTTCTGTTTCTTTTATTTTGTGTCTATATGAGATGATGGATGCTCACTGAACTTATCATGGTAATCAGTTCATGATACATGTAAGTCACACCATTGTGCGATATACCTTAAACTTATACAGTACTATAGGTCAATTATGTTTCAACAAAACTGAAAGACAACAATTTTTAAATAAAAATGCTGCTCTAAACACACTTCTAATTCTCCCTGAAAGCCCAAGTAACTCCTAAGAAGCATATTGTCATACCACAGATGAATATCTGTATTTCTACAATACCAGAAAATATGTGAAATCTGTGGGTTTTTATAACTAGTTCCTAAAGACAATAAGGAACACTCATAACCACCAGAATGAAACCAAATTTGTTTTGTTTTGCCAAATATCTGAGAAGTCACAAAACTTACCTACATGAGAGAGTTGGGAACTCAGAATATTTCAGTAGGTAATTGAAAGAGATTTCAAAAATGTATGTTTCCTTGATGTTGAAATCTGTCTTTCTAGAGCATAAAACCTTTCAATATAGTCATTAGGATGTCACGTCATGGCAAAGATGTAGTAAGGACTTGTGGGCACCATGGGAGGGCTGCCCACCGTACTACTTCTCTGGCATCTTAGCAGCAACTGTAATGCATTATCTTGCTCCAGAGTAATTAGCAAGTCTCCAGGGAATCATCCAGAGAGGCTCGTTATTGCCATGTTTTTGCCAAGAAGCAAGGAAAACAACTGAGCTAAGAGGAATTAAGAAGTATAGTTATGAAGGGTAGTGTCAATCTCAGACAGCCTCTCTCTCTCTGCCTGCAGTCGCCACCTCACAGATCCATTACCTGTCTACCAGCTGACCAATGCCTAAAGTGATGCAATTATGAAATCCTTTATGTATTCAATATGTTGTAAACCCTTGGGAGAAGGTCTCACTTTCAATTTTATGAATCACTGGCTCTTCAGTCTCTTGGCTCCTAAACAGCAATTTTATGATGCAACCTCAGAGCAGGATTCAGATTATTCTCATTACTTTATTAATTGATTTAAGAAATTGCTAATACCTTGAGAGCTTACTATGTGCCAGACAATATATCATCTTGTTTTCATAATGACCCAATGAGGGAAATATTTGCATTACTCTATTTTATAAATAAGGAAATGGAGGCTCAGAGAGTTTAAACAACATGTTCAAAGATGTCTCAATTTATAATTTTCAGAGCTGAGATTCAACTTCAGGCTTTCTGGTCCAGAATTGGCGGTCTTCACCCTATGTTGGCTTTCATTGAAATAATATATAATTAAGAGAATTTGATTGCTTCATGGGCATTTGGGAGGGGGGATTTTATTTCTGTTTCTTTTCTTTTTTTCTTCCAGTTTTATTGAGATGTCATTGACATACAACATTGAATAAGTTTAAGGTGTATAGTATAATGATTTGACTTACATACATTGTGGAATGATGACCGCAATAAGTTTAGTGAACATACATTATCTCATATATATATATACAAAATTAAATAGAAAAAAATTTTTTTCCTTGTGATGAGAACTCAGGATTTGCTCTTTTAATGGGCATTAAAAAAAAAATTCACATCCACATAATGGTGTTTTCTTCCTAGTCTTACCCAAAGTCAAGTACACAATAATGTGTATAAAACTCAGTGTGCCTATCCTGGAAGAGCAGACGGACTCCGCGTGGTAATTTAAAGAAGTAAAAGTAGAAAGCCACTCGAAAGGGAGCCTTTGTTTGCAATGAAATTGTTTATGTGTTAAACATTACTCTGCACTCTGTGGTATTTGCTGATTGGTGCAACCACCACCATTTAAATGGATTCCCTAATCATGACGATAATGACCAGGATTAGCCCAGTTCAATGGGTGCATACTTTCCCCAGAGCTTACAAAAGCCTTCTCTAGGGATCCAGGCTTTCCTGGTAATAAGTTAACTACAAGGCTGCTGTATTCTGCGCTGGTAAACAGCAGTCCTCAACTAAAAATGAGGGAAGTCAAAGAAAAGATGAAGGTCTCGGCCCAGACAGAGGAAAATCGCCCTAACCTGTTCAGCAGAACCCTGAGAACAACTGCAGGCTTCCTGAGTGGTGCGCAAATGGGTGTTTGTTTGTTGAGTACTTAAGTGATTGAGAATTCAAGGGATTATAGCAAAAAATCCATCAATGATTTTTAAGTTAAAGAACTCTTGTTTGCCTCTCAGCAGCCTGCTATTTAAAATTAAAACACGTGTATTCCTAAAACAATATATGGTCATTGTAAACATCCCAAACAATTCAATCCAGAAAAACATGTAGTGAAAAATGAAAGTCCCTCTCCCCACCAATTTCATTTTCTCCCTAGTCAGTTCAGTTCAGTTCAGTTGCTCAGTCGTGTCCGACTCTTTGTGACCTCATGAATTGCAGCACGCCAGGCCTCCCTGCCCATCACCAACTCCCGGAGTTCACTCAGACTCACGTCCATCGAGTCGGTGATGCCATCCAGCCATCTCATCCTCTGTCGTCCCCTTCTCCTCCTGCCCCCAATCCCTCCCAGCATCAGAGTCTTTTCCAATGAGTCAACTCTTCGCATGACCAAGTACTGGAGTTTCAGCTTTAGCATCATTCCTTCCAAAGAACTGGAGAAGGAAATGGCAGTCCACTCCAGTGTTCTTGCCTGGAGAATCCCAGGGATAGGGGAGCCTGGTGGGCTGCCGTCTATGGGGTCGCACAGAGTCGGACACAACTGAAGCGATTTAGCAGCAGCAGCAGGAGCTTCCAAAGAACACCCAGGACTGATCTCCTTTAGAATGGACTGGTTGGATCTCCTTGCAGTCCATGGGACTCTCAAGAGTCTTCTCCAACACCACAGTTCAAAAGCATCAATTCTCCAGCACTCAGCTTTCTTCACAGTCCAACTCTCATATCCATATATGACCACTGGAAAAACCATAGCCTTGACTAGATAGACCTTTGTTGGCAAAGTAATGTCTCTGCTTTGGAATATGCTATCTAGGTTGGTCACAACTTTCCTTCCAAAGAGTAAACATCTTTTAATTTCATGGCTGCAGCCACCATCTGCAGTGATTTTGGAGCCCCCCAAAATAAAGTCTGACACTGTTTCCCCATCTATTTCCCATGAAGTGATGGGACCAGATGCCATGAGCTTCGTTTTCTGAATGTTGAGCTTTAAGCCAACTTTTTTCACTCTGCTCTTTCACTTTCATCAACAGGCTTTTGAGTTCCTCTTCACTTTCTGCCAGAAGGGTGGTGTCATCTGCGTATCTGAGGTTATTGATATTTTTCCCAGCAATCTTGATTCCAGCTTGTGCTTCTTCCAGCCCAGTGTTTCTCATGATGTACTCTGCATATAAGCTAGATAAGCAGGGTGACAATATACAGCCTTGACGTATTCCTTTTCCTATTTGGAACCAGTCTGTTGTTCCATGTCCAGTTCTAACTGTTGCTTCCTGACCTGCATATAGGTTTCTCCCTAGAGGAACCCACAACTCCTTCCAAATTTTAAGAATAAACCAACTGTAAAGAAATAATTTGACTATAGTAAAGCAACTTGCTGATTATAATTAGTATTAACCCTTCTTTAGTGATTCAGAAGATTCTCCAAGTTTATTCTCATTTAGGGTATGAGTTGTCACAGGGAAGAAATGTAAGGATATCTGTGTTCTTGGATCCTGATAAACAGAAGCTTGTGGGAAAGTTGTGGATAACCCTCTTTTTGGCCTTCTGGAAGAATTTGAGCTTGCTCAGACCACAGCTGATAATCTTCCTATCGAGAACAAAGATGTTGAAGGTACCTAACCTTATGAAATAAGACTTTGGGGAACACTATAAAAGTGTTGATTTGTAACTTAAAAGATTTGGGGGATTATTTCTATGACATAAATATTGGGTCATTTTTATTCTCTGAAATTTGCATCACTTTATAATTTATAGGTAGATACATATATAGTACTTTATATGTATGTATAATTTTTAAAATATATGTTTATAGACAAATTGTATTTGTTTAAGCAAGAATAGTTTTCATTTATAAACTCAACTGAAAACAGTCAGTCTTCTTTATTTTGGAAAAAGAAAATTACTTGAGTAGTTATCTTAAAACAAGTGAGGCACACTATACCCCATGCCCTGGGAGAGGAAGTAACAGGAAGAATTTTATTTTTCTTGAATTTGATCAGGGCAGTTCTCCAAATTCCTCTTGGTGAGTAGAGCTCTGGGGTGCTTTGGATTGATCTGCATAAAGAAACTAGAAACTTTCTGGAAGGGAAGGGATAGAAATCATCCCAACCCCAACATTTCTCAAGATTCCTAGTTATAAAAATCCATGGGAGAATCCTTCTGGAAGACAGCAGGACTGTTGGGAAACTAATCCAGGAAGGTAAAAGGTTAAAGGATGTTCATGACAGCAAGTTTGCCATGACTGGGCTCCCTGCCAATTTAAAGTGGTTGTTTTTGCTTTGAAACTGGAAAAAAAAAAAAAAAAAAAAAGTACAGTCATCCCTCAGTATCTACAGGGGATTGGCTCCAGAACCTGCATAGATACCAGAATGGGAGGAAACTCAAGTCCCACAGATGCTGCTTGGTATCTGAAGTTCCACATCTATGGATTCAACCTACTGTGGATTGTGTAGTACTGAACGGTGTAAGTGGATACAAGCAGTTCAAACCCATGTTGCTCATGGGTTAACTGTACTTCCATATGTTAGTGGTGGATCTGGATCTGAATAGATTTTGCTGCTTGTTCTTTTGTTTCAACTTCAACTTTTATTTTTCCAAAATAAAGAAGACTGTTTCTAGTTGAATTTGTAAATGAAAACTACTCTTGCTTAAAAAAATATAATTTGTTTATAAATATATATTTTAAAAATTACATATACATGCAAAGTACTATATATGTATATACCTATAAAGTTATGCAAATTTCAGAGAATAAAAATGACCCTATATTTATGTCATAGAACATAATCCCCCAATTTGCAAGAGGTATGCAAATCTCTTTGGATATCTAGGAGACTTATAATGTGCTATATTCAACTAAACCACATTGCCACATTTAAATAATAATCTTTCAATCCAGCTGTGATGAGCATTTTGGGAAGAAATTCATATGCTAAACTGTAAGCAGCATTAAATATGTCAGGATTTAATAAGTGTATACTAAGCTTTATTCACAATCCCTGTACCTTATTTAGGAGGTGAATAAATTTTAACTTAAAGAAAAAAGCATTAGGGGAATAGAATTGAGAGGTTGGAAATGAACCCATACAACTGTGGTCAGATGATTTCTAACAAGGATACCAAGACTATTCAATGGGGGGAGTGACTGTCTCTTTAACAAATGATGCTGGGAAAACTGGATGTCTACATGGAGAAGAATTAAGTTGGACTGTAGTTTTATGGGCTTCCCTGGTGGCTGAGACACTAAAGAATCCGCCTGCAATGCAAGAGACCCAGCTTTTGAAAGATTGTTGCTGACACACAAAAAGATGCTGGGATTCTTGGCCTCCAGAGGAGAAGAATTCAATCCAGGACCAGAGATGAGGCTTGATCGCTCAGAGCTTTTGTGTAACAAAGAACTAGAGCTCCAAGCATCCTTACCTTGTCCTGAAGAATCCCGGAGGAGCCCCCAAGATGAAAGGTTGTTGCTGAGCCACGCAAAGATGCCAGGATTTTTGGCCTCCAGAGGAGAAGAATTCAATCCAGGGTCAGAGACGAGGCTTGATCACTCAGAGCTTTTGTGTAATAAAGTTCCATTAAAGTATAAAGGAGATAGAAAAAGCTTCTGACATAGGCATCAGAAGGGGGTAGAAAGAGCACCCCTTTGCTAGTGTTAGCCATGGAGTTATATACTCTCTAATTAGTTATTACAGTGAATCAAAAGAATGTCTAGAGGTTGTAAAGACCTCACTAGACCTACTCCCATAATTTACAACCTTAAAATAACAGGATTAGCTGGAAGGTTTTTTCCAGAGACTGTCCTCAAGCAGGATACATTATTGTTATATAATCCTAAGAAATGTAGAGGGACAAAAAAAGTTTGTCCTTTCTTCCTCCTTGAGAATTCCAGACCCCTCTCTCCTTGGGGACCCCTGGACTTCTTATCAATCTGCCTAGGAATTGACTCTCTCACTTTGATCCCTGGGTCAGGAAGATCCCCTGGAGAAGGAAATGGCAACCCACTCCAGTATTCTTGCCTGGAAAATCCTGTGGATGGAGGATCCTGGCAGGCTACAGTCCATGGGGTCGCAAAGAGTCGAACACAACTGAGCGACTTCACTTTCTTTCACTTCCTAATGCTATACTGTGTAAAAAATTAACTCAGAATGGATCATAGAGCTAAATACAAGGTCTAAAGCTATACAACTCTTGTAAGAAAACATACAAGTAAATCTTTAAGGTCTTGAATTCAATAGTGATTTCTTAGATGTGACACCCAAAGCACTAGCAACAAAGGAAAAATATTCAATTGGACTTCATCAAAATCAAAACCTTTGTGCATCAAAGGACACTATCAAGAGAGTTAAAAGACATTTTACAGAATGGGAGAAAATATTAACAAGCATGTATCAAGTAAGAGTCTAATATCCAGAATATATAAAAAATATAATTCGACAAGAAAAAGACAACTCCATTTTATAAAGAGCAAAGAACTTCAGTAGATATTTCTCTGAAGAAGATATACCAGTGGCCAACAAACACATGAAAAAATGCTCAATGTCATAGTCATCCAGTTCAGTTCAGTTCAGTTCAGTCGTGTCCGACTCTTTGTGACCCCATGCATCACAGCACGCCAGGCCTCCCTGTCCATCACCAACTCCCGGAGTTCACCCAGACTCACATCCATCAAGTCAGTGATGCCATCCAGCCATCTCATCCTCTGTCGTCCCCTTCTCCTCCTGCCCCCAATCCCTCCCAGCATCAGAGTCTTTTCCAATGAGTCAGCTCTTTGCATGAGGTGGCCAAAGTACTGGAGTTTCCGCTTTAGCATCATTCCTTCCAAAGAACACCCAGGACCGATCTCCTTCAGAATGGACTGGTTGGATCTCCTTGCAGTCCAAGGGACTCTCAAGAGGCTTCTCCAACACCACAGTTCAAAAGCATCAATTCTTTAGCGCTCAGCCTTCTTCACAGTCCAACTCTCACATCCATACACAACCACAGGAAAAACCACAGCCTTGACTAGATGAACCTTTGTTGGCAAAGTAATGTCTCTGCTTTTGAATATGCTATCTAGGTTGGTCATAACTTTCCTTCCAAGGAGTAAGTGTCTTTTAATTTCATGGCTGCAGTCACCATCTGTAGTGATTTTGGAGCCCAGAAAAATAAAGTCTGACACTGTTTCCACTGTTTCCCCATCTATTTCCCATGAAGTGATGGGACCGGATGCCATGACCTTCGTTTTCTGAATGTTGAGCTTTAAGCCAAAGGAAAAGCAAATCAAAACCAAAGTGAGATACCATTTTACATCCACTAGGATGGGTATGATAATAAAATTTTTTAAATGGAAAATAAGTATTGGCAAGGATGTGAAGAAATTAGAACCCTCATGCATTGCTGATGAGAATATAAAATGATGTAGCTACTGTGAAAAACAATTGATGACTTCTAAATAAGTTAATCATAAACTTACCATACAACCCAGCAATTCCACTCCTAGGTATATACTAAAAAAAAATTGAAAATAGATGCTCAAGCAAAAACTCATAAACTTATGTTTGTAGCAGCTCTATTAAGAATAGCCAAAAAGGTAGACACAACTCAAATGTTCATCAGCTAATGAATGGATAAACAAAATGTGGCATGACTATGCCATGGAATATTATTCAGGAAGGAAGTACTGAAAATGTTATAAAGTGAATGAACCTTGAAAATATTAAATCCTAAGTGAAAGAATCCCCTTCATGGATCACAGCCGTGGGATCATAAACAAAGGGGCTTATGTAATTCAAATAAGCTAAGAGCCAAGCTGGTCAGGGCCACACAAGACAGATGGGTCATAGTAAAGAGTTCTGACAACATGTGGTCCCCTGGAGGAGGAAATAGCAACCCACTCCAGTATTCTTGCCTGGAGAACCCCATGGACAGTATGAAAAGGCAAAAAAGATATAACACTGGAAGAGGAGCCTCCCCAGGTTGGAAGGTGTGCAATATGCTGGGGAAGAGTGGAGAGCAATTATTAATAGCTCCAGAAAGGAAGAAGTGGCTGGGCCAAAGTGAAAATGATGCTCAGCTGTGGATGTGTCTGCTGGCAAAAGTAAATCTGATGCTGTAAAGAACAATATTGTATAGGAACATGGAATGTTAGGTCCGTGAATCAAGGTAAATTGGACATGGTCAAGCAGGAGATGGTGAGACTGAACATTGATATCTTAGGAATCAGTGAGTTAAAATGGGTGAATTTAATTCGTATAACCATTTTATCTACCACTGTGGGCAAGAATCCCTTAGAAGAAATGCAGTAGCCCTCATAGTCACCAAAAGAGTCCAAAATACAGTATTTTGGTACACTCTCAAAAACAACAGAATGATCTTGGTTCATTTCCAAGGCAAACCATTTGACATCACAGTAATCCAAGTCTATGCCCCAACCACTGATGCCAAAGAAAATTAAGTTGAATGGTTCTATAAAGACTGACAAGACCTTCTAGAACTAACACCAAAAAAAAAAAAAAAGGTGTCCTTTTCATTTTAGGGGATTGGAATGCAAAAGTAGGAAATGAAGAGATACCAGGAATGACAGGCAAGTTTTGTCTTGGAGTACAAAATGAAGTAGGTCAAAGGCTAACAAAATTTTGTCAAAAGAACACACTGGTCATAACAAACACCCTCTTCCAACAGCACAAGAGATGAGTCTACACATGTACATCACCAGATTGGTCTACACCAAAATCAGATTGATTATGTTCTTTGCAGCCAAAGATAGAGAAGCTCTATACAGTCAGTAAACACAAGATCTGGAGCTGACTGTGGCTCAGATCACAACCTCCTTATTGCAAAATTCAGGTTTAAACTGAAGAAAGTAGGGAAAGCACCAGGCCATTCAGGTATGGCCTAAATCAAATCTCTTATAATTATACAGTGAAGATAAATAAATTCAAGGAATTAAATCTGATAGACAGAGAGCCTGAAGAACAATGAAAGGTTCATAGCACTGTGCAGGAGGCAGTGACCAAAATCATCCCAAAGAAAAAGAAATGCAAGAAGGCAAAGTGGTTGTCTGAGGAGGCTTTACAAATAGCTGAGGAAAGAAGAGAAATGAAAGGCGAGGGAGAAAACGAAAGATATACCCAACCGAATGCAGAGTTCCAGAGAACAGCAAGGAGGGATAAGAAGGCCTTCTTAAATGAACAATGCAAAAAAGTAAAAGAAAACAATAGAATGGGAAAGACTAGAGATATCTTCAAGAAAATTGGAGATATCAATGGAACATTTCATGCATGGATGGGAACAATAAAGGACAGAAAAGATAAGGACCTAACAGAAGCAGAAGAGATTAAGAAGAGGTGGCAAGAATATGCAGAAGAACTATACAAAAATGATCTTAATGACCCAGATAACCACAATGGTGTGGTTAGTGGTCACTCACCTAGAGCCAGACATCCTGGAATGTGAAGTCAAATGGGCCTTAGGAAGCATCAGTACGAACAAAGCTAGTGGAGGTGATGAAATTTCAGCTGAGCTATTTCAAATCCTAAAAGATGATGTTGTTAAAATGTTATGCTTAATATGCCAGCAAATTTGGAAAACTCAGAGGTAGCCCCAGGACTGGAAAAGGTCAGTTTTCATTCCAATCCCAAAGACAAGCAATGCCAAAGAATGTTCAAAGTACTGCAGAGTTGTGCTCATGTCATATTCGAGCAAGGTAATGCTCAAAATCCTTCAAGCTATGCTTCAGCAGTACATGAACCGAAAGCTTCCAGGTGTACAAGCTGGGTTTCAAAGAGACAGAGGAACCAGAGATCGAATTGCCAGCATTCATTGGATCATGGAGAAAGCAAGGGAGTTCCAGAAGAACATCTTCTGCTTCATTGACCATGCTAGAGCTTTTGAAGGGGGGCAAGCAGAGGATGAGATGGTTAGATGGCATCACCAGCTCAAAGGACATGAATTTGAGCAAACTCCGGGAGACAGTGGAGGACAGAGAGCCTGGCGTGCTGCTGCTCATGGGGTTGCAAAGAGTTGAACACAACTTAGTGGCTGAACAACAACAATAAATGAAAGAATCCAGACACAAAATGCTACCTACTAATGAGTTTATTTATATAAAATATCCAGAATAGGAAATCCATAGAGACTGTGAATCTACAGATTAAGATGAGACTGTGGAGACTACGGGCTTCCCTGGTAGCTCAGCTGGTAAAGAATCTGCCTGCAATGCAGGAAACCCCGGTTTGATTCCTGGGTTTGGAAGATCCCCTGGAGAAGCGATAGGCTACCCACTCCAGTATTCTTGGGCTTCCCTTGTGGCTCAGTTGGTAAAGAATCTGCCTGCAATGTGGGAGACCTGGGTTCAGCCCTTGGGTTGGGAAGATTCCCTGGAGGAGGTAATGGCACCCCACTCCAGTACTCTTACCTGGAAAATCCCATGGACAGAGGAGCCTGGTGGGCTGCAGTCCATGGGGTCGCTAAGAGTCGGACACGACTGAGCGACTTCATTTTCACTTTTCACTTTCATGCATTGGAGAAGGCAATGGCACCCCACTCCAATACTCTTGCCTGGAGAATCCCAGGAACGGGGGAGCCTGTTGGGCTGCCGTCTATGGGGTCACACAGAGTCGGACACGACTGAAGCGACTTAACAGTAGCAGCGACTAAGCACAACACCACACATGGAGACTACAGCAGATTAGTGGGTGCCAGGGGCTGGGGAGAGGGGAGAATTGCAAGTGACTGCTTAATGCATTTGTGATTTCTTTTTTGGATGATGACGATCTTCTGGAATTAGATAGTGGTGATGTTTGTACAATATTGTAAATACACTCATGCCACTGAATTTTATACTTTGGTTAAAATGATAGATTTTATGTTATGTGCATTTTACCGTAATTTATAAGAACTGGAGTTCCTGGTGACTTGACTGAAAATCTAATGGGAGGGAAGGGCAACAGGCTCCCAAAGTCAAGTTACTATGAGAGAAGTAAGAGGTAGACTCTCCCGATGGGGGAGGAACACAGAGGAATGGCAATGAGGTGGCTGGTACTGTGAGTTGGGACTCAGTGTAGCTCTTTCGAGGACCATGTTCTTGCCCTGGAAAGGTGGATGTGTGAGTGACTTTGAATGGTTCAAATCAAAGGATTGCAGTGATCACAGTAGGAAGCCTGGGTTCCAATGATCAGAGTAGGAAGTCTGAAGACCCAGTGGTGTCCGGGAAAATCGGGAGGTTGGGTTCTGGCTTGGAGGCGTCGCCTGGATCAGCAGAGCTGGGGGCAGCTGCCCCTTTAGAGGAGCCTGTGCTCTCCCACTTGCCCGCTTCCTGGGCTTTCTTTACTCATTTTCCTTAAATGCCAGGTCCCCAGGACGCCATGACACTCCACTCGCCTCCTGTCCACAGCCAACTCCAGGTTGTCCTTCCACACTCAGCCCAGAGGCGATCTCCTCCATGAAGGCTTTCCCGACCTCTCCAGGCTGAGTTCGCTTCCCGCTCTGTGTCCCCTTGTACTCACTGATATCCTTACTCTTACCACACCTTACTGATCTTGCTCCTGTGAATCCTGTGTCTCTCAAGGGAAACTGGAACATCTTGCCTATGTTTGAATCCATTTCCTAGCTGTGAGATTACACAAACCACTTAAACTTGGTTTCCTTATCTGTAAGATGGGGATAATCTGCTTTTGATGGTTAAAATATATAAAAACCTAAACAATGACTGAGACATAAATGTTCAATAATTATGAGTTATATTAATGGTTTAATAATTATTATTATAATTACCACTAGTTATTTCTTTATTCCCAATGCCTTGTACAAAGCCCAGTATGCAGTAGGCACTCAATCAAATAAAACTGTTTTGTCTAGAACTCTGCTGTCCTGTACAATAGCCACCAGCTACATGCAGCTATTGAGCACTTAAAAATATCCAAATTTAAATATTCTGTAAGTGAAATACATATCAGAGGTTGGATACTTAGTATAGAAAACAGCAAAATAGTTCATAAAAATATTTTATATTGATTATGTGTTGAAATGATAGTATTTTGGATCTTTCAAGTTAGATAAAATGTATTCCTTTTTAAATATTTATTTATTTGGCTGCATCAGGTCTTAGTTGCAGCACTCAGGATCTTTGATCTTCATTGCACCATGTGGGGTATTTAGTTGAGCCATGTGGGATCTAGTTCCCTGACCAGGAATCAAATCCAGGCCCCACTGAATTGGGAGTGTAGAGTTTTAGCCACTGGACCATGAGGGAAGTCCAACAAAATGTATTCTTAAAATAACCTTGCCAGTTTATTTTCACTTTTTGAAATGAGATTGCAATAGAACTATCATGTCATCCAGCAATTTCACTTCTGGGTATTTACCCTAAGAAAACAAAAACACTAATTCAGAAAGATACAGGAATTCCTGGTGCTCCAATGGTTAGGACTTGTGTTTTCACTGCCAAGGGCCTGCATTTGATCCCTGGTTGGGGAACTATGTTCACTGCAGCATTATTTACAATAGCTAAGATTATGGAAGCAACTGAAGTGTCCATGGATGGATTAATGAATCAAGATGTGTTATATATATATATACTGGAGAAGGCAATGGCACCCCACTCCAGTACTCTTGCCTGGAAAATCCCATGGATGGAGGAGCCTGGTAGGCTGCAGTCCATGGGGTCGTGAAGAGTCAGACACAAATGAGTGACTTCACTTTCACTTTTCATTTTCCTGCATCGGAGAAGGAAATGGCAACCCACTCCAGTGTTCTTGCCTGGAGAATCCCAGGGACAGAGGAACCTGGTAGGCTGCCGTCTATGGGGTCGCACAGAGTCGAACACAACTGAAGTGACTTAGCAGTAGCAGCATACATGTGTTTCAGTTCGGTTCAGTCGCTCAGTCGTGTCTGACTCTGTGCGACCCCGTGGACTGCAGCACGCCAGGCCTCCCTGTCCATCACCAACTCCCAGAGCTTGCACAAACTCATGTGCATTGAATCAGTGATGCCACCCAAACATCTCATCCTCTGTCGTCCCCTTCTCCTCCTGCCTTCAATCTTCCCCAGCATCAGGGTCTTTTCCAATGAATCAGTTCTTCAAATCAGGTGGCTAAAGTATTGGAGTTTCAGCTTCAACATCAGACCTTCCAATGAATATTCAGGACTGATTTCTTTTAGGATTGACTGGATCTCCTTGCAGTCCAAGGGACTTCTTGAGTCTTCAAGACTTCAAGAGTCTTCTCCAACACCACAGTTCAAAAGCATACATTTTTTGGTGCCCAGCTTTCTTTATAGTCCAACTCTCACATTCATACATGACTACTGGAAAACCATAGCCTTGACCAGATGGACCTTTGTTGGCTTTTTAATATGCCTGCCTAGGTCAGTCACAACTTTTCTTCCAAAGAGCAAGTATCTTTTAATTTCATGGCTGCAGTCACCATCTTCAGTGATTTTTGGAGCCCCCCCCAAAAAAATAAAGTCTGCCACTGTTTCCCCATATTTGCCATGGAGTGATGGGGCCAGATGACATGATCTTAGTTTTCTGAATGTTGACCTTTAAGCCAACGTTTCCCCCTCTCATCTTTCATCAAGAAGCTCTTTAGTTCTTCACTTTCTGCCATAAGGGTGGTGTCATCTGCATATCTGAGGTTATTGATATTTCTCCTGGCAATCTTGATTCTAGCTTGTGCTTCCTCCAGCCCAGCATTTCTCATGATGTACGCTGCATATAAGTTAAATAAGCAGGGTGACAATATACAGCCTTGACATACTACTCCTTTTCCTAGTTTGAACCAGTCTGTTGTTCCAGTTCTAACTGTTGCTTCCTGACCTGCATATAGATTTCTCAAGAGGCAGGTCAGGTGGTCTGGTGTTCCCATCTCTTTCAGAGTATTACTGAATCATAAAAAAAGAATGAAATCTTGCCATTTGTGACAACGTGGATAATTCTAAAGGATATTAGGCTAAGTAAAATAAGTCAAAGAAAGACAAATACTGTAAAATTTCACTTATATATGGAATCTAAAAAAACAAATGAACAAATAAAACAGACTCACAGATAGGGAGAACAAACTGGTGGCTGCCAGAGGGGAGGTGAGTGGGGGAATGTGCAAAGAGGTGAAGGTGACTGAGAGGTACAAAAACTTCCAGTTATAAAATAAATGTCATAGGGATGTAACTTACAGCCTAAGGAATATAGCCAATAATACTCTAACAATTTTGTATGTGACAGATGGTTACTAGACTTATGGTGATCATTTCATAAGGTATTTAAATGTCAAATCACCTGGAACTAACATATTGTATGTCAATTATCCTTCAATAAATAAAGAAATATTTTTTAAAAATAAGATGAGACTTCAAGGAAATTTATAATTACACATGTAGTTTCATTATATTTCTGTTGAACAGCACAGATCTAGAAAGTTCTCAGCCTGCCATTAGTATAGCAAACCTTCATCCAGCCTCATTTACTCTTGAATATTACGTGAGCTTTAGGAGTATAGTTAATTCATTTAGAACAATGATTAATTTGGAATCAAAAGTAATCCAGGTGATTTACAAAGGATTTTCCTTGCAGGGCTAGCAAGTTAATGTGTAGAAGTGTGTAGAAAGGGAACTAAAGCTTTGCGGGAATTTTCCAGGTTCGCTGCGATCCTGAGATTCAAGAATTGCGTCAGTGGCAGAAGAAGCTCCGTGAGGACAAGCATATTCGCCAGCGAGTCAAAATCTTCTGGGCCAAACAAGAACAAAAAGGTCAGTTGTATGATTCACAACCTGTGGTTTATTCAGGAAAAGCCTGAGTCTTGCTCCAGGATCAAGAAGGAAGCCCTGCGCGGTTTCCTGGGGTCCTTGTTCTGCACGAAACTCCACTGGGGTAAGGGAGGGGGCGGCATGTTAAAGAGTCGGCTCCTGAATGACAGCGGTGACGCGATGTAACTGTTCCAGCTGTTCCCCTCACTTAGGTACACGTCAGTGTCATCCCGCGTTTGCAGCTCTCTCTCTCTCTCTCTTTTTAGCTACAAACAAAAAGAATAACCCATCATTTTGGAAACACAGTGCCCATCAGTGTGATGGGTAGTTATCATCTAAGCTGTTGATTGTGTGTCTGAACTTAAGTGCTGTTTTATGCCATCCTAGCCCCTTTTCTGAGAAATTAAACACATGTACAGAGTGAAGCGCTAGGAATAACAGAGCAAGCACCCTTCACCTGTCTTGTATATGTCACAATTTTGTCCTATTTGCCTCCCTTTTTTTTTTTTTAAACTTTGTTACTACATATTTGTGGTAGAAAAATTAGTAAAAAAATAACCAAAAAAGGAGAAAAGTCAGAAATGTCACCACTGTTAAAATTTTGGTGCACATCCTGCTATACTTTTTCCAGTACAAAATGATGCAAATAAATATCCATTTGTATATTATTAAATGTGGGTTTTTGCATTCTACTTCCCATATATCTGTTCATTCTATTGTGTCATCTACACTGTCACTGAACACACTCAGAACGTCATTCTGGTCAGCCCTAGAGAGTGGTATTGTGATGTCTAATAGCTGTGTGGTATTGATTTAGTGTCATTTATTTAACCAACAACATGGAATGAGACTCATGATGGATTGTCAAGGGGAAAATAACTGTAGGACAATAAATTTTCATTAAGAAAATTAAGATTCATTAAGAATCCCCTTGCAAAGCAGGAGACCAGGGTTCCGTCCCTGGGGTGGGAAGATCCCCTGGAGAAGTGAATGGCTACTCACTCCAGTATTTTTGCCTGGAGAATCCTATGGACAGAGGAGCCTGGTGGGCTCCAGTCCATGGGGTCACAGAGTTGAACACGAGTGGCTGACTAACACTCACTAACTAAAATACGTGCTTGGAAATAGAGATGTCTAAAAAGCCTGGAGAATACGTTAGTGTTAGTTTCCTTTAGGAATCAGGACTAGGGAAAATCTTGCATTTTGGGAATTTTTTAAATTATGAAAGCCAACGGGAAAAAATGATCATACCTCCCTCAACAGACCACCATCCTCTCACTGTCCATGCTCTGACCTCCCCATCCTCCCCGTTCCTGTCCCTTTTCACTAGACTGCAGTCCCCCTAGTCTCTCTTGTTCTGCTGTATGTCAACACCTTCCTCACCTCGCGGACTGCACTTTCAACCCCTTTCCTGGCAAATCATCCTCCCCAGGCCGCTCTGTGGCCATTGCTTCTCACCCTCGGCTTAGGGGCATTAATGCCTCAGAGGGGCTGCCCCCACTCGCCTCTCCTAAGGGGACCAGGAACAATATGGAGCAATCTCAACATGGTGGAATCTAGAAAAAAGTCTTCTTTTTTTGCCCAGAGACTGTCTTCAATTCTGTTCTCTCAAATCTCTCTTTCCACTTCCTTCATGGCATGTCTCTGAAGTATGTTCTGATTTCATGAAGTCCAGCCTACTTAAAAATCTCAATCTCAGCTCCGATTTAATGCTCTGACTCAGTGGGGTTGGGAGTGGGAGGGAGGGAGATCTGGGGGCATCGTCCCCTCACTTCCTATGTGGTCCTCTCTTGGCTGCTGTTGCTTCTCTGGCTGAGACTGTGTGGCCATCCGTGTCCTGTGGGCAGGCGTCCCCACGCTGGCTCTCTGACTCCTACGTTTCACATGAGCAGTTCCTCAGAGCTCACAGGGCAGAAGCTTTGGGGGTCTGGTTCTGCCGCTCCCTCTTCTCCTTCCACTCAGACCCTACTTCTGCCAGCACTCTCCCAGCGCTCCTGGGGTCTCCTTAGCCAGTGGCCGGCCCTCTTGAACCCAATGGAACAGTGTTCACTTGACACAGAGGAAACCGGGAGCCGACACGCAGACTTCTCCACTGCCCCCTTTTCTCCACCTCGCACGTCTCCCCAGTTCACACTGAACTTCCTCTCCCAGGCACGGTAGATTGAAGTGTGTGGAAATCTACCCTTAAAGGAGATGACCAATCAGATAATGAGGAGCCCCTAATCTTTCTGAGTTGTTCTCTTGGATCTTCCCTCCCCTGCCTTGGGCTTGGATGGGGGAAGCACCCACTTCTGTCTAAGGGAAGATAGAAAAATACAGCATTCTCCTTTAGGCCAGCAAGTCTCAACATTTTTGGATTGTGAACCAGAAAGAAATAGTTTTATGTCACAATCTATGACATATGAATATACTGATGGTTTCATATATACATAGCTAAAACAAAAGTTTTATAAAAAATGACCTTATTATATGGGCTTCCCTGGTAGCTCAGCTGGTAAAGAATCTGCCTGCAATGCAGGAGACCCCTGTTCGATTCTTGGTCGGGAAGATTCCCTGGAGATGGATAGACTGCTCCCTCCAGTATTCTTGGGCTTCCCAGGTGGCTCAGCTGGTAAAGAATCCACCTGCAATGTGGGAGACCTGGGTTTGATCCCTGGGTTGAAAAGATCCCCTGGAGAAGGGAATGGCTACCCACTCTAGTATTCTGGCCTGGAGAATTCCATGGACTGAATAGTCCATGGGGTCCCAAAGAGTTCGACATGACTGAGTGACTTTCACATACAAACCTATTATATGTAATGCCCTCTGGTATTTTCTAGTCTCTTGAGTTTTTAATTTAAGCATCAAAATTAACTGACAGCAATGAATGGACTAAAATAAATATCCAAATTTCCATAGGTATACAGAAATAACCAAATAAATAAATGTGGGAGAAGAGGAGGCTTTTCTCCCACATTAGAATGACAACTAACATGTTTAGAAGATATAATGGAATTTAAAAGTCACCATTTTGTAACCATATTAATAAATCAGTTGACTAAAGCAAGAATCATCAGTAGATGCTAAACCTCTGGGTGAAAGTTTATTGAGGGACATGATAGTCATAGTCTTAAAATATCTCTCCACAAGAGAAGGGAACCTCCTACACTATTGGTGAGAATGTAAACTGGTACAACCTTTATGGAGAACAGTATGGATGTTCCTTAAAAAACTAAAGCAGAGCTGCCACGTGTCTCTGACATCCCACTCCTGGGCATGTATCTGGAGAAAAACATGATCTGAAAGGATACATGCACCCCAGTGTTCACTGCTGCACTGTTTACAATAGTCGAGACGTGGAAGCCACCTAAATGTCCATTGACAGAGGAATGGATAAAGAAGATGTGGTAAATATATACAACGGAATATTACTCAGCCATTAAAAGAAGGAAATAATGCATTTGCAGCAACAGATGGACCTAAAGATTGTCATACTCAGTAAAGTAAGTCAGAGAAAGAGGAATATCAGATGACATCCCTTGTATGTAGAATCTGAAAGCAAATGATACAAATGAACTTATGAAACAGTAAGAGACTCACAGACTTCAAGAACAAACTTTTGGTTGCCAAGGGGGGAAGGGATATGGAGTTTAGGATCGATGTGTACACACTGTTATATTTAAAATGGTTAACCAACAAAGACCTCCTGCATGGCACATGCTACTCTGCTCAACGTTATGTGGCAGCCTAGATGGGAGGGGAGCTTGGGGGAGAATGGATGCATGTGCATGTATATGGCTGAGTCCCTTTGCTGTTCACTTGAAAGTATCACAACATTGTTAATCGGCTACGCCGCAATTCAAAATAAAAAGCTTTAAAAAATATCTAAGAAAATAATAACTTTGCACTAAAGAAACCTGGCAGACCCACCTTAACCAAGTGCTGAAGATTAATGTTACCAATATTGGGAAAAACTGACATCACCTGCCTCCTGATGTGATGTATTGAGGAAGACACACATCACACATTCTTACACACAACTCCTGTCAAAAATGCATGAGTGGAACCTATCTAATTGCGAGGGAACATCAGATCAACCCAAACTGAGGACATGCTTCAAAATAACTGGTGTGGACTCTTCAAAAATGCCAATGTTGAGAAAAACAAAGATTAAAGGAGACCAAAGAGATGTGATAGCTGAATGCTGTGCCTGATCTTAGATTGGATCTTGGATGGGGGAAAATTCTATAAAAGACATTACTGAAACAGCAAACTTTGAATATGGCTTTATGTTAATTAATGGTACATAGTATTATTAAGTTTCCTGATGTTGATCAATGTTCTTGGCCAATATCAGAAACCTCCTATTCTCTTTGTTTGTTTGTTTTTTTTGGATATGGATCATTTTTTTAAAGTCTTTATTGAATTTGTTACAGTATTGCTTCTGTTTTATGTTTTGATTTTATTGGGGGGATGTGGGATCTTAGCTCCTCAACCAGGGATCAAACCCACGCCCCCCTGCATTGGAAAGTGAAGTCTTAACCACGGGACCATGTCTTAACCACTTAACCACTGGACCATCTATTTGCCATGCTATTTCATGGCAAGTAGATGGGGGAACAATGGAAACAGTGAGAGACTTTATTTTGGGGGGCTCCAAAATCACTGCAGATGGTGACTGCAGCCATGAAATTAAATGATGCTTGCTCCTTGGAAGAAAAGCTGTGATCAACCTAGACAGCATATTAAAAAGTGGAGACATTACTTTGCCAACAAAGGTCCATCTAGTCAAAGCTATGGTTTTTCCAGTAGTTATGTATGGACTATAAAGAAAGCTGAGCACTGAAGAATTGATGCTTTTGAACTGTGGTGTTGGAGAAGACTCTTGAGAGTCCCTTGGACTGCAAGGAGATCCAACCAGTCCATCCTAAAGGAAATCAGTCCTGAATATTCATTGGAAGGACTGATGCTGAAGCTGAAACTCCAACATTTTGGCCACCTGATGGGAAGAACTGACCCATTGGCAAAGACCCTGATGCTGGGAAAGATTGAAGGCAGGAGGAGAAGGGGACGACAGAGGGTGAGATGGTTGGATGGCATCATGGACTCAATGGACATGAGTTTGAGCAAGCTCCGGGAGTTGGTGATGGACAGGGAAGCCTGGCATGCTGTAGTGCATGGGGTCGCAAAGAATTGGACATGACTGAGTGACTGGACTGAACCCCTGGACCACAAGGAAAGTCCCAGAAACCTATTCTTAAGTTGCATGCTGAAGGTTTTATGCAACTTAAACTCCAATGATACAGAAAAAAACAATAACACACATGCACACATATCCATACACATAGAAAATGATCAAGTATAAACAATGTTGAATCTGAGAGTTCTTTGGATGATTATTATGATTATGAATGAATGGACAGATGGGTGGAGTTCTGAGCTTTGTATGAGTTCACATACAGAGCCTGGTGCAGAGCAGGGGCTCATCACATCGGTGTTCTTAGTGTCCCTTTTTAAGAAGTAGGTTGAGCTGTAACTGTTTTGACAGGCTCATCTCTGGACAACTGCTGGCTCCTTTCATTTCAAAACTAGAAGACAATCAGAACTGTAATCAGATTAAAGATCAAGGAACATGCGGCAGTGTGCCTATTTATTTCTGATTTTACTTATTATTATTATTTTTTTTAGTTGATTTGCCACTGGCTCACTGATTAGTCTGGCTTGCTATGTGACAGTGAGTGCAGGCTGGACTTAATGCAGTGATCTAGCCAGCAGCAGAGGGCAGAATGACTGGTCCCATCTCGGCCACCTGCTGCCCATGTCCCTTGCCGTCTTTCCACCTTCCGAGGGTTCCAAAAGGAGCAGTGCTTTCCAAACAAGATGAGGTTTTCCGTAAACGCCCCATTGTGAACTTGTGGGTAAATTTCTCATTTGCAATGAAACTGTAGACATGGCCCTTGGGAAAGAAAACTGTTCTAAACACGGTCCCCAGATCTGTGGTCAGTTCAGAAGAAAGTCAGTGCAGAACAGTGGAGTTTTGGAGTTGGCAAGACTTGCCCTTGGAATCTTTTTGCTTTTATCTGTGTGACCCTGATCTAGTTCACTTCATTCAATCTCAGTATTCCCACGTGCAAGATGGAACTATTAATAGTCCTGTCTCATACAGTTGTTAAAGGATTGCAAGAGATGATCTTTGGAATAAGTCCTGGCACATAGTTCCCATACATGTTGGTTATTGTCATTTTAAAATATGTCTATGCTTCAAGCAGTTTTGCATTGATTTCCTCTACTAGACTCTAAGCTCGAAGGGGTTTCGTGCAGGGACTGAGTGTCTTATTCATCATTTAGCACAGAGCCTGGCACAGAGCAGACAGCCTATACATATTTGGTGGATGGAGCTCTGGTTTTCATTTTAAAGATGAATAAGTAGAGGGCCTGGAAGGTCGAGGGCTTGCCAAGGTCACACAGCCGGGGAGGCCCTAGGGCTGGGACTCAGGCATGCCCTTTCTTTGTCCTGTGTTCTGACACATCCCAGAGGAGAGATGCAGCGAGACAAGACACTCTCTTGGATTCTACCATCAGACCCAAAGCTCTCAGGAATCCTCCCGAATATGATACACGGCTTGTCTGATTTCTTATGACCTATGGTTTCTTGCTGTTTGTGTTTGCGATGACTGAGGCCCTTGCGTAGCGGCTGAATTGCCAGGACCAGGGTACAACCTGCTGCCCATAAAGTGAAGTAAAACTTTCTGTCTCCTTCAAGTGTCACTGAGCTGATTTACTTTGTTAAGTTCATGTACAACAGATTTATTCCTGTTGAAGGCCTTATGAATCTGGGTAGTGTGGAGGTTTTGACAATCAACTCCTTCCAGCCAAGGTGACATTGTAATTAGACCCCCAAAGAGCTCTGATGAAACAATTTGAAGATGAATGTTAAACACACGTAGTTCTTTAGATTTGTGGTAAAGAAAAAAAGTGGAGTGATTGCAAATAAAAATGGGTTTCATCTTCATGTAAAAAAAAGGCACTACAGACTCATCTATGTACAAATCCATCATACAAGCATAAGATTTTTTTTTTTTAGTGGATGCCATTTTATCCATATTGTTCTCTGGTATTTATAGTATGAATGAGTTTTGCCAAGTTCATTCCTTGGAGCAACCTTGGTGCAGACAGGAGGTCTGAAGGAGAGGAGCGTCAGCTGTCAGGGTAGAACCGTGGTCATTTATAGCCTGTCTCATGTTACACTGAGTCAGAGGCTGTCCTGCAGGATTTTCTTCTAGGACAGAGCGGTGTGAAGTTATTCTTAAGTCTCTATCCATCAGGACAGTTGCAGGAATTATTTTTAAAGCGTTTATGACAAGAATTATAGCCAATATAATCCAAAAGAAGATGCCAAAGTCATTTTTGAGATATGGTCAAAAATCTCTTCTTGATTAATAGCATATTTTTAGCTTCATATAATTGGTAATTGTTTTCAAATGTGCTTTGTAACTGAATATTCATATTTTATTTGGAAATCTGGTATGAGTAAGGAGAAAGAAACCATAGAAACTGTTCCATAACATCAGATTACATTTTTTATGTATACAACATCAGATTACGTATATATACAGCATCTGATAACAATTTTCATATGTGTGTGTGTATTCTGCATATTTGTATAAATACTCTTTGAATAACTTTGATCTCTTCTTGATATTTTTTTGTGATTTTATTTCTATCATTGTAAGATTGACAGTATTTTAATCTTTAAGAGTGGGATGAATTGGGAGATTGGGATGTATACACACTACTATGTATAAAATAGAGAACTAATTAGAACCTGCTGTATAGCACAGGGAGCTCTACCCAATGCTCTGTGGTGACCCAGATGGAAAGGAAATCCAAAAAAGAGGATATATGTATACATATAGCTGATTCACTTTGCTGTAGAGCAGAAACTAACAACACTGGAAAGCGACCATATCCCAGTTTTAAATAATAGTCATTTACCTATAACTTTCTTTTTGGAATTTTTGCTGTTTTAAATATCACTTCTTGATATTAAAGGAAAGGGTGGGGGAAGCTGACCTGTCAAAGGAAACAGATTCTTTACTTTGGTTTGCTCACCTTTTTATTCCCTATGTCAGTCCAAGAGTGGTTTATAGTCATTTACAGAAACACATAATATAACATTTTAAGGTAAATGTGTAATTGGATTAAGGAAAAATTAAAATTAGAGAAAAAATAAAGCCATTAAATATAGTAAGCAAAATACGTACTCCAAGTCTGTATTTGCTAGAGATTTCTTAGGGACAAAGTAAAGAGGGAAATAAGGTCTATTACATAATTCACAGTATCCACAAGGAAAAAAAAAAAAGTGAGCCAGTGGTTCAGGAAATACTGGGTCCTTCCCTATACATTATGCAATGTGAATAATAACCTCAAAAATGTTCCTACAATAAATAGAAATGTCTGAGCTTCCTAGAAGCTACAGCAATGAATGAAATAGGATCATGACATTGTTCATTGTCCTCAAATTTAAAAAGTTTCTTGGAAGCACGCTTATTCCTGGAGCTAATTTTTCTCTCATAAAGAAGACACTATAATGAGGTGAACATTATCTTTTCCCTAAATATAATGAGTTTCTTAGTAGGGCATGGCTTCTGGAGGAAAAAGATAAAAGCCTGAGTGCAGGGTGGGGTAGAAAGCAGAGAAATTTCTTTTCTTGATTTTAAATCTAGTATTTAAGTTTAGATTGTAATGACAAATCTTAACTATTAGGATTAGGGTTTTAGGATATTCTTAAAATGAGTGCCTTGTCTTGGTCACACCCTGGAAGTTGGTTCTTAGAACAGAGAAGGCTGTCTGGAGCTCAGGAACAGTTATGAGTGGACGAGCATATGCTGCGTGCCAGGCCCTGTACTAAGCACCTGTGTTCCCATGTAGCCCTCATACTTCTCTCCCAGAGGAAAGATATTACCTCCATCGTACAGGTGAGGAAACTGGAGCTGGAGGTTACATGACTCACCCAGGTCACACAGCCAGGAAGGCCAGAGACCAGGGATTTGAACCCAGATCTGCCTGATGCCAGGGAATCTCTGGCCATCTCCTGCCATAGTGTCCAGTTATTGATACCTTAAGCTGTGTGTCCAGTAGGGCTGATCGGCCCCCTGCAAATCTTCCTATCAGGGTACCAGGACCCCCAGGCTGGACAGTGGGCAGCATCTGGCTGTACCTTCCACTTGACACTAGCTGAATCAATGGCAGGCCGCTGGAATAGGGGATATCTGAGGGTAGGGAAGGCCTAGTCCCCAGTCTGAAGGATGCAGGATCTATAACTATGTTTCTAGGAGACATTTCCATTAGAACTGGAAGCCAGGGGTGAGAAGATGAGGATGAGGATGCTTTGTCTCCCTCCTTCCATACTCCCTTCCCATCTACAGATGAACAGAGAAGGCCTTGACCACAAAAGAGGGGCCCAGGTGCAGAGAACACTCTGGCCTGAGGCTCAGGAGGTGGGTTCTGGCATTAGGTGTGACCTTTTATGATTGACAAACATGATCTATCATATAACAGAAAGGGGCAAATTTTCAGTGACTTATTTTCCAGAGACAACCACTGTTGAGTGTATCAGCTCATAGAGTTTCTTCATCTATTAATATTTAAATATATATACACATATTTATGTTTATAAACATGAGCTATGTTATATATAGTATCCTGTAACTTGCTTTTTTCTTCACTTGACAACATATCATTGACATCTTTTCATGCCACATATACAGAGACCTCTCTCATGATTTTTTGTGGTTCCGTAAAAATGATAAATCTATGCTGCATGCTGTGTTGCTTATTTCTGTCTGACTCTTTGTGACTTTATGAACTGTAGTCTGCCAGGACTCTCTGTCCGTGGGATTCTCCAGGCAAAAATACTGGAGTGGGGTGCCATGCCCTCCTCCAGGGGATCTTCCCAACCCAGGGATCAAACCTGCATCTCCTGATCTCCTTGCATTGGCAGGCGAATTCTTTACCACTGAGCCACCTGGGAAGCCCATTGATAAATCTGTACCATATTTTTTTAAAAACAATTCTCAATGAACGGATATTTGGCTTGTATTATGAACAATGTAGGGGCTTCCCTGGTAGCTTCAGCTGGTAAAGAATCCAGCCTCAATGCAGGAGAGCCTGGTTCGATTCCTGGGTCTGGAAGATCCCCCGGAGAAGGGATAGGCTACCCACTCCAGTATTCTTGGTCTTTCCTGTTGGCTCAGATGGTAAAGAATATACCTGCATTGCGGGAGACCTGGGTTTGATCCCTGGGTTGGGAAGATCCCCTGGAGGACGGCATGGCAACCCACTGCGGTATTCTTCCTGAAGAATCCCCATGGAAATAGGAGCCTGGTGGGCTACAGTACATGGGGTCAGAAAGAGTCGGATACGTTGAGCGACTAAGTGCAATGCAGCACAGCATGACTAATGTATTGAAAGGCTTTTGTAGATATATTCCTGCTTACTTATAAAAGTATTTCTATAGGATAAATTCCTAGAAATGGAGTTGCTGAGTCAAAGGATATAAATATATTAAGTTTAGACAGGGATCACCGTACTGTCATCCAAAAACACTACAACAATTTATGCTTAATGCATAACCAAGTCACTTTGGAACTTTTGATGGGTGATGTAATCTTTGTATTTCATTTTCCCCACTTGTAAAATGAGAATGATTATGCCTCAGGAATAATTCTAAATGAGGTCATTGCTTTGATATCACCATGGGTCTTTAAGAAGAAATACACTGTTGGGAAATCTAAGGTGTCATTTTCATTTTAATTTTTTCTCTCATATCTCCTCAAACCTTAGTTCCTTTTCTATTTTAACCAGCAGAAGAAATAAAAATTTGATTAAAAGAAGTCTAGTGACTTCATGCCTTGAGATTACTTTCATCAGTTCTATTTTTAAGACTCACCAGTGGGTGAGGATATTAGGATGACATCAACTTTCATACATATCTTTTCATTTAAAATTTGCAAAAGTCTGCACAACCCGGACATGCCTTTGCTTAAAATGCTTGATGTTCCCCTACTATTCTACTGAAATGTAAAGTAAAATAAAAGATGACTTCCTTTATTAAATGATCTGCTCCTAAAGTTTTAGTCCCCAGTTTAAACTTTTGTAAATGGATGCTTCCGACCAGTAGCTTCATTCTGTCATCTGACTTTTCAGCATTCTTTGCAGTTATATAGACGCAGAATGCTCTTGTAAGATCTAGATGTATCCACAAACACCTGGAAGGCTCAAGGAACCAGACTGGATAAAGTTTCCCATTTATCGGCTGTATAACCTTGTGCTGGTTGCATAACCTCTCAGTGACTCAATTTGCATGGCAATAAAATAGAAACACTAATGTTAGTAACCACTCCATAGGGTTTTTATAAGGATTAAATGAACTGGAATAGTGCCTGGCTCAAAAAAAAAAAAAAAAAAAAGTGCAATAAATGATAACTATTATTAGTAATATAAATGCTCAACATATGGCTAATATATGTTATTATTAAGAATACTTGCTCTGAGGTCTGAATGAATCCTGCCTCTAACATCAGCATGGGCAGGGCTCATTCTCTTGAAGCCCAGTTTCCTCCTCTGTTATGTGGGGACAGTTAGGGCCCATCACACAGAGCTCCTGTGAGAATTAAATAATATTTAATATCATGGATGCTATTAAATAGATCCTGGTACAAAGGGAATGATCAATAACTGGTGGCTGGTTTCTGTAATATTTTTTGAACTGTCAAGAAAGAGAAAAAAAATGTATTCCAGGTGATCCACTCCAGTACTCTTGCCTGGAAAATCCCATGGACGGAGGAGCCTGGTGGGCTGCAGTCCATGGGGTCACTTGGGGTTGGACACGACTGAGCGACTTCACTTTCACTTTTCACTTTCATGCATTGGAGGGGGAAATGGCAACCCACTCCGGTGTTCTTGCCTGGAGAGTCCCGGGTAGGGGGGAGCCTGGTGGGCTGCCGTCTCTGGGGTCACACAGAGTCGGACATGACTGAAGCGACTTAGCAGTGGTTCTCAATCCTGGCTGCAGGTTAGAACCCCCTGGGGGAAATTTACAAGGATGTGTCAGGCCAGAGGCCAGAGAAAGCGATTACATGGGTTTATTCTTAGAAGAGAATGTGTTGTAACCACATCAGCACAATCCTAATACTATGGATTAGCTGGAGGATCCCAGTAATAGCTTTGGATTCAAAATCTTCCTTTGTGGGGCTCTTCTCACTAATGCAATTTCATTTGTATTAAAATTCAGGGGATCTGAGTTCCTTCAGTTTACCAACTAGCTGGACTTTGCTTTCCCCTTTGAAAAGTGGAAGGAGTGAGCAAGGAAATCTCTATAAAATAGGAAATCTGATACGTGTTTTGCTATAGAATCTCCTGCCTACAGGGCTAAGAGACCTATTGTTGACCAAATCCAAAGCCTGGAAACCTATTGCTGTTGTCTTGGTGGTGGTTGTTGGTTTGGGGAGTTTGGTTTTAAGATTGAAGCCAGGAACAATATATGAGGAACATTCTGGGTTTTGCTGTGAAGAATGAGGTTAGATAGGGCCAGAGAGTAACTGGGGAGGGGAGAAGAGCAAAGGGTATTTTGGGGATTTGGCAGTTTGAGAGAATTTGAGGGGAAAGAGTAGGGATGTTTAAAGGCGCTTTCTGTTTGGTCATATACTTGAAGAGTTGGAAGATGTCTCCTAGACTGAGGGATTTCTGTCATACCCAGGGTGACTCCCTGAGTGAAGATCAAGCTCACAGAGGGAGGGCCATGGGAAACTGCTCCTGCTGTGGTGTCCAGCCTACAGGATAGCGTTGTCCTTACCCTTAGCTGCCACACCTTGGTGTCTGCAAAGATCCATGGTCTTTATGAATGCCTACCACATGCCTTAAATATATTATTTTAATCTTCATAACAAATGTAATGAGAATAACCTATTGTTACCCCATCTCTTGTCTCAGATGTTAAGTCACTTGCTTTTGGTCGACAGCTGCTAAGGAGCAGAACTGAGGACGTTTAGACTTCCACAGCATCATACTGCCTTGCTGTCCTCATACCCTTTCTTTCTGACAGTCCCCCCGATTAGGCTGAGGGAGAGGTCTGGAATTCATGCTCTCAAAAGTGCAACAGATGTTCAATGCAGACATGAAGGCCACCCCATAAAAAGCAATGAAGGACTGATAATGCTTGAATGTGGATGAACCTTGAGAACTTGAAAATTTGCTAAGTACAAGAAGCCAGACACAAAAGACCACATATTATGTGATTCCCTTTATGTGAAATGTCCAGAATAGGAAAATCTGTAGAGATACAAAGCAGATTAGTGCTTGCCTGGGCCTGGGAGGCTGAGGGAATGGGGGTGACAGCTGAGAGGTAATGGGATTCTTTAGGGGAATATGAAGATGTTGTGAAGTTGACTGTGGTGATGGTTGCACCTGTCTGGGAATATGCTAAAAATCATTGAATTGTGTACTTTAAATGAGTGAATTGTATGGCATGTGAGTTATATTTCATAAAGCTGTCATATAAATAAAAATGAAGGCACAGACTACCTTACACCCATTAAGATGGATACTATGAAAAAATAGAAAATAATAAGTATTGATGAGAATGTGGAAAAAATGGACCATTTTGCATTATTGCTAGGAATGTAAAATGATATAGATAAAGTGGTTCCTTAAAAAATTTTTTAAAGGAATTACCCATGAGCCAGAAATTCCACTTTGGGGCATATACAAGAAAGAAGGCAGGGCCTCGATGAGATGTTTGTACACACATGTTAATGGCAGCATTAGTCACAATAGCCAAAGGTAGAAGTAACCCAAGTGTCCATCAATGGATAGGACATATATGGTGTGTCCATACAGTAGAATATTGTTCAGTCCTAAGGACGTTCTGACACATGCCATAACGTGGATGAGCCTTGAGGACATTTCGCTAAGTGAAATAAGCCGGTCACAAAAAGATAAATACTGAATGATCCCACTGAAATCAGACACTTAGAATAGTAACATCCATAGAGACAAAAAGGAAGATGGTGGTTTGCACAAGCTGGGTGGAGGGGAGAAAGGGACGTTCTTGTTTAATGAGTGCCGAGTTTCTGTTTTGCAAGATGAGGAGTTCTAGAGATGGATCGTGGTGATGGTATGAGTGTACTTAATACCTCCAAATGGTACACTTTAAGGTGGTTAGGATGGTAAATTTTATCTTATGTGTATTTTATCACAGTAAAAAAATTAGGAGGAAAAAAGTGAAGGCGCAGACCCCAGATTCCCTCATGGCTCTCTCCCTCACCTCCATCAGACTCTGCTTAATTGTTACCTTCTCAGTGCCTTCTCCCTGACCACCCCCATCCCTCTGCCCTGCTCATCTCCATCTAACATGTTATCTACAGGGTGATTCAAAAGGAACTGGCCACTTCCAGACTTGTATTAAAACACGCATGGACATAGATGAAGAACTTAGTGTTGGTGCCATTTCTTCTTTGCCACTTTGGAGAAATAAAGTGATTGCCCTTCAACTCTGATTGTGATGAAGGATATAGGACAAAGCCAGCTCCAGGATGACGGGGTGCCCTGAGTCCAGTGTATGTTCTGGGGGCTGCACCATAGAGAATCGATTATATTGTAATCACTGTATTTCCTTTACAAACTGTCTTTGACTATGTGATGTATTTAATTATATTTAGTCACTGGTTAATAATTTTTCAAGTTTTTAATTCTTCTGACTTGCCCAGAATTTTAATAATTTATTTTGTTTATTGCATATTATTTGCTTATTGTGACTACACTGGAACATGGACGCTTCCTGTGGCAGCTTGGGGATTTTTTCCTTTCTGTGTCATTTACTGCTCTATCCAAGCTCCTAGCACAGTGCCCAGCATACATGTGATAGATGTTCAAGAAGTATTTGATTCAGTGAATGAATCTGTGTTACACAATCCCCTTCCCAAATCATCCAGCTTGACAAACACCCTATGGACAAGGTCAGTCTAAGGTAATCAGAGTTGTTTCCAAGCAACCAACCAAACAAATAAATAAAAGGAAATATATTATCCATCTTTTCTAAAATAATAAAAAGGACTGTTCACACTCCCATATGCTTCCTATGAAGCAACCACTGTTCTAAGCACATCCTTAGTAGGGACTCAGTCTTCTCAGCAGCCCTTTGACCTAGGTACTGTATGGTCTCCACTCTATAGATGAAGAAACTGAGGAACAGAGAGGTTGAACAATGTACCCAGGGTCACTCAGAAAGGAAGAGGGCTTAGAAATCCTTCCTTTTCCCCACCTCCTTATGCTGCAATGCACAGATGTTATTTATGGAGTTAAGCTCTGGAGAAATCTGCTGGTGTTTGGTTTTTTGCGAAATCCATCAGGACCCACCCTCTGATTAAACTGCTGAGGGCATGAAGCACATGTTCCTTTACACCCGTTAGCCTGGTTTAAAAGGCAATGGTTCCACCCACCTAATTGTCCCGTCTTCTCTCTGTAAGCACAAGTCCAACCCTGGCTGATGCATGGTATTCACCCTGAGGATCTAAATTTAGGATCTGAGCAGCTAAAATGTCTTCCCAATTTTTAGATTAAACTCTCATTAGTCCAGGACATGGAAAAATTTAAAGGTGTAGAGCTATGGAGGCTAATCTGATTCTTTTTAGAACTATAATTTAAAAACTGTCCCGTATTCTCATTCTGAAAAATACAGAAAAGTTTCAAGAGATCAAACAAAACAAAACTACCCACTGTGCTGTCCCTGATAATATTTTGGTGTATAGGAAGACTTAGAAAGACTTTTTAGAAAGTGTTTTATTTATCCCATCTGAGCAGGTGGGAGGTAGAGGAGACTGAGTCTTTTGCATGTATTATACTTTTGCCATGTGTATGGGAGTTGCCCTCATTTGCTTTTTGTGGCATCTGAAGACTTGTCATTTAAGAGGCTTTGGAATGATATTTGAAGCTGTTCCAGAGTGAGCAGCTTATAACAGCAGGAAAAGTCCTGGGCCTGGAGTCCCAAGCTTTATATTCAAACCCTGATTGGAAGTATCCTAGCTGTGTATCCTTGAGCAAAGCACTTAACTGATCTTTTAACCATCTTTTAACTATAAAATGAAACTAACATCCTCCTAAAGGTCCAACTTAGAGACAAGGTTATTTGAGTTAAAAAGACTTGAGCTAATGCTCATCTGTCAATTCTCACTGATTGTGGGATCTTGAGAAAGTTATTTAACCTCTCTGACCTTTAGTTTCTTCATCTGTACAATAGAAATGATAAAAGTACTCCCATCAATGGATCCTAGAGAAACTCATATGAAATGGTGCATGTAACATGTTCAGTCCAATGCCTCCCAGACAGTAAGGGTTCAATGATGATCAGTGACTATTGTAAGTCATACAGTTTTTGACTCCTGTTAGAGCAGTGTTCTTCCCACTGTGGATGGTGAAATCAATTAGTGGGTTACCATATGCATTTTAAAAACTGAAGTAATTTTAGGTCTTAAATAAGTCATCTTTAATCCGTTTTGAATTTATTTTTGCATATGGTGTGACAAAGTAGTCCAGTTTTATTCTTTTAAATGTAAGACCTAAAACTACTAGAAGAAAACATAGGCAGTACATTCTTTGACATCAGGCTAAGTGATTTGGGAGGGGGCAGTATGTCTCCTCAGGCAAGGGAAATAAAAGCAAAAAAAACCCAAATGAGACCACTTTAAACTAAAAAGTTTTTGCACAGAGAAGGAAACTTGAAAAAATGAAAACACCACCCAGTGAATCTGATAAGGGGTTAGTATCTAAAAGATACCAATAATTCATATAACTCAACATCAAAAAAAGAAAAACCTCAAACATTTAAAAACGGGCAGAGGATCTGAATAGATATTTCCCCTCAGGTAACCACCAACCAACCAGCTTAGTGCCAACATTACCGTTATTTGTGAAGGCTCCTCCATACCCATCCCAGTCAATCCACCCCACCCACCTTCCTAACCTCTCACCTCCCTGACCCCCCTAGATAATCACTGTTTTGATTTTTATCATCCTCAACTAGGTTTACTGTGTTTTGATCATCATTTAAATAAAACTCATGTAGTGTGTTCTCTTTTATATCTGGCTTCCTCACTCCGTATTTTGTGTGACTCGGCCATCTTGGATATATCAGTAATTTGTTCTTTTTCACTGGTGGTATAGCATTCCATTGTATAAACATATTACAGTTGTTTATCACTCTACTCTTGAAGGATATTTGAATTATTTCCAACTTTTAGCTATGACGAATGTAACTGCTATGAACATTCTAGGTATATATCTAAGAGTGTCTCTTGAGTATACACCTAGGAGTAGTATTCCTGGGTCGTGGGCCATAAAATCCTTTTACAAAAATAAATTTCCGCATGAGAAATGTTATCTGGCAAACAGTACCAAGAAAAATGTAGCTCCCCTTGGGAAATGGTTCTTTATTCCCTAACTTTTCCTTTTTGCCTTGTCTGCCAGGAAGCTCAGAGTTCAATTTAAAGCTCATTTATAGCAACTTATTGACTCTTCCTGGTTAGCATATCTAAGTTCTCCATTTCTCTTTAGATCTGCCTTTTTGTTTTCTGTTTTTGTTAACTGTATTTTATTGTACTGGGTTGGCCAAAATTTTCATTCAGATGAAATGAAAGGACGTTTTGGCCAGCCTCCAAAATTATCTGAAATCCTTTTAGGGAGGAAAAGGACATAAATAGATTCAGAAAGAAAATAGGTATTTGCCTTGCTTACAACACAGAGAAGGTGTGAATCTCACAAGAGATAATGTACATGAGAGAACATGAAACCCTGAGAAGCCTGCCCTGGAGGAGTTATCATTAGTGTGCATTCAACTCTTGCAGAGGTGTAAGCTTTATCAGCTTTGTAGAAAAGGAATATGAACACTGCTAGCACTTGTTCTAACAGAATTTTAAAAAATAACTTTCTTCTTAACTTTCTTTCTGGAAGGTTGAACAAAAAGAGTATTGGGTTGGCCAAAAAGTTCATTTGGCTTGTTTCCCATAAGATGGCTCTAGTGGTGCTTGCTGTTGTTTAGTCTCTAAGTTGTGTCCGACTCTGCGACCCCATGGACAGCAGGCCTCGCTGCCCCTCACCATCTCCTGGAGTTTGCCCAAGTTCATGTCCATTGAATTGGTGGTGACATCTTACCATCTCGTTCTCTGTCACCCCCTTCTCTTCCTGCTCTCAATCTTTCCCAGTACTAGAGTCTTGTCCAATGAATCAGCTCTTTGCATCTAGTGGGCAAAGTATTGGAGCTTCAGATTCTGGATTAGTCCTTCTAAATGAGTATTCAGGGTTTATTTCCTCTAAGATTGACTGGTTTGATCTTTTTGCTGTCCAAGGGACTCTCAAGAGTCTTCTCCAGCACCACAGTTTGAAAGCATCAATTCTTTGGCAGTTGGTTGGCCTTCTTTATGGTTCAGCTTTGTCTTTAACTTCATTTGAAGTGATTTCATTATATTGTACTATGATAGCTGTCATACCTGTGTGCATTTTTTTTTTAAAAAAACAACTTAACAAAATTGGTGAATTTTGTGTAGCCATTTTAATATTGAAGAAGGAAGAAAAAACATTTTGGCATAATATGCTTTATTATTTCACTAAAGGTAAAAACACAACTGAAACACAAAAAGATTTCTGCAGCTTTTATTTTCTCGGGCTCCAAAATCACTGCAGATGGTGACTGCAGTCATGAAGTTAAAAGGTTCTTGCTCTTTGGAAGGAAAGCTATGACAAACCTAGACAGCATATTAAAAAGCAGAAACATCACTTTACCAATAACGATCTATAGGTCAAAGGTCAAAGCTATAGTTTTTCCAGTAGTCATGTACAGATGTGAGAATTGGACCATAAAGAAGGCTGAGCACTGAAGAATCAATTCTTTCTAATTGTGGTGCTGGAGAAGAATCTTGAGAGTCCCTTGGACAGCAAAGAGATGAAACCAGTCAATCCTAAAGGGAATCAGCACTGAATACTCATTGGAAGGACTGATGCTGAAGCTGAAGCTCCAGTACTTTGGCCATCTGATGTGAAGAGCCAACTCATTGGAAAAGACCCGGATGCTGGGAAAGATTGAGGGCAGGAGGAGAAGGGGGCAGCAGAGGATGAGATGGTTAGATAGCATCACCGACTCAATGGACATGAATTTGAGCAGACTCCGGGAGATAGTGGGGGACCAAGGACCTGGTGTGCTATAGTCTGTGGGGTCCCAAAGAGTCAGACACGACTTAGCAACTGAGCAACAACAGCAATGAATTGAGAAGGTGCTGTGACTGACAGAACATGTCAAAAGTGTTTTGCAAAGTTTTGTGCTGGAGATTTCTCGCTGGATAACACTCCACAGTTGTGTAGACAAGTTGATGGTGATCAAATTGAGACATTAATTGAAAGCAATCAACATTATACCATGCAGGAGATAGCCGACCTACTCAAAATATCCAAATCAACTGTTGAAAATCATTTGCACCAGCTAGGTAATGTTAGTCACTTTGACGTTTGGGTTCCACATAAGTGAAGAAAAAAAGCCTTCTTGACCATATTTCCACGTGTGACTTTCTACTTAAAGGTAATGAAAATGTTCTGTTTTTAAAACAAATTGGAATGGGTGATGAAAAGTGGATACTATACAGTAATGTGGAATGGAAGAGATCGTGGGGTATGCGAAATGAACCACCACCAACCACACCAAAGGTGGGTCTTCATCCAAAGACAGTGATGTTGTGTATATGGTGGGATTGAAGGGAGTCCTCTATTGTGAGCTCCTTCTGGAAAACCAAACGGTTAATTTCAACAAGGACTGCTCCCAGTTAGACCAACTGTAGGTGAATTAGTCAGCAAAAACCGCATAATCTTCCATCAGGGTAACACAGGACAGTATGTTTCTTTGATGACCAGGCAAAAAATGTTACAGTTTGACTGGGAAGTTCTGATTAATCCACTGTATTCACCAGACATCACATCTTCGGATTTCCATTCATTTCAGTCTTTACAAAATTTTTTTAATGAAAAAAATTTCAATTCCCTGGAAGACTATACAAGGCACCTGGAACAAGTGAATTATTTGCTCAGAAAAATAAAAGCTTTGGGAAGATAAAATTGCCTGAAAAATGGCAGAAGGTAATAGAACAAAACAGTAAATATGTTGTTCAGTAAATTTCTGGTGAAAATGAAAAACTTGTTTTTTATTTTTTACTTGAAAACCAAAGAAACTTTTTAACCAAGGCAATAGATCATTCTAAGTCTCACCATCCAGCGATGATTGCTATTAAAATGTGATCTTTCTTTTGTAAAAATAACTTTAGATATAATTCAGGGACTTGCTTGATGGCTCAGATGTTAAAGAATCTGCCTGTAATGGAAGAGACCCACGTTCAGTCCCTGAGTCGGGAAGATCCCCTGGAGAAGGGAATGGCTACCTGCTCCAGTATTCTTGACTGGAGAATCTGGCAAGCTCCAGGACAGAGGATCCTCATGGGCTACAGTCCCTGGGGTCGAAAAGAGTCGGACATGACTTAGCAACTAACACACAACACAGATGTAATTCATGTATCATACAATTCAGTGACTTTTGGTATAATTCACAGAATTTGCAACCATTACTGCAATCAATTTCAGCACATCTTCATCACCCTCAAAGGGAACCCTACTCAGCTTAACCATAGCTTAACCATAAGACTCCCATTCTTCCCAGCCCCAGACGACTACTAACAGACTCTCTGTCTCTATAGATTTGTCCTTGTGACAGGCTTCTTCACTTTGCACAATGTTCTCAAGCTTCATCCATGTTGTAACATCATTTCTCTTTATGGCTTGATTACATGGCTGCAAAAAACTGTAGACTGGGGGACTCAAAACAGCAGACATCTTTTCCCCCAGAGTTCTGGAGGCTGGATTTCCAAGATCAAGGTGCCAGCATGAGTGGGTTTAGTGAGAGCTCTCCTGGCTTGCAGAAGCTGCCTTCTAGCTGTTACCCGCACAGTGTAGAGAGATTTCTGGTATCTTCTCCTCTTCTTATAAGGGTTCCCGTTCTTTCAATTTACATCTTATGACCTTATTTAACTTTAATCACCTCCTTAAAAGCTCTGTCTTCAATTCATTCACATGTGGGGGATTAGGGCTTCAACATATGAATCTGAGGAAGACACAACTCATGTTTCCAAATAGTATTCCAGTATATGGATGTATCACACCTTTGCATCCGTTTATCAGTGGACAGATATCTGAATTGTTTCCATATTTTGGCTACTATGAGTAATGCTGCTATAAACATTCATGTGAGAGATTTTATGTGGACACATGTTTTCATCTCTCTTGGGTGTATAACCAGGAGTGGAATTGCTGGGTCATATGGTAACTCTACGTTCAATTGGCTGAGGACATGTCAGATTGTTTTCACAGTGGTTGCACCATTTTATATTCCCACCAGCAGTGGATCAGGGTTCCGGTTCTTGCACATCCTCACCAACGCATGTTATTAACCGTGTGCTGGATTATAGTCATCCTTGTGGATGTGAAGTGGTATCAGTATGGTTTGAATTATGTTTTTCTCATGCTTAACTGTGGAAAATTCTTAAAGAGATGGGAATACCGGAACACCTTACCTGCCTCCTAAGAAACCTGTATTCAGGGTCAAGAAGTGACAGTTAGAACTGGACATGGAACAATGGACTGGTTCCAAATTGGGAAAGGAGTACATCAAGGCCGTATATTGTCACCCTGCTTATTTAACTTCCATGCAGAGTACATCATGTGAAATTCCAGGCTGGATGAAGCACAAGCTGGAATCAAAATTGCCAGGAGAAATATCAACAACCTCAGATATGCAGATGACACCACCCTAATGGCAGAAAGCAAAGAGGAACTAAAGAGCTCTTGATGGAGGTGAAAGAGGAGAGTGAAAAAGCTGGCTTAAAACTCAAATCATGGCATCTTGCCCCATCACTTCATGGCAAATAGATGGGAAAACAATGGAAACAGTGACAGATTTAATTTTCTTGGGCTCCAAAATCACTGAAGATGGTGACTTCAGCCATGAAATTAAAAGATGCTTGCTCCTTGGAAGAAAAGGCAATGACAAACCTAGATAGCATATTAAAAAGCAGAGACATTACATTGCTGACAAAGGTCTGTTTAGTCAAAGCTATGGTTTTTCTAGTAGTCATGTACGGATGTGAGAGTTGGACATAAAGAAGGCTGAGCATCAAAGAATCAATGCTTTTGAACTGTGGTGTTGGAGAAGACTCTTGAGAGTCCCTTGGACTGCTGCTGAAGCTGAAGCTCCTATAGTTTGGCCACCTGATTTGAAGAACCAGCTCTTTAGAAAAGACCCTGATGCTGAGCCAGATTGAGGGCAGAAGGAGAAGGGGAAAACAGGGATGAGATGTTTGGATGGCATCACTGACTCAATCGACATGAGTTTGAGCAAGCTCTGGGAGATGGTGATGCACAGGGAAGCCTGGCATGCTGCTGCAGTCCATGGGGTTGCAAAGAGTTGGACACGACTGAAGGGCTGAACAGCAACATGCCTAATGAAATGATTGAGCGTCTTTTCAGGTATTTATTGGCTGTTTGTGTAGCTTCTTTGGAGAAATGTCTATTCAGATCCTCCACCTTTTTAAATTAGATTGTCTTTAAATTAGATTGGAGAATGAAATGGCAACCCACTCCAGTGTTCTTGCCTGGAGAATCCCAGGGATGGGGAGCCTGGTGGGCTGCCGTCTATGGGGTCGCACAGAGTCGGACACGACTGAAGTGACTTAGCTTATTGAATAGTAAGGATTTTTTAATGTATTTTTTTAATTAATTTCTTTTTTTTTTGCTGCAGCCTATGCATTTTCTCTGATTGTGACACAAGGGCTCCTTGTTGCAGTCTGTGGGCTTCTCTAGTTGCACAGCACAGGCTTGAGCACAAAGGCTGCAAGTCTATACCAATGAGATACTTCATAGCACTTATTTCATGTATCCCTGCTTTTTATCATCTAACTTTATGTGGTAGACCTATCCCCCTATATTATAAAGTTGTTTTACATGATTAGCTACATAATTTAATTATTTTCTTATTGGAAACTTCTTTTTCAGTTTCACCATTATAAATATTGCTGCCACGGCTGCCTTCACTCCTAAGGGTTTAATTTCGTTTGTGCAGCTTTTGAAGATATTTTTACATATTGAAAACATGAATCTTTTAATTCAAACTTTGAGTTGATTTTCTTAAAAGCAGTAGAACAGGAACAGGCAAATGAGGTGTCGAATCCCACACTTGCACCTTAGGGAAGTCACTTAACTTTCAGAGCCTCGGTGTTCTCATCTGAAAAATGGAGATAATGATACCTTCAGAGAGTTGTTTTGAAGGTTAAAGACAACATAGGGATGTATGTGCTTGCATATATTTTAAGAACTCAATAAATAGTACTTATAATGATTATCATTATTTTCATCATTGTTGTTCTTGTTGCTAGCACTATTAAATTTGCAACAGGCAGTGGAAACAGAGCAGAATACCTGTGAGGAGATGGTGGGGGGATGTGCAGGTCCTTCCTACCAGCCTGGGAACTGCAATCAGAATAAGCAGACATTAAATGTTTTCTCACCTCAGCCAAACAGAAGTGTTTTGGTATCACACACCAGATAAGTGTCCACACTCTTAAATCTTTGTATGTATCTAAGATCAGTTTCTTTGGATCATTGCCCAGCAATGTCTGTGAGAGGGTTTAACCCAATTCATGTAACTGTTGAAGATATTGTCTGCATATTGAAAACACTTACCTTTTAGTTGAAACATAGATTAGCTCCAAGAGAGCATGGCTCTGTCTGGTATGTTCGTCATTTTATGTCTTGCATCAACAAACACACGAGAGGTGGTGGCCGAGGAAGGTAAGAAGGAAGGCAGCAGCCCCTGGTTACATTTTGTTATATTTTGCCTAGAAGACCAGAGAAATAGCCATCTGAATCCTGAGAAGAACCGCCATTTATTAAGCGTCTGTCGCATCTGCTGTGTGCCAGGTACTCTTCTGGTGGATTTGTGTATGTAATCTCAGTTAATGTATTTAAATATCAAGATAACCATGTGCAATACGATCCACAAAACCCCCAGTTTGAGGGTTAGTGACTAGGCCAAGGGTGTGCTGGTAGTAAGAGCTGGAGCCTGGATGCAAATACTTCAAACACTTGCCTCTCCGATGCTAAAGTCTGGGTATCCCCACTGAACTAGAGCATCCTTTCCGTTGCTGGTAAGCATGTGTGTCCTTTTGATAGTCTGGAGGGAGGCTGAGAGAGAAAGGCCTGGGGGCTTCCAATTGACTGAGCGCCTGCTCTGGGTACAGGACTGGGCCTGCCTGACGCTGGAGGTTCAGTGGCGAACAGAAGTGAACATCTTGCTCTCCTGGAAACTTAAGCCAGTTGGGGAAGCTAGATGCTGTTCCAGTAATCACGTGCATCCTTGATTACAGACTGTGACCAGCGCTCTAAAGAAGTTCTGAGGCATCAGATGGATGCTTTGAGAGACTTTAACAGGAGGTTTGAATAGGTTCCCCTAGTAATTAACTAGACATGAGTGGCAGTGAGGGCTTTCAGATGAGGAAAGGATGGAGGCAAAGACCTTGAGCCTGGAAGGGGGACTGAAAGAAGGCTTAAGTGATGAAAGCAGGTGTGAGGTGATGGGGAGCTGGGAGAGAGCAGTGGCCTCAGGGGCCTGGTTAAGGACTTTGGCCTTGATCCTAGGGGCAGCAGGCAGCATTTAAAGGGCTTTAGCTGGGCATTGGCATCATCAGATGGGCTTTATAGAAGGATGAGCATGGCTGGAGGTGGGGGCTGGATCGGATGACCTGGTGGCAGTGGAATTCGACAGAAGTGGATGGGTTTAGGAGACGTTTAGAGGGTAAAAATGACATAGGTGATATGAAAGATCCTTTCTAAAAAGTAGCTTTGTTTAGGAGTCAGTATGTTTCTCTCCAAGGTCAGAGGTTGAGAATATTTGATTTTTTATTTTCAGTACACCAGAGAGCTTCCTTTTAGAACTCTGTGCTGAAACTCTTGGAATGCTACTTCCCATCTCCTTCTTTTAAGGTTTGATAAAACTGTCTTCCTAGTCCTGGATGATTCTTGTCTAGAGCTGTGTCAGCCCAGGGTTCCAGACTGACCACCAGATAATAAGTGAATACTGTCACGGTGCCTAAGTACAGACTGAAATAGTTTCTCAGTTAGTTATTAACTTGTTATACTTACAGAGGAGCTGTGTAAAAATAAACTGGGGGATCTGTTTCCATTTCACTTAAAGACAGCATTCAATATACAGAGCTTCTGCCAGTCTGAACTGGATGAGAACTGTTTATACCCCAAGTTCATTCAGAATGCCTGGGATATTTCTAAAGGTTCAGTCTTGGCGGCAGCAGCTGAGAATGCAGAGATAAATAAAAAAGTCATGAGACACGGCTGACAGGGTTCGTCTGTGTTCATTCACACCCCGGACTCACTAGGCTTTTGAAGATGCAGAATTTCGAAGGACAGCCTACTACATAGAGGCTGTTTAAACTGCTGTGCTAAATCTCCAGTCTTGATAACTTCAGAATGGAACTGCTTTTGTAAATTCTGATGTAGAAAGAAAATACTAATTGATATATAAATACATATGAGTAGCACAAAAGCTCACCTACATAATTTAAAGAAAATTTGTTTAAATATTTATTTCCAGTTGTTCTAAAGTCACCACATTGTTGCTGTTCAGTTGTCCAGTGGTGTCCGACTGCGACCCTACGGACTGTAGCATGCCAGGCCTCCCTGTTCCTCACCATCTCCTGGAGTTTGCCTGGAGTTTGCATTACCTGAATAATTGAGAAATAATTTTATTGGGCATCAACCACGTGCCAGGCAGGCTCCATCTCTTCACCCTTTGCACTCTATTACTAACCCTATTTTATGAGTGAGGGAGCTGAAGCTTCAAAGAGGTTGGTTAAGAAACTTGCTCAGGTGATTTAGTTGGTAAATGATGGTGGGATTCAAAGCCAGGGCCCCTGGTTTCAGAAGCTGTGCCCTGAACAACTAAGCCGCGCTCCGATGGCCCCATCCCTTCCCCTGGTGGAGCCTCAGTTTCTGTTATCTATGAAAAACAAGTCTTTTATTGATGGTCTCCCTTTCCAGGGTCAAAACTTTATATTGAGATTCTGTCTCAAAATAACTAATATTGTCACTTCCAGCACCAAATATTTCCACTTACAAAATGCTGCCTCCCAGGAGACTTCATTCGGAGTTTACATTGTTTAGAAGTCAATACCAGTAATTACTGCACATTCAAGACTGTCCACCCCAGTCCCTTGTGGCTTCCAAGTTGGCTCAACTTTCCTCAAAAATAACACAACCCAACATCTGGCACCATTAGGAAAGGGAGGGAAACGTACCAGAGCACTCACATTACCCTCTGCATGTCAGCATCTTCCAGCGGGGACATGTGGAGTTTTTTTCACGTTTTTTTCCTATATTTTTCAGACTTTCTATAATGACTGTGAACTGCTTTTATAATCAAAAAGCAGTCTTATTTTAAAAATTCAGCCCAGTAAAACAGAAAAGAAATAGAACCTTGGTAATATATATTGCACAGTCCCCTGCCTTCCTAACTGGAAAGTCTGGAACATGACTTTAAGCTCTGTCAGCTGATTCTGGGTCATAATCAGGGGCCCGGTTCTTACTCTACACTGGTATGAATTGTGGTTAAGACCATGGATTTTGGACTCAGATAGACCAGGCTTAGAGTTCTGGCAGGGCCATTTCTTTTAGCTCTGTGACCTTGGGCAAGTTGCTTAGTGTCTCTGGGCCTTAATTTTCTCATCAGTAAATGGAAATAATACTAGAAATCTATCTCCCGGAATGACTAGGAATATTAAGTGAGGTGATAAATTTGTGTAAAGCCTGAACATAATGTCTAGCATTCAGTAAATGCAAATTTTCTAATTAATTCTGTGATATTGTTAATAATCTGTTGCAAGTGTGGAGCCCTCAGGGACTACCGAGGCACCTCAGACTCTGCCCTGGATCTGAATGAAAAAGTCCCCAGATTCTGGTGCCTGTTCTCTTCCTCCCTGTTTTCCTATTTTGTTTTATTTTATCTTTTGTTGAGGTGACACTCAGCAGGATGTACTAATTCTCAGCGTACAGCGCAATGAACTCGTCTGTATGTACATACATCGTAACAGCACCCAGATGGTTGAAGAATGGGCCCCACCTTCCAGGGGCCTCTCTCAGGCCCCCACCAGGCAGCAGCTGATCCCAAGGCAAACTGTATTTGGATTTCTATCACTGTGGAAAAGGTTTTGCTTATTCTTAAACTCCATATAAATGGAAACTCAATATAGATTCTGTGTCTGGTTTCTTTTGCTGGACATTGCATCTGGGAGACTCAACCAAATTGTGGAGGGCAGCAGCAGTTTGCTCTTTTTCCCTAAACTGTAGCATTCTTTCCCTTGAATACCATCACAGTTTGTATATCACTTATGGATAGACAGTTGAGTTGTATCCAGCTTTTACGAACATTCTAAGCGGGTCTCCTGCATTGCAGGCAGACTCTTTACCGTCTGAGCCACCAGGGAAGCCCATGTGTTTTTTGGTGGATGTCAGTACTTACTTCAGTTGAGGATTAGCCAGGAGTAGAATTGATGGGCCTGAGAGTGTATAATAATATTTAATTTGGCAAGATACTTTCAAATAGTTTGCTAAAGTGGTGGGACGGTTTCCCATCTCCATAGCGATGCCTGAGCATTAAGTTGTCCTGCATCCTTGTCAACACTTAGTGTGATGAGACATTTTCATTGTAATCATTCTGGTGGGTGTGTCGTGGCTGTCCCACTGTGGACCCTCACATTTTCATGTGCTTATCAGCCACTGGGACACTGTGTATGTGTGTGTGTGTGTGTGTGTGTGTGTGTGTTAATCGCTCAGTCATGTTCAACTCTTTGCAACCCCATGGACTGTAGCCTGCCAGGCTCTGCTGTCCAGGGAATTCTCCAGTCAAGGATACTGGAGTGAGTTGCCATTCCCTTCTCCAGGGAATCTTCCTGACCCAAGGATTGAACCTGGGTCTCCTGCATTGCAGGCAGATTCGTTACTGTCTGAGCCACCAGGGAAGCCCATTGGGAAACTAATTCATTCCTAAATTCAGTTATGCTCCAAGGATAAATCAGCTTGCCAGTATGATGCTTTAGGAATGGGCACACTGCTCTGAGAGGGGTCTCAGAGACTCTCTTGTGACTAATATACCAGAGTTTGGGGAACACATTCCAAAGCATCTACACGGCTTCTGCTTACTTTCAGGCCCTTGACTGTGTTTGATAGCTGAGCTTGAAGATAAATAACTTTCAAATGAGTGACATGAGTTTTAATGATGCTGAGTGAACTCTTTTTTTGGGCTCCAAAATCACTGCAAATGGTGACTGCAGCCATGAAATTAAAGGACGCTTACTCCTTGGAAGAAAAGTTATAACCAACCTAGATAGCATATTGAAAAGCAGAGACATTACTTTGCCAACAAAGTCCATCTAGTCAAGGCTATGGTTTTTCCTGTGGTCATGTATGATGTGAGAGTTGGACTGTGAAGAAGGCTGAGCGCCAAAGAATTGATGCTTTTGAACTGTGGTGTTGGAGAAGACTCTTGAGAGTCCCTTGGACTGCAAGGAGATCCAACCAGTCCATTCTGAAGGAGATCAGCCCTGGGATTTCTTTGGAAGGAATGATGCTAAAGCTGAAACTCCAGTACTTTGGCCACCTCATGCAAAGAGTTGACTCATTGGAAAAGACTCTGATGCTGGGAGGGATTGGGGGCAGGAGGAGAAGGGGACGACAGAGGATGAGATGGCTGGATGGCATCACTGACTCAGTGGACGTGAGTCTGGGTGAACTTTGGGAGTTGGTGATGGACAGGGAGGCCTGGCGTGCTGCGATTCATGGGGTTGCAAAGAGTCGGACACGACTGAGCGACTGAACTGAACTAAACTGAAGTGAACTCTTTAGCAGCACTTCAGCTTGTATTTCTACAGGCCACTCAGGAGAGAAGAAGTTACATTTGTTGAGTACCTGCTACATATCAATTCCTGCACTGGCACTTTAAGTACATTATCTCCCTAATCTTCCTAAGGACTCTGTGAGGGCAAGATTATTTCACTTATTTCAAATGAGGAAATGAGGCTGAGACTGGGTCACCCAGCTATTAGATGGAAGAGCCAGGATTCAAACACTGGATCCACTTGTCTCCAAAATCGTCCCTTCTGTGAACAAGCAAATTGTTCCTAGCATACATTTCATTAATATTTTTTGATTGGTCACCTCTACTAAGGCTTCCATGAAGACTCATTTGGTAAAGAATCTGCCTGCAATGTGGGAGACCTGGGTTCAATCCCTGGATTGGGAAGATCCCCTGGAGAAGGAAATGGCAACCCACTCCAGTATTCTTATCTGAAGAATTCCATGGACAGAGGAGCCTGGTGGGCTACAGTCCATGGGGTCACAAGAGCTGGACATGACTTAGCGACTAAACCACCACCACCACTCTACTAAGGCAACTCCACCCTGGGTAGAGCTCTCCCTGGGGTCTCCCAACATCCTAACACTGGGTCTGCTGATACCAGGAGGCCAACACCCCGCCCCTCCAAACTCCGCAGCTCCTCACCTTCCTCCTCTTTTCCTCTCCCCACCTCTGTGCTCTGCCTGATCACAGTAACACCACGCACCTGTTGATGCTCTGACAGTCTGTTTTCCTTCTGCCGGGTATATTTTCTGATAATTCTTTTAGAAAAATTTTCCCAACAGTATAGCAATGCATGTATATTGTAGACATTTGGGAAAACGAAAATTCACCCATTTCTTTTCAATCATTTAATCTATGTTTAGTTTTTTGTTGTTGTTTAGACAGTTAAAAAGCTGGGCTACAACTTAGTTATGAATGTAACTTTTTTTTATAGGGCAGTCACATTTAAAGGATGTACTATGAACAGCTCACTCAGGGACAAACGTAAACTAGGAGTCACGTGTTTTAATTTTTTTTCACTTGTGTTTTTAAAAAAATTTTTTTCAGAAAGGCAAGAGGGAAAACTGGGGCAGAGATGGCTGAGTGGAAGAAACTAAATTCTGCTTTACTTTCAGAGGAATCAGCTTGGTTGGCTTTCGACACCACCAGACAGAAGCCACAGTGTCCCCTCTGGGGACATTGTTAACTTTGGGAATGGAGCAATAAATTTGCATAATCAAAATGTACAGGAATTTTATAAATTCCACTGTATTTTGCCCTTGGCTTGTCTCCTTGTTCCTTTAGACTTTGCAGAAGCACATTTGCAATGGCAGCCTCCTGTTTTATGAAGTTTATAAAGTATCAGATATCTATTCATTCCCCAGGGGTTGGGCATTGTGGTTGTTCCTAAACTGTCTATGGGGGAAGCGAACTTTATTATGTCTTTATTACAGAAATCATCTCGCTAGGGGGAGACCAAGACCCTGGAGAGGGTAAGGGCGTGAATGCGGGAGCCAGGCAGCCCACAGTGTGACCCCAGGCCCCTCGTGCATGCCTCCGTTTCCTCATCCGTACGATCACTGGGAAAAGAATAGCATGTACCTCACTGCTCCTTTGTATGTGCAAAGGGCCCAATGAGCACCAGAGAAGTGCTGTTTTATTATTTACCTGGAATCCTAAAAACTGAGTGCTAACCAGATTTAAAAAACATTTTTTAATGTTTTTAATGTTCTGAAGTGCTGACTTGAGAGTGTGAACCAGTCTCTGCTTTGTAACCTCAGGGCCCATCTCTGCGATGGGCAGAGATGAAGCAGCTTCTCTCTCTGGTCTGTAAGCATCTCTGTGCTGTACTGTGTGCTGTGCTCAGTCGCTCAGTCGTGTCCGACTCTTTGCAACCCCATGGACTGTATTCTGCCAGGTTCCTCTGTCCACGGGATTCTCCAGGCAAGAATACTGGAGTGGGTTACCGTGCCCTACTCCAGGAGATCTTCCTCATCCAGGGGTCGAACCCAGGTCTCCTGCATTGCAGGCAGATTTTTTTTTACTGTATGAGCCACCAGGGAAGCCCATGAGTACTGGAGTGGGTAGCCTATCCCGTCTCCAAGGGATCTTCCTGACCCAGGAATCAAATCCTCCTGCATTGCAGGTGGATTCTTTACTAGCTGAGCTACCAGGGAAGCATCTCTAATTCCTTGTTAATTTTCCTGCCTCTCCCTCTAGGCTGTGAGCTCCTTGAGGTCAGAGACTGTGCCCTGAAAATAGTAATGGCTAATGTGCAGTGCGTGTTTCTGTGGATCTGACTCAGTGCTGAGTGACCCCTTTGCGGGTCTTGTCTCAATTGCCGACCCCCAAGCCTTTAGGAGGCAGGGCACCTCTCAAACGTGGACCCTCGGGAAACAGGCCCTGAGTGATGGCTGAGCGATACCGTGCTCTTTCCCAAACTTGTCACATCCAGAAGGATCACTCAAAGCACAGTGGTGTGAGCAGTCCTGATTCCCAGGCCTCACTCTCCGAGATTCTAATTGTCAAGGTCTGGGACCCTTTGCACTGAGGCCACACGTGGGCAACTCTGAATGAGCATCTGGGTGACCCTCCCTGCATCTTAGGCAGCTTCTCTAACCACGTCTGGAGTTCTCAGCTCTGTGACCGGCTGGAACCGGAGAGTGTAGGGGGGTGATCGAGAGGCAGAGAGTGTAAGCGGGTCTCATTAATATGCGAGGCCTTTCTTGTCACAGTTCCTTTGACTGAAGCTGAAGGGCTGGCGCATCACCCGGGATTTTCCACTCTCTCAAGCCCTTCCGGAACTGGCTGCTCACCAGCCTGCCGAAGGGAGACAAGGACAGCACAGGGGCACGGAGGCAGCCGTCCATTCGTGATGGAAGCCAACCTCAGGATGTCTCTAAACTAAGGTGGAAACTGGGGTCTCTCATCTCCCCGCCTGCTCCTCCCCGCTGCCTCTTCCCTTGCTCTGTCCTTCTCCTGAATAACCTATCTGTGCAAGGTTCTGTTCCATCAAGACCAGGAGGAGAAAAACCACTAGGGAGAGGTTTTATGTTTCTTAGTTTTTCAGCAAAGTCATCCTTGTACATGGTTCCCCTGGCTACGGGTATATAGGATAAAGCAGGAGGCTGAATGAGCATCAGTGCCGTCGCCGTCTTCTCTGGCAGTCACTTTGAGCTCACAGCTGTCTCTCTGGGTGGTTAAGGGTGTTAGGGTCAGGAGGCGTTTAGACACTGTCTCCTGATTTCCTGCTGTGACTGACACATGAGAATCAGCTTGCTTCCACCCCATTCACGCCCTCCCAAAAGGCTTAAATTGCTCCTTTCCATTCCTTTATTAGTTGACTTTGTAATTTCAAGTAATACCCTGCCATCTTCTTACCTTTTATTTGAGGAGGGAGACATATACATAATAACAGCTACGATAAAACACATATAACTTATAAAGCAATTACTCATGTAACCATCATCCCAGTTAAGCAAGTGGAACTCTGTGGGCACTTTTAAGGCTCCCCTCCCCCTACGAAGCCACTCACCCTAACCTTAGTGATGATCATGATCTTGCTTTTCTTTAGAGTTCTTCTCATCTTTATAGGTATCCCTTAACATCTAGATGTGTTAAAAGTAGGATCACACTCTGTGTTACTCTGTGCCTCGCACCCTTTCCTTCAATACTGTAAGTAACACAAGCTGACATGAGTAGTTTCATTCGGGTTCACTGCTGTATATTCACCAATCCAGGAAATCAGCGTTTATTGATGCAGTCAGCTGGTGATGGACTTTTGGGCTGTTTCCAGTTTTTTCTGCTGTCATGAACATCTTCATTCATGTGTGCCAGTGAGCAAGGGCTTCTCTAGGGGCTGGATAAAGAAGTGGAATCACTGCCTTGTGGGGGATGCACACACTGTTTCACTTTAAAATGTCAGTTTGCCAGTGTGTTTGCACCAGTGGACTGTCCCGACCTCCAGAGAGTCTGACTCGATCGGCCAGCGTGAGGCTGGGCACCAGGAGTGTTCAGAGTTCCAGGTGATCCCATCAACTCCAGTTAGTGTCTTGACACTCCAACTTGGAAGGAGTGTCCCTAGCATCCCTTTTGACTCTTCTCCCTCAAGATTTTTGTATAATGATCTGAAAGAGAGAGGAGCTTTACCCAGGCAAGGTCAAAATGTGGAGCTGGGGAAGAGCATCTCAAGGCGTGACAGGACTGGTTAAAATCCTGGGACAAAGGAAAGGCATGCGGGTGGATTCTCCCAGCAGGGTTGAGGAATTAAAGAGCTCCCAAGGGCTGGGAACTCCTCCTGTCAGCCAGCTCCTCCTTCCTCCCATGCTACCAGTAGCCTGAAGTGTCTGTCTGACACTTGTAGGCCAGAGAGAATGTCATTCATACGGCTTATATATTGAGACATTGAGGCTCCTGTGACCTGCTCTTAGGGTCTTTGTAGTCACGTTTCCTTAAAGAAACCCTGGTTTGGGTTTCTTGACCCTGCCTGAATCTTAGCAATATACAAGAGCTTTGAATGAATACTGATGCCTAGGCTCCAGACCAATTACATCAGAATGTCTGGGGAGAGACCTAGGTACCAACAGGCTTCAGAATCTACCCAGGTAATTCTTAAATGCAGCCAGGATAGAGAACCAGTAGTCAGTGGGTCTCAGCTTTATCCAGTGTCCAACAGAATCACCAGGGGACTTGTTAAGAACACACATGGCTGGGCTCCGCTTGCCTGGGGTAGGGGTCTGGATGTGTATTTCTAGTAGGTTCCCGGTAATGCAAACATTTCTGGTCCCCAACCACATGTGGAAAACCACTGTACACTGAGGGTTTCCCTGCGTATTTCGTGGGGATCCAGGGCTGCCATGTGCTGAGCTGCTCCATCTGGCTGTGTGAGCCCCCTTCTACCTCAGTATTACGTTATCAGGCTGGTAGCTTGAAATCAGCCATGGAAACTGGCAAATGCTACAAATCAAAACTCTGCCACCCCAGTCTGTTGCTAAACATTTCATATCCTAGTTCATGTTATGGGCCCGCAGGATAATTTTCCCATGCCTATAGGTTGCTAATAGTAAAAATATTTTTCTGGTTTGAGTTATTAATACAACTAATAGTAGTTCACAAAGCCAATTAAACACATTCTAAAACTTGGTAGTTATTACATATGGAAAGTGAAGAAGACTCTGGGGGACACCAGCATTTCAAACTGCATCCCTGTTTGGCCCCTGGGGATTTTTTACGCCCTGGGCAATGCCAGGATGGGGAAACTAACACTGTAGGCTCATTCAAGGAAGCCAAGATTTGGAAATTGATTGTCTTTGAATAAAACATGACCAAGAACTCTTGGGAAGTCTTCGTGTAGCCCCAGTCTGAAGACCGCTGGGCTAGCCTGTCTAGCCCACTACACTGCATGTGATGGGGTCCATGGCCAGCCTGTGACCTCAATCACTGGGAGGTCAGGCTTGATTGAATCTCTGCTGTACATGGTACCAACCCCCCAAATACCCTTTCCAACTTGAACACTGCTCTCCACACATGACCAGAGCCTGTGGCCTTGCTCTGAATAACCCTTTAGGCCTTAACATTGGGGGCAAGCACTTGGACACTAGAAGCAAAGATTTATTAAAAAGAGAGGGTCTTTCCAAATGGATCCCCACCTGCCAGGAGATTGGATTTCCGTGCATCTTGGAGGAGGGCTTTTTATCTATCGGGACAATTTCCCTTACAAAACAGTCCCCGTTGTGTGTTCACCTAACTTTCCTGTTTGGCCAACTCAGGAAATCACCCGGATCACATTCTCGTCCGGTCCATGAAAGACAAGAAAAGGTTCTCTTCTGGCCGTGCATTGACCCCAGTGTTGTCCTGAGTTTTTAATTTTGGGTGGTGGGGGGAACAGGGTGAGTGGTGATAGATTCGGTTGAATCGAGAGCTTCGAATCTGTCATCATCTTTAGTGAAACTTCCCTTAGTGCCCCTGACCTGCCAAGCATACTTTTGACCTTCTTCTGAACTGAACTCAGAACAGCTGTGAACATTTTGTGCAGTTTCTTTGAAACCTCAGGTGCTGCCAGGGGAGGACAATGGCCCTGTGTTCTTCCCCGGTGGATCTGTGGGCTCAGAACCATTGCAGGAGCTCAGTGGGATTCAAAGCAGCTGACTTCCGTGTATCAAAGTTTGCGGTGTCCAGGTGCCACTTCTGTCTAGGTGTGTGTTGATAAATCAGCCCTGACTTTCTCCTTCTTTTCTTTGCAGTGAAATGCAAAATGGAGGATGAGGAAGAGGCCGCAGCTAAGACTCCACAACCTTAACAGCTGTCGGCGTCTCTCCCACTCTAAGCTCCAGTTACCCACCTGGAGGACAGTGTTCTAGCTATGCTTCCACTGTCATGTTTTCTTGAAGGACTAGATCTGGTATATTCGGATAAGGGTCTTTTTGTTGCAAACATATTGTAGTGCAAATAGTTTATCATAAAAAAGTAGTAGTTTTAACTTTCTACCTTATCCCCCGATTTTATTCTTTCATCTATTTCTTCAGCAATCTACTTCTGCACCACCCACTGCTAAACTGTACAACGGACTCTATTTCCAAGGGATGTTGAAAGGTTCTAGTTACCAGCTCCCCACTTTTGGTCGCCTTTGCAAAGATCCATGTTTAAAACAAAGTCCCAAACCTCTGCAGCGGGTTTAAGTTTATCCGCTGAGCATGCTTAAAAAAAAAAAGAAGACATCATTGCCTGTGATCCTTTCACAAGGAGGTTGACCCTGAACTTTGACTGCAAACCTAGCAAGATGAGGTGCTTAAATACAGGCACCTATAACAGATAAATAAGTTTTGTTGTCTATGCTCCAAAACATTATAGAAAATTCCTCATTTCATGGGTAAACTGAATTATTATCTTCAATTGTCCCACAGTTTGCTGTTACCCAGTTTTGAACGGGTTTTCCCATTCAAAATGCCACAGACTTAGCCTCCAGGCGGATCTGAAAGCCAAACAGTTGTATGGAGTTGTTTTGACAAGCTACCACACGTCTTAAGTAAATAGTAAAGCCTTTATTTTTTTGTGTTAAGAATAGCATTTTGAAAATAAAACCTATCTGCCCATGCTTTACAACCTTTTAAATCTGTAATATTTATTATATACAGTCATTTATGATACATGTTGATTGTCTTGAAATTTCTTTAACGATGTTTTTTTTTAAGTATGCAACAGTCAGCCAGGGGAGGATAAAGGTACATTATAAAACACACATTAATACATTTAATAAATATATATTATCTATCAAAAACGAGCCTTAGCTCTTTATCCATTAATAAAAAGCACCTGCTGAGAACTCCTGTAAGCTGGTATAATCATTGCATCATTGGATTATAAAAGCCACAATGCTCCCTTTCGGTTCAGGGTTCAACTCGGCCTTGCCTAACCAGGAAGACCACCCCAACTTTGCCCATGATCCCTGGACTCTGACAGAAACTGTGCTAAAACAATGGATCCCCAGCTTGCAACAACCAAATCTGCAACCCTTGAGACACACAGAACTTCCCAGTCTGTCCTTCCCTCCTTCCCTCCCCGCTTCCATCTCCAGGGGAGGAGTCCAGCACAGAATAACCATTTCCTATTAAAGGGGAGGAAGAGTGGCTGTTACAGTCCCAAGGCGATTTTGATAACTGGATCTGGAAAGCGTTGTGCTTACAATGAGGTCTTTTGATCACAGAAGCTCTCCTTCCCGGTCATTCTCCCCAACGTCTTGTTTACAACAGATCTGAAACAGCGGTGCCATTTAATTTTGTATTTAAACTTCACTCAGTGGGGGCGGGGGCTGCCACCGTCTCTTGGCAAAGATGTCTCTTCATACCCTTCAGGTGAAGTCCTTAGAAAGAGAACAGTTTACTGCCCTCCCCCTCACTCCCTGCCTCCCACCCACCTCCACTGGGAGAGCACTCAGCCCCTTCTTGACCTTAAAGCCAAAATAAAATAAAACCCAGAAGCGCAAAAAACTATCAGAAACTTGAAAAGAAAAAGGTCTCATTAAGTGAGGTTTCCTGTGGCTCAAAGCCAGTTCTATTTTTGCGGTGGTGAAACATTGCTTTCCGCTTGGAGTCATCTCTGCTGTGTTCACCGTGCATGCTTAGACCACCAAGAACTTAGAACACGATCGTGTGAGTTCTCCGCTTTGCAAGGGTGGGGGCTCTTGCAGCCTGAGCCCCTGATGGGATCAGAGAGCTCCGAAGGACTCCAGGGAGCGGGGGTGAGCCACTGTTTCCTGGCATGAGAACATGTATCGTGGCCGCTTTTCACCGGACTGGACCGAGGTGTTCAGAGAGTTCTGTGATTTTCAGAATTCTAGGTCCACATGCATCCTCCCGCACTCCCAACCCCAGCCCAGGTCTTAGCTTCTCCCCTCTACCCCAATACTTCCCGTGGCAGTCCCCCACCCCACCCCCGCCCCCGACCCCAGAGGCATTCCTGGCACGGAGGTCTCGGATCTGACTCTCTAGAAGCAAGCACGTGCTCCGGGTGGGTGGGTGCTTCCCTGCTTCCCCGGGTCGGGTATGCCCCCTCTTCCCCTTGCTGGCAACATGTGGAAATGGGCTACCTTGGAGGAGGGCCACACGGGGGCCAGATTGGCCTCCCTACCTGGGTGCTTTGCAAGGATGGGGACAGGGGAGGGCGAGGATGGGACACAGCAGACTAGGGCCTCAAGAAAAATCAGAAGGTTTATTAAAACATAGTCAGCTCAGACATATTGGCTTTTGAAGAGGTCAGTTTCCCCCCAAACACTAACCTTTTTCATTTTCTGTAAAGGTTAAAGGCTTATGGGTTGTTTTATAGAAAAAAAAAAAAAAGCAATACAGTGACTAGAGTATATGCAAAAAGACCCACCCTCATTTATACATTCCATGCCGTCAGGTTAAAACTCTTTGCTTTGAATCATTGCCTGCGATTATGCTGGCCAAACAGTGCAGAGAACATGGGGCTTTTAATGGCCGAGATGTCTGAAATGCCAAAGAAAGGAATGACTTGCTTAGGACAGATGGAAACCATGACAGAAACAATGGGCTTGGAAGAGAACCATTTTCATGAGACTTGCAGAAAACCGAGACAAAAATGTCCCCCACGCCCTCCCAAAGCAGCAAGAAACCCTCATGAGCTCCACCCGACCCTGGACCTTTCACTACGTCCGCAGAGAAGACCCAAGAACTCACTGCTTGCTAGGCAGCAGGCATTGCCTCTCCACCCTGGGGTACCCCTGCCACGTGACAGCATTGTGGAAAATCCACCCCGGCATCCACCCCCTGGCCAAGCCACGGGGCTTTGAGCTGCTGGCTCCACGTGAGCCTTGAAATGGACATGGCGGGACAGGTGGGGAAGGGCTGGAGGAATACTCATGAGGTGGGAAGAGGGAAGGGTGATCAGGGGAGAGACGGCTGCTCCAGTCGGAAACTGCCCCTTGGAGGCAGGCAGGCTTGCTTCCTGGCGATGCCAGAGCAAGAGGCCCAGAGAAGGAGCAAAGGCTGGGTGCTACTTTCTAAGTGTGACGGTCCCTTCAACTCCCAGACTGCCTTCTCTTCTTTGGCACATGCCAGGCTTCCTCCACCACTGTTCATAAAGCTCTTCCCCTGATACAGCTGGGCTGGGCCTCGGAATCACATGCACCAGCTCCTCCACTGCTCCTGACCCCCCTGAAATGTGAAAACCCACAGGCAGGGCAGTGGGAAAGCCCCTATTCGCCTTCCTCAGTGAAATGACTGTCTCCAAGAGGCCACCTGGGGTCTAGCCCTTGCTGGGGAGGGGTGATGGTGTGGGGCTCTCCGTGCTCAACCAACACTGGCCTGGCCTGCTGGCTGTGAACGCAGTTCTGCTCTTACCCCAGAGGATGAAACAGTCTTCCCAGCCACATTTTCGAGTGAGCCTAATCCTATTTGCAATTAGCTTTGCTTTAGTTTGCGGGGTTTGAGGTTGGTTTGGTATTATGTGTGTGTGTGTGTGTGTGTGTGTGTGTGGCAGGGGCGGGGAGGGCAGTTGGTGTTAGCTTTTCAGTTCAGCAGTGTTCACATTTACACGAAATCCCCTTGTCTAGGATTTCCAAATCTCCTGGCTGCGAGGCGGCCTTGTTCAGCTACTGTTACTGATTTCTCCCTCAAGAAAGACACGACCAGGGAATAAAATTGGTAAGAGAGACTCTTATTCTCTGGAACTTAAAGTCTTTCACCAGAGGTGTCTTCCAGTGTAACTTGGCGGAGCGGTTGGGATCTGGAAACAGGAATAACACACTAAGAACTCAGCTTTGCAAAGTCAATGTCAGAAACCCATTTGTTAACAATGTACCAAAGCTAAGTTAGCTTGCCTTTTCCTAAAGCGCTGAATAATTCCCAAGAAAAGCAGCAACCCCTGTGTGTTACCTACAATACTCTGCTCCTGGGAAGGCTGTCTGCCCCTTTTCTATAATCGTGCACCCGCACAAATACGTTTCCTTACCCAGAACCCACATCGCTTTCTAAGTCCAGGGTGTTTTTATGCACATTGGCCTTGACTGGACACAGAGGGTTTACGAATGACTGGTGGGGCTGTTTTCTAACAAAATTTATTAAAACCCACAGGTCAAATGCTTGAAATTCAGCATTTTCTTGGTACCCAATGACAAACAGGCCCACGGATGGCTGGTGCTCTTCATGACTGCAACCCGTGAGCCTACTGCTTTGAGCCCCTGCCATACCAGTGCAAATGATGCCTCTCATACCAGTCAAAGGCCAGGAAAACCCAAGTTTCCTCTAGAGACCAAAGACCATCTCTGACTCACACTGAAAATAAAAAAGTTCAGGTTGAGTTATGGAATTGGCACATGATATAAAGAATGGAAATCCAATTTACACATGTAAACTGGTTCATGTGTTGTTTGTGAAAGAAGCATGTAGCTATGTTTGAAAATTAAATGTGGGAATGAGAGTGCAATTTTGGACCGCTAGAGAAACAAAATGATGTAATTGCACAGAGGCAAAATGTAAATGATGACGATTCTGCTGAAGGTCTGTTTGGCATCAGATAGTATCTGTTTTTGTGTTTGTGGGAGAGAAATGATAATCACGTCAATTTCTTAAGAAATCTTTTAAGGATTGGGGGTTGGGGGGAACCTGGTACCCAGCTGGGGCATGGGGCAGGAGGCTCAACTAGGTTGGATGCCAGCAAAACCTGCCAGGGTTTTGTAACTCTGGGCTTTTCCTAAAAGTCACTTCCCAAGGAAAGCGTGGGTAGGGGCACCTCATGTACGATGAAAAATAGAGAATTCACTGGGTACAAGAGCCCCAAGAAACAGGGACTCGTTCAAATGATCTACAGATGGTCAACTAACTACAGGGAAATGTCTCATGCATGGAGAAAGTGGGTGGAGAGGAAAGAAGAGAAATGGAACACTGCATGCATCCTAGCTGCGAGGGGTGTCGACGTTAGCTGCTCTCTTTGCAGCCCCGTGAGCAGCCTCCACAGAGTGGTGTGTCCCTGTCGAAGCTGCCCCCCAACGCTGACCACTCCAAGGCTTCCTGCCAGAACATCACCTCCTGATACTTACAGTCCCCCCGTTGAGCACAACGGCCATCTCAGTTGGCTGATACACGTTGCTTCTGAACGGAGCGCTGGGTCTGTTTCCCAAGCTGCCATTGCGAAATCCTGCAGTTCGGAGAGCTGAGGGAGGGACAGGCAACACCACACACAAAAAAGACACAGTTTTGAGTTTTGTTTTCTTCCCTTGCATCAACACCATGCTCCAGGCACACGCCCCCTCCCCGCTCCTCCCCTTTGTCACAAGCCAGATTCAAAACAAAGTCACAAAGGCGCTTTGTTCTCGGGTTCTCTTGGAGCCTGACCCATCTCAGTGGGGTTGGGGAGTCTGCCGAATCCAGGGCGCAGGCAGCTCTCGGGGAGGGGACCCGGGGTGGAGCCTCTCCCCGCACCCCCAGAGGGCCATGGGGGACAAAGACAGCGCCTGCATCTCTCACAAGGTCTCTTCCGACAAAAGACCTGCTCACTGCTGAGTGCCATCCACGTCAGGTTCAACACCATACTGTGCAACACGGTTTCTGGATACACACAGAGGTGGGCAAGCCTGAGATGCTGGGCCCCAGGCTCATGGTCGAGGTCGGACATCTTCCTGGGAAAGTGACGCGGGAGAGGACGGAGGGGCCCCAGGCCTATAGATGGGGTCATTTCTAGACAGGAAAAAAGGGAGATCTGAAGCAAAGGCAGCAAAATAGGTCTGTTCGTTTTACCTCTGAAAGGTAAATGATGTTTCTTATTTGCAATGTATTTTTATACATCTAAATTTCCTCTTTTGGTGAAGAAAAATCAAATGACACAAAAAGACTTGGATGAATGTGTATTACTAAGTGAAAGCAGTGGGCTATAAAATCTCACATTATATGATTCCGACTATAATATTCTGCAAAAGTATAAACTGTAGAGGCAGTGAGAAGATTAGTGATTGGCAGGGGTTTGAGGGGAGCACAAACGGGGACTTCCCTGGTGGCTCAGACGGTAAAGAGTCTGTCTACAATGTGAGAGACCTGGGTTCGATCCCTGGGTCAGGAAGTTCCCTGGAGAAGGAAAAGGCAACCCACTCCAGTACTCTTGCCTAGAAAATCCCATGGACGGGGGAGCCTGGTGTCCATGGGGTCGCAGAGTCGGACATGACTGAGCGACTTCACTCACTCACTGGGGGGAGCACAAGGCATTTTTAGGGCATCGGAACTCCTCTGGGTGATACTGTAACAGTGGAGACATGACCTCATGGATTTGTCCAAGCCCACAGAACTGTACAAAGCGACCTCTAGAAGGCCAATTATGGACTTGAGTTAATAATAATGTATCAATATTGATTCATCCATTGCAACAAATGTAACATCAATGCAAGTTGTTAATAACAGGGAAAACCAGGAGGGATGGGGCAGGTGGGGACTCCATGTACTTCCTGTTCAATTTCTCTCTACCTAAAACTGCTCTAAAAAATAGTCTATTAAAAGATAACAGAGAAAGAAGAAGCACTGTTAAAAAATCAAAACAAAAGTCTGTCTCAATTGCGAGCTGTCGCCTTCATTATCTTCCTTCTCACTGAAGGCACTTATCTTACTTTGCTGAGAAAAACCTCAATTAAAATCCTCCCTGAAGACAGTCTTTTTTTTTTTTTTTTCTGACTAAAAAGTAGTAAGAGGACTTGGGATTTTTACAAATTAAATTACTTGGGGAAGGGACCAAAATCACCTTGATAGTACAGTTAACCTTCACAGAGTGCCAACCAAGAGCCAGGGCTGGTTATAAAAATACTTTATATGTCTTATCTTATTTAATTTTTATAGCATAGTAGGTTCTTTTAGTATTTCCATTTTACATGGGGCACAGAGTGATTAGGTAACTTGCCTGAGGTCACACAGCTGGTAAGAACCAGCATTTGAATCCAAGTAGAGAGAATTGGTTTCCTTGACCATCACACTATTTTGGGTCCAAATATGATGTTTTTAATGACTGCACTCAGTTACTTAGGAGCAATTTGAATTTAAGTGACATTTGGGGGCAGATCGGCCCAGACTGAACCAAGAAAACATAGGCAGAGTGGTTAACGCATGTTCTAAAAGACTTGTGAAAACCTCTTTGCTTTAGCATCTCCAAGCCTTCAATAGCTCCCACGCACACACTGACAAGGACATGCCCTTCCTGGGGCCCTGAGAAGAGGGGACAGGGTCCCGGGGACATAGAGTCCTTGGACTCTCACCCTCACTAGTCCCAATTCCTAGCCAAGACCTCCTCCAAAAGAGGGAGAACCCTGCAGCACAGCTTTCCTCATAAAGCAGAGACTGGCCAGCTGCAGTGGGGGAATGTGGCTCTCACATTCTCTTCAAAGAAACAAAGTCTCAGCCGGGTCGGTGTCTGTGGGGTGCCCTGGCCCAGCGATCCCTCTGTGTAGTGGTTATTTGGACTGGTTCTCCTCTGGTAAACATCCCTCCCACATTCTGGGTCCTGAGTACTGGCTACAACTGCCTCCTCCCCGCTTGAGGTGGGCATGGGATTTAAGCCTGGCCAATCAGGTCCAGTCAGAGCTAACGCTAGGATTTTATACTCAAGCATCCTGGGAAACGTTCCTTTTCTCCAGTGGGACTCTGTGTGAGTCCAGAGCTGCTGTGATTCTAACAGAGCCAAGAGATGGAGAGAGACCAGATCTTGGCATCACTTGAGCCTCCTGGATCTATCCGTTTCTGAAGCCTGATCCCCAGTACATTAGTTTTGCTGTTGTTTTGTTTACTTAAATTGCTTCAGATGAGATTATGTTTTTTTAATTAACTTGCATTTTCAAGAATCCCAACTGACAGCCCACTCTGACCAAGAGGTGAGCCCTCTGAAAGGCAAGCAGGGCTCACCCACAAGGAGTCCCAAGAGGAATCTAAGGGCATAGGCTAAATGCCAGCCCTCTCCTGCCAGCCCTCACTGCAAGTGAGGCAAGATTGGGTCCTGTCCCCAAAGCTGACACAAGGCCTTCTGCTGGGCAGCAAAAGGGCAGAGTTTAAATCGCCCTTGGCCTAATGAGATCAGAAAGCCCAAATCCCCTCATGGAGGAAAGAACACTTTTCCTTCCTGCTCCTTTGGAAGGTGAACATTCAATGCGCCTTGTTAGCGCTTTCCAAATGTGATCTGAAGTGCTATATCCTTCAGTGTATTTTCATCTTCTGTCACATACCTCATGCCTTGTTGATACGTATTAAGAAACAGCAGGCTGGTGAAGTCCTACATATCTGGGGTCCCACTGGGGGAGGGAAACAGGCAGCAGAGGCTGAGCTGCAGGCCAGCCTGGGGCATATTCCTCCCGTCTCTTGACCTCAGGGCTGGACTCCCAAGGGTAGAGAGCCTGAAGGGCTGGCTGGTTAAAATGCAGGAGAAACAGCGCCAGCTGTAGCTCCCGGGTAAGGCCCCGTGTAGGGCCTGGTTCCCTAAAATACAGCTGGCTGAGGTCAGACCAAAGATGACAACAGCTGTTCTCACCATGGCCAGGAAGGGTGCCCAGGCATTCCCCAGCCAGCAAAGTAGGATTTCTCGAACAAAGGCAATCCTAGCCAGGATGACTATTTATTCTCTCTCTGTGAGCCTTCCGAGGGGATTGACTTTGCCTGGTGCCCACGTGAATTTTGGTGGACACACATTTGGGAGAATGCAAAACAGGGCTATTAAAAAAAAGTCTGACAATATCCAAGGTTGGTGAAGAAGTGGGGATGGGGGCTCTCATACAATTATTCAGGGAAGACTAAATCAGTCCACCTTTCTGTGGGGAGGGGGGGATCTGGCAGTATATATGTGGATTGAAAGGTACAGATTCTGATGCACGTCTAGGAATTTTTTTGCAAGGAGGTAATTGATCAAGGACACAAAGATGAACGGATAAGAATGGTTATTACAGCATAACTTGTATGGAAAGCCAGAAACAAGCAGAATACTCACCAGCTAAGATCAGAAATAGCTCAGCTGGTAAATCATCTGCCTGCAATGCAGGAGACCCGGGTTCAATTACTGGGTCGGGAAGATCCCCTGGAGGAGGAAATGGCAACCCACTCCAGTATGCTTGCCTAGAGAATCCCAGAGACAGAGGAGCCTGACAGGCTACAGTCCATGGGATTGCAAGAGTCGGACATGACTTAGTGACTAAACCACCACCAAGATCAGGAAAACAAATTATGGTGCCTCCTGGAAAGCTCTGTTTCGTGAAAAGGACAGCTCTGCAGTTGTTGACCTGGAAAGGCCTCCCTCTGCGATACACTGTCAATTTAAGCAAGCGCATTGCAGATAGCCTCTTAGATAACCAGTGCTTTCAACCTGGTTACATCCTAGAAGCACTTGGAGGGCCTACAGTACTTGAGCCCAAACAGACTTACTCAGTCAGATTGAGGGGGCAGGCGCTGGTAATTTGTTTAAAGCTGCCCAAGAGACTATAATGTGCAGACAGGTTAAGAGCTGCTCTGCTGGATTGAGGTGTGTGTGTGTGTGTGTGTGTGTGTGTGCGCGCGCGCGCGCAGGGTGGGGGTACTGTGTCTGGCAAGACAGGAGCAAACAGTCAGCAGTAGTTGCCTTTGGGCAATGGGATTCTGAGCAATTTTCATTATTTTCACTTGCTGAACTCCTGATTATTGTTGATCTTCTGTCATCAGAAAGGAATAAAAAAGTTATTTTTGCTTTGGAAAATAAAGAGGGGAATGGGGGACATTGTCCTTGGCTCTGGAACCCAGAGTAAGCCCCATCACCCCCTGTGCCAGTCCAGGCACTGCTGGTTCTGACATGGGTCCCAAATCACTTTGATCTGTAGATCTTACAAGGATATGACATACTGACTGCATTTTCTCAAGAAAGGATGCAGGGCATTCAGAAAACCAACCTTCCTTCTCCCTGCTCCACTGTGAACCTGAACAAGTTGCTGGACACTCCTAGACTCAGTTTCCCACTCTGTAAAATGGGACTGATAATCCCTGTCTTCTCAAGGCACAGAGTTGCTCTGACACACCTGTGAGACGAGGGACGCTGAAGGGCTTTGAGAAGTTCTGTGGCAGAGTGGGCTCTGGAGCCAGGCTGGCTGTTCAAACCCTGGCTCTGCCTCTTAGGCAAATTATTCAGCCTCTCCATGTCTCAGTTTCCTGTCTGCAAGATGGACCTCACTGGATTATTGCAAGGATTAAATGAGATTAGTCACTAAAATGCTCAGAATGGTACCTGTCCATTGTAAGCACCCAGTAAAGGTTAGCCGTCTTTAACTTCTGACGCCCCTAATACTTGTAGGTAGTTCTAGCACCCCACTCCTCCTTGTACTGCAGGTAAACCAGACCATGAGGTTCAACAAAAATGATTCTTAACCTTCTAGGGATCATAAATGGCTTTGAGAAGTTGACAAAGCAATAGACTAATTGCCCAGTGAATGTATAAAGCTCTACAACCATTTCAGGAGTTCCTGTTACCTTTAAGGTCCAAGGGGAGTTTGTGAGTGTCAGATAAAGAGGATGCTATTCCAGGAGAGGCCAGGGAAGAGGTGGCTCCACCAGGACCCCAAGAACTGGTCAGGTGCCTGGCCTCTGCTTATCATATGCCCTGAGGGACCCTCTGGGCTCCCGGTAATGACCCCCATCTCCTGGCAACCAGGAGAGTCAGCCCACCAGAGCTGTGGCTCATCCCTGTCAAATCTCTTGACAAAGACAAGCTTGCTGGTCTGGGGCTTCCAGTAAGAAGGAGACTGCTCTGATAAAGGCCACCCCAGCACTGTGATTCTACCCATGGTGGGGAGGGGGAACGAGCAGGGTGCAGGTCTGTCATTCTCCCGGGGGTCTGAGCAGGAGCAGGGTGCAGAGGCAGCTGGGCACCTCCAGTGGTGGGAGGGCTGCAGGTGGCCTTGGAGGACCTGGGGGCTTGATGTGTTTCCCCCTGCCTATGGGGGTGGGCGGCTGTGCTGAACCCAAAAAGGCCAACTCTGCAGTATGACCAGACCACCGCCCAGGAACCTGGGTGAGCGTCACAGAAAAGAGGACTCAAGCATTCGGAAGGGGCCACCTCCTATGTCACTGGGCAAGACTGAATCTCTTACAGCCTCTACTTACTCCTCTGTGAGATGGGGATAATAACAGACCCTACCTCGTCAGCTGGAGGGATGAAGTAATGCGATAATGCAGGTTAAGGAGTAGGGTCTGGCATGTAGCTAGTGTTCAAAAAATGACGATTATACTAGGTAATTATTACTACTGCGGCTGCTACTGCTACTATTATTATTATAGCTCCTGATAAATCTTTAGGTAACTGAGAAAAGGCACTTTTAATTAATCTCAAGTACTGGGAATGCAGCCGACTTGCTTTAAGCAACAACTGTAAGAGACACTTCTCCAGCATCTCTAGCAGGGGTAGCTGGGGCCTGCTGCTTCTTCTCGGCTCACCTGGGGATCCCACCTCTGCCTGAAGTGCCTGTCGAATCTCTGCTTTTCTGTTGACGGAGCTAATAGAACTTGATTAGCCCATTTATGGGAGCCCTGGAGGACATTCATGGCAGCAGGAGATAGGAGTTGATGGACAGATGCTGCAGCCTCCTGTCCTCCAAGGATCAATTCTGAGGCTCGTTCTACATGTGTCCATGGCAGGAATGAGCCCCAGCTCCCCAAGGTGGTAACCAGCTCTTGACACTCTTGTTCTGGCGTTTCTGCCTTCCTGGTCTCCTTCTCCCGGGCAGGGGCGACCTCCTAAGCAACAAGTTTCAGGCTCTGCTTTCAGGGGAACCCAACCAAGATACACATTCAACAAGTCAGGCGCCGTGGGGGCCCCTTGGTACATCAGGACTCACAGCAGCTTTATGGGGTACACAAAGCCTACATCTGGGAAGGGGCAGGATCCCAACCCAGACTCTGACTCCAGGGCCCAAATTCATCCACTCCTGGAGACAGAGCTAGAGGAGAGAGCGTGAGCATTGCCTCTTGCCATACCCTGCATCCAGCTAGCACAGGGGCTGCAAACTCAAACAGGCAGGAAGCAGGGAGCTGATGTTGATATGCTATAGTGGCTGGGACAGGGAGCCACGGGAAGTGTGAAAAGTGAAAGTCGCTTAGTCACGTCTGACTCTTTGCGACCCCAGGTACCATACAGTCCATGGAATTCTCCAGGCCAGAATACTGGATTGGGTAGCCGTGCTCTACTCCAGGGGATCTTCCCAACGCAGGGATCGAACCCAGCTCTCCTGCATTGCAGACAGATTCTTTACCAGCTGAGCCACCGGGGAAGCCCAAGGGGAGTGTAGTGAAAAGAAAATGGATGCCCACCTAAAAGTCCACCACCACCTGGGAGAGTAAGAGACAGGGCCTTCCAGCCAGCTGCAGACAACTGGTGCCCGGTGGGAATGGCAGCCCAGCACTGCCAGATCCAACTTTTCAAAAAAGGCCAGGAGCCTGACTTTTTACATTAAATTAGTTGAAAGTGCTAATTAAGTCTCTTCCCAGGTGGCTCAGTGGTAAAGAATCTGCCTGCCAATGTAGGAGACACAGGAGATGCGGGTTTGATCCCTGGCTCAGGAAGATGCCCCGGAGAAGGAAATAGCAACCCACTCCAGTATTCTTGCCTGGAGAATCCCATGGACAGAGGAACTTGGAGGGCCACAGTCCATGAGGTTGCAAAGAGTCAGATACGACTGAACACACATGCAGGCATGCATGCTGAATAAATTGATAATGCTGAATCTCTGGGGGCCAGTTTCAGCACAGGGGTCAGTGTTTGTGGGCTCTGATTTGCCAGGACTACCCCCGAGGCCCCTGATCCCCAGTGGGGGAAAAGGAGCTCTTTTGGGAGGAACAGCCTAACCCAGTGGGACGGTGTCCCCTTTACCTGCATTGTGTTCATCCATTGAGAAGGCTTTGTTCTCCATGTAGGTCCGTGGCAGCTGCACGTCCTCCTCAAACGCCGTCTCCCGCATCCTTGGCTGTGACGTGTCGAAGTAGTTGGGCGTGTTTTCCTGCGGGGCTGGCAGAATGGTGCAGTGGATCTCCGGGATGGCATGGAAGATGACGAAGACCCAGCCACTGGCCACCAGCGTGATGGCCAAGGTGGGGTCGCCCCAGGCATCTCCCTGTCGTAGCTCAGCGTTGCCAAAGAGGTACATGGTCATCCAAGCCACCCAGATGAGCACGGAGAGGAAGGCCGTGACCAAGATGCAGACTCCATTCTGCTTCCACTTCTTGAACTTGCCACACAGTGAGAAAAAGGCCAGCGCCAGGGTGGCCACGAGCAGTACCATGTCGTAGATGAGGGCCATCGCGAAGTCCATGGGCTCGTAGGCACAGGCCGGCTTCGCGTCTCGAAGCACGGTCAGCACCAGCCACTCGATGGCGATGATGACCTGCACCAGCATCAGGCACAGGGCCATGCCCACCAGCTGCCAGCCCGAGGGGCTCTTGCCGTGGCGCACCAGCCTCCTCACTCGCCATGCCTGACTCAGCAGGCAGGAGAAGCAGAGTGCGAAGAGGACGCCCCAGAGGAACCGGCGGACCGAGCAGATGGTCTCGTCCTCCCGGATGATAAAGGCGAAGGTCAGCCCAAAGAGACCCAGGGTCCCCAGGAGGAAGAGGAAGTGGAGGCCCACAGGGTCCTTTTTCTCCTTGTCCTTGATGAACGGCAGCCGCACCAGCAGGATGAGCATCAGGAGCAGTGTGATCAGGGCGCCTGCCCCGGCCACCGCCTCCACCACGATGCCCCAGATGGTGTCCAGGTCGCACAGGGACACGTACTGAGGGAGAAGGTCCAGCCCGCAGCCCCGGGATGTGCTGGCGTTCTCAGAGGCCCCGGAGGCAATCACGAAGAGCAGGAGGAAGGCGAGCGCCTGGTGGGTTCTCATCTTTCTCTCTGATGCCACCACGAAGGTTCCAGAAAAGTTGGGGGGAGAAGACCAATTCATGGTGAGACTTCCACTCCCCTGACTTCTTTAAGGAGACCCTACGTCCCTTCAAACCCACCACCAGCCCCTTTCTCCAGGCAGCACAGCCTGGCACCAGGAGTGGGTGAGGATTTCTGTCCCCATCTGCCCCCTTGGCTGGGCCCGGTAAACAACCATGAATCGTCAGTGCTAGTGGCTGGAGGAGAGGGTGGGAGGGAGACTCCCTTTCTCTGAATACCCTGTCATCTTCTTTGAACGTGAGGCCTGTCTGACCTCTTTAAAAATAAGGGAGTAAAATGAGACTCAAAGAGATGCTCATGGACGGAGCGCTCGCTGGGAGAAGGACATGCATTGTGGTTTTGGTCCCTCGGTGCTAACAGCTGACACTCACCGATGACTCAGCCTCGGCCAGGGACCCAACACAGCCAGTTCTCACGCCGGTGACAACTGTCTTGAGGAGGCTGGGACACTTGCCCAAGGTCACACACTCAGCTCCTAGAAGCACCCCCTCTTAGAAGCTTCCCAGCATATCAAACACAGTGTCAACTGTCTTCCTGGGCTCCACCTTTTCCCCCTCCCCTCACACATCCTACCCTTCTCACAAAGATCTGAGAATCCATCCTCTTGCTCCAGGGAGCCCCCCCTCTCCTGGAGATGCCTGCAGGACACCCCCAAGGACTGTACCCAGCAGCCAGAGACGGGCTTATTAACCCAAGTCTCCTCTTCCCCCACTGCTTCCTCTGCCTAGACCCCTCCCACCCCCGCTTTCATGGAAAACTGCTCCTCCGCACACTGGTCTCAGCTCTCATGTCATCCACTCACACCCTGGCCAAGGTCACACCCCCCGCCCCCCCAGCGTCTCTCGTCTATTTCTTAGGTCTAATCGCATCTGTCATCCTTTCGCCTGCTTACTTTGTTTCTCTGGTCCCTTCCTCCTCTCCTCCCTTCCTGTCGTTCTTCATCAAGAGCTGCAGGAGGACAGGGACACTGTCTTGTTCATCAGCACAAACCAGGGTGTCCCGGGATAACGGACACTTTGGGTCTAAGCCTCCCTTGTTTGGGGGTCTGTCCTGTGCATTGCAGGAGGTGGAGCAGCACCCCTGGCCTCCACCAACTAGGTGCCTGAAGCACACCCTCTCCCCTAGCAGCGACAACCCCTCAAATTCTTAGACACTGCCAACATTCCCTGCGGGGTGGGAAATCACAGAATGAGCACCACTGGTGAAGAACTAACACCAAGTAGATGCTTCTTAAATACTGTGGGAATGAGACTTCTCAGTAGGGCTCTCCTATACCCACTGCCTCCAGGTCCTTGCTTTTGGAGGGAGCCTGGCCTTGGGAAAGCCCTGCCTGCCCAGCTCTGCTGTGCTGTGTTTCTGAGCATCTTAAGCCAGACTTAGCTCCGCCCACAATGAGGCTGTAACCAGCCACCTCTCAGGCAGTTCAGCACATCCCTGGGGCTTTCTTAAGTAAATGTGGTATCGACCACTTCTCTCTCTCAGCTACTTGATGGGATATAGTGAGCAGCTCTGATCCTGCCTTGGCCGCAAGGCCATTGACCGGGATAAATTATTGATACCACAGAATGAGAAGGAGCATGGTGCTACAGGGTGATCCTTCCTTTGCCAGAGATGAGAGGAGGCAGGAACAGAGGGTATCTGACAAGACATGCTCCTGAAACAAGCACTCAGACATTGATAACCAGGCTCCTGGTCCCATCACTCTTCATGCCGTGTCAGTCACGAGAGGGCCACCTCAGCTATTTAAGCTTTGTCTACATACTCCCTGTAAGTTATTTACTTAACTGACTCACCAAGGTCTTGAAATTGACTCAGAAGAAAGCTCAACACATTGGAATACCTGTTGATGGAACTCCTGTTGCATCCCCATTGCCATATCCCAATGTACCACCTTTGGAAAAAAATGCTGTCCTAGTCAGAGCTGCTTATCACAAGAGCACACTTGGAATCAAAATTTAAGAACCAACAAGCCCAGAAAAAAAAAAAATTAAGAACTGGATATGCTGGAACAAAATGCCATTGGCCCCTGACACAGTATAGTGGATTTCCTCTAGGCTTCTCATCAATGGCAAATGTGTTTAAGAGACTTCTCAGCAAGTGACAATGGAACACACCCCATGCAGACTTTCTAGTTCACACAGTGGCCAACAACCCCCAGGGCGGCTGGGAGGAGACAGGGAGGATGGTGCTTCTGGAGTCTTGACCATCAGTCCTCTCACCAACTCTCCCCACACACCTCCAGGCCAGTGGTTCTCAACCAGGGTGATTGTGATCCCAGGGAACACTGGGGCATATCTAGGGACAGTTCTGCTTGTCACAAATGGGGAGGGAAGTGCAACTGGCCTCTAGCAGGTAGAGTCCAGGGTAGCCGCTAAGCAGCCTGTGCTGGAGAAGACTCTTCAGAGTCCTCTGGACTGCAAGGAGATCAAACAAGTCAATTCTAAAGGAAATCAACCCTGAATATTCACTGGAAGGACTGATGCTGAAGCTGAAGCTCCAATACTTTGGCCACCTCATGCGAAGAGCTGACTCATTAGAAAAGACCCTGATGCTGGGAAAGACTGAAGGCAGGAGGAGAAGCGGATGACAGAGAATGAGATGGTTGGGTAGCATCATCGACTCAATGGACATGAGTTTGAGTAAACTCCGGGAGATGGTGAAGGGCAGGGAAGCCTGGTGTGCTACAGTCCATGCGGTCACAAAGAGTTGGACACGACTGAGTGACTGAACAACATGCCTGAGATGGCCCTCAAACACTAAGAGTGATCTGGCCCCACATGTCAGCAGTGCTGAGGATGAGAAAGCCTGGTTTATACACTTGAGAACAGACTTGATGAGGAAGAAGCCAGGAAACCAGCCAGGTCTCTCAACCTCATGCCTGCACCCCAGGTCCTTTCCTTGCAAGAACTAGACTTTCTTTAGCTGCCTCCACTCACTCTCAGAGGACTCTCCTCTCTCCAGACCTGCCTACAAGTTGGAACTTGGTTCTGCCAGTTCATTCCTCGGTTCTGCCGGCTCATCTCTCTTCCTGACTGACCTTCCACAACAACAGGAAACCAATGTGAAGAAAATATAAAGATGGCAACCAAGCTTCTGAAATTGTGTGGTTTCTTCTGGCTGCGGTTCCGTCTCTAGCTCCCACTCCTTTCTGACACGGGAAATAGATACACTCTTGCTTTCTGCTTTCATTCCTGAGGATGGAACCCTCTCCTTCCTCCAGTTCTGAAAAGAGCTCCTGATTTTCCTCTGCAGAGCCCCCTTCAGCCCCAGCTGTGAGCCTCAGACCCAGCCTGGCCAATCGAAGCATTTGTCCCACCCTCTGGCCGCACTGATTGGCTCAGGGACAGGCACTTGGCCTCATCCAGACCCATGAGGATCACTCTTAGGATTTTTGCTAGCATTAACTGGGAAGGAGTTTTTCTCCTGTTACCGGGGTTAATAAGCTGAAAGGAAGGCAAAAGGAGAAGAGGGCGGCAGAGGATGAGACGGCTGTATGGCGTCACTGACAAAATGGACGTGAACTTCGGCAAATTCCAGGAGACACTGAGGGACAGGGAGGCCTGACGTGCTGCAGTCCACGGGGTTCCAAAGAGTCAGACGCAACTGAGCGACTGAACAACAACAAGCTAAAAGGATATAAACCTGGAGCTGGAGAGGGCACATTTACCATCACAGGGAAAGAACCTGCCTGGGAGGAAAGCTGGCCCACAGGAAATCGTCACGCGATGCACAGGAGTCCCAGTACACTGCAAGGCTGGATTCAGTTATGCCTGAAGCCAGATACCCTGGTCTTTGCACCTCCAGCAGTCAATTAACTTCTCTTTTTTGGACTAAGCCATTTTGAGATGGGTTTATGTAACTTGTTAACAAAGACGTTCTATGATGTATCCCACATGAAGTGGTCCTCTTCTTCCAGGAAGTCCTCGCTAATCAACATCTAGGCACCACGGGCTTTGGAAGGCTTCAGTTGTCCTGAGTAGGTCATATCATTGCAAGGGATGCCCATGAGGTGACAGTCATTGTTCTACAGAACTCTGTCCGGGATGATCGGAAGGAGGGCTATACCACCTCACATAATGAAGCAGAGTCCAGCTCATCTAGGCTTTCTGGGGAATTCAGAATTGCCCTGTGGAGTTCTCTATTACTGCCATAGTGAATATAATAATGACTGTTAACTCTCACAGTGCTTACTATGCTCTAGGCCCTCTGCTGTGCACTTCACATACATTAACACCTAATCATCTGGACAATGACACCATGAGGCAAGTGGTATCACTATCTGCATTTTACAGGAAATAAAACAGACAGGCCAGTTGGCTTGTCCAAGCTAGGACAAGCTATACAGCTAGAAAGTCGTGGAATCAGGAGACAAATGTACTATTGTTACTGGGGTCTTCAGACAAACCAGGGCTCTGGAAATGTCACCGGCTGAGCCCTTTGCTAGCCAGTCTATCTAAATTAGGTTCCTTTTGCCCCTTTATGCTCTATACCAATACTCCTGATCTTTATCTTTGCAGCATGTACCACAATTTACATTGTTTTATTTTATTACTCTTTTGGTCTGTCTCCCCCACACCCAGGCTCCTGTCTGTTTTGTTCTGCATCGATTCCCCAGCACCTGGCACGTGGGCAGTGCTCACGGCCCAGCTGCTGAATGAACTGATTAAATATGGTCTCCAACCCTCATGTCACAGGGTAGGAAGATGCTCTCACGGTCATCTTATAGAGGAGGGGACTGAGGCTTAAGCCAAAGTTTGATCCTCAGGCTGGCAACAGCAGCAGCATTGCCTGGGAGCTTGTAAGAAATGCAGACTCTCCAGAGTGGGCCCGGCCACCTGTGTTTCCACAGCCCTCCGATAAGCTCCAGGTGTGCTCAGATGCTTGCGTGCACTGAGGTTTGAGAAGCAGGAACATATGCAGCTGGGGAGCCAGAACCATGGCCCTGCACCTTCTGCCTTCCTACCACTTCCCCAGACCCCACTCAGGCTCCAGTGCATCCACTGTCAGGTAAGCCCCATCCAGCTCCACCTGAGGCCTCCCCCTGCCAAGTAGGGAGCTCTCCAGGATCCCCAAACTGCACAAAACCTGATTAGAGGTTTGGAGTCAGCCCCAGGGCAAGGCTGACTGAGATGGGATGAATATATGGCAACAAACCCATGGGATGTAGGCATGCAGCTCCTCAAAAGGAGTAATGAATAAAGTGATGAATGTGCAAGACTCGGCTCACATACTAATTACTTTGCTGCCGGCCAGGCTCCCAGAAATGTGACTCATTCAGATGCTCTTAAATACCCTGCGTCGCACACGCACGCGCACACACACGCTCTCTCTCCCCACTGAGGGGCCAGAAACTGCCGGCAGGTGGTGGAGCAGCACGCTCCATTTCTCACAAGCTGGGGCCTGCAGAGGCTGGAAAGAATGCAGGCAAGATTCCTTGTGTGAGGACAGTGCTGCTGCCTGCCTGCAGGCCACAAGCAGGGCTGGTTCTCCCAGCCTTGATCTTCACCAAGCAGCATGAACTTTGGGTTTCCGATTCTGCCCCTGGTATTTGCTAGAACCTTGTGACCGGGGGCAGCAGACTTAACCTTACTTGCCTGTTTCTTCATGTGCAAAATGGGAGTGATAACACCCGACTTGCGGGGTTCTTGTGAAGATTAAAATAATAAGTAGGGTTTAGGACTATAGCCTGGCATGCTGCGGTTCATGGGGTCGCAAAGAGTTGGACACAACTGAGTGACTGAACTGAACTGAACTGAAGCACTCATATAAAGTGTCTGTCAAACAAATAACAGACTGGCAAATGCCCTGAGGTTACGAACTTTTCTGACTTTCCTGTTCCAGGAGGGGCAGTTGCCATGGTGATGGGACTGAAACCGGCTCACCCAAGTGTGAGTCCACCACTGTTTCCAGCCTCCACCATCACACACTGAGAAAAGAAGTCCCTGAGGGGGTGGGAAGGGGAGAAGCCTCTGGGGTGTTCTACCTTCAGTCAATTCAGTTCAGTCGCTCAGTTGTGTCCGACTCTTTGTGACCCCATGGACTGCAGCACACCAGGCTTCCCAGTCCATCACCAAGTCCTGGAGCCTACTCAAACTCATGTGGTCTACCTTGAAAACTCCCAAACTCTCCTGATTCCCGCAGCAGGTGCTCTAAATGGTGGCCTGACTGCACAGGTGGTTTTCCAGAGGGGAACTGGGCGCTGGAAGACCGGAGGCCAGTCTGCATGCCCTAAAACTGGGTGCCCCTGCTGAGGAGTCAGAGGCAGACACCCAGAAACCAGACACCAGCCATTCTCCTGGGAACCAGCATCCTCACCTTCCCACCCACCCAGATGACAGGAGATACAAGACGTACAAAACTTCTCTGGAACATGCCATTCTGACCTGCTTCCCCTTGGCTACTGCCAACAGAGGCACCTTTAACCCACCTTCTCTAAAGAAGTGGGGAGGAGGCGGTGGAGCATGGACGGGAGAGAAAAACTAAGCAGGTCTGGAGGGCCTTTCCTAGCCCTGGGCATGTCTAAAGTACCAATGAATACCTGGCAGAGAATTTACACTCCCATCCGTGTCCTCAGGAGTGGAAGACCTCAGCTGGAGGAAGTCAGACAGAACTGAGTGACACAGGGCATTACTTAACCTCTCTGACCTTCAGTCTCTTCTGTAAAACAATGATAGTAACAGTGCTGCTTTCTCAAAGCTGACGTGCAAAGTGCTTAGAAAGTACCCAGCCCGGTGCCTGGCAGACAGGGAGCAGTGGGTCCTAACTTGTTACAAAAACAATGACAATTCTCAGCGTCCTGTTGGGAACAGGAAGTGGTAATGACACTTGGCCAGAGGCTTCCTAGAAGTGACGGATGAGCTGGGACTAGAACCCACTGCTCCGGACTCCTGACCTCAAGGCCGCTGCGCCCCAGTTGGACTCCCCCATGGTCGGCAGAGGGCCAGGATGAGGCTGCGGAGCCTGTCTCCCACGCACCCCAACACACTCTGTCCTTGCCCACTCCCCTTAGAGCCGCTGGTGCATTTCCTGCTCCTGAAGGATTAAACTGTTACAAGGTTTCCTGACATTAAAACTCTTTCCCAGACCTGCAATCTTATCCTTTGATCTCTTTTCCAAGTTATACCATCTCATAATCTTTAGTTCCCAGCACCATCCAGACCACCAGACTATCTGGGAGCCCTTGAATTTAATAACCCTCACACGTTAGTAAACAGGGTTGTCAGAACACAGGCTCCGTGATCCATGAATATGCAAAGCAGCTCCAATCCTGTAAATAAAAGCAATCATTTAAATGCAAATTGAATCCTTGGCTGCCCGTTCCAGGGTGGATGGTTCCTCTCAGGCTGTAATTCCGAGAAGAAAATGTGACTAACTCAGAACCCCCAGGAAGCTCTTGCGTGGACGTGTTTATGGAGCCGTGGGCTCTGGGTGGGGGCTGCTTAGGGTGGACAGAAACTGCCTAAAAGCGAGAAGTGGGTTTTAAAACCTGACCCATCCCTGGCATAGGCTCATTCAAAGCAGTCCCCACAGGTCCGCTTCGGCGGCTCCCGGCGCCTTGCCATCCCCAGAGGCAGAATGAAAGGGGAGCTGCTTTTCCTCTCCTTGTTGAGGTCAGGGGAGCTTTTAAAAATCAGATCTCATGGCTTTGTACTCCAAACCCTCCCTCCAAGGATTCATTGAAGAGAATAAAACCTAAGCTCATTTCCATGGCCCCCCAAATAGTGGTTTGGCTGGTCCCTGCCATCCCCTTTCAGACCCCCACTCTCAACATCTGCCTATGAGCTCCAGCCACAATGGCCTTTGTTCAGTTCCTCTAAGCTCATTCCCACCTCCCAGTCTTTGCACTTGCAGTGCCCTCTGCCTGGTTCAGTCTTCCCCCAACATCTGCCAGTGGCGGGGGATGGGGGGGTGGGGCGGCCCTATCTTGCAAAGCTCCACTAAAATTTCACTGCGCAGAACTCTTGTCACTTTATTTTACATCACCCTGTTTTATTTTCCTGGCAGCACTTATCCCAATTGGAAGTTCTATCCACTTACTATTTATTTACTTATTTAGTGTTCACCCAACTCCCCAGTGCTCTGAGAGCAGGGGCTTATCTGCCAGTTGTGTAGCTGGCCCATTTACCAAAATAATACATTAACCGATCAAGATTTTAAGCTTCTCTCTCTAACAAGAATGCTTGTCTCGCTGCTTGTGCCCTAAATGGCGACTCCTTCCCACTTACATTTTTCCCCTTCCCAACTCAGTTGACCCCTTTTCAGACAGAGCAGGAACAGATAGGAAACAGTTCACTCCACAGTCCAGATACAAAACTGGCCGGGTGGAGGGCTCCCAACCAACAGACACCGATTTGCATTCTATTTACATCCTATTTGCATGCAGTTTAACTCAACGTCTTGAGTCCTCCAGAAAGCCTCCATCCCTGGGGAAACTTATGAACCAAGGTTCCTCGGCAGAAGTTCCAAAGCTTTTGTGCCAAGCCCCTCCCCCACTTCTCGCCTCTTTGCGAGGACCCCCAGTTCCTCCTGGGCTCTGTTCATGTCCCCCCCACCCCCCATACTGGCGCAGTTGGGCAGCCAATGTGGCGCGTGGCCCGGGGCCCCAGGCGGGGACGCCGCTGCCCGCCACACTCCAGGGGCCTTTGTCCGCGCTCCAAGGAGCCGCCCCCTTAGAGAACTGGGGACAAGTTGCGTTGGGGGGTGGGGGGGGGGGGACGATTGGCTAGGCCTGGGAGTGACATAGCCGGGGAATGAACCCACAGGCTGCGCTGGACCCGTCCTCGGTGGCAACGGTAGCCCCTCCCTGGCTAGTTAACCAGCCCTCCGGCCGAGGCGGGTGCGGGCGGTAGGGGTCCCGGGATGCTTGGGACTGGAAGCCTGTGTCCCCCAAAGGGTGGGGACGCAGCACAGGGCTGATCATCGCCTCTAGCCTGGCCGGAACACAAACGCTAACCCTCGCGCCATTGTATGCAGCCGCCCCTCACTTGTACCCCAGCTCCAGGTCCCAGTTCTGCCTCTTTTCGCCCGCAGTGTCCCCTCCTTGTCCGGCAGTGCGTAGCCGCGACCCGCTGAGAGCTTGACCCCCAGTCCCTACGGCAGGTGCCGCAGCTCACCTCCAAAGCTCTCCCCTTGTGCCCCCGGCTCCGCCTGCCCTGTCTGCGGTCAGGCCCCGCGCCTGCCACGCAGCCCCCAGACCTGCCCGCGGCTGCCCTCACACGAGTCACTCGGGCACGCCTGAAGTCCCTTACAGTTCCAACGGCCCTTTGCCTGATCTGCGATCGCCTCCAGACCCTCCTCTGAGACTTTGATCTCAGCCTGGTCCGGGAACACCGCCCCCGCCCCATTAAGGTCCCAACCTTCTCCGCCCTCTGCCCCGCGGTCTGCGGGCTCCTCTCTCCCGCCAAACTGTGGTCCTCCAACCCGGAAACCCCAACTCTCCCAGCAGACTAACCCCTTGGGGAAGAGGGGGGACTCAGAAAAGCCCAAGAAGCAGACCCCATCCCAACGCTCCCAAGTCCACCGGGGGAAAAGTTTCTGGGGTCACCGCAGGGCCCTCCACCCCCGCCGGCGCGGCTGGCACTCACCGACCCCCGCGGCCCCGCAGCGCCGACGCTCCCGCTGGCCCTCGGCCCGAGTCACATCTCTGCAGCGCCGCCGTGGCCCTAGCCCAGCGATCCCGCCCGCCCGCCCGTCCGGCCTCACTGCATCGTAGTCGCGAGCCGCAGCCGCGCGAGGCGCCCCCTGGCCCGGCCCGTGCTGCTGCAGCCGCCGCGGCCCCGCCCCCTGAGGCCCCGCCCCCAGAGCCTCCGAACCCCGCCCCCGTCCCGGCAAGGGCTGATTGTTCCAAGCAGAACCCCGCGCACGCTCCTTTCTCCCCGCTTGCAGCGCCGAGACGAGCCCCCTCCAGTGTCCTCATTTAGGGACCACCACCCCCACATCCACAGTGTGTCCAAAAGCACTCTGGATGCGCCGGACACTTTCCTCCGTTGATTCACTTGCAGAAAAACACATAGAGAGGTTTTCTAACTGTGGGTTCCTAAACAGCTGTTGTTCTGTCGCCCAGTCTTGTCCGACTCTTTGCAACCCCCTGGACTGCAGCACGCCAGGCCTCCCTCCTCCCTGTCCCTCACCATCTCCTTTAGTTTGCCCAAGTTCATGTCCATTGCATCGGTGTTGCCATCCAGCCATCTCATCCTCTGACGCCCTCTTCTCCTTCTGCCTTCAATCTTCTCCAGCATCAGGGACTTTTCCAATGAGTCCGCTGTTCGCATCAGGTGACCAAACTACTGGAGCTTCAGCTTCAGCATCAGTCTTTCCAACGAGTATTCAGGGTTAATTTCCCTTAAGATTGACTGGTTTGATCTCCTTGCTGTCCAAGGGACTTTCAGAAGTCTTCTCCAGCACCACATTTCGAAGGCATCAATTCCTTGGCGTTTTGCTTTCTTTCCGGTCAGTCCAGCTCTCACAAGAGTACCCAACCACTAGGAAGACCATAGCCTTGACTATACGACCTTTGTCGGCAGAGTAGTGTTTCTGCTTTTCAACATACTAAGTTTGTCATAGCTTTCCTGCCAAGAAGTAATCATCTTCTGATTTCATGGCTGCAGTCACCATCCACAGTGATGTTAGAGCCCAAGAAGAAGAAATCTGTCTCTACTTCCACCTTTTCCCCTTCTATTTGCCATTAAGTAATGGGGCCTGATGCCACGATCTTAGTTTTTTGTAATATTTAGTTTTAAACGGGCTCTTGCACTCTCCCCCTTCACCCTCATCAAGAGGCTCTTTAGTTCCTCTTCACTTTCTGCCATTAGAGTGGTATCATCCACATACCTAAGGTTGTTGATGTTTCTCCCGCCTATCTTGATTCCAGCTTGTACCTTATCCAGCCCGGCATATCT